>NC_140296.1:176867075-178078950 GCF_964211825.1 Aythya ferina
TCATCTAGGTTGGGAATGACTTAAAGGTCATCGAGTCTAACTCTCAGCCTGACCTACTGAGTCCCATCACTAAACCATGTCCCTCAGCACTACATCCATCCATCTAAGGATAGGGGCTCCACCAATTCCCCGGGCAGCATTTTCCAATGCTTGACCACCCTCTCCATTAAGAATTTTTTTCCTGACACTTGTCACTTGATAAAAGAGACTGACACCCTCCTCGCTGCAGCCTACTTTCAAGTAGTTGTAATGCAGGTAGCAGGTAGCCCATTGTTTTGTGAGTTTCTTTAGGTAAAGGCCACTTATTGCTATGAGAACAACACAGTACTGGTAGATTTTAGGCTATGGTACAGGAGTAGTTTCTTTGCCAGGGGTTTTAGGCTAAGCAGCTTCCCTTGCTGCACCTGCTGTTCTGCATGCCCCAGGACTCCTCCTTGTTTGGCTGCCTGGTGAATCGGATTGGATCTTGTACCATGGCTTAAGAAGCAGTTGCCCATCTGAAGCAAGAGTTGAGCTGGCATTTAGTAGGATAAATTGCATTCTTATGGTAACAAAGAATTACGCAAAACAAGACCAACAACTTCAGTAAGAAGGAAGTTTGGCCACAGGCTGCCCATGCATATCCTGCCTTTCTTTGACTGGCAAATTATGTGGTTCATAATGCGGTCCCTTTTACCTTTACATAGCTCTGAACAGTCACCTTTTTCCCATAAGGTCTTTGTAAAATTCCTTTCTGTGCTTGCTCAGGCGTTCATTTTACCACAGAGATATGTACAACATGTATATACCACTGTGATTCATACCTCTTCTAAGGAAAAGATTCAGGGATTTCACATTTCAAGTCTAATTGCAAACCCAGACATTCTTGCCACACAGGTCTCCCTGAGGATGGCTGTACCTGTCTGATCTGATGTGTTCAGAGGCCTGTGATTCATCAGGTTTGCAAAACAACCACACAAATCAGCAAAAGAACTAAGAAAACACTGGACAAAAAGGCATACATTCATCTATTCCCATGCACAAATTCTGCATCCACACCTTCTCAAACAGTTTGAGAGCTTAGCCTTTTCTTTACTGTGGAGGGGACCTTAAGAAGAGTTGGTTTCAATTCATTTATCTAAAAGATAGACAGCTCCACTAGGCTAATTTTGTGAGTTCTCCTTATAGTTAAAGGAGAGTTGATTCATCCCATTTGACTAACTGCCTGCTTTTTAGGTAAGAAAGGTGAATCTCTCTGAGGCACGCAGAAGGTGGCTATCTCCACTTACAGTACTTTTCATATAATAAGTAAATGAACACATTTATCACATTTTGAGATGTATTTTAATTTTAATAGGATGTACATTAGCTATTTAAAAATTACTTTTGCTTCAATACTTTCTATGAAAAGCTTCAAAGAAGGATTTGTTGTGATTATCAAAATTTTGTTAGCTGATCTCTATTAGATTGCATTCCCAATGCTTAAACTTTGTCAGAATGGTCACTTCAGTTGTGACAGTTTCCAGTTTAGGATAATACTTAAAGTAGTTTGATTTTAATTAGTGCTGTTCCTGTAATTTATTTATATGTTTTTTTAAATAAAATTTTCAAAATGTTTTCCCAATGTATATGCTCATGCATGTTTTTGTAGATAAGATGCAAACTGTAAATCAAATTATAGCTCAAAAATTGTGGTAAATCTTCCTGCTTTAATGAAAGAAGAATTGTTCTTTGATGTACGTGATTTCTGACATTTCAAAGCCAGACTATTGTGTCCATTCTGTTCCCATTTATAGTTACACTATACTTTTAAATTTCAAGAATTATTTATAGCATTCACAATTATATATATGCCTTGGACTGCTGGTTGTGAAGAAAGTCATCATGCATTGCATCGTGAGGCAGTTGGATAAGAAATGGATATTTACTAGAAGTAATTGTTCCAAAATTTGTCTTTCTAGGGTTCTCTTTTCTGATCTACAATATATGAAAGTTTTCTGTTTCCTTACAGTCTCCTTCACTGTAAAAGGTGGAACAGATACACTGAAATTAATACATTCTGGAATTCCTTACAAAATTAAATTTTACTCTTCATTGCTATTTGACGGGCATTTACATAGGTAACCTGAGACTATCTCAAGGATATAAAAAGGGTCTGATTTTTACCCCAGATGGAGCTCTCCCTCTCCCTCTCCCTCTCCCTCTCCCTCTCCCTCTCCCTCTCCCTCTCCCTCTCCCTCTCCCTCTCCCTCTCCCTCTCCCTCTCCCTCTCCCTCTCCCTCTCCCTCTCCCTCTCCCTCTCCCTCTCCCTCTCCCTCTCCCTCTCCTCCATCTTCACCTATCTCCCTCCTCCAGTGCCGCACTTCTTTCTTATCCTAAGCAAGTTGAAGCTTCACTGAACCATTGGATTGACTCCTAACTCTTAGACTGATTCCTCAACTCCATGACACTCCACATCCTGTGGCATGGATCAGCACCAAAGTGAGGCTCTGCCCATTACTTTGGACCCCTATTATATGCCATTTGGGCATATACAGACTTTTTTTTTAAATCACTTGCCCAGTCGATTATGGATGGTATCCTGGAAATGCAGCACAATCATCTAAGACACTCAAACAAACAGAAAAAAAACTATCCCAAGGATTTCAAAGCACTAGGACAAATTAACATAAATTGTTAGAGTAGTATTCTACTAGTAATGGTATCTGAGATAACTGCTTAAATGTAACATCTTAATTAAGCCTTAGGGAAATGCAGTGTTCTGTTTTCATCAACATAGCATGACAGGCAGAAGCTGTGTAGTGCTCCATTTTTTTCAGCTTTCTAAATGCAGAACACAGGCATTCTGCTTTTAAACACTAGATGGCAGACAAAAATGAGAAAACATTTCCCCTTTTTTTTGGAGATACAATATTGAAAAAATAATTTGTGACTTGAATGAGCATACACTGAGAGTTCTCAAAATAATAAGAATGAAGACTATGGGACACAGATACTTATGACAGCTTGGACACTTCCTGCAGCCTTTCATTTGGATATATTTTTTTGGGGACAAATACTGCAAAAAAATCAAGTGGAACATTTCTACATTATTTTCTTATTGCTTTTTTATCTCAGTTACATCCCTTCAATATTTTTCTCTTTTCAAAGAGTGACAAAAAAATCTTGAAACCTTAAGAAGGCTTAAACAACTCAACCAGAAGAGAAACTTTCAGAGACAACTGTCCCTGCCAGGTGGTCTCATGGTTGTGTAATTGCCTTCAGTGTATTCAGGAAGGAGGCAATATAAAACCTTATATAAAACCTAGTATTTTTAATCTTACATAATTTTTCTAAACTAAATAGGCTGCTTTGCTCCTTATTGAATCTCAGAAAGTAATACAGAAGTGACATTTATTACGGAGGAAGCTCAATTTAATGGAAATTGCTGTCATAAATACCATGTCATCAGTTCACCTATCAGCCAGTTAATATTTTGGGCTGTTACCCCATTCCTCTCCCAGATGTGTCTTCCAAAAGTGTTTGGCAATTCCTTTAGCACGAGGATCAGAGTCCCTGAGAGTACGTCCATGCTCAATCATTTGTCAAAATGTAAATTCATCTAGCTGTAGCACCACATGAGTGCAACTGCTCGCAGGCTGTGTGCTGCTGTCTGCACCATGGAGACAGCATTTGTTCTCTGTGCATGCACCAGGTTCTGTTAGCAAAGGTGAGAGTCCCAGATTGCTGTACAGGAACCTGCTTTGCATTGCATGTTATGCATAGAAGGGTGGTGCATTTGTAGGACTGGTAACCAGTACAGGCTTCATCGTGGTGTGCATGTAACAGAGCTGTAACAGGTCACACCAAGTCAAACCTGATCTTTCCCTCTTTGTGCTGCTGCTGTAGCTGCACAGGTTCCATGCCAGCCTAGCTGCCTTCAGTGATGCAGCGTGCAGTGCATGCAACCAAATAAACTATAATCAGAGAAGACTTCAGTTATTCTCATTGTGTCTTTCCTATTGGGGTTGTTCCAAATGAGAACAGTAAATGTACTGGAGCAGAAGGTAAGTGCAAAACTAAACATGGCTTTTCTGCCTCACATTTAGGAAGTCACCTACAAGGATGGCCATAGCTTCTGGTCTTGGTTCTTCAGATTCTTATACAATAATTTTTGGTATAAAATGCACATACGAGACCAAACACCAGCATGGCCTTCCCCTTCCCATCAGAGTGTTTTAGCCACAAGGCTGTAGAGTTGTGTCCCTTTTTCATAGAATTATGGAATGGTTTGAGTTGGAAGGGACTGTTAAAGATTCTCTCTGGTTTCCATGGTTTCTTCTTGGTTCCATGAACCTTCCATTCTTTTCTGCATAGTCATCTAGTTTCAACAAGAGGTGAAGAAAGCATTTTATGTTCCACATTGCAAATAAAACAATAAACAAGAAATTATATTAGGGAATCAGAAGTATGTATTTAAGCCTTTTCAGGCTGAAAATAGCACTGAACCTATTCTCTTGCATCACCTGGACAAGTATTCTATTCAGAATAGTGTTAGACTAGATATTGTCAGTGCCCTTATTCCTTTTCCTCTTTTCTCCTATTCCTGCCGTTCCTCCTCTCTCTACCCAGGGATCTTCATTTTCTTACCCCATTTAAAGGAATTGGATGAGTCCCAGTGTGTTCCTTGAAGGAATAGTTGTAAGACACCTTTAGAATTACAGCCTCTGCGTTTCCAGTAGGTAAAGATACTAGACTCTTGTTGGGAGTTAAGACTCTAGATTATAGTTTGGATATAGGATTTCAGCTATGCCTCCTCCTGTTCATTTTCGTACTTTGCTACTTCCAAGCAGTTTCCTGCTTCCTACACAATATAATGAGTTTGGATCCCTAAATCAGGGTTTGCAATTCTATTGATATATAAAGTTCTTTATATCCATCTTTGATTTCCTGTGTCTCCACAGCTCATAGTCAATGGTCTCTGGCCTTGACCAGAGCTTTTGTGCATTCTACAAATCAAGCCGCTAAAAATAAGAATGTAGTAATCAAATAATTATATTGTAATTATGAATAATGCAGGAGATTATTTAGAATTTGTAATTCAGTCCCATGCTAGAGGTCATATTACAAATCCTTTCCAGCCCACTGTGATTACTATAATAGTTGCTCTGTTATTTTTCAGTACTCGAGAACTGATAGAAGTGAATTTCATTACTGCAGCATCTGGTTGAGAGATTGTGTAAGTGTCAGACAACACTCTTGGCATGAATGTAAGAGGTCAAAGCACACAGTCTCTTTAGGTACACTGGAATTAATTCACTGTCCTCATTGTTTGCTATTGCTGATTCAGTATTGTCTGAATCAGACAATGAGAAACAGACTCACTGCTATTTACTTTATTTTTAATTCAAACATTGAAATAAGTCTGACCTTTGCACCAGGCCACGAAGTACTATACCGGGTTCCATCTTAGCATTTCTCCCTTTGTTCAAAAAATCTGTTTATAACTTCTCATCTATGGAAGAAGTACTTTGTCAGTCTTCTTCAAAACCATTCCATCTGTAAACCAGAGCTCCTTCTCCTGAAGTTACACATTATTTCTCCGTTTTTCTTAGCTCTGTCGAGAGCCTCAGTAAGGCTCCCGTGGGTATCCATATCTGTCAATTGTTTTCCACAGCACTAGTGGCAGGTGAGCTGGCAGGCCATTTAGTATCTTAATGAAGAATCCAGACTGTCTGGAATGCAGCAAATGAAAAAGATAGGTTTTGGAAGAAGCCTACGTACCTAATTTATAATGATTTATTTATGTCTCAACTTAAAGTAGCCTGATGAAAGTTGTCGAAATACTAGTAAAAGCTTAGTATTGTACCACTAAACACTATTTATTGAAGTTGCACAAATTTTTACAGCTGCTATGAGAAGAAGGTGTTATTTAGAGAATGATCTACAAGCTGTGGAAAACAATTCTACCACAGCAATTCAATTACGTGAATTAAGCAAACCGGTTATAGTCTTCAGGCCAAGTGGGACTCACACTGCTGTCAGTAACAGCTTTGAAATCAGAAACATGCACAAAGGATGAGGTCAGCACTGTGAATAATAAAGTTTAAAGTTTTTTTGAAACAGGTTAAAAAGTTATTCTCTCGAACATAATGTCCTTAGGGATTAAAAAGAGGCACGTAGTAATTTACGTAGTTAGTGTTACTGTTCTGTGACGAGTGCCTACAATATACGAGTTACAAGTCAGAGGAGGTCAATACCTATTGTTTTTTCTCCAGCTTTAATGCCCGTGGCAAATTCCTACTGCACTTAGTTTAGGAGAGTCTTGGTCCAAAACATTGCCTAAGAGTAATAATAGTAATTTGATGTGTTTCAGTCCAACATTTTGAGGATATAAAGACTATAAAGACTTTGTTTTTTTGTTTTTTTTTTTTGTTTTTTTTTTTGTCTTACTGAAGTAACTCTTCCTTCCTTTAAATACAGCATTAGCACACTCATCTGAACACAGTTTCACAAATGAAAGTCATCCAGTCTGTGTATAGGGGAGCAGCTTTTGCACGCACATACATTTATAGGCACACACATGCACACATGCACACGAAACATAGGTGTGTGCACAACTAAGAGCCTGGTCCACTTTGAAGGGTTTGAATTTCAATTTCACCATATAAACAAGTTTAGCAGGACAGAATGTTTTCCTATGTTCACTACAATGTTAATTTGAAAATTTAAGGTAGCTTGTAGTCTATCTGGATTGAAAATTGATGAGATTTTGGGTTCTTCCGATATATTTTCTAATAGTCTTTTGGCTTTCCTAAAAGTTCTGCTTCTTGCTCAAAAGTACTTTTGTCCAAATCAAAGCTTAATTCTTTCTGAGGAATAGAGTTATTGACACTATTCATCATTTTGTGTCTTATCCTGTTGTGACAAGCGTTAGCAGCTGCCTGTATTGCATAACTGAATACATTCTCTCTGCAATATTGTTTTCAGTATATTTTTCTGTCTTTAGTTGGCACCTTTGATTTCTCTGTTGCATTTGAGGCTGCTTTACTTCCATAGTCCCTCTCTAATAACTTCCTGAATATGTAGGGCTGGAGTGAATCATTATGCCTGGTCCAAAGAACCTTGTGTGTTATGTAAGTATTAAATTAGTGGTGGTTTTCTTTGTTTGTTTGTTTGGTTTTGTTTGGTTTTTGCTTGTTTGTTTTAAAAAGAAACCAGAACTGTAGGAGAATGTAACAATACAGCAGCAAAATGGTGTACAAAATTTTAGTCTGGTAAAGATGACTTAAAATTAAGTAGTTTATATGCTAGAAAAAATCTAGAAATAAACCATGTTTTAATATTGAAAAATATTAATTTACCTTGTTCTAAACACATCCATAATACAGGCTAAATCCTTGAAGAGTACTTATGCAATTTTCACTCATCTTGTAAGTGAAAGAATCCATGTGCTAGAAATTGTACTACTTCCAAAAGGAGTTTTTTTTTTTGTTTTTGCTACTAGTATACATTTATACATTTACACTACTTAATGCATTTTCTAGAATGTATTCTCTGTCACTACAGCAATTTCATGCAACACTATGCTAAATCTGTTTATCTCCCCTATATTACTAAGTAAATGTTTTATATAAAAATATATTAAGAAGTCAATATTTCTATTATATTCTTGATAACTGAATCTTTCACTGCACACTTGTCTTTTCCACCTTACATGATCTAAGGTAGTTGTTTTTTACATTTGGAGGTTTTAAAAGAAATGGAATCACATCACCACTTAGGAAATCAGTTTTGATTTCTCCAAAATCCTTTGGTGATGTAGCCAACTATGCAAAAATTTACGTTTCTTATGTAATTGTTCTTTGTGATTTAATGAGTACAGTAGCAATATCTAGTAGCTCTTTAGATTTACAGAATATCACAGGGAAAAGAGCCATAGCTGTGTTTCTTAAGTCAAAAGCAGACAACGGTGTTTTCCGCTTGATCTTTTCTTAAATAGGAAGTTTTTATAACTTGTTTATGGATTCCAGAATAAAAGAGTGCAATCCTATGATATTCAGAAGTTGTATTTAATAAATAGTGTCTGCCATGAAATGAAAGAGCTGATGATCTTTAGAAGGCTTTTGCTGTTGTTGTTGCTTTTAACACTGAAATGCATGTAATTCTACTTCAGCATATATTTCGTGCCTGGCTTGGCAAAGAATATCTGCAATACATTGAGCAATTCATGCAGTTTTTGGAAGACAGATATTATTTATTCTGGCAAAGATGTTTTTCAGGAGTGAACTTATACCAGCCTATAAATGCTTTAAGAGCAGCTACAGAATTGATGAAACAAAATTCTTCTCAGTGGTGGCAGATGATACAACAGCAGCCAATGAATGAGTCTCTGAATGAGCATTATGAAATAATTCTTCACCAAGAGCACTGGAAGAAGCTTCCCATAGAGGTAGATTTTCTGTACTTAATGGAATTCAAGACTTAACTGAAAACTGTGTCGGACCTGAACGAGTGATAGGGCCACTTCAATAGGTAGTTATACTCTGGAGGAGGACCTCAGAATGTCCCTTCCAACCAATATTTCTGTAATTCTGTGATTTTATGATTAAGGTACTCAGGCTAATACAATCAGTATTGTTGCCATAGGAGAAGTTATGGCTGAGGTTTGCCTAATGCTACCTTTGAAAATATCTTCTTGAAAAACAGAGTGACTTGAAGTCATTAGCCAGCTACAGGTACAGAAAACAAATGTTTACCTGACTTAAAATCTTATATAGCCTCAATAAATTAAGATGGATTACCTGACAGTACCATAGATATAAAGTATCAAATGCTAGAGGAAAGATAAAGGAAGGAATAATTGTTTGAATAATGTTGGAATTTTGCAGATCACAGAAATAACAAAACAGTGGGCTATATATCATTTCCAAGATAAATTTGAGAACCAATACACTGAAGAAAGTCCATGAAAAGATTTTAGAAGTTAATTTTTTTCACAGTCCTTACACAATGGTAGGGTAAATTCTATGCTAGATGAATCTTGGGCAATGTCACTAAGGAAACTCAAAGGGTACTCGATACCTATGTTTAAGCACTTAGCTGAAGGCTTGATATGTTTTTTGTCTGTGATGGGAGTTGAGAGACATAGCTCACATGTAATCTGTAGGTCAGAGGAAGTAGTTATTCACCTTTAATTAACACTTTTTATTCTGTGCCTGGAATACTGCCACCAGTTTTGTAGTTCCAGTACAGGAAAGATGCCAATGAGTTTGAGTGAGCTTGGCGTAGGGCCATGAAGATGGTTGGAGGGCTGGAAAATGTAACTTGTTAGGGGAGGCTGAGTGTGCTGGGCTTGTTCTCTGCATGGGGGTAAGGAGGAGAGAGGTGATGCTGGCTCCTCTCTTGATCTCAGTAAAGCCCAACAATAATGGATGTGGTCAAATAGCTGTTTTAGTAAGGTAGGACAAAAGAGACTACAGGTAGCAAGTAAATCATAAATCTCAGTCCCTTCAGATGTTGGGAACCCCTCTTTTGTATGGTATCAGAGAGATCCTCCCCCAGCACGCTGCACACATCCTGTCTGTGAAGAGGTCCTTCCTCTCTTTCATGCCATGGAGCCTCATATTTTATGTAGCAAATAATCATATATCTTCTGACAGACTGGAACATCGTCTGCATCATACCATTCACCACTAAAGCACGGGCCTTAAGTGCAGGGCCCAGTAGAGCATATAAGGAAAGATTTTCCAAAGTGACAATAATGGTTTAGAATAGGCTACTCAGGGAGGTTGTGGGGTCTGTGCTCTTGGAGGTTTTTAAGACCTGAGTGAACTGGTCTGAATTCAGTGTTGACCCTGCTTCGAGCAGGAGGTTGGACAAGAGACCCGAGAGGCCTTCCAGTCTGAAGGACACACTTCAGCCGTGTGATTCATTAATCTGTGAGCTGAATCCCTCCAAACAAGCTAGCTGACAAACATTAGATGAGAGCCCATACTGAGAAAATCAGCAGAAGTTAATTAAAATGTGTCTTCCCACACCACTGAAAGTAAATAATTTAGGGAAAGAATTTAACTTGGACAGATATGGTTGGGAATGAAGCAAAGCTGGGCAACAGGAGAAGGAACTATCGGAGTAAAAGAACAGCTAAGACTGCTTAAACATTTTCATCTGTTATTCTGTTTTCCTTTTCTCAGAGAGTTATATTCCCAGAGTGGAATCAATTTCAGTATAACATTATCCTAAATGTCAGCTAGCATGGATGAAAAAACTGGAAAGGGCACAATTATAAAGTTATGAAACCATTAACATATATTGAACTAATTATATGCAAGATGGAGTGGAGTCTTACATCACTAGGACAGTTTGTCCGAGGAGCACCACCTCCCTTTCCATAAACACAGCAAAGGCCGACGTGTTGCAGTGTGCTTGCCCTTCAGCCCATGTCCACATACTGACACCCATTACAGCACATGTGCTGCCCAGACGGTGTGTGCTGTGGCTGTGAGCACACCTCTGAAGAGCTGCATGTTCCCAGGGATCTTGTTCTAGGTGTAGGTGATAAAGCACATTTGCTCGAAATACATCTACCCGTACACTAAGCCCTGTGAAAATCATACAGATTTGATTCTGGTACTGTATGCTGGTTAGTCTTTTGATACTATCCCAGAAGTGACTCGTGTTTCATACCGTAGTCTTTTTACGTATAATTCCTTCATCATCTTTCAGATCACAAAGTGTAAATTTAACTTCCATGCCTGACCCTGGGCTTAGTTTTTATTCAGCATGTTCCTGCTTCAACCCACTTAGTCCCAGCACTGCCTGGATGTAGATGTTTACCCTGTCTGCTGCTAGAAGAACAAAGATCACACCTGGCTTTTTGTTAACTCATGGAGTGAGGATGCCAGGGTAAATGATTTTGAAGCACACACCTGAAATTTTGTTTCCATCTGAAGGCAGAGTTGGAGATCAGCCAGCCTGCTCTGCAGCACAGTGTCTGCAACCAGAATAATTGCCAGGGATTCTTGGGCTGTGGCCAACTCAGTTATTCTCCTGGAAGTTACCAAGTGGAGGGAGTGTGAGGGTAAGTGCAAGAACATTTGTTCCCTTACTCTCTTGCCATGCTGTTCTCTGCTAATTGGGATGGATTACAGACCGGGGGGGAAACTAAAAAGAAGCAACCTTAGCAATCCAAGTTTGTTACAAACAGGCTTCCAGTTATGAAAAAATAATAATAATAAATCAGGTATATTAGATTAAGTTGTTACGATTCATAGCCTTTGCAACATGGTCATAAAGAAAAGCTGTTGGAGACTCAGGCAGCTGCAGCAGTGTTCAGATAGATTTGGGATAAGGATGTAAAAGCTGTAATAGCTGCTGTCAGTGGCGAAGTTTACCAAAGCTGTCCTGCTTGTCTGTTGCCTGCTCTCATATTCTTACTCTTGCTTGAGATATTAACATCAGTCCCCTGCTGGGATGGAAGGGGCAAAGAGACAGAGAGAAAAGGGATCTCACTGCTCTTATAAACCTTTGTAGTTCAGCATCCTGTTTATGAATTTTGCCCTACCCTTGTTGATATGTGAACGCATTCGGTTTCAAGATGTCTATTCATCTTTCAGCTGCTTTTATAATATAGTCATGATCACAAAGATAAATCAGTGTAGATGTATAGTGTACTATACATACAGCGTGTATACTCTTAACCTTATCAGTTTCCTCTTCAGAAGAACTTCAAATTACCAGTCCCCTGACCTTATCCAAAAGGATATGAGTGCTCTAGCTTCAGACAAGGTTGCGAACCAATATGTGTTATCTTTCATATTGAATTAATTCCTTTTATTAAATCCATCTTTTTGTGATTAAGAGGACAGACTGAGGGAGAACAAATGAAATTAAATCAAAATTGTTATTCTTATCTGCCACTACCAATATGCAAAAGTTACACTGGAAGATCGAAGAACAATGGAATTCTTGTGGTCATGATATGCCTTACTCCACAAAGATAAAAAGGATCAGATAGTGAAAAATGACCTCTCAGCCTTTAGCACTAGTAGTATAGAGACCCTAGGAAACTGTTTCCTTGTACAAACCTTTTCCTCAGTTGGATTTCCCACTGAATTTTACTTATTTCCCTATTAAATTCTCAGTAGACTCACAGTCCCATTAAAAGTAATTTATTTCACGTGTTATTTTTCATTTTGCAGAGAAAAAAAAACATCCAAGGCTTGACCCCCTTCTTGAAATAATAAGATTATTTTTAGGGCAGTTAAAAGCTTTTATTTTATTATTATTATTATTATTTTTTCTTCCCCCTCACTATAAGGTGACTTAGATACCCCTCCTCCAAAAGGAAAAAAAAAAAAAAAAAAGCTATGGAAAAATATATCTCTTTGTCTGTGATGCATTTAGGATGTGGTCTTGCCCCAGGAGCCCAGAGAAGTGCAGTTACGATGCATCTGAGCTCAGGGGCCCAACTTTCCGTCTACGTCCAAACATTCCTTCTGATTAAGCTGAAGCACACACTCCTGGGTTGCGTAAAAAATATCTGAGCGAACTCTCATGAGTAATATCATTTGAGCATGATTTTGGCCGCAGCTATTTACAAGTTCGGCTTTTGACTGAAGTGAGTAATTTAATTATGTCGAGCCTGTGAAGTTCTCCTTTTATTTATGTATTTCACCCAATTGTGTGGCTCGCGTTGCTATTGGCTCGGGTCCCTGCAGCCTACCAGATGACTCTGGAGTTACATAAGGCTCGACTCGGAGCCTATATAAAGCCTTTTTGCACTCCAGCAAAGGCAGAATTTTATCGAGACACAGGTCCAGTGCTTTGGTTCACACAAGCAGGAGGAGATTCGCTCAAAGATATCCTGAAACCTGAACCTGTGCTGGTTTATTCGCCAGCCAGCACTTCACAGCTGTCAACCTGAGTCGCAAGTAGCAGCTACTGTGAGTAGCTTCCGTGCACTATGAAGAATTTTTCATTTCCTATGCAGGATAGCACACATCAGACTGAAAGTCCTTCTACTCACAGATTCCTGAGTTTGACAAATAAGTCAGATCCTGTTGGAAGACCAGAGAGAGATGAGCAATTAGCTCAAGTAGAGATTGCTGTACTGGGGGTGATATTTCTGACAGCGTCTGTGGGCAATTTTATTCTCATTTTGGTGTTGTGGAGAAGAAGAAAGAAGCTCTCTAGGATGTATGTATTCATGCTTCACCTCAGCATAGCTGACTTAGTGGTAGCCTTTTTTCAAGTACTGCCTCAGCTTATATGGGATATTACAGATGTTTTCATAGGGCCAGATTTCTTGTGCAGAATTATCAAGTATCTACAATTGCTGGGCATGTTTGCCTCCACTTACATGATAGTGGTCATGACAGTGGACAGATATCAAGCAGTTTGCTACCCTATGGTCACTTTCCAAAAGAAGAGAGCTCTGTGGAACATTCCCATTTGCACCAGCTGGTCTATATCCTTGATTCTTAGCCTACCACAGGTATTTATCTTTTCTAAGACTGAGATATCTCCAGGTATCTTTGAATGTTGGGCTGAATTTATTCAACCATGGGGCCCTAGGGCATACGTGACTTGGATTTTTGTAGTTATATTCTTCATTCCCTCAGCTGTCCTTATCACATGCCAGGTTAAGATTTGCAAAATAATCAAAAGAAATATATATGTGAAAAAACAGAATGAATATGAAGTAACAAATCAGAAGCAAGTCCTGCCATCCCGAGCAAGCAGTGTGAACTGTATTTCAAAGGCTATGATCAAGACTGTAAAAATGACAGTGGTGACAGTTGTTGCATATGTTCTCTGCTGGTCACCTTTCTTCATTGTACAGCTGTGGTCTGTGTGGTTCCCAAGTGTCATTACTGAAGGTAAGATACTCTCCATCCTCATTAATAATTTCATAGCAGGCTAGCATATAGCTTTACATGTGGACTTTGCTTTTGTGTAAAAGTTACCAGTGATCATTTGGGTATGATTAAAAATAAATTACTGTATTATTTATCTACTGTATCGAATTAGATACAGAGAACTTCATATATTATGTGATGAAAACATAATGTAAGTAAGGATATGTGTGTTTTGAGTGGTGAATGATTCTATGATTAACAAACAGCACAGTGAAAGTAATGCTCTGACAAGGGTTTAGTTCAGACTTTTGGAGGTTTCAGATAGTATAGCAGCAGTATTTGGGGCTCTTGAGATGAAAAGAAGTAGCTAATTATTCAATGTAATAAAATAAATATTTTTATTTAATGTATAGAACAGTGGTGTTCTAAGAAATCTGATTTTTTTGAATATTGAAATCATGTTGATGAGTCTCTGTAGTACAGTACAAGACAATTCAAAGTCATGAAACAGCTCTTTATATATATTAAAAAAAAAAAAAAAAAAAAGCCTAGTAGATATATCAAAGAACATCATGCTGGAAACAAGATTAATCATGTCAAACTTATACTTGCCTCTTTGTGGAAGGCAGGCTCTCTGTATGTGAGATTATTTAAGTTCACCTATTGAAAATTTAAAGATATTAGCCTAAAATATATAAATAATAGCTCTGTCTGATAAAAAAAAATCTGATCTTTGTTTTAAGAATACTTTATGTCAGTGTGAATTTGAGTATTACCCTACATATAGTTATATCAATATATGTGTTTGTCTGTGTCTGTGTAGCAGGTTAGCAATTGCTTTTAAATGTAATGCAGCTATCAAAAAAGAGCTGTATAGACAGTTACAAATGGCATTGAAAAACTGGGATTTTCCCAGTATTACTGTAACATTAATATATGAGCAGGTACACCAGAAAGCAGCAGATTGTGAAAATGTTACTTACTTGTATGAATGCTTTATTTCACAGAATCACAGAAAATCTAGGTTGGAAGAGACCTCTATTTACTATTTACTATTTACTATTTACTATTTACTTTATTTACTATTTACCATTATTCCTTTAACTACTTCATTCCAGGTTCAGCATTCACCATTATTATGCTTCTTGGGAATTTAAATAGTTGTACCAACCCGTGGATTTACATGTATTTTTGTGGCCACATCCCATATTGCACAAATAAGCAGCTGGAGAACACCTCAGCTCAAGAGGAGTCGGTGATCACAGGAAGCATTCATCTTGTAGACAGAGACCCTGAGGAAAACATTACTTCTGCATAAATGTTGAATGCTTTTTCTTGTTTTGTTACATTTGCCATGTTTGCAGGACATATCAATATTTTACCATTGTATCTTGTTTTGTGGATAAGGAAGCTGGAAAATTGCCTTTTGTTGTATAAATGTATTTTTCTGCAGTTCTGTAGCATATGCAGAAGTTTCTGTGTTGTGCAAACTTGAATCAATACTTCCATCACCACTGTGTTATCAAAATGAATTCTTGTGAAGACTGACAAAGATACATTAAATATTTCAGATATTTTGTGTCATAAACTATTTCTGTGATTCTGGGTTTCTAAGTAGCAATTTTCTATAACTTAACCCAACAAATTGAGACATAGTTGGAAAGGAATCTGGCATAATTAGACTTGAATATGTTTTAAAATTGAACTTTGAATTGTTTGTGATTCCAATGTGACTGGGGGACAGCTTGACAAATCTTGAGAAACAAGCAGAAAGTTGTTTTTTTTTTTTTTCATACCTGTTTTTATTATCTCCTTATACACATGTATAAAATTCTGAGCAGCTTACTGTCCTTTTATAAAAAATATTTCAGTTTCCTTGTGACACTGACCATCTACTTCAGTGTCTGATGCTGTTGTGAATCACAGAAGGTCAGCAGCACAGTGACGTTCCAGGTTCGTGGCTTCCTATTGCAAAGCCATCAACACAGGATTTTATCTCCCATGCATTTCTTGATGTGCAAGCAGTTAGCTGAAACTCTCCACACATATACATATGTATAAATGCCTTAAATAAAAATATGCACTAGGAGTGTACACTCCCATTTGGCATTCTGCGTATTTTTATGCAGGTTGTATTCAGATCTATTTGTTCTGGCATGTGATTTATTGACAGAATGTGCTCAGAACCCCTTCAGGTTCAAATTCAATCATTTCACCTTTCTGGTAAAAATAAATCTGCATATCTTTATTTCAAAACACCATTTGCTTGCTAGTGCGTGGGTGTTTATGCAGGTAGCTATTTATTCCCCTCCCAATGTCTACAATGTAATCAGAGCAGAAAGGAAGGAATATTAGCAAGGCTTTTTCAGGTGAGACTAGAGCTGCATGCACAGAGATTCTTGGTGATGCTTGCATATCATCTGCCCACATTATATCAATGCTATATCAGTGCTATTCATGCATCATTTTTATGACTGCTAGCAATCTCAATCTTGTATTTAAATGGAAAAGCAAAAGATTTTTTTAATAGCCTTTAAGTTGTACTCAAACTGATACTGAGTAAATACTGATTGAATTGTGAGAAGCAGCAATGTATAATAATAGTTACACTTCAGTTTAATGTTTGCAGATATGATTGAATATCCTCTCATTTCTATTTCCCACATAGGCCAGAAAGGGGTACTGCTGTTCTTTGGAGTGGAAAAAGCTGGTATATCCTAGTCCAGATGGCTAGAAAAGTCTCCAGCAAGAAGGAAGAGAAAGAGGCTGGGTGAAGATAGTGCCAGATTCAGACAGGAATGGGATGAATCTGTATAAAGACTCTGTTATAATTTTAATTTTTTATTTTTTATTCACCATTCCACCCCCCCTCCCCCTTTAATTAATGTTTACTAATTCTACCCCTCAACATGTTCCCAGTTAGATCAATTACCAAACTTAAGTCACAATTTCCTTATTTGGGGTACCAAGGTCCAAAACTTAATCCATACTACTGATGGGATATTTGTTGCATTAAACCATTCCCTTTCCGAGACTTTATTTCAAATTAGCTCTCAGATAGGTTGTCCCTGTTGACTTAATCCAGTGGTTAAAGATTTTTATTATTTTTTTTTTGGTCTTTCTGCTTCCTTCAGTTACAGTTAGTTATATAGGAAAACATACAGTGTTATAGTGAAGTGTAAATAGAAATGCTTCAAGGAATGACCTGTGTTCTAGTTCCACTGAATTTGCAGCAAAATTCATTGAAAGCCTCAAAAGGTATGTATTTTCATGGAAACAGTTATTCGGATTATGTGCAAATAGTCATCCAGATCCAGAACTGACATAAGTCACAGTACTGTCCACAGACTGCCATGGAGCCATTTCAGTTTACACCAGCCTATCTGGTTTCTGAAAGGAAAAATTGTAACTTCTGCTGCTTACATTTCTGTGTTGCTCATATAGTTGTTATTGGATTTATAAATATTTTGGTAGAGCTTGATTTCTCAAATAACTAGCTCAATGTGTTCTACAAAACTCTTAGAGCAATATTAGACGTCAATATTTCAGTTATCTTGATCATGTGCTGAATGAAATTCCACAACTTCTTTAAAACAATCAATGAAGGATCACTGTCTGTAATATTTAAAACAATGATATTTTAGGCCTTCAAGTTCTTTATTTCTCATTTTTTAAATCTTTGTCCCCCCTTCACCCCCTCTCCCCTCCCAAGGATCAGTCCAGCTGCTAAGAATAAAAACAAAGGTTATTGTACCACAGTGTCAAACTACAGGATATAAACACTTCTACATTTATTCCATCAAGATGTATTTGAACAGCAGGTATTCCTGCTTATTTATTTATTTATTTATTTATTTATTTATTTATTTATTTATTTATTTATTTATAGCAAAGTGTATTGGGCTGCATTTTCTGGATCCTGATCATTATCCACTCCTTTCCTATTCGTCTATGCTTGGGGGAAGATAAACTAAAATGAATTCTGCAAGGAAGAACCCCTCAGAAGACCCAGGCTGCCCCCATGGCTTGCCTTGCCATGATGGAAATTCCATAGTGATAGCTTTTTTTTCTTTTTTTTTTCCCGCTTATTTTTCCCCTGATTAAGTTATTTCTTTACTTTTTAAAGAATAAGACATTTTAAAATATCAAAAAAAAAAAAAATTCCTTTTGCAAATTTTTGCATAAAAATTTTCTTAGGAGTTATATTTTGATTGTCTTGTGCTCTCATTTTTCTTTGTGTTTTGATTCTTTAGCTGGACTGTATCTTTTCTAATTCAATGTCACAGATTTCCAATAAGCATCACAGTGTCTCATTATGAGGGATGACTCTGAGACATCCCCGTAGTCTGGCCAGGGTGTTTAATCCATACAGGAGAATCAGAGACTTGAATTTACAAGTCTCTGCAGGCACAGTGGAAGCACATGCAAATGAAAAAATCCAGTTATCAGATGAAAACATTCCTCATCAATGTTTAGATTCCAATTTCTTGTGTAAATAATTTCCAAAAGAGAAATGCAAAGTTTGCAAGTTCATACCCTTGAAGTAAATTGCTATGTTGTTGATACAGGCAGTGCGGTATAGCTTCTGGTTATCTATTTATCTATTTTTATTTTGTTGTTGTTTTGTTTTATTTTTTAACTTGTCAGGGTTTTGTTACCAATGAGGAAAGGCACAGTTCAGTAAAATACTCAAATTCATTCCTAAGAATGATTGTGTTTTGTTACACAGGTAACAAGAATCCAAGACAATGTGATCTATCAATTATGTGTGCATTTACTACAGGAAAAAAAAACAAAACCACCACAGCATATTTTGCTGTCTTCATGGCATATTTTGATAATTCAATTATTCTACAGAACCACTGCTGTGTTTTCATTGCCTGTCTCAGTTCAGATACTTAGATACTTGTAAGTGGTGAATACTGAAGTCAGAGGTTTTGGACATTAATATTTATCTTTAATCTTGCAATAAAATGTTGCTGACAAATTTTAAGGGTGGTGCCAAAGCAATGTCCTGCCAATTTCACTTTGATCGCGTAGTTCTGACAATAACAGCTGATTGTCAGGTCAAATAAAGTTTTCCTTTCTCCATGTTACTGAGGGAAGACTGGCGGCTTAATGTGCAGACCCAAGCTAGAATTGGCAGAGTTTGTTATGTGAGGCAGACGTGGCATGCAGACATGGCTGTATTGGCTAGTTCCCAAACACATGGCTGGGATAAAAGTATCCTGAGGAGCAGGCACAAGTTAGCTATTCTTGGCTGAATAGTATCATGAGCAGACAAAGGGAAAGGAAGAAGATCCAGTTATTCAGTTCTTAAAATCCAATTAGTGTTGGATTATTCAAAATAAAACAAACAAACAAAAAACAATAAGTGAGTAAGCCACTTTCTGTTGTCTTCATAAGCTAAGAACTTGGCCCTGAATAGCCTGGGTATCTACGGAAAGCATACATGATTGCAAACCAGACGAATCAGACATGCAGTGAAATGGGATAGCAAAGGAAAAAACTTCAAATGGAAATTGTATGAGAGTAAGTGGTCACAAATTTATTTACTACTGTATTGGCTGATCCATACAGATTTGAACCAAAGGCAAATTGCACTGTTAGAAAATCAGAAGTAAAACCTGGCATAATTTATGCTATGACACCAAAATTCCAGCTGACATCCTAAAACCCTCCTCCCTGGTTCAATGTGTGCCAACCACAGGCTTCTCTGTGCCCTCATAGTCTCAGGCAGGGCCTCCTGATCTGCAGTACTGTGCCCAAACTCTACCTGCCTGAATCTCTTGTAAAGGTGCTCTGGCTGCTTTCACTTGACATCTCTGAAACAAAATGATAAATGCTGCATCTTATTTTTGGGCTTGTACAAGGCTTCTGCTGTTGGCACTTGAGGGCTTTCTGAGGGTCAATTCACTAAGAAAGCAAATTCTGGTCATCTTTACAAGCTCTCTGTAAAATCTATATTAATTTGTACTTCATTTTTACAGGAACAAAAGAGATAATGGGCTTTGAGTGAAACCAAGCAAGCACTAACACCCCCTTCCCTCCCGCTTTCTTTTACTGCCAGCACAGCAGATGAAAGCATATGCCTTCTACCATTAAGTGACAGCAACTAGCCTATTCTGTCATCCATAATGAACTTTGGATGTAATGAAACTCTAAAACTTCTTGAATTTCCATCCAAGTGTTGCCCTAGAGATGCAGTGCAAACATACCCAAGTGCTATAGTAGTCATCAAATGCTTTTTATATCATGTGTGACACTCTGAAAGAGCTTCAGAATTGGGGATTTATGCTTCTTGCATCCCTTGTTCTGCACTCAGTAGCACTTATGATTAATATTTAAAATTGTACATTACTCATATTTGAGCAGCAAATCTGAATTCTGATGCAACAACCCAGGAATCAGTGGGACCTTGTGGAGGAAACATTTCAATACGGTCCTGAAAAGAAGTTTTGGAAAAAAAAAAAAAAGGTCCTGAAGCTCTATGGAATTTTTGGCTGGGAAAATAGGTGCTACTAGTGACAGGATGCATCACTGTGTATCCCAGTAACTATTTTTCAAGAGAACTGATGTAGTAACAGAGAGAAATAACAGATATGAGAAAGATCTGATATGATTGTAATCATCGGCATCAGCATCGTCATTATCATAACTATTATTTAAAAGAAATCAGCATATAACCTACATTCAGTTTTAAATAAAATACAGACTTGGCAGGTACAACATACTTAGAGCAGTTCAGAAGCTGCAGTAGTATGAAATACATGATTTCAATCACAAACACAACAGTTATCTCTGATGTTGCTACTTTATTTCGATAATAAAGCATGGATATTTTATTGTGTCCCAAGATTAATGTTCTAGCCATTGAATTCCATGAAGCTACACAAAGAGAAGTTTTGTCACAAAACACTAAAAATTTTCTCCATGTTTTTATACTTGGTCATGTATACATTAAACCAAAATTGTTGCTTATAGATGCTGGTCTTGCATTCCTTAGCTTATTTTTGAGTTCAGTTTTTATCTATATCATCACCTTTGAAGGGAGACTAGGAATAAATTATCTGCTAGCTATCACAGTCTCCTGGAAGTGTTTGCCCATGTCTCTAAGTGTGTTAATAGATGTCTGGCCTCAAATGATTTAATGCTAAGTGGCTCCAGCTTTTGACTTACTGATGGGAAAAATTGTACTTCATCATAGAGAATACAAGCCTTCTGGCAAGCAGTCATGATGTGAACCCGCTGCTTATTGATACGTTTAATACAAATTCCAGTCTGCTGGTGATGTGATTCATATTCCCCATCCTCTGTTGACAAGATTGATACAATCTCATGTTCTGAGGTGGCATGTGTTCAGCTGTAACTATCTGTTCACAAAAAATATTAGCAAAACCTCAGGAAAGAAATCCACATTTTCTTCTCAGCACCTGGGTGTCTTGGAGTTTATTGCATTTGCTGTAGAAGAAGAGATTAAAAACTCCACCGTAACATTTGTGCTTGATATGTTTTTCCATTCCCACAGAGTAGTAATACTGGATTGTATGACACGCACACGTAGACTGTATTAAAGGAATGAGATGATGGAAAATCTAACACTTAGAGCTCCAGAAGTGCCTGAATGTCAGTATGCACAGGCTTAATGCATTGCTTAATCACATGGAGCTGCTGCTAGGCTGCTCGGCTGCTGCTCCTGCAGATTCTAGATGAAGTATGCCCAGCATGGACAATATCCTGGCTGTTTCTCTCTGATGAGGATGTGTGAGATCAAAAAGGAGTAAGATGTGGTATAAAAGTCCCCCTCAGCGTGCAGAAAAAGTGCACATGCACGAATGGTACACAGTGGATGGTGGAAGCATATTGTGTTTATTTACACTGCTAACAGTGACAACAACAGATGATTGGAAATGGACCACATGTGTTACTAATGAGGATGTCTGCCTGTAGACATATGCACTCAAACAGGCAAAGTGACCACAGATTATCTCAGGGAATGCCCATAGTGAAGGCACTAGCACAAGCAAAACCTTAACTATTGTACTTTTTTGATGAAACAGTGCACTGAATATCTGACTGGTTGTGAACAAAGTAAAGCAAGGGATTAACACATGGAAAGTTGACCCCTTAGCATATACAGGGGTCATACTGGTTGCCACGAGCTATTTCACTTCCCTGTCTCCCCCTCTTCATTTTGTGAGACTAAGAAGAGAAGACAACACATTGTTGCAACTCAGGTTCTGGGTTTGTTATATTCTGGAGATGCAAATATTTTCAGACAATAACTTACAGAGGCTCCTTTTGCCTTCGTTTTGCCAACACAACACAAGGCAAACATTGTCTAACCAAGAAAACATCAACACAGAATGTTTGTGGATAGAGGTAGTTTAGTGCCTGGCATTCTGAAAATCTAAATGCACATAAATATCCCACATTAATTAATAGGAACATAGTACAAGCACCTCTCTGATATCCACTCAAAACATGTATTCAACTGTTACTGTCTGTATCTTTTGACTCCTTTTTGCCACAATTGCCACCTTTGTCTGATACTTTTAGTAGAAGCTCCCTATAACATATGGTAGAAGCAACCATATGACAGAGATTTTGTTGTGCTGAAAATGAGGCAGTTAAGCTCATCTTACTCATAGTTTAATCAATGACTGTCTCTAAGCTACAAACTATTGAATTCTGTTTTTAATTACCCTGGAATATCATAAAAAATACATTTTAAGTCACTGAAATGTAGGAACTGAGCTGACTGAAAACCTGACTTATGTATTAATTCATTAGATTCAGACTTTCCTTTAATAAAGATTCTTTTCTGTAAATCAAAGCAGATGAGAGGAATATCATAAATGTAAAATGAGGTTAATCCTATTGAATTTTAAGCTGTGTTGAGGCTGATAGAATTAATTCATTGATATAGGACAAAGAGTTAACCTGAGACTTTGATCAAAAGAAATACAGTGTTTTATATGCATTATCTATACTATATCTGAAGGTACAAAAGGACTGTCCCTTGAATGCTATTGAATACTGGTGTGTGTTTCTAATGTAAGTCCATCATTCTGTAATTTAAAAAAAAAAAAACAAACACACAAGTATGTAAAATTGATGTTTACATGTTGATTTAATTTTGTGATTTGATATAAACTGCATAAGTTGCAACATTGCTTTTTCCCATACTTGCCTCCATAACTAGAATATGGTCTCTGTTCCCAGGCTAAGAAATCAATGAATTACAAGTTTGTACATGCATTTTTGTCCTGGATGGAAATTTATGGTTGATTCAGACAAAAATATGCTAATTGTGCTACATTCAAATTGTTCATCAACGTCCTGCATTTGTAAGGGAAATAAATTGTGCAAAAGTATCATTTTTTTCCAGGAATTTCAAAATTTATGTTAATACCAAATATTATGGGAATATATTAAGACGATGCTGTGTAGCTAGAAGACAATGTCACAGAGTAACAGATAGAATCTACCTTTTCTTTACCTTGAAAATTAATGCTTTAGCACTGCGTACTTTTACATCATTGTTAAATGATGATTTATCTTGATATCTTACATGAGAATGAGAAAATAGAAATGGAAATACTTCAAATTTTCCACTTAAAATAATCTGAAACTCTGCTAATTTAAATTCTACTCTTCACAGAATGCCTCAGAACTCTAAAAATTAATGTTAGTTTTATTAATTCCAGTTATTTCAAAATGTCACACCCCTCTGGTGTAAAAGGGAATGGAAATGATTTAAATGAGTGTTCATTACTGGCACCAACTTTCACACTCAACTGTGCTCCCTCAAGGCATGCTGCATGATTAGAAATTGAATGATCACTGAGAAATTAAAATGCTTAGTGTATCATGTGATGGACAAATTAAATTAGAAAATGGGCCTTGCTCAGAAAGTAAAATAAAGTAAAATAAAAATTAATATGAACCAAAATCTGAAACCAAGTACAGACACACAAATTCTACATTTAACATAAAGACAAGCTGGAGGGGAAGGGTCTCATAAAGCTTTTTCAAGTCCAAGGCTGTTTTACAGTGGACAACTTATTACAAGACTAAAAATCCAATAAAGTGCAAAAATGATTATTGCTGAATCCTACAAAATCCCTATTAACAACAGTTCTATCATATCTCTGTTTCAAAGTGAGGTTTGGCAAAGGGGTGTCAATATTAGTATCTGTGGTTTTCTTTGGTGTCTGTGGAGAAAATGGTAATATTTCATCCTGGGTAGTCTTTAAAACAGTATTAACAAACACCTTAATGTGTCACATATGCCTAACTATGTTTATGCAAGTCTTAGAACCACTTCCATGCCAATGTCAACCTAACTCTCATGTGTGCTGCCAGATTTTTGGTTGCTGTGTAATTGAGCAGCACATTTGCAGCCTGTCTTGATACCAAGTAAATACATTTAAGGAAGCATAGACTGTAGAAAACAGTCAGTTACTAAGCAAGTTTTCTGCAACACATATGCTATGGAACAGCAAAATGTAGCAGAATAGGTTTGAGGGTCAGTGAACAATGCCAATTTGTATGACATAATTACAGAAGCATTTGTGCTAATTTTTTCCTACCCCCTGAGAACATCTACAGACTGTTTAGTAACTATTAAAGTTTGCAATTTGTTCCTTGGCATATGGACAATTCAAATTTTAAGCTGCTTACATGCTTTTTTTTTTTTTTTTTGCCTTTTTTTTTTTTTTTTTTCATGTCTGTGGTTTGAAATCACTTGTTGCTTGAACAATCTGGCAATTCTTTTGTCCTGAGCCTTTTTTTTTTTTTTTTTAAATGAATTTTGAGAGTGTTCTGTTAGAAATAAGATTGTAAAGACTAAATCACACTCTCAAAGCTAATGAGTACTTAGTGGGTGATATCAAACTCCTACTTTTTGAGACTGCTAGACTGAGGTCTGGCTGAAGACATGAGGATTCAAATAATGCAAGGATCTAGAAAAACCCTTGTGAGCAGAACTCAGGGTCTGCCCTGATCTCTGGAACACTATACATCATATGCAGAAGATATTCTTCTGCAAGGGGTATACAACCATATAACTGGATTTCTGGTCCTTACTGATTTATTAGTTTCTCTAACAGGGAGAGAATATTAAATACACCATATCTTCTCTTCATTATTGCCCTATCAGTCATTTTATGAAAAAGGCCTTTAAAACAGTCCTTTAAAGTTGATTATACTGAGTGCTATATAATGGATAGATAAACACTATTCCTTCCATAAAATATTCACTTTCTTATTCAATACTAAACATGCCATTATCAGAATGAAATCTGATATTCTGATAGAGATTGTGAATCCTTTTCTGTTATGCAATAATCTGAAAGAGTGAATGTTTGCCTAACATAGATTGTCATATTTTCACTATGTACACCAGTTATTGAATGCAGAGGCTTCTAGGCTGTGCTTTCAGCAGTCACAGCCCAGATACCAAACCATGACTCCCAAAGAGTAACACTGCACTGAGAATTAATGCTAGCAAGTAAATGAGAGTGCATTTCTTTCTGTCTTCATCAGCTAACCATGGAACAAATAACGCCATGAAGGTTTCCTCTATCTTCAAGTCACATTGCAGTGTGAAGTACAACGTGTATTTTAGATATCCATGGTTGAATGGTTACAGACAGAGGCTAAGATATATATAATATTATCAAAACATAGCCTTTAAGATGTAAGTCTCCAAAAGAACAGCTTATTTATTAAAGCCTAGAGAATAATTACAAGCATAATTTTAAATATAATTCCTATATACTATATTTTTATTCTTAGAGTTGTGTTTGTCTTCCTGAACTTGAAAACAATGGGACTGATGCAGGTGGGAAAAGGAAAATTTGCTTTAAATAAAGAAAGGCATACAATGATCATGGAGAATAAAAAGAAACGGTACCAAGGACACCAGTGAGTGCATATCCTCAGAAATTTAAACTAGCTTAACATCTTCCGGTATGAGCTTTCTTACAAATCTCATTGTTTTTTGTATATGTCTATTTGAACAATCATTTTTGTGAGAAATTTGTCATATAACAAGAATATGAATTCTTTTATAAAATGTTCTTAAATGGAAACTACAGCAAATTTCAAGAGCATGAAGCTTGTAAGATTGTCTTAGTTCTACTTTTAATGTTATAACAAGCCAGTCTATATCAAAGTAACTGGATAGTAAATAAGAATGCCAATATAACACTTTTTTTTTTTTTTTTTCACTGAATATGCCATATTTGTTTTATTGAATGTCAATTAAATGAAAAGAGGCTCCTCAAACTACGATTTGCCTTTGCTCTTTGAGGATTTGTCTCTGCTCTTTCTTTGAAGAAGTTGAACTGTAGAAACTTGTTTCATCCCTGCATTTGGTTACAAATGTGCTAGATTGCTTTTGGTAATAACATGGTAGATTGCAAGTGGTGTTTGCCCCAGTTCAGCTACAAAGGAGAGCTTCAAAAAGGAAGAATAAGTAATGGTGGAAATTAGAAGCCAGCTCAGTTAGGTACTGTGAAGGCAGAGAAGCCAGGCAGAGTCTGCTGGAAGCCTGAGAGATGTCTGGTAGGCAGAATATGGAGCTGGGAAGTAGCTTTGTAGCAGTAAAACACCAGTCATACCTGCAATGTGTATTTCTGGGACTTGGATGCAGGTGGAGTTCAGATGAACTGTCCAAACAAGACAGAACTGAATATTAGCTGTGTTTGTGGTCAAGCAGGTCAAGCATGTGGTTACTTGAAGAAAATAAGAAGGCTTCAGTAAGCATTCATGAGACAATTTGGTTCACATTCGGTGAAAGGTTTCAGCTAAAAAAGTACGAAATAGAACTCTGAAATGTCAAAATGATCAGTTTTTCATTTAAAGATATCACTTTATGAAAAACTAAATAGGATTAATCTGTTTTCAATTTTATGTTTCAATAAATTCAGAGAATCTATCTGTTTTGAATTGATCTTCATTTAATATTGTTGTCAATGTCCTAGTTTAAAAATTATCCATTTTTTAAACAGCTCACCCTCTGGGAGAATAGTTGGCCCACTGTGTTGCCAAATATGAAAGAGCTGGGTATGCCACAGATTTCAGAAGAATGCTCTGGGATCACTGTCTGGGTAGTTACAGTTCAGCCCTCATACCATCTGTCAAAATGACCACACAGATGAGTGAGTGCTCAGCAAACATAAATAGTGTTATAAGCCCTCTGTAACTGTATGTCCGTGTCAGTTTTATGTCCTTCATGCGGTTACATCCAACTAAGCTTCTGAAGTATATATCTGCTAGATATAGTATTCTTCTGAATACTATATCTAGCAGATATATATTAAAATATATGTATTAAAACCTGCTTTATGTGAAAAAGAGTTATCAGTTAAAACTTCTTGGGCTCAAATGCAAATGAACAGGGAGGTAATAGCCAGCCAACATGATTGTTGCATCCTAAATCTCTCATGGAATAATAATACCCCTCAGTGTATAAATATTGCCTGTATGCTTTGAAATTTATCATACCAATTGGCACACAGGCAATATGAAGCGAAGGTTCCAGTACATGTGTACTTTATGGTATAATAAAAAAAGACACAATATTCTTCCCACAGGAAATGTCACCTACAGGAGATAGCATAATTCATTTAAAAGGCACCTCCCTGAGAGGTAAATTCTCCCTGTGTTGCAACATTCAATCATTTCCTCTAGAAATTTGTCTAAATATTGCATTTGATGCTGGTTCTTTATGAAGAACATCTATATCTAAAATTAATAATTTATTCTAACTTTCACTAGGATTAATTTTAAATGAAAAAGGTCTAGGTATTGTATCACAGAATCATACAATAACTTAGGTTAGAATGCACCTCTGGAGGAGATGTAGTCCAATCCCCTGCTCAAAAGAGGTCTAATTAGTTTGGGTTGCTCAGGGACTTGTCCAGCAGAGTATGCAGCATAGATTATAAACTTAATCAATCCTATTTTTGGCTCAAAGCCCTACATTTGTAACTAGACAGGACCACTGGTAGTGAGTTTAATGAAGCTCTTCTATTCTATTTTTCCTAGTTAATTTCTAAGACCGTGATACTTGTACATTATATTTCCTAGGCATACTTGAGTTATGCCAATATACAAATCGCCAAGAAGTTGTCTACTGGATTTCATTGTAGCTTAATCTTTACATTTGCATCTGAACTACAATTATGAGATGTAGATGCTGGAATACTGCAGAGTTCTAACAAAAAAATGCTGACTATGAATAGCAGGACCTTCTTGTTTGATAAGACTAGATGTTCAATGGGTAAAGAAAGGCCATGATATATTAGAAAGAAAGAACTTTTTTTTTTTTTTTTTTCCCTGTGATGGGAAAAGACAGCATTAGAAGCTGATATGTTTATCACTAATCGTCTGACAGGTAGGCTAGATTTTTACAAATGGTGGAGTCAAAGTAAAATGGCTAAAATCCTTGTGACAACCAAGTGACAGATTATTTCTTGTCCTTGTCCTTGTTTCTTTGACACAGATTTGTGAACAAAGGAAGTGTGATAAATATTTCAAATCTTTATTTCATCTAAACATTAAATATTAATGGGGTTGGTGATTTATGTTTTAAGATCTTATCATTTTAAACCATTTCCTTTTTCTAGTACTTCGAGGAAATGAAAGGAAGACTATAATTTTATGGAGTCTTTAGATAAAAAATACTCAGGGAACTGTTAGAACTTCTTATTTTGACAGTAATGAATCAACAATCATTTTGACCTACCTCTTCATTTATTTTTGTTATTTCTACTGTACCTGTTAGAAAAAGCATGAGATAGTGATTGTAATGAAGTCTGTTAATAACATTTCTGATTTTTTGGTATAAATAGCTCAATGAGCTTGATGACTGACCTTTGTACATGCCTTAACTATGGGCAAGTCAAAACCAGTGGGTTTCTTTTACGTTTATTGCAGGAGGTAGCTGCTGGAGGTGGCTCTATAGCTGGTTGCTCTTTGCATAGAGTTGTGCCTCTTGTATTTGTGTGATAGGGTTCAGCCAAGCATCCTGGGGACAATCCCAGAACCCTGATGTTTGGACTAAAGTCATGGAGCACTGCTTTACCTGCACCCGACACTCAGGTTCAACAGAGAACATCTTCACAGAGGTTTCCCCATGACTGATTATGAGGCTACTATACGCAAATCAGGTGTGACCTCACAGCTTTCTTGCTGTGTCAGCAGCACTTGCCGGGATGCTCACAAAGGCCACCCGTGGCAGGATGGCCCAAGTAACAGCTGCTGTTGGATGGGAAACTGAGTGTGCTCTCCCCCACATTACATGAGAGGGTGTCTGCCCAAACCAACCATGCTGAACAGGAGGATAACTATTGGCCAGGTACCAGGGAACTATGAAAGAGACTTCTAAAACATAATGAAGTTCAAAAAGGCCAAGTGTAAGGTCCTTCATCCTGCACAAGAAGGATATGGAAGTATTGCAATGAATCCAGAGGAGGACCATGAGGATGATCAAGGGGCTGGAGCACCTCTCTTATAGACAGGCTAAGGCAGTTGGGGTTGCTCAGCCTGGAGAAGAGAAAGCTCTGGGGAGACCTTACAGTGGCCTTCCAGTGCCTAAAGGGACCTACAGGAAAGCTGGGGAGGGACTCTTTTTCAGGGCATGCAGTGATAGGACAAGGGGGAATGGATTTAAACTAAAAGACGGTTGGCTTAGATTAGATAAAAGGAAGAAATTCTTTGCTCAGGAGACAGTGAGGCACTGGAACATGCTGCCCAGAGAAGTTGTGGGTGCCCCATTCCTGGAGGTGTTCAAGGCCAGACTGGATGGGGCTTTGGGCCACCTGGTCTGGTGCGAGGTGTCCCTGCCCATGGCAGGGGGTTGGAATTGGGTGGACTTTAAGGTACCTTCCAACCCAAACCATGTTATGGTTCTATGTTTCTAAATAGAGGAGCCAGCTTGAAAAGCAGTGTAAGCATGAAGATTTCTAACAGTGGGAAGAGAGCTTGGAGTGGGAATGGAGTCATAGTACAAATTCAGTTTGATGTTCTTAAAAGCTGCCTCACCAGCATCACAAGCTCTGCCTCTGCCTCTCCCCTGTAGATGCAATGAGCAGCCTGTGCCCAGCTACTGGAGTGACAGAGTGGGGTGCACCAAGTGGGGAGCTGGGGCATGGTTATATGGCCTTGTGTGATGATCTCTCAACAGCTTTGTAATTAGTGGGCATCATGGTGCTTCATGTAATGTGGAGCAACCACACCTGCCAGAGGAGGTGTGTGCAAGTGGGGAAGACCCTGCTGCCGTGAGAGTCTGGTGCATATAAACCACCTGAATGAGGGGATATGGTGTTTGTGTGCATTCAAGTATGTTTGGGTGCTTTTGTGTTAGGGGAAGTAGAGCTTTTTAATTTTATTCATAGGGGGGTGTTCAGAAACGTGTAGGTGTATGTTAACATTTATTAAGTGACTGGTATTGTGATATATCTGTTTTATTTCTGGCATGATTCTGAGTGGTGCTGGTACTGAGCTCACAGACTGGTGATTAATTATGTGTAGCCAATAAATCAAAGAACTGCTTTGATTTTGGTTTTGTCTAAACTGTCTTTTCCCTAAGACGGGTGTCTGTTAAGACAGCATGGTCACTATGTAATAGCTGAGCAGTGTTCAGAGGTGATGTGATTTCAGAAGGGATCCTTTTAGAAGCTGACAGCGCTTTCAGCCAATGCTGTATTAATCTTGCCTCCGTGGTGAAACTGGGAAGGGAAGACAGTGATGGTTACCTGCAGGGCTGCAGTACCCAGCTCAGGGGCCTCTCCCTCAGCCAGCCAATGTTTCTGTAGGAGAATGAGTCTGCTCTGCTTCTTGTTTTCTCTTGTTCTTTCCACCCACAGTTTCTTTAAATTAATATCTTAAAGTCAACATAATTACAATTGGTTTCTTTTGTCTCTTTGTATTTGACAGTCTTTTTCCATATTCTTGTCTTCCTTCTAATCCCCACCCTGAATTTTAGCTGCTAATCCTGGAATGTCTCCAGAAAACTCTTCTGCCTTTCATATCTCTTTTATCACTCTCATTCCTATCTTTTCTCAATTAATCTACAGCACACATCAGGAAGATTAAGACTTCATTTCATGGCTAGTGTTATGTGAAATCTTCACTGGGATTTGTGTGGACACAGATGGGGTCATATTCCAAGCAGAAATGTCTTTTATGGACTGCAGGCTTGACTGAGAAGCAAGGGCAAAACTGGGTGATTGGACAGCTGAAATGGATGGCAAACTTTCCAGTGATATGAAGTCCGCTATATGTGTGTCTAAGACTCCTATGTATGCATGAATGTGGTAAAGTCTGGCTGGATGGGAGCAGCTTTGGCATCCGGTATTTCTGGAATGGCCAGAAAAGAGGTCAGAGAGGTCAAGCATGTAGCTGGTGGGTGGCTGTGTGGTAGAGTCTGCCTATGTCTGCAATTTGGACCATGGCAGAGATAGGTCTTCTTAGGGACCACTGGCACTGAAAGTATTGTGGATTTTTTGCCTATGATGTCCTACAAATCTAAATCAGCTGACCATTAAATTTAGAAAATTCAGTCAGTGGAACAAGCAGAGCAGTTTACAGGACTCATGTCTGGACAAGTATATAGGGGTAAACTGCTCATTCTGTATATTACACAAAACATTTACACACTGTCCTGTAAATGGATTATGTGGTATTCTACAGAGCAATACAAATAAATCCAGCTCAGGCAAAGATATGATGAACTGGCTGCTAAGCCAGAGAGTTCACAAACATATACAGACATAGGCATAGACACATATGCTACTTCAAATGCTCATAAAAAGATACCTTAAATGCCAGAGAGGCTTTTGGGAATCTGCTCAGGGTGGGATACACAGAGCTTTCTCAACTTTCTGAATATTCAGCTCCTGTTAAAATGGATGGGAACTGAGCATCTGTGCTCCTCATCAGGTTCAAGAACTTTGTCACTAATTACACACCTCATTTTCCCTCTTTGAAAGGGGAATAATCATTTTCCTTTCTTCCACCTCTTATCTCTCATGGTTGTTTTGTAGCTGGGTTTCTCTCTTCAGGTAGGTACCTCAACTAGGACAGTGTGCTCCCTAATCTAAGAAAGAGCTTAAACAGTACAATAAGGTGAACAATAACAGTAAACAAATGAAGTCAAAAACTGGTGATTCTCTGCAAAGTGTGCTCTTCCTGAAGTAGTTATTCCATATGGCAGGGTTTTCTTTTGTTGAGAAGAGCAGTTCCTTCCTCTAGCTGCTACTAATCTTATATCCCCAGCCTCTCCATTGTGCTGACACTGGCTCTGAAGGGAGCTGGTTCAGGAAAATAAATTCAGAAAACTACTTTTTTGTTGTTTGTTTCCTACTTTTTTTTTCCTTCTTTATATATATATGAGAAGAAGGTATGAGAAAAGGCCAGCAGCAGACAAATAAGGCTCTAGAGGCTGTCATTGAGGGTGTAGAAAAGGGAGGGGCATGCTTGTTTGTGCAGCGTTTAACCCTACACCAGAGTAATCTGATATTCAGTTAATATCAGTCATGAACCCACAGAAGTAACTTAATTTTGCATGTAATTTGGCAGAAATACAATTTGTCTCCAGAAGAGGTGGGTCCTTTCACTCATTCCTAGCTGTCTGTATCCTTCCCTATCCTGTGTTGGATCTAGCATTTTTGTTCACAAACTGATCTAATTTTTAAAAGAACACACACAGGAATAATGGACACATTTTGTGTTTGTCTGTTAGCTTTCTGTCAGATTAGGTGGTTGATCAGATTCTTCTAATGGTTCTAAGGAATATAGTATTAGTTTGGTGGGAAGCTAGGGAAAGAGCAGTCTTAACAAGACTTAAATCTACAGAGACTTGTAAAAAAATGGATTTTCCATGTCCGCTTTATGACTTGGTAACATTCAGGCATCAATTGTTCTTACACATTGGAGGTCAACCTGCTCCCCTGAATACTTTCACCTGTGAGAACAACTCCCCAAAAGGATGAGTTTAAAAATACTAAAACAAACCTAAACCTACTTGTCTAAAATCCAGGGTTTTCAGTCAGAGTTTTTAGAATAATTTAAGTAGAAGATGACCTCTGGAGGTCATCTGGTCCAATCCCACTCCCAAAGTGAGTGTGATATAACTCAGGTTGCTCAGGACCAAGGACAGAGGTTCCACACAGTTTCTGGGCCATCTCTTCTGGTGTTTGACCACCTTCAGTCTCTAAAATCTACTCAGAATTTGCATTGTTTTAATGTGTGTCTCTTGTCTCTCAACCTATCACTGAGCACCTTCAAGAAGAGCCTGGATTTATCTTCCCTGTATCCTCATACTGGGAAAGCTGCTATTTACTTACCTCTCTCTCATCCTCAGGATCCACACTGCAGTCCCTGCAGCCAAAAATACCCTCAGCTATCACATTCCCAGCCAGTTCTTCCTTGTATTTGAGTAGCAGATGAAGCAGAGTACCTCCTATGAACAGTACCTGTGTGAAAAAAATCCTCATCAAAGCATTTCATGAATATCTCCATTGCATAGATTATGAGTAGTTGAAAAAGATGATTTTTTATTTTAACCAGAAATTGAATGGTTAAAGTTTGACAAAGTTTACAACTTGGATAAAGCAATAAACAACCCCAAAGTACACTGTGCCTGTGGCACTGACATGAACAGTATAGATATACGCCATTTGTCAGCATTTAGCAGTAATTTACAACTCCAGTTATAATCTGAGAACATTTCCTGTCAGATAGGTATTTACATGGAGAATACTAAAATCTATTTTTGTAATGGACTGACCATCATTACCTCATTAGAAGCTACTGACAGTACATGTCATATCCCACAAGTTGTTCTTTTTTAATATCATGACACATAGTCTCAAAAAAGGTACAGTTTTGCAGTCAATCATTTAAAGCAGCTAATAATAATTTTATTAATGACTGTCATAATTATCATTAGATGGTCCTGCAGAATTTAAAGTCATGGTGATGTCCACCTAATGATGGTTTTAAAAGTGTTCACAGATATTCCAGTTTGTTTCAGGTGATCTACTGTTTAGCTGGTTAACTAGCACAAAAGAAATAACATGAAATTCAAGGCTTCTGCTCTTCATGTAACATGAATACGCACCACTGTTGACTTGTTTTCTTACCAGTCTTTAGTGAATTCATGTATGAGACTTAACTCACTGGAAGTTCTGCAGGAAAGCAGTGCAGTGAAATACAGATCTCTGGCAGTCTTTCAATTCTTATGTCTATTTTTAATTATTTCCCAACTAGAGCACAGTGGGAAACACGGGACAGAAATATATTTGGATATATTTAGCCAGGAGATTTACAACTGTTAGGAAACTCCAAATAGTACAGAATGTGACTGAGTGTTCCTCAGCAACACAGGCTACTATGGGCACTTCTGATCTGCATTCAGCTCTTTACAGAAGCTTGTTACAGCTGAACTCAGAGTTCTTATATCACTACATTTAAAGATCTTTGAGATTTTCTGTATTTAGACCATCAAAAACACTTGAAGGTGAAGACCATCTTTTCGTCTTTGGATGCTGTGGCATACCATTTGTGTGAAAAGGAGTTTCTCAAATGTTTTATGTGTACTAATTTCTGTTTAAGGATAAATCAGAAAATCAAGAAATGTACAACTCAAGTCAAGCTCTGAAAACTAGGGGCTCTTTCTAGCCTTGTTCTCCTTGTACCTTAACCTCACGTCTGTAAAGTAGGGCTTGTAACATTCACTGCCTCATTAAAATTTGTGAGAATACATTTATACATATGCAATGGTTAGATATTGGAAAGACAAGTAGCAGACATGAAGTCTGTGAGGAATTCCCCTGCTCAATGCAAAGTTTGATTGGCATATAACACCTAAAGTATTAAGCTAATCATCAAACAATAAGAGAAATTATTTGAATACTGTATGTACTTATGTACTGAATAACACAGTGTTCTCAGAAAATACAGCAGCGATCAAGCATTAAATTTATTCCCTTCTATAGAAATATGGAAGATAGGGGTTTCTATGTTGTCTATCAATATATGTCATGTGGTGCCCATTATCCAAATAAGCATACGGTTGATGCTAGTTCATTTAACCATTTGATTACCAAGCCCTAACGTTCTTAATCTCTAGAGACTTTGCATGTGTGTGTATGTGCACAGTGGACTAAAATTTAGGCATTTGAATGTAAGTAAATATATACAGATGGGAAGTTAATTTATGTTTCTTGCCTTGAGATTATTCTTGTCATTAGCAGAATCCTGGCCAAATGTGGCATAGTCTTCAAATAACAATGTTCACAGCCTGATGAGTTTCTGCCTCTAGTAATATTTATGTTTTATTTTAGTTTTATTTTTAATGTTATCTGCTATGGATCTTTCACTCACACTTAGTTCAGTTACTATTGCTGTAGCAAAGATTTTCATAGGGTATTTCCATCTCACTAGATTGAAAAAATATCAGATTGTGTGTAATGAGCTATTACTCGTTGTAACACCTTTTGGAGATGTTCTTTGTGGTCAAAATATATGGTCAATTCTTACACAGGAGTAGCCATTTTCACATAGCACAGGAGGATTTTTCGGTAAAGTATTCATTGATGCTGACAGGACACAAAAACCTGAGTTTACTTGCAGTTATCTGAAAATGTCTTCAATAGATGAGTGAAATTAAATCAATGGAACTTGTGAGAAAAATCTCAAATAATTTTCTTCAGACAGGATCTTCTGTGATGCTATTTTATTTGCAATTGCAATGGCAGGCATCCTGTCAATCAGGAGCGCATTTTAGTAAACAAATCATAACCTTTTATTCCCTATTACCTGATGCCTGATCACCTCCCCTCTTTCCTCATTGTCTGAGTAGTACAGGTTCAAAAGCTACTCGATGCTCCTCTATACCATATATGTAATTTTTTTTTCCAATCTTTTAATTTCTCCTTTCTTATGTTTTGAGAACTTGTGATCTTTGTTTTACTGTCCTCACACTGCTCATCCTATTTTTTTCAAGCTTCTACCTTATTTTGGAACAGTGAGGCCTTCTGCTGTCCACTTATCTACTTAGCATTTCTCCTTATTATGACTACACAACTACCTTTGAATACAGAAAATTAGTACTCTACTCCAAAAACACAACTTAGTTTCTCACAATATGGAACTTAAGATCTGTAGCAAAGGGGTCAAATGCTTCTGTGGTTATTTTTCACCCTGAACAGATATATATATCTTTTCACATTCATGCCTTTCAAGAAAAGGTTTTCTTGAAAGTGGTTTTCTTGAAAGTGGTTTTCTGACACTGTGTCTGCCAATATTTCAGGCGTTACTTTGCTTCTGTCATTGCACCATCAATGCATTCATTTATCCACCTTTGTGTCGATGCATGGGTGCTATTTACTGGTGACCTTGAAAATGTAGAGTACTATTATATTTTCTTTTTCAAGTATTTCAGGTGTACCATTTGCAGTGAACTAAATCGATCCCATCTGTCCAAACCTACTGCAATTACAACCTGTATTTCCTATCATTTGTTTGTGGAGATAAAAGCTTAATTATACCTATGTCTCTCAGTTGCACTTTTGTCCTGTGTCTGCTTCTGTTTATTTCTAAGATATTCAAGGTACCACTCATGGTCTCCCAGAGACAAAATAAAGTGTATGCTGCCCAAGACAGTCACTTCAGCCAGATATTAAAATTATTTTTGCTTGAAATCTCTCCAATGGAAAGATACGTCACAGCAACTCATTACTGAAGTAGTTCTTGTAGCATTAATCTGTTTAATTTGGCTTCTGCTTGTCCTTAGCACCAAACAGAATATGATTCAGGAAGGGTCCTGTGTTATTCTTCTCAGACATGCATTTTGATATCACTTGTCACTGCTGAAGGGGAATGAGAAACTCTTACTGACCTCCTTGGGAGTATTTTCAATTTCTGGACAAAACACATGCATTTGGGGAAGTTTGAGCTTTGTGTCTGGAGAGAGGATATGCTGGGAGCAAAGCACATCTACAAAACAAAATGAGAACTATAGTCCTTTGATAGAAATGTGGTTGCCTGAAGCAGACAGTGTGAACTGGAATATGTAAATTTGTAAGTCAGAAAAAATGTCAAGCTATATAAAAGAACATTTTCCTGTCAATGGTCTTAGCTTGTTACCAAAGTGAAAAGGCAGTACATGACTTTTGACTTCTTATTATGATATGCCTAAATGTAAATGAACTTTTTTTTTATAGGAAAAGTGCTAGCCTTTTACAGAGAACTGAATTTGTTATGAATAAAATGACCCCTGAGACTTGAATGTTGTATGCATTAACATAGACACATGCTGCTGCTGCCAGCAAGAGGAAGAGATCCTTTCTTAAGTTTTATTGTTAGCTGATTTTCTTCTTTGTTGCTCTTTTACAGACTAATACTAGAACTTTTTATTTATTTTTTATTTATTCCACTGCATTTTACATGGCAAAAGCTTTTAGGCACTTTCAGTTTATAAAGCTTCTGTACATAAAGTTTGCTTCATGGAGTATTTTATAGAGGGGAATATTCCTTCTGCATTGCAAGTCTCATCTGAACACTCACTAACTGTCTGCAACAAGAAGTAGTTCTGTATGAAAGATGAAACAATTTTATATTTTTTACTGCCAGAATACATGGAAGAAAGCCTAACATTAAACACTAATTTTTCTTTTGAAAGCTAAGTCTGCAGACTCATTTTGATTGTATTTCAGGTGAACGTGTTGATATATTTTGCTGGACTTGACTAACGATAGCCACGCTGATTTCCCAAGTCACCCAAACCTGTCATATCCCAGTGCAATGGTTTATTTAAAAAATGTCTTCTCCTTCTCAGTGTGGGAATACTGGAACTGTGGAAAAACATATATCACAATAACTTCAGTAAATTGATACATTTTGCTTTCATATGCAAACTTATCATTCTTATAACCCTAACTTGTTTTATTGTGAGTCTGAAATTTCCTGTAGATTCCCTTCATTCTTTGGCAGCTGCTGCTGAGATTCTTTATAAATATTAATGATTGCTTCTCATAGAGACTTTTAAATCTGCATCACTCCATAGATGTATGGCAGTGAGTTCATTTATTATTACTTTTTTTTTTTTTTTTTTTTTTTTTTTTTTTTTTTTTTTACCATCAGAGAAGAAAAAGCTTGTTTCAGGTCTGCTTGCTGATTTTTGTTTGTATTCTGGAGCTGTCTTCATGCTATTAAGTGAGACTTTCTTGCAAAAGAAATTGAAAAGCAATTGTGTCTCCGCTAATCTTATTCTGCTTTGAAGAATATGGTCAACATCATGGTGCTCTCATATAGGGCCTTAGGTGCCTTGGTATCTCAGCCTTACTAATGCAGTCTTTCTTCTGAGCTGCCATGACATTATTTCTTCAGACTCCCTATGGGTGTATTTTCTCCTTTTATTTTTCTGGTGCCTTTGGTCTCATAACCTTGTACCTGCAAACCTCAATGTTTTTATGCTGGGTTTGCATGGGAGGTGACAATCACCAGCATGAGAATTTCACATTTTTCCCCTCTTTTCCTCACCTTTTTTTTTTTTTTTTCTGGTTTTAGCTTATAGCAGAGGAAAAGAAAACACAATGTATGGCAAAGTAGATCTCAGTCATTTAAATACAGGATAAATATTAACCTATAATACTTGTGTACAGGAGCTTAACAACTAATGGATATGCACCACTTACGCTTAACTAGCATATTCCAATCAGTACTGACAGTATCATAGACTGCAAATAACAGTGACTTTGAGCAAATCACAATGGAATGTGTTGAGAGGAAAAGCATGATGAAAATGATGATGATCATCATCTTCAGTGTTGACAGCAGCTGCACTGGTGAGAGCATCCAGAGGAGGACTCTGTGAATGCTCTTCCTTGCTGGCTATGGGGACAGCTTGCCTCTCTCTCCCTCTCCCACTCCTTCTCCTCTTTCTCCCTCTCTTCCTTTCTCTTCCCTTGTCCATTCCTTCCAGCCATGAAAACCTCTTAATAAATCCTTGTGCATGTGGAACTGTCTTGACATCACTTGCACAACACTGCCATTCACCAGTAAGATGCTCCTTAAATGTGGATCTTCACAGTCTTAGCCCAATGTGATGGGCTTTACAACTGAATGGACATGATGACTTTGTAAAAAACTGAAGGAGCTGAAAATATTACATACATGTATTTCTTCCTAATTCCAGCTGTGTTTTTTTTTTTTTTTCTGTTTTTTTTTTTTTTTTTTTTTGTTGTTTTTTGTACTGAGAGATACCAGAGAGAATGGGTAAATAGTGTCTTGTGATTTAACCCGCCAGCAGCTAAACACTACACAGCCGCTCGCAGTTCACACCCTCCAAGTGATGTGACATGGCTGTATGGCTGTCAAGCTTCAACTACATCCATTGTGGCAGCTTTTGGCCCCAGGAACAGCTCCTGGAAAGTATTGCCCAACTAATCCAAGACTTTCTCAGAGAGAGCATAAACATGCCTGATCTATTTCAGTGATCTTAAGTCACTGCTGAAAGTGATTCAAACTAAGTGTGCATGTGTCAGCAAGTGTGCTCTGACGTGGATCCACACTCTATCCCAGTACCCTGCTGTAGGAGCTGCAACCTGTAGTCCAGAGACAGAACAGATTATCTGGGACATTGACTTCTCAGGCAGCTGAAATTTAATCAAAAGAGCTCCTGGGATCCCTCCCATAAACTTACAAGTTGGGGCAGTTTCTATGTATGAGAAGTTTGATCCACCATAGTGTAGTATAAAGATCACTAATACCAGGGCTTTTACACAGTGCTGAAAGACTAACTGATTTAGGGATCGATCTGGAAAATGCAAGCATTGATCCAGCAACTCTTTCCAGTGTGCTAATAAAAGTAAGCTAGATACAAAGCGAAATGTGAAATATGTGAAATGTTGCAACTCCTGGGAACATTTTTCCCTTTCTTCCAAAACTTGTTTACTTTGCCCAGCAAGAGAGCCAATGCTATTGGAAACACTATGTCTAAATAGTACTTTCTTTTCATTATCATTATTATTATTATCATTATTTATGTTTTTTAGAAAAAAAGATTGGTCCCTTTGGAGGACTTATTTTTGGAAAATAGTGGGATTTTCATGGAAGTTATGTGCTTAGCTCCTTGACCAAGGCAGTTCTGGACATTTGTACAGGGCTGAACATCAGTCACAGGCAACAAGAGAATATTTAGACTAAGAAGACTCCAATCAGCAAGGGGAACTTTTCAAATACGGGTGGAGGAGCATATTCCTCTTTCACGTGCTTAAGGCTTTGACATGTAAACCACAATTTGTCCATCTAGAAGTAAGAAGATACTGAACCATATTCCTGATAGTGTCTATTCCAGTCAGTGGACACATCCAGAAGGCAGTTCATCTCATCTTTAAGTAGGTGTCTTTGAGGTGCTATGCAAAACCTGATTTGGAAGTTGCTGTTATTCTAAAGTGATTATAATGTGAACTGGGTATGACTAGTTCAGACTTTTACGTCTAAAAATAGTTAAGATGAATCCCACAGACAGTAGTTTTTTTTTCTTTCTTTCTTTTTTTTTTTTTTTTTTTCCCACATATATATTTATTTTTTTCATACAAACTTCCCTTCTATTGCACCTGGAGTTGGTCTTTGAACCTACTTCTGAGCAGATATCACAAGGTATGCTGGCGTTGACCATGATCTGTGGAAAACAGCAATCAATTAAAATTAAAGGGTAATGAGAGGTTGGTCCTCAGAGATTTGCATCTCCCATTGTCTTCAGGTAAATGATTGCTGTAGTGCTCTGCACAGGTATGTGATTTTTAGAAGCATAGAAACCAGTGAACCAGGCCACCATTAACATATATATTCAAAAGGAAAAGCAACTTTTATTACTACTACTATTATTATTATTATTTACACCAAGTGTTCCTGATGTCCAAGCTCTGAGGCATTTCAATTTTATCTCCCCAAACCCAGAAGTGGAAAAGTTAATATTAGGATTTTAGCTCCCCAAATATTAGGTGGTTTAGCCAAGACTTTTGCTCTGGGCTATCACTAACTTACAATCCCACAAGCCTTTGGTAAACGCTTTCTACTGCATTCCAAGTCCATACCATACCCTGAATACCTCTCATCATAACCTAATTTCTGTAAAACAAAGAAATATTGAGGGAATTAAAGAATTATTAATTTAGTAAATTCATGTGGTGATGGTAGCTGTTTAATAGCTTGGATTGTAGCTTTATTTACAGCGCTGACAATCTTGGTGTATTACCACTGATTGCCACGTTATTCTAAAATTTCTTATGTTGTTATGACAACTCAGATAGGGAATTACATTAGGAAGAAATTTGCTTATTCAAAAGAAAAAAGGTTTTCATCACACTGAGTACAACGGACTAATAAAAATATTTAGACATCAAAGTTCCTGTGAGTGTGCCTTTGTGGACAGACAGTGCTGCTCAGCATCTGAAGAATCTCTATCATATATATGATATTTTTCTCATTGGAGAGAATTTTAGTTGCTACCAGCAACTCTTTTTGCAGCAATATTTTGCCATATCATATCATCTGGGTAATGAATGCATCATAAAATCGGAAGCATTGACTTTGCTGCTCAATATTACAGTTTCGATTTGTTTCAAGGAACATGCTTACAATCAATAAACCATGAAAGCAGTTGAATGAGACACATTAAACATTCCTGTTATAAATAAAGCAATATCTTTCTGTGACAACAGCAACATCAACAGGTCATGGGACAAAAAAATTCCTGAGTATGTTGAACGCATGTGAAGATGGCATCCTGCTGCCTCCACTCTGGTCACTGCAATCCACCAAGTGAGCTGGCAAACATGTTTCTAAGAAAACTGAAGTACACTGTCTGACTGAGGGCATGGCAGCCAAAGAACACGTGTTCTTCTTCAGCCCTGTTCCTAATTTAGTGTTGGACTATCACTGCAGGACTAAAGGAAAGAAACTGCAGTCACTTGTTTTAGCCAGACCTAATCACGGTTAAATGAGACCTCACATGTGACGTTGCCCTCTTTGTTGGCAAATGTACAGCTAAAGGCTGCAACTGGTATCTGGTATCTTCAACCCAAGCAACAGGAGGAATTCTACTGTAAACTTATATTTTAGAGTTACTGAAGTTGTTATTACTGAATTAATTACTCTATCAGTTGTCCTGGAAGGGGATTTTGACATGAGCACTTTGGAGAATACACAGAAAAACACAGACACATTTCTTTCCAGTGCTCTTGTTTTTGACACCTCTGGTGATCACCATTTTGCGGGAGGGTACTGTTTTTGTAGGGAAATGCAGGCAGATTTCTAGTCAAATAGCTATATGAAGGGCAATTAGTTAACAAGCAAGAGATGCTTTACTTAGGGATCATAGTGCTTTCTGCCTGGGAAGCATAGCTGTGGGGGAGTGTGAGCATTGAGAAGCTGATGAGATCTGCGCTATGCTGAGAGTGAAAAGGTCAGTGCCTTGAGTTTTTTATATCTTGTTCCTGGGAAGAGCTGTCTTTTCTCAACAGAAACCCCAATTAATCCTGAACCACTTCTGTCATAGATTCCATACAGCCACTTATGAAAGGGAAAAAAAAAAAAAAAAAAAAAAAAAAAAAAAAAAAAAAAAGCTAGAGTAAGTCACTTCAAAGGATTGGTCATTTCTCCAAATCCTCCAAAACACTTTTGTGGCAATTTTGTTTGCCCTCTCTCAGGTTTTCTACTACTGTGCAAACTGTCTCTTTATTTCTTTACTTTCCAGGGTAGGACAGACACTCTGCCAAGAGCTGGGTAGTGCCGTTCTCTTGTTAGTTATTATTATTTTTTCTTCTTCTTCTTTTAACTTTGATATTATTATTATTATTTTTTTGTGTGTGTGTTCTGAGGCTGTGATTGTTATTCTCATTTTGAAAATGTCGTACCATTTCATTGTGACATTTTCAAAATACAGATTATTCTTTACTTCAGAGCAATAATTTTATTTAACACTGACCTAATTTTGGAGGCCTGCCTGATTGGAGCATGTGAGCTATCTGTATCTGTCATGGAAATAAATTTTCATTGGCCAGACCTGAAAGCAGGATAAGGGCTTACAGGTTTCTTCAAGTTGGTAGCTTGACAGAGAGAAATCCTTCTGGTGGCCTGATGGAAAAGCAGGAGAATCCATGCCCACAATCACCCTTAAGATACCAATCTATAAGGAACCAGGCTTCATTGATACCACCACTTGTGTATTTTTGGCTTTATTTTCTGGTCTTTTCTGGTTCAACAGCTATACCAAAATAACCATTATTTACTCAAAATACTTTATTCAGAATGACAGTATTAGAAATGTTTTACCAGCCTCCATACCTGGGTTTTGTGCAGGTATCCTGTTGAAGCAGGCCTTTGCGATGTTCCTCATCTTTGCTGAAGGAAAAAAAACTTTTCTTTTACTCACACAGGACTGTAGGAATGCATCCACTATCTACTTCCATCAGCAGAGACTTGGCCCTCCAGCCCATAATAGCCAAGGCCTTGACTCTGTAGGGAATTAAGTGTATGCTCACTTGTACTCAGGGAGACGTGTGAAGCAATCTGACAAGTGGGTACATAAGGCTGCACATGGCTTTCCAGTACAACCTCTATGTTGACCTCCTTCAACAGTCCCTCAAACTTACACTGGATTTCTTCTCTGATGTTTCTTTCCCTCAGGAATAAAAGAAACCAGATACAGAATTCTAAATACATGGAAATACAATAAATACATTAAAGTTTCCCCTTTTAAAATGTTTTAGAAATTTTCATCTCAGCCTGGAAGAGGAGCAGCAGCAGACTTCATTCTTTTTATTGGAAATAACTCTCTCTTTGTAGTCAGAAAAAGGCCTGGTACCTAATTTTGCTGGTTTTGGCTGCTTTTTCAATCTGTCTAGTTAGGCAGTACCCATGAACTGCATTTCATAAAAGCAGCAATTGATTTAAAATTCAGTGAGGGAGATCTAGGTTAGATATTTGGGAAATACCTTCTACTGGGGATATTTAGGCACTGGATTAGGTTGCCTAGGGAGGTCAAAGAATCTCCATTAGTAGAAACTTTCAAAGTCTTGTTTAGCAAATGTCTGCCAGGGGTTATTTAGTTGATCCTGCCTTATATAGACTAATAAGTAAGATGACCTTTGAAGTCCTCTCCAGCTTTATTTCCTATGATTGCTAAGAAAGGAACGGAATACGTGGAATAAGAGCACTCATGCCCCATCCTAGGTTCTGTAATAACAGGGCTGTGTAACAGGGATTAAAATACTCATCTTCCTGAAGCCCCAAGGTGCTCTGCAATAATCATGTGTACTTTAAAATACAGAGGAAGTATCATTATTAGATACAAAAGTTAAATTTATTTTAGATGTATAAAAGGACACATTGTTAGTAGCCTAGCAACAGGCTCGTCATCCAATATTGTAGTGCATTTAGAGGCACACAGATGTGCTTGAATGAACACTTTAAAGATAGAAAAAGTAAAAATAAGCTGGATACTCTCTTGCTTACTCATCACCATCAACAGCATCAACTGCAAAAAGTTTCTGTAGGGTGTGCTCTTTTCTTCATGTCAGCCAGAGAGCCTTGCTGAGTTCCAACAGTGTACTCAGATGGGGCAGGATAATGTCATTAATGAAGATACTGTGAAGTAAAAAAAAAAAAAGAGCTCTGGTAAATGAGATTCTGCAGCTAAAGCCCACAAGGATTCATTTAGCTCCTTAATTGAGTAGCCTGGTTTTCCCACCTGGTCAGCACAAAGCAAATATCTTTTTTTTGCATTTCTGAAACTCTGATTGTTGATGTTAAAAAAAAGGCGGGGGGGAAGGAAAAAAAAAAGAAGGGAAAGGAGGAAGAAAGGAAGAAATAGGAAGGAAGGGAGGAAGGGAGGAAGGGAGGAAGGGAGGAAGGGAGGAAGGGAGGAAGGGAGGAAGGGAGGAAGGAAGGAAGGGAGGAAGGAAGGAAGGAAGGAAGGAAGGAAGGAAGGAAGGAAGGAAGGAAGGAAGGAAGGAAGGAAGGAAGGAAGGAAGGAAGGAAGGAAGGAAGGAAGGAAGGAAGGAAGGAAGGAAAAGAAAAGACCCTGACACAGACTCTAGGCATGAATAAACCATTTTGTTAATAAAATACAACATACAGTAGAGTTCAGATTGTCTTCAGATAGCTGTGTCCAGTGTGCAATAAATAAGAGCAGGAATAAGGATAAGCTTGTTTTGCTGTGGAGGACTATGGCAATGGCTCTGAACAAAGCTATATAGCAGGTATATAATTTTTATACCATCCTTCAAAGAAAATAAAACATATCTTTGAGAAGTTAATAAGTTAAGGGTGAATGCAGGAAAAGAAAGTAGTCTTATGAGTTTGGTGTATATCTGAAGGATTTTGAAAGGTTTTGTCTAGAGGAGGTGGATCAAGAAATAAATAGCTACTTCTCTCTTTGCCTTTCATTCTAACATGCAGTTAAGGAAAATAAAAGAACATATTTGAGATATTTGTGATAAGTGCAAGATAACCTCTCCTGAGATGGAGAAAACTAAAATGCAGGCAAGCATCAGATTAATGACAAACCTTTCTAGCCAGAGAAAGGAGGAGATACAGACACTGAGCAGAAGGTATAATATTCCTCCCTTCAGTGACTGTGCAGTGTATGTCCATCCATATTCAACACATGGTCTGCTGCATTTACAAAGCAGGCTTCAAGAAGAATTTCAGGAGGCAGGACTGGTAGGGAGCCATTGCATTGTACTTCAAAGGGCATTGCATTGTTAAGCACTGAGGGTAACACTGCTACAGGTTTAACACACATCTCATTTTCCAATGTATCAATACATTGCTTGACTACAACATTAGCTGGAAGCCTCCCTAGCAACAATTTATTGTATAATGGCAGCTAGTGATCCCAAGCTGGCAAAACTCTCCAAACAGCATTAGTTTTGAAAGTACACTGAAATTAGTGCCAGAACCATTTTAATTCAAGGCAGAATTAATCAATTATGTGTTTAGCTCCCTCTTGCTAAGTGAACTGGGATAACAGAAACTGATCTTAAAAAGCCAGAATGAGGTGGTTTAAAGGAACATAGAAAAACAGAAATTTGTCCTTCAATTATTATAACACCTGACTAATACTCACAGTGAAAGGCTAGTTACTGTGAGAATCTTTTGCTGTTTCAGTAAAAGTGGTTTTAGGAAGAAATTGCTGACTGTCCATTTGTGTGAGGTCATTGAAGTTGCTTTTTTTTTTATTTTATCTTTTTGAGGTGGGGTTAAATATACTGCTTTAGGAGCAAGTATATAGTCCAAGTGATATATAAAACAATACAGTCAAGGATCTATGTCCTTCAGAGTAGTTAAAGACATACAAGAAAAAAACTGCTTACATGAATACAAGTAAACTATACCACAGCTTGGTTTTATTTTCAACTACTTTTCTTCACAGCTTCTGCTATATATACATGTAAATGACATACCAGAAAATCTGTCTGACAACAATAAAACTATGTTATACTCCACATTCAGTCTGGGTCAGGGTTATTTATAGGAAATTGTTCATGGGTCCAACAGGAAAATGCAAGAGAGACCGACAACTCTGGCAAGCCTTGGAGATCAGACATTGGTCTTCATTTGTCTTTTCGCACAAACCCACGGAGCAGAGGGAGATCAGTAGTTTGGCAGCTGCAGGCAGCACAGATTTTCCAGTGATGCACTTCAGCTTTATAATGCATATGCTATTGGAAACAAGGAAATGAACTGACACAGTGTCATATTTAACTCCTGAGCCATTTCAGATTTTATTTCTGAGGTATATCTTCCCTCCATTACATAGACTAAAAAATCATCACAGCCCCTGCCATGTAGTTCACTACAAGAAAAATCCTACTTGTCATCACAAGCATAATCTTTTATTAGTTTATAGCTTTCTTTACAACAAATCTAACCTCTATATACCTTCTTTGCTTTGTAATCCCATGTACAATCCTTCCAAAAATATTGAGTCCATCTTGAAAAGACATAGTGGTGTCATTAGATGATATTTTTACAAGACAGATGGCATACAAGGTGGTAAGCTAGTGATTTCCACTGGGATGATCTGGTTAGATACATTATGGACCTGCAGACTGCTCTTGCAGCTAATGCGTATGTTCAGCTGTGCTCTTCAGGAGAAGACATGTTTTCTTGTGTTACAGAAGATGGTGATATCTGTACTCACCACCCTGCTGGTGAGTATGAGCATGCCTCTGATCACTACCTGATTGTCAAAAAATATGAGGAGAGGCGAGTTTGGACTTGGGAACAAGCTCAAGCCAGCTCTAGAAATGCAGTGGAGATCCTGCCCTGTGTTGAAGTGCACGCTAGGAGCAATAATTCACTTGAATTAATCTGTTTCTCTCGTAGCTCAGGATGGATAAAAAGATGTGACTTCATTCACAGGTACCAAAGGAGTTGAACTGCACAATATATATCATTTTGTTTTCACATTTGTTTCAACTCTGTAAACTTTGGTGCCATTCTGACAACAACTGTCTCATAGTACCATCTTTTAGTATCCATTAGATGGCAAATGCTCTTATCTAAAAAGGCTTTTGTCATCTAGACCAGATGGTATAATTCATTTCTGTAATGAATGCCTTTTAATGTGGACATTATAAAATAAAGACATGACAAATATACAGAAGGATGGCTGGAAGAAGTCATATATAACTAAATGGTTCCAGGAAGATCAGATATGTCATTTCTGTACTTTATGTCAGCAGAAATTACTGCAATTTCATTGTCTTTGTGTGTGTGTGTGTGTATGTGTGTGTGTGGCTTTACAGATGCACTGGATTTAGTGAGCTGAATATACAAAAAAAATCACTTATATTAACAAGTGAAATTAGGAGGTAAAAGCAACATCTGCTGAGGGAGCTTGTGGACTTTACTATAAGTTAGGTGGCTGGGAGAAGCATGGACCCTAGAGCAGACTCTTCTGTCTGATGAAATGAAAAATGGATAAAACTTCATTGGCTTCTCAGGCATTTTGCTGTCCCTTTTTTCTTTTTGTATGTGTCTTGAAGCCTGCTTTAAAAGACTTCAGTATACTATAAAGCTTCACTTCTACAGAGGCTTTTACTTTTTCCAGCCTTCCACGAGGAGAATTATCTTGTTTTTATTCCTTTTATGTCATATCTGACACTCCTTATCCCATGTTCAGTGATTGCAAAGAGCCAAATGTCCGTCAGAAGTATACCTCATTCAATGTTCTTTACTCACCTGAGTACCTTCAACAAGAGTCTTAAAATTGCAGATGCCCATTGATTCCATACTTAGTCTCTTTTCTGTATTTTTTGGAGATGCCATTTCTCCATTTAATTGTTATTGGCATAGACAAGACAACTGATTTACTGGGATGTCTTCCGAGTGAGACCAATTTTGTTTAGGGAAAATGAACTTTCCATAGCTGCTGCTTAATCATCAGAAATAATACTGTTTAACAATCATTCATTTATTCCAGGCCAAGTTGTTAGCTTGGGAAATTTTAATTATTTCAAGAGAATGCAGTCAAGAGCAGTTTTATTAAATTCATTTCATGTTTGTTCAGATGTTTAAGAATTTCTTCTGTTGGTTGGACAGAACATTAATTGGGCAGACAGAGCACCTGAAAGGGCCTCAATTTACTGAAACACTCCATCTACAAATGCACAAAAGCCCCTCTCTAAGCAATAGCTTCAGTAGTTCCTTCCTGCCTACACTTCAGTTTCTGTTTAGCCCCCATTCAAAGCCATAGTAAAAAAGGCTGATAACACAAACAGAAGATCAGGAAGATCAGGACTACCCATTCTAGAGGCATTTTTCCTATCAACCTTAAAGAGAAAGATGTTTTAGGGATCTTGGGAAAGTCTTGTTAAAAAGATAAATGAAAAGACTTGCTGAAAGGATGCAATGAAGCCTCACTTTCCTCACTTTCTTCTTTCACTTCTTCCTCACATCCTAACCACTGACACCTTTAAGCCCAGGCTTGCTTTGGTTGTACATCTGCTTGCACACACTGTAACCATGGCTCAAAGGCATGATAAGACTGAAAATCTTCCTAGATATTCTTTGTGTCTTCGTATCCAAACATCAGACTTGATGTTTCCTTCTAGCCCACAATGGATGCCTGACAAGGGTGCTAGGTGTACTCAGGACTTGCAACTGACTACAAAAAAACATAGAGCAGTGTACTGTTGAAGAAGACTCCTTTAGTCTCCTTTTGTGACTGGTTTACTTCACTCTTTGTCACAAACATAAAGCTCCTGGTTCAACACGACAAGATCGCAGGTCATTCTAAAGTAATTAAGCATGATATTAAGCCACAACATCGACATACAAATATATGTTGGGGTCTGGGATTTGTTTGGCTTTTTTTTTTTTTTTTTTTTTTTTTTTTTTTAATCATCCCTTTACTGAAACTATTAGAACTAGAAACTTATCAGAGGCTCTCACGCAATGACTTAAATACAGAAGCCTGGTCTTTAACATGTTATTTATTGTTAGACTTTAAAGAAAGTTGCAGTGACTAAAAATAATTCTGTTGTAGAGGTGCTTATGTGAGTGTACGCTGAAATCAGGAAAAAAAAAAAGAAGAATGCCAAAGGGAGGTTAGAACGCCCCTCTTGATGTAGTGCAGAGTGGAGGGTGAAAACCCTGAAATGTGATTTTTAAGTTCAAACACCCTAGCCTTCCTCCTCTGCTTCCTCACTTCCTACTCAAATCCTGCCATTTTAAATTTGTTTCAAAAGCAAATAATATGCTCCTTGGAAGTACACTCACACATTTAGTGATACAACATTACTAGAAAAAATGTTTTTTGGGGGCAAGTGAAATGAACAGCCCTGAGTATTCCCTGGCAAGCTGTTTCAAGCCTGGAGCTCACATGTATAATTATCCTCTTTTTGTTTTCCTGCCTTGGCTATTGGAATAAAGATAAAAGTGTCTTTTTGTCTCCCAAAGAAAATTTGAGGGGGAAAATGGCATTCATATAAGTCACATCTCTTATTTTTTTGAAGAGGCTTAAGGGAAGGGATTTTTGAAAGAAGCTTAATAACTGCCACAGAAGCCCTACAGACACACTGCTAAATAAGAAGGGCAAACTAATGATATCAACAGGGACAATCTATTTCAAAGGAAGAAAACACAGCTGATAAATATGTATCTAAGCAGAGTGGAAAGAATTGAAACAGTGGAATGTGACAGAAGGAAATGTTTTTCTTACAAAGCACAATAGATCTTATTTAGTTAAATAACTAGTGTAGCTTATTTAACTAAGCAATTATTTTTACTTTCTCTCTTGTTTGGCAAAACTAGATCTCAGGGCAGATATCCAAGTGGGGGGGCTGAACTTTCATGGCAAGCAGGAACAGCTGGTAAGCTAATCAACTGAGTCAATGTTTCTAGTAAAGATGTTCCTCTACATATGCATTAGCTATCTATAAATATTTATTACAGGCATACAAGTTTCACTAGCTGGGAGAAGTAGGAAGTGAAAATTAGTAGTAGTATTTCTGGTCTATCATTTCTATTTGGAAAAATATCCAAAGTAGCTTTTCCATGTGCTGTTTCCTATGTGTGGAAAGGGATTTCTGTCCAATTAAAACCATTGGAAAAAAAAATCAGAGGTAGGATTTTGCTTTTGCTCTTGGTAATTTCAGAAAACATGGCATTGCTGTGTCACCTGTTAAGAAGATGAATTATACACTTTTTTTTTTTTTTTTTTTTTTTTTTTTTTTAAATCTAGGTCTCTCTGCTGGCTTGTAATGATATTCCCCCCTTTTAGAATACATTTTCCCATTGATCAAATGGCTAGATGAAATTCTTTACATATTATCCATCAGTGGTAACAAGAAAGGAGACAGGTGAATTGGTTCTTTTATGCATGTGTTCATTGGGTCAGAGCAGAAGGGTGAAGAGACCATTTATATAGAAATCTTATTTCTTGATCCAAATTCTGCCAAAAGCAATGAAAATTAATGGAGGACTTATATGCAAACATCTGTTGCATAACTGAGAAGATTGGCATAGAAGAGAATGCAGAAATCAACTCACATTCAGGAACAAGTTCTGAGGTATAGTGAAAAATGCCATTATAAAAATTATTATTTTTTTTTTTCTGTTATACTCCTGTACAAAACTAGGAAGATATGTCAAAGTAATGTGTAACACCCAAAGGACTGAGGGAGAATAAAGCTTTTAAAAATCAGATTGCTTTAATACAACCCTAAAAGGCCTTAATTGTAATGAGAGTCTCTGTGGGACAATAGCATGTGTGTATGCGTGTTTGTGAATGAACACTTTTATTGTATTCGAACAGTTTACTATAAACTTTTTAGTTCCTGTGAAATCCTGCTATTATCTGGGGTTCCAGGCCTTGATTATATCTAAATGAATAATACCTGAATAGTTGCAAAGGATGAATGTTTGCAAATAGACAGAGTATGCACAGTTAGATTGCATTGTGAATATTAATGCATATTAACTCAAGGGGCAAGCAAAGAGATAAATTCCTGGTGCTTTAAAGACATTTATTCTTGCCACCCTTTATGATTGTATTTTAATATGAATTGAAGTGGATTTGTTGTCAAGGAAGTTTTTATCAAAAGTTCCTGCAAAATTATATTTTTCAATATAAAAAACATTTCCTGGGGAGCTTATAGTTCAAAGTACCTAAGCACACGAGATAAAAAGGGCTGAAAACATTAAGAAGCACTATGTGGCTTCTCCTTGGTTATTTGGAAATTCTAATTATGTCAAATGCACATTCACTAGCTCCAGAGAGAAGGATCTTGATTTCTAGCTGTTGTCTGCCTGCTATGTGGTCCCTGGCACCTTCCTTTAAAGAAGTCTTATCACAATGGGTCTTTGAGGAGGGCTGTGGGTCTGAGTGGGCTGGTCTGCTCTCCACAAATAAGTCAGTGATTGCATTTCAAACTCAGCCCCTGGACTGAGCATCCTCACCCTTGCTTTCCCTAGGCAGGAGGTGTGAGGGATCCACCACACATCACTGCTGGGGCTGTTCACAGCCCCCCACAGCAGCACTGCATGGCATGACTTGGAGCAGACTCCTCTCTGCCTTCCTTTCCAGACCCACACCTCTAGGAAATGTCTCCTCCTCCACTTGTCTCTGAAAGCTGTTCTCCAGCAGCATTAAACTGAGGATCTGCCTTTCATGAGGAATTTGTCTGAGGCTGAAGGCATTATAGGCTTTGTATGCATTAGTACATTCACAGGCTGAGCTCTCGTATGTGCTTGCCATCTGCTAAAATGTTTGCACAGAGATTTTGGCCCAGTTCTGGCTTCAGTCATCTAGGGCTTCCCCAGCAGCATCTGGGCTTGCGGCAGCTGGCACAAGCTGGATACCATTCCCAAACAGCCATATATTAATATTGTTAATATTAGTATATCATATTGTACACATTAATATAACAAACAACATATTAATATTAATAGTTATATGACTATAATATTAACATCATCTACCAATATTAGTGTATGTGATGCTAATAGAACTGCTGTGTTTGGGAGGATCCTGGGCTGTGCCATATTGCTTGTTTCAGGACCAGGCAGTGCCTCCTTCTCCATTTCACTTACCCCTGAGGATATGACCACAAAGTCCAGCAGCCGATCTAAAGGCAGAGCAGTGACTTCTGAACTGCCGAGGGTTACGTTAACTTCTGAAAGCATCTACCACAAAACAGATGTTGAAGCTAGAGGTACCTGTGGTCACTTTATGACAAAAACATGAACCCTGCTGCTATCTGCCTGTTGCTAGCAGCATGGCTGGGAGTCACCAGGCCCCAAGGGCTGATGCTTTTTCAGCTGGCTTTTGTTTTTTTCATATATTATCATTAAAATTCTTAGGAGCGCAAATAAGCAAATAACAGGCATCATTTCCAACTAGAGAAAAGAAACATGTAGCCTCGTCAGTAAGTCTTCCATGGTCAGCGTTTGCGTATGTGTGCAACACTGCTAGGGATCACACCAGGGTCTGACTCAGATCTGTAAACCACAGAAAAAGCAGAGGCAGGAGACTGGTAAAACAATACTTGTTCTGTCAGCTGTCCAAAAACATGCTTAATCAATTCCCTTTATCAGGACCATGCAGACCTCATTTGCCAAGAGAAATTAGCTGCAACTAATTTACAAGCAATGAGTAATAAGCAATTTATCTAGAAGCTTACAACTGTTGCCTGGATACAAATCTGTTCAAATGTGTTTATATATAAAATGCTTTCAGGGTATTTGCAGCAATTTGGATTGATGACAAATTGTCGTACAGAAAGCCAGGGCCCACAGCACAGTGCCTTTAGCCTCCTGTATGACTCAAAGTGCTGTCCTTATGCCACCACTGAATAGGCACAAAGAGGAGCTGCTGGCTGTTGGGCACTGTCTGGTGACAGCCCTTGCAGCCTCTGAATGTGATGCTTGATTTGCCTCTGGAGGCTAAGGGAGGTGAAAGCACAAAGAACAGAGTTTCATTTAATCAGCTCACTACGTTTATTAGCTGCTGTTATATGGCACACTAAAGTGCTGGAGAAAACTATTTATAAAAAAATGAAATACACTGGGTTAATAAAGGGTACTCTTAGGGGCTGAACTGTCAGAACTGATTGCAAGGATGTTAAAAATTTATGAGTAGGAACAAAAAATCACATGTAAATGTGAAATGTATAAGTGTACAGGCTGGATAGGTGTTTTCAACCAGCTTTTCTTTTCATTCTAGTGTGTGTTTGCATTGCCAAAGTCAGCCTCTGTACAGATAAGTGCAAATAAAATACTGGAATTCCCAAGGTGAATGCCGAGCTGCATCCACATGTCCAGCAGCTGAACTGAGTCCCAGAAACACAAGGCTGTGGTGGGAAACAAGGAAACCTCCTTTGCAGAGATTTGCTGTTCACTCAGATTAGACCCACACCCTGATTTTGGTAGAAAACGCAGTTTGATATAACTGTGACACCTGGTTATGAGCTAGAAGATCTATTCTATTTGGCAGGAAAAGAAAACAAAGTGGGAAACAAGAAAGAAGAAAGTGGCACAAACAACAGTGACAGAAAACACTGGGGACAGCAGTGAAGCTGCTGTTGCATTTTCCCTTCTGAATCATTCCCTTTATTTTTGAACTTCATTAAAGAGAGAACACCAGCATGTCCTTTAGGAGCTTGGGCCGACAGGAGAGGAACTTACTTCTGGCAGTCTGTGATATTCCCCAAGTTCTCTTTCCCTGGCACCTTCCCATGCAGTGTGGGCAGGCTGGGTAGAACAAGTGGGTTCCCATGCCTGAAATCTTCTGCACATTACTTTATGTGAAGATAATATGTGACAGAAACAATAGAGTTTGTAAGATTTGTTGTTTGTTTTAGAAGTTTCTAATAATCAAGATTTTCCCTCTTAAAATTCTACTTAAAATTTTCACAAACTTTAAACAAACAAGCAAGTGAATGCATAGAATAAAATATTTTTTATCCACTGTATTACACTGCCTCCCTCTGTCACCTTCAGCCTTTCTCTCCTTAGCATACATTTCCTAGGTTTAAAAGATCCAGATGGTCAGTTTTAAGAGATCAGTACCAAGTCACTTTGACCATAGCTGCATGAAAGTAGTACTAACTAAAATGTAGGATGTGAATATTTTGTGTTCCCAATCCTTTGAATTCTCAACTGAGTTTTGCTATCTCATTTTCCTGTTGTTATTTGTGGATATATGTATAACACCATTGGCGGCATGTCAAGTTAATATGTCATTCTTTGAAATACACTCTTATTCCACTAGGCTGTTCTGATAAGGAAAAAGACTGTGCCATAAAAATCAATACAGCCCTATAAAAATGGCCTCTTTGCTTTCTCTTGGAGAGAAATGCTTTTTTTTTTTTTTTTTTTTTTTTTTTTGGGGGGGGGATGGGGGAAGTAGTGATGTTTAGAAACATGGCCCCAGCGGGTCTCCCTTCTGGTAAAACAGTCAGCTCTGCATGACTGCTGAAAGTACTCTCACTTGGCTCAAATACTTAGCCACTACTCGGGGCCTTGCTAGCAAGATTTTCCTTGGAAGATAAATTCTTGAAAGATTCAAATATTTGGCACAGCTCTCTTTATCTACAGAAATGCAGTCAGCTGTGCATTTCCCGCAACACAGACAGGCCGAGCAGCAGGAGGTAGACTTCTCTTTTGGAAGCCCAGGACTCATCCGTGCCAAGCCCATAAAAGATCTCTGTTGCCTTTCCCATGGTGGAACCATGCATCCACCACTGGCTCTCTTCTTGACATCTTCTGTGCCAGAATGAATGCAGTAAAAGGTCCCACAACTTTTTTTTTTTTTTTTTTTTATATATAAATCCTATAGAAACATCTTTATCTGCTTGACTCACCTTCTATTTTGCCAAATAAAGCTAATTTGCCAATCACTTGGGTGCTAGTTGCTCTTGCTTAACTGCTGACAAAAGAGAAGCTTTCTTCTTTTAGCTTGAATAAGAAATGGCTGCTGTGCCAAAGCTTGATGGCAGATCAAAGGCAGCACCTTAGCATCTATCATCACTTCAGAGCATCAGATAATTGTTCATAGAAACTTTTGGCCACATCTCTTTAAGGTATAGTATCATTTCCACAGATTGAAATGAAGCTGCTCATCTTGAAACTGAAGAACACTCATCCAGGCTTCTAAATGTGAGAACACAGGACATTTTATTAAAAGATTGCATTTTATGGCTAGATTAAATCCTTTGGAAATTTTCTCCAGGATAGTTTGCTGTTGTAAAGCCAATTGCTAAAAATTTTAAGTTAACACATTAAGATGCAAAGCAGAAACCCATCCTTTGCCTGTAAATGGTAGGAAGTGCTAGTGAGTTATCAGGCAGGAAGAAATGAAGACAGTAAAAGAGAATAAAAATTACTTTTTTTTTCTTTCTGTCAAATTCTTTAAGACCCTTGAAAAAGCTGTATTTAAAATAAAGAATGAAGAAAAGAAGCTTAACCAAGAATGCAAGAGAGACAGCTGCAGCTGAGAATCCATTCAAGTTTAAGTTCAGTTGGCACAGAAGGGCTGCTGCCTTTGCCCAATATCACCTGGAGCTCCACTGCATCACTGTACCATGTCCTGGAGCTGACACATGCATGAAGGGACCCACAGGCATAAGGGAGCAGTGTGATTTGCTGCTGAAAGTTGGTGAAGAATTCATGTAGGTGATGAAGCCATTCAGGAACAGAGAAAGGTTGGGGGAAATCCAGCACACTGCTGCTTGATTTCATGCCCACTGCAGCTGGCTACGGTGCGAGGTGGATGTTCAAGCTGTGCTCAGTGATGACGCTGTAGACCTGTCTGATTGTTTGTTGGGGGGCTTGGGTTGCAAGTTAGAAGAAGGAGACTCTACCATTCTTATGACAATTCTTAGCAAATCTTGTGATGTGCTAAGTGACCCTGCTTGGCAGAGGGATGGACCGGTGATCTCCAGAAGTCCTTTACAACCTCGTCCATTCTGTGATTCTGTGAATTCACTTTCAGTATATCTGTACTGATAGCTTCAATGATATTGTCAGTATAAGATGAAAATTAGGAAGAGGAATCAGCTAAAGCAGACTTTAGGGGCTGCCTTCTTCACTGAGAATTACTAATTCATGGAGTGTATTAGTGCTGTTGCATGTTTTGGAAGAAAGGGTAAGCTTTTGTTCTGGGTAACTTGAATTTTATAATAGAAATAGTTTTGATTATCTAATAGTCTTTAATATCTTCCAATCTCATGATAGAAGGCACCAGCAAAGTGAAGTAAAAATATAACTTGGAATTTAGGAACGACTTTAGGAAACTTCAAGTTACTCTTTAGGTCACTAAGTTTGTCCCTGGTAAGCAAAATATAAATGGAAAATTGACAAGTGTGCCTCATGGCAGAGAGAAAATCTTAATCCAAGTGGATGTGCATTGGTTAAAATTACACAGGAAGTGCTGAAGCAGACTACACAGATATGAGTTTATTGATGTTCTATTTCATGGCATCATTCTTTTTCTCTGCCTCTAGTCTGACTCAAGTTTCCAGAGATACTTATTTTGACAGTTTGAAGAGACTTCAAGACAATGCAACAGTTTCAGTTCTGTGCATAACAGCATATTTTTCCATATTCTAAATCATATTAGATGAAGACTGAATTTTGATTTCTGTAGAAAATAAAAGTATATTTTAAAGTTCCTTAACAAAACAGCTCTGGAATTGTTGCTATTATATGACACCTATAAAATGAATTTGTTTGCTTGTTTATTTTTATTAAAAAGTATGGAAGATAGAGCAAATGCTCAAAGTAGGGGTTTTATCTGCAAATATTCCTTCAATAGTTGTACGTATTGTCACTAATGATCCCACTGAACGTCCTTAAATGTCATTAATGAAATATTGTGTTTTCAATGTATACAAAGTCCTTTCAAATCCATTACATTTGAATAATAATTAACGTTTACCATAATAATTATCATAAATTAATGTCAGAGCATTGGAATATTTGTAGCAGCTAAGGTCAAAGGTCCACTTGATCTAACATTCTGTGTCGAGGAATGGCCATAAGTGCAAGAACAGGGTAAATGTGTATGACGCTTCCTTCCTATTCTCCTGGATGTAATTTGCTTACTTAGAGGATCTAAATAGTAGCAAGATGCCCAGTAGGTGTCTTTCCGATTCATTGTCAGTCTCCTCTTGAGCCTGAGTAGACTATTTGCATCCCATGTCCCCTGGCCAAATTCCATTAAAGTATCTGTTCTAAAAAGGTTCCACCCATTGCACAAAGCACTGCCTGCTGCTCGACATTTCAGACATTTGGAAGAGATGGGAAAGAATGTCTGTTCTAATGAAAATTTAATCAAAAAATATGGGTAGTCTTCTATTTTCCTTAGTATATATACATGTAGTATGTGTATTTTGCTGTAATCTTGATGGCATGAGACCCATAAGACTGAAACTTGAAACTGCAGACTTGACAAACAATCCAATATGCATCTCCACGGACAACATAACATCTGAGTAGTTCCTGCGTTTTAGAAGGAGAAACAATTGGCCAGGTTAAACTCAAGAGCAAGGCTTGACACACCTGGAAATAACCCATATGGCTTGCATCACCTCCACAGCAGGTCTACACTGGTGGTCTTCTCCCTTCCTAGTGCAGGTGACAAGGGCTGGACCCCTCTCTGGCTTCTGCTTTGCAAGTGTCGTGGCCAGTGGCTTTTGTGGCTCTTCATGGCTGAAGAAAACTTGGGTGCTGGAATTAAAAGAAAAACTTAAACAAACTCTTTCCAGGCAGATAGTACTGTAGATTACAAACTCTCATTTTAGAGAGTATAGAAACAGTTGTTCTTCACTGGCCATGAAATTCAGACGCAAGAGGAAAAACTTGGTAGCCTGTGGAGCTGTACTGGGAAGTTACAGAGAGCACAGCAGTTGTCCTGGCATACATATGCATGTTCTTCTGAAGATGGCAGCTGCTCTGGGCTGATTAGCAGCTGTGAAACTGCTTGGGTGCAGGCCAGACGGATAAATAAAGTAACTCTTTCAATACCAATTCTGCTCTTAGGTGTTAGAATGGAAATGTATCAAATTAACTGTTCCACTTTATTTTCTAGCCCTACTACAAGAGTCTCACATAAAACAAGAGTAAGGCTCTATAATGCTGAAATGTACTATCTAAATTTAATGGACTTTTTCAAGGAACTCTGAGATAAATAAGTCAAATACTTCAGACTGTAGAATGAGATCAGAATGACCTCAGTCCAGTTGGTCAAAAGGGATCTTCACTCCCACTCTGTTCTGAAAAATACTGTTGGCCATCAGCAGTCTCCAAAACTGTTTTCATTTCATCCTTCTTAGCTAAGCTGGTCTGTTAAACAGCATGTTTGATCCCCAGAGCAGAATTAACATGATCCTAGCTACAGTGGTTTGCCAGGAGTACCTAGGTTGCCCAAAGGAGCCGCAAAAGCTGAGCATGCTGAAGAGAGGCTCCTCTAAGCTGTGACACACAAAGGATTTCATGAAGGGATAACACTGACTTCAAAGATAAGCAAGTTGCTACGAAAATTAAATCCCATTGAGTATGATGACAGCTGGGGAAACCATATAAGAAGATTAGTTGAAAAATGTAGTAGTCATAAGATTTAGCAAGTCGGCAACCCCCTATTTGATCCTGGAAAGTATTTTTGAGATGGTGGGGAAAATAACAACTCAAGGGTATTTCCTAGGTACCCTCCATCATGGCATAAAACTGATTTACATTTAAATACTAATGGCAAAGAAAAAAACACTAGAAAATAAGTGAAAGATTATTTTCACTTAAGGGGAAAGTGTGTCTGCAAGGCAATCTGTTCTCAGAGAAAACTAAAACCAAAAGACATCATAATATTAGTACCCATCGAAACATAATTTCCTATGGGCTTGCAGATTGCTAGAACCTAAACTGTAACCACATCATCCCAGTGCAGATCTCATGGTTTGATAGAGGTGGCAATCTTCTGCCTACTCCTTGTGCTTGAGTATCGCTGTGTCTTATTGATGAGCTTGGCACTTGCTGACTTGGAAATCATGTTGTGCTGCTGGTGGTGATGTCTGAGCAGAGCTGCTCAAGCAGAAAGGCTCTTTGTGTGGAAAACAGCATCTATTTGCAGCCTACCAGACTCAGTGAGGGTAGCTCAGTCTGTTAAACAAGACAGCTTGCATATTATAACATCCGTGCTGCTAAAAACGTAGAATTCTTTTAAAATCAAGTGTTCAGAGGTATTAATGTCTGTGGGTGTGTGCTCCAATTAAATAATTAAGATGGCATATGGGAAATAAGAGGATTTATCAATGACAAGATCTTTCTCTCTCTTTCCATCATTTAGGTTCTCTGGTAGGTTTCAGACATTTCTGGGCAAATACTGTGCTAATTGGTTTCAGTTTCCCTGGGGAAAGGATCTGACCTTTTTTTTCCCTTCCCCTGAGAACATGTTTTCACACTTTTAATCAGAATATGCTGAGACTGCTTCAAGTCAGAGGAGTCTGTCAAAATACACAATAAAACCTGGAAAGTTGTAGTGGCAAGTTGGCTTTTTCTTTTTATACTTCTTTATATTTTTACTTTTTAGGAAAAAACAAAAACAAAAACAAAAACAAAACAAAACAAAAAAAAAAACTTCAGCCTGTTCATAAATATATATCCACGTATATTCAAGAATCATTTGTGGAGATTTTCATGATTGACTTCTTAGACTGAATTAGGGAACTGGCAGACAAAGGCAGGATTTTGAGTCATTTTGCAGCCCTGGGGGATGTTATCAGAAGGAGAAGTGGTGCTGCTTACCCCAAAGAACATCAGCTGATGCTCAGGCCCCTTTTTATTCTCCCATTGATATTTCTCTTTCAGAATCATCATGATCACAATCTGAAAACAAAGCAGGGCTTAGTATGGGAGGATTATGCTGTTCCACTACCACTGTTTCGAATGGATGTTCCTAGTTCTCTGTTAATCACACAGGGATGTCTCTAATGCCACCAGAACTTCAAAGCCTGCATATTATAAGAAATGGCAAACAAAAGGCTCTACTGCCCCCTTGTCCTCCATCCTTTGACCTAGTTTTCATTCTCTCTCTCTCTTTTTTTTTTTTTTTTTCCCCTAGCTAAATATGGCAATGGAATATTTACAAAAGAATCGTAAAAAATTAATAAAGCAGTAAGTGTATTTATGACCACAAAAATAAACTGCTAGTGTTTAGGTATTTGAATTCTGAGAAGCTGTGTCAAATAATGGATTTATTTATTTTTTTTAATTTTCCTTTTCTACTAATTGGAGCAGGTACAGAACAATGCTTGGCAGCCTTTCCATTGATTATGGTGTGTTTTGCACCATCATGATGCCCTCCTCACCATGCAGAATTGGAGCTCTGCATGCCATCCTAAAATCAGAACGACTTTGTTCAGCCTTAAAGTAGTAGGGCTGGGACATGGCTGGATGTCATTGCTATTCTTGACCCATGTCATCTTATTTTTCACTGATGACATGTTCTCACTAATAGTTAAACCAGAGGATATTAAAAACAAAAACATTTTAAAGTCTTCCGCCAAAAAATATTGGTTGCTTGGTCTATACACTCTTGTGAACATGAGCACATTGCTGTGCCAATATTATATTCAGAAATGATAGGGAGGAACTTGTTCCCTTTATTTTATGCAGTGCTTGCCCATAAAGCAGAGAGCATCTCGGTGTGGGGCTGCAGGCTGTGCCAGCACCAGGACCCTTTCCTCCCTCTGATGCTGGTGGGGAGCAGCCCAGCACAGAGCCTGTTGCATCAGGGCTGTAACTGTAGGGTGGTAGGGCTGCTTTGAGAGGGGTCACTTTATGTGCCCTCCACAGTCCTGGTGGAACCAACATTTCTGAGATTTTTTGGTTTTGTGGTTTGAGGCTAAGATACTAGACTGGCATTTGGAAGCTCTGGGGTCTTTTTGCACCTCTCCCAAGGGCTTCTTCAATCTCCCTACATGGCTCCAGCTCTGTGAATTAGGGGTGCTAAAAACATCTTTTTGTTACTTGCTAGCTGATTGGATTCATTACTGGGTATGTTTTTGGGGCCCATGATCCCTGAGAAACATGTTCCTTTTGTAGTATTAATGCGAATTACTGCTAACCTCCCCGGGCAGTTGTGCTGTGGTTGTGATGGGTCATGGGAGATGGAATTTGGATAAAAGTTGAATATTTTATATTACTTTGGCCCCCACTCTCTCTTTAATCACTTTCAAACTATTTTTGCAACATGTTTTATAGTCTCTTCAGTATCTTCAGGATCATGAGTTAGTTCATTTTCTTCTTTTGTGTTTTTCATTTTAGATATATGTTTTGGCTCAAGTTTTAAATAAATGTTTTCAGTTACAATGCTTTCTATCAGTTTTAAGAGTATTGTTTCCCTTAGCATTAAACGTTCAGAACAGAGCTGTGTTATACATGAAATTAAATCATCTGAATATCTATTATTAATGATTACATGTATAAAAAAAATATTACCTATTTAGGAGTTAAAAAAATATAAAATGGAAATGTGCATGATGTGTTCTTGTGGAGCTGCTCTAAAAGCAAGAGTTAGCAGTAGAGGAATAATGCATTTTGCAAACCGTGTGAAACTGGCAGATTATCTTCACTGGTTTATAGAGCTGTGTTTTTCATGTAGGATTTCAAAAGCTACTGTTCTCACTTTTCAAATTAATAAAATGTTTTCACTGTGGGGGGAAGGTTTGCATTTCTTCCTTTAGGAGCTACTTCACAGTGACTTCTTCCCAAGAGAGGACATGACACAGTGGAGTGCAAGTATTTGTCCTTTGCTGGGGTTGCTCCAGTGCTCTTTGGAGCAAGCACTGACGGCAGGCAGCTTGGGGGCAGCTGCTGGTGCACAGTGCCTTTGTGCAGAATTATGTTTCACGGGGGGATGCAGGGAGATGTATTATCTGCAGGGAGAAGAGGGGGTAGCATTTTTCAGAGATAGCACCAGGAATGTTATCTGAATATGAACAGTTTTCTGCTCTCTTGCTATTTCAGATCTGCATAAGTTTTTCCTTAGTGTAGATCAGAAGTCTTTTGACACTATATCATGTCAGGTGATAAATGTACTAGCCTTTTAGCATTTGTAGAGTCCCCCCAGCCTCCAGGCTGCACAAAGTATGTTACCTGCTCCTACCAGCTATTGCTCTCCCTTGGGGGCAGGCTGTGGGGGGAGCATGCCTGGGCTAGAAACAGTATGAAAAACTCTATGTTGAAAATTCAGCTTCACCTTCATCTTATTCTTTGTGAGGAGGCTGGGGGAAAGGACAGTAGAAATTTGCAGTCCTTACTTTTCATTCGAAACAGCAGCAGTAAGTTTCATACAGGCAATGAGGTCCCAAGTGCGTCATCCCACTGCTTGTGGGATCCAATGTACCGCTGCCTTCCTGAGAGTTACTCATGGAGTTTCTTTCATAACAGAAATGTGTTTTTTTTTTTTTTTTTCTGCAGAGAACAGGAAATTACCAGTGTAATAAATAAAGAGTAGCAAGGTTGGTTTAACTTAAAAAATCACAACTGTGCTTTTGTTTACAGTCTTCACTCAGATCCCTTGAAAATCACAAATCTGGGAAGAAAAGCAAAATGAATAAGCACTTAGTGTTGTTAATAATCCTGCAGTTCTTAAGTATTACCGGCTTCTGCTTCTTGCTCAGAAACCTGGACTGCTGTGCATGTCAATATTAATTTCAAATTGGACATCCACAGCTACAACGAATCTGAAAGATAACTTGTTTCTGTTTGAACAGCCGTCAGTTTTGCTGATTAGAATGCAGTAAAGGGAGTTTCCCAGAAGGCTATTGATCCTGTCAAGGTTTAAGGTATCACAAAACAGTGATTTCCAACATTTCACTGTGTTAAAGTCCTACAAGAAAAGGCAGGATATGTTGTTCTGTCACATGCCTTTTTATTACTGCTTCATGTTCCTTTGCTAAAAAGTGTCATAGAAAGAATAAAATGTGTGTTTGCCATAGAAGCTGAGAAACAGGAACACTCTTTTTTTTTTTTTTTTTTTTTTTTTTTTTTTTTTTTTTTTTTTTTATGCTTAGAGGGAGAAGCTGTTAATATAACTTGTTCTAGCAATGTTATTTCTTTCCTTCCTTCCTTCCTTCCTTCCTTCCTTCCTTCCTTCCTTCCTTCCTTCCTTCCTTCCTTCCTTCCTTCCTTCCTTCCTTCCTTCCTTCCTTCCTTCCTTCCTTCCTTCCTTCCTTCCTTCCTTCCTTCCTTCCTTCCTTCCTTCTGCCAAATGTGGTACTTTGAGTGTTTTGTGGGTGTGCATGTATGGTAGATGGAGAGGCAGGGCACTCTATCACTTCACACCAGTTCTGCATTGCGTTCATATCAATGCGTGACACTCATTGCATTACTTCATATGCAGTGAAACCTACACTGTATGCTCAATTATTTAATTGTTATTAATCTTGTTTAGTTAAAACCCAAAGAAAAACTTTCATGGCTAGCTGGGCTATTATTTGGGCTATTATTTGGCAAGGTTACAGTATTTCAGTATTTCTTTAACTATCAGTCTGCTGTTTTGCTGTTTTTTTTTTCTTTTTTTTCTCTCTCTCTCTTTTTTTTTTTTTTTTTTTTTTTTTTTTTTCTGGAGAATGCAACTAGAATATTAAAAAAAAAAATGCAGCTGTTTTTAGAACAAGGAATTCTTAAAGCATCTTCCAAAAGCTTTCTAGCTTTTATGTCTCCTACATGTATGATGGGAAGTCAACGAGTGATTTCTATTGTATTATTTCCACAGCTGTTAATGGAGAGGGGAAAGTATACCAGTTTTCAAACTCTATATTTGTCAAAGAATCAGATCAAATAAACCAAAAAGATCCCTATTTTTTTTCTTTGCATTTTATTCTTCCATTCCCATATATTTTCTGATATAAACAACGAGGGAGCTGGATCTGCAGACACCACAGTTGAGAGTTTATTATCAGCAAAATCCTTTCAGACATAATATGTTGTTTCTTTTAAACAAAGTGGGTTAAAAGATATGCTATTCATTACACAACAAGATCAATACACAACTTATTTACATTAACTGGTGGAAAATAATTCACCTTACCAGCCAAGGCATAGCCAAAGGAAGATGAGGATTTCAACATAATAAGCCATGTGCTTGCCCTTAACCTGATTTTAGTGTGAGCTTGGAGTAAGACAATGAGATGCAGGCTGAAAGCAGTGTCTGTTAAAAGCTGCAGGCACCCAGCAGCTTGGCTAGGGATTTTGCAATAGGAAGGCATATTCCAGGAGTCCTGAAATGAGATTAGTGCAAAAGGTGAACAGAAACGACAGGAAAAACAGGGCTCTGCCTTCTTGCAGTGACTGTGCTCTGTAAATGAAGGTAAGCAAAGAGTATCTGAAGTCCCCCAGCGCGGAGTCTCTCTGAATGAAGAATTCATCTAATTTGTGAGCCTGAAGCTTTCTTGTACTGTTGGGAGCTAGGACACTATTGCACATCAAAACCTGTGGATAAAGCTATAAATTCATTTCAGATGCTAAGTGCAGGAAAGAAAAAGAAAAAGAAAAAAAAAAAAAAACAAGAAAAAAAAAAAAAACAACCACTGAATCCTTGCAAATCACAAATGTATAAATACTTTTACTGAAGTCTCATAAAATGGATCCCTAAAGAAAAGAGTTGATGGCTGGAAGGTCAAAGCTGTAAAATACAATTTAATACGATTTATGGCTGTGATATCATTATGGTGAATTATATATTTAAAAGTTGTGAAATTAGTCAACTCAAGTGCAACTGTGGCTGAGTGCATATTTCTGTAGTAACTCTTAGATAAGTGTCAGTTTCTAATATAATTTTAATTAAAAATCTAATTGGGATTTGTTACTGCTTCTAATTAATCTCCATAAATGAAACATAGTTTTCTGCTTATTATCTGCCTGTTATTCTCCGTGTAGCATTTCCTACCCCAGCAAGTCCCAGGAGCCTAGCTTATTGGTCCCTACATAAAGCAAACCAAAGGGACAGGGGGATAAAAGCCAGCATCCATCCACATTTTGCTTCCTTGTAGAGTCATTGCTGGAGGACTGATTCAGTTCAAAGCCATGTCCTCTGTGCCAGCCAAACCTTGAATATTTGGGGCAAATTTTCTCCTTCTGCACCAGAGGACTTGCAGAGCTGCACTGGGATGAGCCCCTGGCTTCTGGGGCTGTGGTGCACTACCCTGATGTGGTCCTAAGCAGAAAACTTCACAGCAAACTTTCAGGGCCAGTAATTTCACAAGGCATCAGTCACCCTCTCTAACATCAGCCAGACAAGGCTCTAATTCCACCCCTGGACTTCCTGAAGGTCAGACCCAAAGTAGGAACTGCCTGATTTAATCTACTTTCAGGCTAGGGACATGAAAAGCCAATTTCCCCCTTTTTAAGGGACTGAACGTGTAACAGAGAGGTGGAGAGGAGCTGCTGCATTGCTAGCAAGGTGTGAAAGGCTTTCTGTAGGAGTCTGCTGGGGCTGTGACCTGGAGAGAGCGTGAGTTGTTGTACACCCTTACCTAGTGACAGTAGAATACTGGGCATTTCCTGTGAACTAATGGCCATTCTGCAAGGCCAGATAACACAGTGCTGTGAGAGTGTCAATGGCTGGTCAATAGGCACTGAGGCGGTACGGGCTTAGTGCTCTGAAACTGCCCGGTAGCCAAAGCCAGCTTTACAAAGTACAGCACTTCTCATCATGTAAAACACTCAATAGAGGGCTTTGATGTAAATTTAATAACATCTGCTTGCAAGTATGAGATCCAAAGGGTTTGATTTATTTTGCATGCTGTGAAACTACAGGCCTTGTATCTTTATTATCCCTCATCTCTAAAAACTAACTTTTCTGGTCATTGAGAGCTCCCAAACCTGTTCTTGTTTGTCCTTGTAGTCTATTGACTAAAGTGAAGGTCAAACTATCTGCATTTACAATCTATAATGTCCTTACCCAAACAGGCATGGCTGAAAAAGAGCTCCATGTGGTGTTTGCTACTACGTTGGCATGAGTTTACAGTGGGCACAAGGTTGTTTTCCATCCCAAGGGGCTATAAGGTGTCTGATGATTATCAGTTTATGTTATTCATGAAGCAACACAGAGCTCTTATGTGCACCTTGTGAAGATGTTCTGCAGCACTGAGAAATGTGCCTTGGATACTCTGAAGAGAATAGGAATCTGTTGAATGAGTTTTCCAACTTGTCCACATTTTCTATACAGAGAAAAAGTTCTTTCAAAATCTTCAGAAGAAAAATGTTGTAAATGTATAAATGACATATCTGAACAGAATCTCCTCTAGAAGCTCTGAAGGACCTTCCTCTTGTCACTGGCTGTACAGGAAATCGAAACACAATTTGGAAGAACTGCCTTGCCAAGAGCTTTTAAATTAGGACTTAGTCTTCCTAACCTGCCCATCTAACAACTACGTGAGTCTCAAAACACAAGGTCACATTGATTTTAGCTAACTGCAGGTATCTACAACAAAACAAAATAAAAAAATAAAACTGAAATATTTGTCTAGAACATCCCATTGGCCATAATCAGTAGATAAATGGGCATATCCTCACTTCTTTTCTTCTTAATGAAGGTATTAAATATTGGTTAATGGAGGAGCACCTCATGATGGAGACACCCCAAGTCAGGTGAGATGCCTTCTTTCAGGAGGCTGTGGTGTAATCGTGCCTCCCTGGTTCTGTTAGGTGGCTGGATCTGATCAGTGAACTACAGGCTGAGCACCGCAGGCTGTGCACCCAGAGAAGATGCAACCAGCCTTGAGGCAAATTTATGCCTCCAAAACCAGAAAGCCATACACCTAGGCATGGCTTTCTTCAATGTCTGTTTTTGCAATTCCTGTTTTTAGACCTGTTCTATCCATTCAGAAAGCCACAGGGTGTCCTTGTTTTGGCTGGGATAGAGTTAATGCTGCCTGCCAGGGTTAAACCACAATACAGATATATCTAACCTGCACTGTGACACCTTATTATCCATTATATTTTGAAAGCAACACTGGAATAAGAAGGAAAAAAATCGTTTGAGTCTGCAGGACCAGTGTTCCCCGATACTGATGCAGTTTGTATCATCTGAAGTTGTATATTCGCTACAGTACAGTCTGTTCCACAATATTTTAAGAGGGGACTAAGCCATGCATAAAGCTGATATGCATGTATCTTCCCAGTTAGAAAAACACGACCACAGTGCTTGTGTAGCAAAACAGACATTCTTGATGAAGGCCGTGATTAAACACTCACACCATTACCCTGATTAATATGCAAATGAGCAACGCTAAACTGTTTATGGAATTCAAACTTTAATCACTGACCCACTTCAACATATGATGAATGCAATCATGCTCCACAAAAGCACAATGAATAGATCATCTTTTACCACTCTCTTGAGCAGAAAGCTCTCGAATTTCACATTTTATGCTCGGAATATAAATGAGTTTCTTCTCTGAAGCTTTACTTCTGTAAAATTGAGGAAAATTAGACATAATGTTTTACACAGATACTACCCTACTTTATTAAAGATACATATAAAGCAAAGGGAAAAATCCCTGAATAGTTAATTTGTTTGCTTGTGTTTCTGACACCCAAGCAAAAATAAAATGCTTTAGGCTGATTAGCGAGAGCAGTCCAGTAGCACCACCTGCTGTTTATACGGAGCGCTGCTTTTTTATATATGCAATATATATACACGTATAAATACATACAATATGTATTCTGCAATAATCTATATAGTTTAAAGTCTTAGAAAGGATGCGGCACATGCTTCAAAATTGTGTTTATGCTTTCAGAAATGGTCTTCTAAATGTCCCCTTCAGGAAAGACAGATATTAAAACAGTGACAGGCTTTCAGCAATATTACCCATGACATTTAATAATGCCAAGAGTTACTTACTGGGGAAAAAAAAAAAAAGAAAAAAAAAAAAAGTTTGATTTAGAAAATATTTTGGGAGAAATTGATGTCTTTACTGCAGGAGTAAATGGCCTGGTAAATTAGAAAGTCATCACACTGATTTCAGTGAAGGAGAAAATAGAGTGGTGATATTTTTATATGATTTAGTGTGAATAATATTCTAAAATTTCCAGCTTGTGTCAGTAAGTCATAACATTCTCGGGTAATTGAGCAAAAGAAAATATATTCTGTATCTAAATTTAAGTCCAATTTTAAGTCACAATAGCGTATAATTCTCCCTTTTTCCTCCCCTTGCCTTGGTGCTGGTAGCTCATGTGTCCTGTGGGATCCTGAATACGGAACTTTCCCCAGGCAGGAACACTAAAAGCCAAAGCCTGCTCTTTCCTTCCTGTCCCACGCATGATGCTGAGCGTCTCTCACAAGGTCTCACACTTCCCCCCAAGCCTTGCTGTATGATGCAGGGCTTCCTGCTAGAGGAGTTTACAAAAGGGAAGAGGACAGAGTTGCTCAGCATCACCTGTATCTTGCATGGCTGGATGTGGACTTTTTCTAGTTCTGCCTGGCAGGATAGAAAATGGTTGGGCTGCTGCTCACACTGTCTCCTGGGTATGCCCCAAAACCACGTGGGGCTTTCCCAGTGCTTCTCGGTACGTTTTTTTTTTTTTTTTTTTTTTTTTTTTTTTTTTTTTTTTCACAGAAGCAGGAGCTCAGTTTCATTGACTTACTGCACTGATGAACTTCTAAACATGTTAAGAGTGACGCAATTTCAACACTCACCTCAGTGACTCTGGAAATAACGCATCCTAGCCAGCAAATGGCACCGCCGTCATTGACACAATTAAATAATTATGGCTGCGGGAATCCAGGGCATACAGGCAACCCCTGTCTGCATGAGCACTCACCTAGTTGTGTGATAGGGTCCGTGGATGTTGCACCATGCCACTGTGGCACAGAATGGCTGTGCAGGCTGTGGCTGGTGCTTTACTAAGCCAGCATTGGATACAGGCTGAGGTGCCCGAGTGAGGTGCTGTGTGTGTGACACTGGCTTGCAGATAAGCAGCATTATCTAGTGAGAAGAAGCATCAAGTAGTGTACAAGGCATTTTTACCAACATGCAGTTAGGTATTGAAGAAATCGGATTATTAAAAAGTTGGGAGATGGAGTAAGTGTAATTTTTAAAATGCAACACGTAGCTTCAAGCTTACTTAAAAGAAGACAGCACTAAGTGAAACAGCATCCAGGTTTTCTAATGTAAAAGCCATGTCTCAGAGTAGGACAGGGTTTAAGTAGAAAGGAAGAATAACTACAACCTCACTAAGGTAAAGGGGAGTAATGAGATACTTAAGACAGCTAATGACAGGTCTTGGCAGACTCCTAATGAACGCCCTTGAAGCATGTAGGAGTGCTGTCACCTAGTGCCACTGATGCAAGAAAGCACAGAAGAGAACTCCTGGATACGGACAGAAACAAAATGTCCTCTGTAACTCTACTGCATCCAGATTGTGTTAAATAAAACACCTCACTCCACCTTGTAAAGAAAATGGAAATCTAGGGGAAATGGGTAGCAGTTTATTCCATGTGGAGCAACACTGCTTGTCCGTGACTTTATTAAAGTTGGTGGAATTTAAATGAAGATCTAGGGGAAAGCCAAATGCCATATTTCTGTAGTAGTAGAAAAGATAAACAGCTTAACAGTTCAATATGTGTATTAAACTGCTGACGCCTCTTAAATCTGTAAAATGATGAAATTATTAATTGAATCACTGGAAACAAGCAGTCAAAAGTTTTTTTTAAAAAAAGGTGCAAATGCAAAAATATTGAAAAGACAAATAAGATCATTTAATTTTGATCACTCTAAGTTGGGTACATTACAAAATGTTTAATGATTTAATGTACTATTACCATAGTGAGCTGCAGCTGCTCAAGAGCAGTTTCCATTGGATCTGAAGGAATAACATAGTATCTCTGAAAGTCCTTAGGTTTAGTGAAAAAGGTTACACATTTTTATGATCAGAAAATGCTGAGAACAAGACAGACACATAGCACCTAATCACAGGAGTGTGGCAATTTCCAGGTTTTTCCTGTATTTATAATGATTAGCTTGAGTAAGTCAGTGTCAGCATATTGTTGAAGCTAAGAACTTAGTTGTATTTTTCTGGAAGCAAACATAGTCAGCTATAATTCTAAATATTTTAAAATGAATACAAAACTTATCTGCCCAAAATAATTTATTGGAATCAATTTGCAACAACCATTTACAAAACACAGCACCGATTCTGGTCAAACTGCAGACTGTTTTGTAGTGGTTCAGCCTCTTCATCACTGCAAGACTGGCCCTGAGGAAGGCTACATGCAAAATCATCTAATTTTCCATCTCTGGCCTTTTTCAAAGTAAAGTTGGTGATGCTGATTGGTGCTGCAAAAATCACTGGATGAGAGGGACTATAATCTAACAGAGAGCAATCAAGCATAAAATTCAGAATTAAGGAAAACTGGTAAATTTACACAGCTCTACTTGAACACTCAAGGTTACAGGCTGTCATATTATTTAACATCTATTGTTAGACATGAGAAAATAAATTAAAAAAATAGAATAATAAAGCTGTAATACCCTGCTTGAAAAGAGTAGAGGTTACTTTGGGCAGCAACTAAGGTAATAGGCTCAGCTGAGAATAGCTAACTTAAGCATAAACAATGACCTATCTGGCATAAAAAGTTGTGTGCAAAGTAGAAAGGCAGAGGAACATTTAAGCCCACCCAAGCCTCATTGGCTCAAATTATCCTGTAGGAGAGAAATTCATAAACTTGGTGACATGCTTACTAAGGTTTTTTTTCTGTTATATTCCCAAGGTAGTCCATTAAAAAAAAAAAAAAAGGAAAATTAAGGATCTTTTTTCTCTCAAGTTTATATACCTATGCCTCTATGCCACAAGAAACATTCTCAGTATTGCTATCAGGATTTTTTTCTGAAATTTTACTAGTTTATAACTTCTCCAGTTGCAGGTCAACTTTGTAATCACTGTTGCTTGGATCCTCAATTTAATAATCAAAAAATTTCCCAGAAAATTTCAGAATGAATCCAACAGAGAGCACAGGTAATTCACTGCAAAGAAACACATTAGGTCCGGTCCTATACTGAACCGGTGGTGGGAGAGATGCTTGAATAATAGGAAAGTACATCAAAGCCCCTCAAGAATTTCAGTCACTGCACACTGAACTCTAGCTCTAATCGGTAGCATGCTGACAGAATAAGCATGTCCTGCACACTAGAAACTGTTAATACAATCAATACAGGGGAGCAAATTTCTAATCTCAATATCCCACTTCTTGAAGAATTAGCTATAGAAAAAGTGTGACAGATTCTGTCACTTTGCTCCATAAAGCATTGTTTTCTTCAGTGTACTATTAAGTGTACATGAATATATACAGATACAGATTGCATCATGATCAAAGCTGAGCAGATAGCACTCACTGAATATTTAGTTTTCCTTTTTACTAACCACAAAAAAATCCCTATTTATTTGTTTCTTTTCATTTGAGTGGAATATTTCATCAGCACAGAAAGAGGAGAGGCACCTGCTCATTGTAGTAATATTCTCATAAAAAACAAAACAAAACTAAATGAATGGACACACCTTTTATTGCAGAAAAAATTAATATGGTCGAATTTAATAAGGTCAAAATGTACAAAAAGCTATCAGAATTAATGCTAGATGAACAGAAGACCAAAGAGTAATTATGGCCTCACTGGACAATGTGTATTACGTACCTCCTTACTGGTTTGAAAGAGAACCAGGAGACTTTTTTTTTTTTCCTTATGACAGCTGTTTTATAATTTTCCATTCTACTCAGTTACACTGTCCATTCTGCTGCTGCCCCAAATGCAAGATTTGCATGTTTTCAGGGAAGCCTGCATCTGGAAAAGTTAAACTTATTTTTATTGATTCACTTTACGTACTTTAACAAGACTAACAATTTTAGCTTTTCCTTTAAAGCTCACTTGCAAGTCATATTTTATGGGCAATGGTCTACCATCTAGCATTGATAGGAGTTGATGTAACATTTAGAGTATTTGCTATTCACACAATTTGCATTAGATATTTAAAATACCATGACTGAATCAAAACTTATTTTGTTCAAAAGGACAGTCAAGAGGCTGAAAAGATACTGTAGAACAGTAACTGAAAGCCTTTACTGCATCATAGTCACTTCAAGTGTTGTGAAGCAGTTTTCTACCATCTTGAGCTTTTCTTCAGAAATGAGGTTTTCTTGCTTCAGTTGTCCAATAAGAGCTTCCAAGGACCTGAGTCTCCCCAAAGTTTGTATCTCTTGCATTTCAAGTAGAGTTATCTTAGAGTGGAGCTTTGAAATTTTTTGCCAGAGGAGCTCTCTGTCTATGTCTTGTTTGCAGTATGAATGCTCAGTTTGTAACACTTCACTTCCACTATACGCATTCATATACACAGATTTATCTATTTCTTCTTCTTCCGTGTCGAGAAATTCTTGCTTAATAGCTGGGAAAGAACTATCTATTATTTCAGACTCTTTTGGACTCTCAGCTGGTAGGATGATGGCAATGACAGATTCTTCACCTCCACTGAACTGTTCAATAGCTTGTGTGACCGTACTGACTAAAACTGTGTTTTCACTTGTAGGCTGTAATTCAACAGAACAGCCTAAAACATGGGAGTTTGGGTTTTCAAGTGCATAGTCAGTTATTGAACCTAAAGCATTGTTCAATTTCAGAGACGAATTCAAGTAATCAGGGTCTGAAAATTGCAAGACTGTAGCTGTACAACTTACTGAATCCTCTACAGAAGTATGAACACTGGCGGTTTCCATGTTCTGGACTGTTGTTGCCAATAAAACAGGCTCAGGCTGATGTATATGCTGCTGAGATGAATTATCAGGAATAACACTGTCTGCCTGAAAGTCTTCTCTGTTTTGTAGTTTTTGCATTTGTAAAGGTTTACTCAATGCAGTTGAGCAAACTACTTCTGCTTTTTCATCTAGATTTTCTGCCATTGCAGGACTTTTCTTTGGTCTACAAAGTTCAAGTGATACAGGTACTTTCTCGGACTCTACATTTTTAGTTGTTTCTTCCACATCTTCTCTCCTTATCTCTTGTGGGCTGTTCTGAGAAGAGTCTTTTTCCTGGAGAACAAAAAAAAAAAACCACCAAACTTCAGTCTTAAGTGACAGAAAAATGTATGCAAAGATAAAATTAAAGAAAACCAAATGAATTATATAACTTCAAATATGATACTTAACATCTCAGCAATCCTAGGGATTTTGAAAGAACGAATTAAATCGCTTCTGAATTAATTTCAGCAACCTGAGATTCCCACAGGCAGCAGCTCTTCAAGCACATGGCTCCGTACCATGGGGTCCATCCCCCAGGAGCAAACTGCTCCGGCACGGGTCCCCCACGGGTGGGTGGCAGCTCCCCCCAGACCCCCTGCTCCTGTGTGAGCTCCTCTCCATGGGCTGCAGCTCCGGCCCGGGGCCTGCTCCTGCGGGGGCTCTCCATGGGCCGCAGCCTCCTCCAGGCCACAGCCACCTGCTCCACCGGGGGCTCCTCCACCCATGGGGGGGCTGCAGTGTGGAGATCTGCTCCATGTGGGACCCATGGGCTGCAGGGGGACAGCCTGCTCCACCAGGGGCCTCTCCCTGCACAGGCTGCAGGGGAACTGCTGCTGCATGCCTGGAGCACCTCCTGCCCTCCTGCTGCACTGACCTGGGGGGCTGCAAGGCTGCTTCTGTCACATTTTCTCACTCTTCTCTCCCAGCTGCTGTTGCACTGCTTTCCCCTTTCTTAAATCTGCTCTCCCAGAGGCCCAACCAGCGTCGCTCAATGGCTCAGCTCTGGCCAGCAGTGGGTCCTTTTTGGAGCTGTCTGGAGCTGGCTCTGATCTGACATGGGGCTGATCCCGGGCTCTGCTCACAGAGGCCACCTCTGCAGCACCACCCTGCTACCAAGCCCTTCCCACGTAAACCCAATACACCAGTTCCATAACTCTGTGATAGACAAGATGGACTAGCCCTTGTGGCATACCTTTAACAGGCTACACTCCTGAGCTCTTAGGTGTTTGAGGCTAGGGCCAGGAAAGAGAAATGCTGAGTTTGAAACAAAAACATCCTAAAGTCAGCATTTATGTACAGTTAGTTAATAGAAGACCTTTAAAAAATTGAATATTAATAGTAATCACACAGTAAAAGAACTTTTCTATGGGAAATTTTCTAAAGAACATACTTTTGGAATTTCCAATTAAAAAATAATACCAAATCTCCACTCAAAGTATGGGTAGTTGTTTTTCCTTTATACAGTGGAATCACACACTAGTTTTGTGTCAGTTCTGTTGGCAAAACATTTTGATGGGTAGTTATTTTTTAAATAAACTATGAGTATATTATAGACAATTAGCACATTTTTATTACATAAATAGTCGGTTTTCTTTCTACTGTGATAAAAGATAGGAACACATTACCTCATCATCTGGGGAAGAGAAAATTGTTGGTACAGCTGTATGTTTCAAGTATCGTATACCCCATCGCACATCAAGGGAATCAGGGGTAAAATGATCACTGCACAGAAGCTGGTGTTTACTTGGTGTCCATGCATCTCGTTTCATATTCCGCAACCATTTCTCAAGTCTCTCTTTATCATGAAGTGGAAATCTTTTTTAAAACAGTTGGGAAAAAAAAAGAAAAAGAAAAGCAAATAATTGTTATTTTTTTCTTTCTTTCTGTTTTCTTTATAAACAAAGAACATTCTATTGTTCCTTACCAGGCTGTCCTTCCTTACTTGATTCTCTTGAAAGGAATGATTTTAATTTCTTTCTTTTTTTTTTTTTTTTTCCTAAATATGAAAAGCTAATCAGGATGTCAATTACATATTAATCTAATAACCCTCAAAACAGTTTCTATTTGGATATTTGCTCCAGAGTTCAATAGTGGAATTTCTATTGATTTCTGCTGGTAAAAGGCTTCAAAGCCCTAGGCCAAGGTGTTTAAAAAGTCTTGATTTTGCAATACTTGCTCAAAAAGTAGTTCTCCTGAAGTCCGAGGAAATACTTCATTAAATAAGTGTTAGACCTGGCCCTCATTTTATAAATAGTATTTTTTTCCTTACTACACAAAATTAGTACCCAACCCTTTTGTTATTGTTTTTCTTTGACTAAGTGTCTCTTAGCATACACCATATTCAGGGTTGTCTGATAACTTATAAATGTGAATAGCATTTCCAGTGCAGGATCTAAATTTTGTTCAAAAAGTAAAAATGTTTTGTGCTGGTGTGCATTTACTTTTGGTTTCAGAAATTAAGCTGTCTTACAGTGTTGAGTATCCCAACAATGTCATGTAACCCACAACTAACTTTTCAACCCTCTAACCTACTTGCAAAATATATGAAATTGATTTTGAAAGTATATGCAAACAGTCAAATTACATGGGAAAGCAAGCTAAGTTTAAAGAAAATGAGCAAACATATGTAATTTACTTAATGAATCACAAGATACAAAAATTGAAGGGAAATTAAAGGCTCATTATGATGCATGTCCAGTCATGCAGTTAGGGTAATGGCAACATGTATGTTCAGACCACCCTGAACTCTCAGCTCTTACTAGACGGACATCAAAGTACTTGAAATGTGCTTGCAGATTTCGCTGGGAGTGCTAAGTTTCTTTCTACTCTAGCCTATAATCACATATAATACATAGAACATAACTTGATTTCTGAACACCGACAAATGACTCCTGTTAAGAAAGCAACACTCTAATATTCCATAAATCCTGAACAATATTAACTGGAAAAAAAACAAAAAACAAACAAACAAACAAAAAAACCAACAACAAACAAACAAACAAACAAACAAAAAAAACCAACAAAACAAAACACTGCACTTTTGAGTAAGAGATAGATTAATTTGGTCATCAAACCTGACCTGATCATAAGTGTAGGACGTAAAGAGTATTAGATGTTGGCAGTATGAGGGGGTGACAACCATCCAGATGTGACAAGTACCTATATTACAAACCAGTTTTGTCTTTCTCCCTAAATAGCTGATTTTTTCCTTTTAATTAACCAGTTCTTTCTATGATGTTTATTATTGTATGTTAATAGACCAGAATAACATTAACTGAACTTCAATGCACGAAAAATGGTGCAGCAGTGAGGTATTCCCACAAAACAGAAGCTGTGGAGAGAGCCTGGGGTGCCGAGGGGCTGTGTGTCACCCAAATTCTATGAAAGGCTGGTTACATCTTGGCAAACCCTAGATCCCACCCCTGAAACCACAGGTTTCTTCTCAACAGCCACACATGGCAATGACCCTCCTCTGCAGGCCCACAGTGTCCTAAAACTGCAAGTAGCTGCACTTTTCCAACCTTTATCCCACCTTTTGAATTTTTTGCCATTTAAGTTTTCAAGTTACCAAAGAAACGGTGCAAACTGTTGATCCAACCAGCTCTTTGCAGGAATGCAAAGAATAACACCAGTAAAAAGAAGATAACCTCTCAAGGACAGGTCAGTGGTTCAGCCTTTTCAATTGCTGCCTGCTTAGACTGTGTACACCCAATAGCAGCATGACACATATTATACAGCATGTTACAGAGCTCAGCCTGGGATGTTACTACCTAGGTCCAAAGAAGGTTCTCAGTAAGAGGACAGGGTTCCTTCAGTAGAAGGTCACACCACCAAACACACCTTCTCCAAGAAGGCCTTGAGAGCGTTTGCTTCCACTGCCATTACCCTTGCAACTCAGCACTCACTGCCTTCCCCACCACCAGCCAGCTTCACGTTGGGAAACAAAAAAAAATCTGCGGTGAGAGACAAAGTCTGGTCATGAGATTTATTATTTTGGCTAAAGAATAACTTTGCCAAAACCTGCTCCTGCTCTCAAATACCCCCTAAATCATCAACAGCATCTGTTATATCTATTATAATAATATCTGTTATACCTGTTATCTGTTATAGCATCTAATATACCATCTCTGGTATAAACAAGTCTCAGCACCTCTTCTGCCAGACTGTGACAGTTTTAACACAAAACAGTTCAATGGCTAGATAAAATGGCAGGGATTTTGAAATCGTAGATTTATGAGAGTTGGAGCTCAGCTCCAAGATCATCTGGTCCAACCATCGCCCTACCACCAGTGTTACCACTGAACCATGTCCCTAAGCACCAGGGACCATTTATACTGATGTCGTACACTTTAATACAAATATGTACCAGCACTCCAACTTGCTTTGATCGTCCGTGTGGTACTCAAATTATTCATATTACTCTAGAAAATGTATTTCCACTCGTTTTCATAATTGTTTTATGATAATAACGTATTTTGGCTGAACCACGCATGGTGTATGTTGTAGGTGAAGTACTTTAATCTGATCTAAAGCCCTTCTGACGGTGTTTTCCTGTGAGACTTCCTGATGTCGGATCAACAACAACCGTGGAACAACAGCGGCTGTGCAGCGAACCCAGCTCACGACAGCCCTGGGCTCACCCAAACCCAGTCCCGGGCTGCCTGCGGAGCCGATTTTCTCCTCAGAGTCAGAAATTAAGCATTATCTCCACACACCCGCATTTACTGCGCCTTAACGCCACAGCAACCCGCCGGTACCGGCTCCGTGCCCCTCGCAGGGCCGAGCAGCTCAGCTCCGAGCCCCCACAGCCCTTCCCTTCCCTTCCCTTCCCTTCCCTTCCCTTCCCTTCCCTTCCCTTCCCTTCCCTTCCCTTCCCTTCCCTTCCCTTCCCCTCCCCTCCCCACACCCTTCCAGCCCCCTCCCGCTCCCCCCGGGCCGCCCACTGACGGGTAGAAGCTGAGCTTGCGGCGGTCCCTGGCGCTCTGCCCGCCGCGGTTCTTGCAGCAGGCGGCGGCGCAGTACCGCGGCATGGCGGCGCGGCCCCGGCCCCGGCCCCGGCCCCGGCCGGCCCGGAACCACGGGCAGCGGGGGGCTGCGGGGGGGGAGGCAGCAGTCACGGGGACAACGGGGAGGGGAGGGGGCGGCCCGCCGCGGCGTCACGTGGGGGCGGGGGGCCCAATGGCGCAGCGCTTCGTGTAGCAGCGGCGGGAGGGCGGGGTGTGGAGGGGAGGGAGGGGGCTACGCGCGCTGGCGGCCGTTGGGCGGGAGCGGCGCGCGGGGACGGCGGCGCTGAGGTGAGGAGGTGGGGGGGGAGCGGGACCCCCTGAGGGGAGCGTGGCGGGGCCGCTCGGCTCCTGGCCCGGGCACTCGGCCGCCGCCAGGCCCGCAGCAGCAGTGGGTGAGGCAGGAGGGAGGCCCGCAGCGTGCAGGGGCTGAGGGTCGGGCACCTGCCGGTGGTGGTTGGGGCGGGGGGTGCTCGGTTAATGGCTCCTTGGTGTAAAGCCCTGGCTGATGCTGGGTGTGCGCAGCTCGGAGGGGGCTCTCCGGTGCTCTTCGGAAGTTACAGGGGCTGTTCTGTGGGTGAAGCGTAGTGTTAGCAGGCGTACAGAGCTCAGCAGTCCTTAACCGAGGCTAAATTCGAGGTAATTAAAGTGCAGAGCCTCCGAAGTGAAACTTACTTAATGGGGAGGGGAGGCAGACGCGGAGTCAGCGTGTACCAGAGGCTTTGTAGCGAAAGTAACAGCAAAGGTACTCGGGGAGCGGGGAGGAGGTCGGGCCTGGCCTGTATCGGTAGCTAAGATGCCATGAGCAACGCTGAGATGCTCGCTCCATATCATACATCTGGCGAAAAAAACCTCAATAATTCAAAATACATCGTGTAAACTTAAGACTTGTTATCAGGTTAAAATGCTGCTTATGTATGGGTTTCCTTTATGTTTGTTTTTCATGTGAGTTTTATTATTACATTCGCGCTTCACAGAGTTGTTCAAGGGTAGCATTAAGCCTGCCAGTGTTCTGAAGCTTCGTTTCTGTAAAGCGTAACAGGTTTGATAGAGGTTTTGGGGAGTTTAAGTGCAAATAAATGAGTCAATTTTTTATTATTATTTATTTAAAATTCAGTCCATTTTTAGTACAAATTAAAAAAGCCTAGAAATCCAAGTAAAACTAGGGGTGGTAGAGCGTGGATCTGCATGACCAAAATCTCAGTGTAAAGCTATAGAGAAAGAAAGAAAAACCTAGCTATAATTTATTAATTAAGAGTCATAGGAGTTGAAGGGCTTAGGCAGAGCAGAAGGCTTGAGTGACTTGACATTCTCAGGGTCTGATAATTGTGGAAGTTATAATAGAGGGTTTGGCCCTTAATGAAGGAGTTAAATAACTATTTTTAGCACCTCTTGGTGTTTACTAGTAGAAGCATGGAGTTCAGCCTTCAGAAAGTGGAACAGATTGGTTTTTATTTCATTTCCTCACACCTACATCATGCTTATGTAATCTTTGGCATGGTAGGAAGACGTGAGCCTGTATCTGCAAAGCAGAAACAGAAAGAAAGCACACAAAAGTCTGGAGGGATGTACATGTGTCTTGGCATCCAGGTGGCAGAGTTTCGGGTTAGCGAACTGGTGGGTGAAAATATGTGGAAAAGGCTTGGAAAGCTTCTTGTTCTAAAAATACGTCCAGTGTCATGCAAGGGGAATATGGAAAAGAACCGTCCACTTGGTATCTAGATACAGTGCTCAAAATACAGTTTCTTTCAACTGTTGCTCCTTACCACTTGATATCACGCGGGCTGCTTGCCAAATAAATGCTTAAGAGGGCATGAGAATGTTAATCGTACATGAGCTTTTTGCTCTGACCTTACAACATTCGTTTTAGCCCCCTGCCTTACCTATTAGAAATGGTATTTTTGCGAATTTTGATGCTTAGGTGTTAATTTTCTTTAGAGGGTGTGGACTTCCTATTAAAGTCTGAGTTGTCTCATATGAGTACCTGATACACAGAATTCAAAACCTTTGAGTGACAAATGTTTAGGCCACGTACAGTCTAAAAGTATAGTTAGAGTACCATTAAAGCTAGAGTCAACTTAGCATTATTCTCCTGAAAGCTGAATAAGCTACGCTTAGCTATAGAATTCTTCTCCTTGAGTTGTGATTGTGATACTGTCACATCAGTGCAATCTGATGGGGGCTGGGAGGACCATGTTATTTCTGGCATGTTCAAGGCATTGCCATACATCCTACTGGTTAGGGGACAGCCAGCATTCTGTCTTTGAATGTTCGCGTTTCGGTACTGTATGTTTTACTTACTTTTTTATATACATAAATCCTTCAAATATAGTTTGAGCTTGTCTTCTGGTAGGAAGAGCCCACTCTTGTCATTTATAAAAAATCATAAAAGATGATATGGCTACATGAAGCTGTCTTTTTTTTTTCTGTATCCTATCTATGCCACTGCTTTTTCCCTGAGTTTTAGTTTCAATTCATTTTTAAGTATAAGTTTTTGACAAATACATTTGTTAAAAAATAGTTAAACTTTTAGTTATAGTTTAAGCTGTTTGTATAGAAGTTTTTTTTTGAGCTCAGTTCAGACATTGAGAATTGCATTTGTAAATCTTTATATGCTGTGGCATTTATTAGATAAATTCTCTGATATCAGAGGTATGGTTGGTGTTTATATTTAGAATACAATCTAAAATGCAAGTAAATTAAGCCCAGCCCGTTATAAAATAGTGTTCTACTTGACTGACCTCTGTACTCTAGACGAGTGTTTCCTTGTATCATACTCACTTTAGGTCAGTTAGGTGACCTTCTGAAGCTGACTGAGCATCTAACAGTCATGACTTCCTGCAGCCCAAAGTTGTTTTTCAGGCCTGTTGTATTGTCAGGTTCTTAATGTTGCACAAGCTAATCAGTGAGTTATTCTACCAGCATATTCGGTAGGTTTTGAAACCTGTGCTCTAATTTAGAGCTGCTGTGTTAATGATCCTAGAACTTAGTTTAGAACTTAGAACTTAGGGTTTAGTTTAAAGCTAGTCCGGGTATGCCAGCATGAACTGTTTCATGCAGTGAAGGTATTGTATGTTTAATTCAACAACTGGAAACAGGACTGGGGGGAAATGTGTGGGTAAGGATAGCTGTAGACCAAAGGTGAACACAAAAGAGCACTTGAGATGAATGTGAAATGTGAATTTGCAGCTTTTCCATTCACGTATTCTGTGACTGTGAAACTAGGGAGGTGGGGTTTATTAACTAACAACAAAGGTGAAAGAACTTGCTGATGTGTCAGTCACAGAGTGACTCCTAAAAAAAAATACACGTCTTCCTCTTTCAGTTTATGGTTGTGCCTTTTTAAGCTGCTGTGGAACCTGAAATAACCTGTTCAAGTATATTTCTCTTTCTTTCTAGGAACCAGAGAAATGGCAACTACGCAATCTGTCTTCACATTTGCCCTCTGCATTTTAATGATAACGGAGTTAATACTGGCTACAGAGAGCTATTATGATATCTTAGGAGTTCCAAAAAATGCATCTGACCGCCAGATCAAGAAGGCGTTTCACAAACTGGCCATGAAATACCACCCAGACAAAAATAAGAGTCCTGGTGCAGAAGCAAAATTTAGAGAAATTGCTGAAGGTAATGTATGCTAACCTCAGTCTTAACTGGATACGTGGCTTATATCTGTGAACAAATGCAGTAACTGAAGTGTACTGTTTTTACTGAATAAGAGATTAATTTTTTTGGTTATATTTCTGTGGTGCAAATGCCCCATATCAGTTTTCCATTTTCTTGCACATAGGCAGGCCTTTTGCACAGTTTATGCATTCCTGCCTATTAGACTTCTAGGCTCATGCCTCTTCTTACAAAAAATACTTGGCAGGAGGACAACTTTGGCAGTAGAAGAGTATTTCAAATACTCTCCTTATATTCCGGTCTGTCTAGTAAGATCCAGCTCAGGGTTACTAAGGTTTCGGGGGGACCTAATGGAAACCTTACAGCCCTTATGGGGAGATTTTTTGTGTTTTTATTAAAAACAACCTGCAGCAAGGCTCTTCAGTGGTTCTTGGTAAGAATACAAGAGACAGCAGGTATGAGAGATGCCATGTGGCTATAAGGAAAAACTTTGAAACTTTCATCACCACGAGGACAGGCAAGTGTTTGAACAGGATGATTAGAGAGGCTGTGCACGTCCCATCCTTGGAGAGTTTTCAGGAATGAGTGGATAAAGCCCTGAGTAGCTAGTCTGATCTCATAGCTGACCTTACTTTGAGCAAAACATTAGATTAGAGACCTGAGGGCACTTCCAGCCTGAACTATCCTGTGATCCTAGGAATACACCATTCTTATGTGTTCTGGGATTAACATATACTGATGGAAATGAATGATCAAGAACATAAAAAGGCTTGCTGAAAAAGTGTTCCCATTTCTGCTCCCCATAGACTATTATAGCATAGGCATTTTGCATGACAAAGCTAACATGACTTCTGGGTTTTATCTTCATGTCTGCAGAACTGTTCTTTTGGAAGAAAGGTAGTGATTAATGTAGTGTATCTCTTTAGATACAGCAGCTGTTAGCATATGCTAACAGGAGGAAGCAGGAGTTCCAAATAAATATTGAGCTATTTAGAATAGTTGGTAAGCCAATGACAGGTAAGAAAATGGAGGGGTTTAAAATACCCATTCTAGTAACACTATGTATGTTATCTGTCAATTTCTGCCTTGGAGCACCAGTAGATGTAGTTTTGGACCAAGATCAGATAGAAACCTAATTCCATTTCAGGTATCCCCAATTACAAAATCTAGGTTTATTGTTAAACTTCTGTGAAGTCGAAAATTTGGTCATTTTGGTAATTAATTTCCTTTATTTTATCTCCATGCTGTTTAGCTTGCCACTTAGCTGTAACTGCAGTGTGGCTAGAGTTTACTGTGCTGTTGTTCTGTGTATGTGTTTGTCTTTTTATAATGGTGTGCAACTGAAGTTTTTCTACTTCTTTTCTTTTTAAACTGAAATAGCATATGAAACATTATCAGATGAGAATAAACGAAGAGAATACGATCAATTTGGACGTCATGGAGGACAAGGAAATAATGGAAGCCCATTCCATCAGTCATTTAACTTCAACTTTGATGATCTATTCAAAGACTTTGACCTCTTCAGTCAAAACTCACGGTCGAAAAAGCACTTTGAAAATCACTTCCGAAGTCATCGGGAAGCTCACAGTCGGCAAAGACGTTCTTTCCAGGAGTTCTCCTTTGGAGGTGGACTGTTTGATGATGTGTTTGAAAATATGGAAAAAATGTTTTCTTTTAGTGACTTTGAAAATGCACACCGACATGCAGTGCGAACTGACAGCAGGTTTCATGGATCCAGCAAGCACTGTAGGACTGTCACTCAGAGACGAGGAAACATGGTCACTACATACACGGACTGTTCTGGACAATAATGTTTCCTTTCCTCTTCTTTCAACATCTTCATAATTTTCCTTGGTTTTGTGCTAATATGGAAAAAAAATAATCTGTGTTCTAAACAACACTTAACGCAACTGCTATAAAGAAATTATAGATGAAACTAATTCTCAGAATAGAAATAACATGCAATTGGAACTAAATGCCTCAGTAACTTCTTAAAATGGGAGAGAAATAATCCCATGTGACAGAAGAAATTGTGTTTTTCAGTTTAGTAAACACTTTCCGTAAATTTGAACTTTAACACATGATATATTTTTTTAATTTTAGATATGTAATATAATTCTCCTATGCCAATTTAAGAATGTTTGAGTTACTGGTGCATGGATTTCAGCAGAGGAGATACTTTATTCTGAAGTGCTGCTTTTTTTTATCATGACTTTCTGAGTTTTCACTAGCAGTTTTTACTTGATGTGGACTTAGTGCACAAATTAGACAACTTGCACAAAATAGCAGCAGAAATATAACTTACCTGGGTCTCTATTTGTTACTGTCCAGCACTGCAAATCTATTAAAAATAAAACACATGTTATTCTCCAACTTAAAAATGTGTTTCACTAGGAGAGTGATACAGGAATGACTTCTATTTCCAAGTAACTTTTCATTGGCCTGAAAGTATTTTTAGGATGTGTATAACCCTTGACTTTCTTAAGGGCTGTTCATGTATACAGTTCTGTGTTCACGAGGTTAGCGTGTCTCTCCCCTCCAAAACACAAATATCCCTTAAAAAAGTTTGGAAGAGCATATTGAGTACACTCTTGCTTTATGCTTGTTATATTGTCGTGTGCAATGTAGTTTCCATAGCTCAGTTTTTTGAACTTTAATACTCCTCTGTGCTTTTGCAAACTTAAACATGATAAGCTTACCTACAGATTGCTAGTGTTTCTGGAAGGGTCTAAATAATAATAATAATTAAAAAAAAAAAAAAAAGGTAGACTGTTTAGATTGACTGCTTGTCAGCAGGGAGCTTTTAGCTTTGTGATTTGAAAGGTAAACTCTTGGCATAAAGAAAGAGTAAAACTGAAAATTACAATCCATGTGTTCACCTAATGCCTTGTGGTGCTGGAATCTGATAATAAAAGCAGTACTAATGGGTAACAGTTTCAGTGCCATGGAAATCCATAACCAGTATAAACTATTCAAAACATAACAAACCTCTTAATATAACTGATGTTAAAATGATGTTAATAAAACTTCAGTTTTATTTCTTAACCAGTAGTATAAGTCCAGTATATGAAATTGATTCCCCTTCGTAAGGGGAATCAATTGCTATCATACACATATAGCTATCTTTTTTAAGCGTGAGTGAAGAATTTACCTTTCAAATTGATTGCATGAGCAAAATGAGCATTTTGAACAGCAATATTGCAAATAAGTTTTGAATTCTTAAAATCTTCAAAGAGATCTAACCATTTGTTTCTTGAACTGATACTGAAAGCTGACTGTTTGCTAAGTAACTTTAACCTTTCCCATAAGGGTGCGTATTATTGCTTATTCAGTTCTCATTCACTAATTACTTGGATTATTGCATTGTATTAAGTGCTTTTCCGTTTCCACGTTTTTCTTTATTTATTAATGGACTAATACCTCATATATGGTCTTTATAAAAAGCCAGTAATTAGTGCAACATTATCGGAATGTGCAATATTCTTACAGTAGGAAAAGTGCTGGGGTGAGTGTCTATGTCTGTTACTTCCACTCTCTTTCTGTGTAAGTAGATATTAGTTTCTTCTGTGTAATATGACTGAACTGAAAGTTGTAATTCATGTAGATTTCTGCAGCTGTTTTAACAGACTCCATCAGTCCTAAGCATGAATCAAATTGTCTGATTCATACCATGTGGGCATCCAAGTGAACAAATCACTAACTTATAGTTACAAATTATTTTCTCACAAATACCAATTTATATTTTTGAGAGAGAACGTTTCTGTATGTATTTGGGGAGATTGTTCACACTGATAAAAGCTACATCCTTTCAGTAATGCTGTTGTATTTAAGTATTAAGTAATGTTCTATAGGAATGGGAATTTGCTGGAATTTGCAGGTGGGAAACAACTCTAGAAGCAGGCTGTGAAGGTAAAATATTAATGTATTTCTTAGTCTAGTGAACAGTTTCTTAATTACTTAAAAATAACTTGGAAACAGCAGAATGAGCAGTTTTAAGTGTTGAAGAAGGAATACTTAAAGTTCTTACCATAAGCAAACTACTGACTTCTCCAAAGGTAGTTTTCTCTGGTTATGAACTTGGGACTGTTCCCTAAAACGAGCTCTGTAAATTGTAGGAAGCACAGCTACTGCCAAAATGTAAATATCTGAAGTGGCTACATGAGTTCCTCTTTCAGGCAAAAGCTCTTTTTTTTTTTTTTTTTTTTTTTTTTAAGTGAAAATTAATAAATCCTTGGTTGCTTCTGTGTTAGCTCCCCCTCTTCAAGGATGCTCCAACCTTTATTAATAAAAAGTGTGCTTGTTTTCCTTGTCTCTTGAAAGCCAAAGTATGGAGCTGGTAATAAAATGATTGGATCACTAATTTTCTTGCTGATAGTACCTTAAAAAGACTTTTGCCTAGTCTATTTTTATCTGCTTCCATATTAGTTCTCTTAAATCACATCTCATAGGAAAACCAACAAATACATCCTGTAATTACTGTGGCTTTTCAGAGTGACCTTTTTGCTTGCTTTGGTTGTTGATCAGAGCTAAAATCCAAAGGAGAGCTTGTCAGGACAGAAGAGTAGTGTATTGCTATCCCGATGGCTTTCTATGATGGGTGTATTTTAAGAGGACTCAGCTGAAAAAATTCAGACAGGCTTTCCTCAGTCAGCAGTCTGCAGTTCATGGCTGTCAGAGCACAAGCTTGCAAAACATGCAGTGCGTCTCACTTATTCGGAGCCCTTGCATATTCTTTTCCTATTTATAGGGTCTGCTTCATGGCAGGCTTGCTAACGGAAGTCCTAATATAACCTTATGACACCCCTGACTTCAGGAGTTTCTCAAGTGCTTGAGTCTTGTCATCCTTGATCTCCACATCTTGTGAAAAGACCCAGCAAAGGTTATTTTTTTGTTATGTAAGGGTGAAAAATACAACTCTTAGTTTTTAAGAAGGCATTTATGCATATGTAACTCCAAATGTTGAGTTTCTAACACTATAAAAGACTAGTGTTCTACTCACATTTGTTTTTTCCTGTTATGCTTTTGAAACACAGTATCTAATGGAGATGAAAGTACTGTAAACATGATTAGGGTGCCATTACATTAAAGGTGTGAAAATTGTTTGTGTGTGGAAATCTTTTTTTTTTTTTTTTTTTTTTTTCTTACAGTAGTTTGTAGATTGAAGTCAGATTAAAGGATGTTGTATAGAACTTGTGTTTTATAGAGCACCTTGAGCGCTACTTTTTTCTGTGAAGATATCAGTAGGATGATGGGATTGACAGGGAAAAGGAATTGGAACTGAAAGAAATAGATGTGATTTTTCCCTGTTCTGTTTTTTTTTGTTGTTGTTTTGTTTTTTTTGTTTTTGGTCAGGCCTAATCCTTCAAAGGTGGGGGATGTGAAAGTTTCAGACATGTCTCATTGTGCCATCTATCATTAGAACTGTCTTTCCTGGAACTTGAGCAAGTCTTCCATCTTAACAGTGCAAAACCAAATTTTTAGGTCTAAATGTATTGGAGATGATGGAAGATCTCTGCTTTATGCTGAGGGAGGGTTGTTTGTGTTTAACTCTTATTGAGAGCGCCTCTGAAGAGCTTTTCTGGGACTTGATTGTCCGAAGTCCTCAGCTGATGAACTGTGGATAGCATTACTTCTGGAAGCCAGAACCACACGCAGGGACAGTTTCAGGCTGGATTTAAGGGAAGAAAATGTTTGTAGTGCTTGTTGTAGTGTTAGTGTTCACCCAGCTCCTTATGAATCACTGCACTCCTCCCTGCACAGGGATGGCAACTTCTAGCCTGGAACCTTTCTAGGAAGTAGTCAGGCTGAAAATGCACATTTGTGTTTCAGTTGCTAGTCAGGTCCCAGATGAAACATGAATAAAGGACTCTCCTTTCTCCTGATACGGCTGCCTGACCAGGGAGTATGTGGTGTCTCCTGTTACGCATGCAGTTGGTCTGAATGATGGAGACTGAGGTCCACTGGGGATACTGGCCTGGCTCCAAGGAGAGACTGGGAATTGTGGGAGACCCAGGGGACATGCACTAGTGGTGCAGCTCATCTTCCAAAACAGGAATCTCCTGCAATGCAACATTTATAATGTTTTAATAAAGTGGACAGTATGGAGGACAACATATGGAGATGAGTTTTCATATGACTTCAGGGATGTTATAGATGTGTTGCAGGATATTGAGCTACAGGATGGTACCCTCAGATCTCTCAGATGGGGTGTGGAAGGAATCTGAAGGAATCTTTTTTTTTTTTTTTCCCAGAGTCCAGGACATCTGCTGTTCGGGGTGGATTAGGTCAAGAGATGCAGAACAGATTAGTCCACATCAACTGACCCGGGCAATGTAACTATGTATTGCTGTTTCCAGAAGCTGTGGTTTTCTGTTTCACAACAAACCTCTTTGTTAAGCACCACTTGTTACCAGAATTTTATCTAAACACGAGTAGAAGAGGAAATACATTTTAGGTGGTTGCTTGTTGATGATACCACTATCATCTGTTCTTCATCTCCCACTGGCACAGAGGTGAATATGCTAAATGGGAAATAAGAAAGATGAAGTGAGCCTTGTCTGAGGGGTCCCACTTGACTTCACACCATTTTGCTTCAACACCTGGCACAGGCAAGACTTTTAGCTTTGAATATGCAGGGTTTTGGGTAGTGATTTGATGAAAAGTTGTATATTATGCCCGCGGGGCAGGGGTAACATACGTTTCTCTTCTGTCATGCAACAATAGGCACTTTAGAGAACTCAATTAAATTATAAAGCAGATCTGAAATGCCTGTCCTGGGGCAGCGTTCTCCAGACTCCACCTGGCTGAAGAACAAGAACCCATTATAATGCCACGATCACAATGCTGAGCATGCAGAGTTCCAGCAGAGAGAGAAGATATTCTATCCTCCACCCAAATTCCTTAATGCATCCAAACAAAGACTTTGAGCCAGTCATTCTGCTTTAATATGTAAATTTGAAGTCATTTTAAAATAATGCGGGTCTTCGGCCTGTTAGGGAGCTAACCCACCTGCTTGGGAGTTGATGGTTCTGCCACCTCTTGGTAGCTCAAGCTTGGAGACAGAGCAGTGTGGAGGGAGTGCTGGCTATGCTGCTGGGGTCGGTTCAGATGTTAGCACTTGTGTACAAACAAATGGAATAATGACCTGTGCAGGTGAAGTATATATACAACATGCTTCTGCTAGGAACTGAAGGCAGAGCTTGTGGTTTGTTGTTAAAAAATTTATTAATCACAGGATTGCAGGGGTTCAAAGGGACCTTGAGAGATCATTGGGTCCAAACCCCCTGCCAAAGCAGAATCCCTAGAGCTAATTGCACAAGTAGGCATCCAGACACTTGATTAAAATCAAGAGACACATTCTCTGTTCTTTGTTTAACACCTCCCCCCTCCCCCCTCCCCTCCTTTTTTTTTTTTTTTTTTTTTTTCTTCCTTATTTTTGATATCTTGGGCTCCACTCCTACTTTTCCCATTTGGCAATTGCTGTAGTTACTATATTTCTAATTGCATTTTATTCGGTGCATATGAAAAATATTTTGCAACTCAAGGAAGTTTTTTGAAATGGTACAAACCATTTCAGTGCAATCTGATTTCCTCCTGTCTTTCCCCATATTCTACTGAGTTAGCCAAGTGCACAGCATGGGCTTTCATACTGGTTTTCTGCTTTTATCCTGTCAGTGGTAGGACAAATGATACTCAATCTCACATAAGCTAGACAGGTGCTGACAGAGGATCTCTCACATGAAATCTGTTGGTATAAATTTAACCTATCTACATTTCAAAAAGAAAAAAAAAAAAAGACCTGGCAGAGCAAATTTACACTAAAGCAGTACTTTGCATGATAACCTTGAAGTCAAACAAAGAAACAAAAAACTTTCGTGAGTGTAGACTAATGCGAGTAGGGTAACTTTTTTCTTATAAAATTTCCTTAGTGTTGAGGGAATCTGGACATTTAACACTTGATAAAAACAAAAACAAAACAGGATTCTGTATGAGGTACTGGCAATAACAGACTTTAACACTTAGACCTCCATAGTTAACTTTTGTGCTCTTTAAAAACAATGATTTATTTCAACTTACAGGCACCGAAGAAAAACTTTATGAAGTTATCCCTGTCATAGGAATTTTGTTAACCAAGTGCTGTCTTATGCCCAGTTCCAAGGCACTGGGATCAGCTTACGTGTCCTTCACTGGCAATGCAAGTTGTTATCGTGAGTTATCGCTGCTGAGACACACAGTCACTTATTAGATACTCATAATTCAGTCGTGCATTTGAGCCCTGACCTGAGTCACCCTTGGTTACGTAAATAATCTGAGATACAGCTGCAAAGAGAGGCAAGGTTTCATGTCTCCTGACGCTGTACTCTTATCATGAATTACTTCTGGCTTTACTCAGTGTGTTTTTACTTTGGTAAGGTACTGCCTGGATCAGAGTCAAATTAATGTGCTGCATCACATAATGGCTGCTGGCTGTGTTACAAAACATGTCCTGTTTATATGGTGCTTCCGTTGAAACATTTTTCTTCTGTTGTTGCAAAGGTGGATGTGGTGGTTTCACAGTGATGGGCAGCTAAGCTCCACCAACAACACCCTCTGTGCCCTTCCTCAAAAGAACAAGAGGAGAAAATGTGATGGGAAAAAAAGCTCATGGGGTTGATATAAGGGCACTGAGACCACTCACCAATTATTGTCACGGGCAAAACACACACATAATTTATTGCCCATTACTAACAGAATAGAACAGTGAGAACTAAAAGAAAGTTAAAACCGCCTTCCACCCATCCACCATCCTCTACACCCCCCCTCCCCCATCCCAGCAGCACAGGGGAACAGGAAGGCGAATGGGGGCTGTGGTCAGTCCCTAACGCTTCATCTCCGCTTCTCCTTCACGGTCCCTCTCTGCCCCTGCTCCACGTGGGGTCCCTCCCACGGGATGCCGTCCTTCCCGAACTGAGCCTGCGGGGGCTGCCCACAGGCAGCAGCTCTTCAAGCACTGCTCCCACATGGCTCCGTACCACAGGGTCCATCCCCCAGGAGCAAACTTCTCCAGCACGGGTTCCCCACAGGCAGCAGCTCCCCTCAGATCCCCTGCTCCTGCGTGGGCTCCTCTCCATGGGCTGCAGCTCTGTCCCGGGGCCTGCTCCTGCAGGGGCTCTCCATGGGCTGCAGCCTCCTCCAGGCCACAGCCACCTGCTCCACCGGGGGCTCCTCCACCCATGGGGGGGCTGCAGCGTGGAGATCTGCTCTGTGTGGGACCCATGGTCTGCAGGGGGACAGCCTGCTCCACCAGGGGCCTCTCCACAGGCTGCAGGGGAACTGCTGCTGTGTGTCTGGAGCACCTCCTGCCCTCCTGCTGCACTGACCTTGGTGTCTGCAGGGCTGCTTCTCTCACATTTTCTCACTCATCACTCTCACAGCTGCTCTAGCAGTTTTTGTTTTGTTTTGTTTTGTTTTTTTTTTTTTTTTCTCTCTCTCCTTTTTTTTTTTTTTTTTTTTTTTCCCTTCAATCTGCTCTCCCAGAGGCCCAGAGGAGACCCAGTGTCACTCACTGGCTCTGGCCAGTGGCAGGTCCCTTTTGGAGCCATCTGGAGCTGGCTCTGATCTGACATGGGACAGCTGCAGGGCTCTGCCCCTGCAGCCTTCCCTGCCTCCTCCCCCTGAAGCTACCAAAACCTTGCCCCAGAAGTCCAGTACATTGGATCAGGAATTATGCTTGTTTTATGTTGATATGTGGTTTTTATTTTTTTTTTTTCAATACACATTTTTTATAGAGAGGACATAAGTGGTTATTTTCACATCTGTAGTTTTACTGGTAATTCAGTTGGTCTGTGTTTTAAAAAGGGTTCAGGTTGGAAAAACAGCAAACGCAACAAGACTGTACATTTGAGAAGGCGTGGGTCCTGCCTTAAAGAATAGCGAAGCGTGAAGAATGGGTGATTTGTCATGGAACATCACAGCTACCCAGTGAGCAGTCTTGATGTGCCAAAGCAAGTACTTCCGAAAAGAGGGAGTGTAACTACATTATTGTGTTTACATGCTGGAGGAATCATGTGGATACACATTATTTATGCCTGTAGGTATCATTTCCAGTGTGTGGCTGACTGTCACTTCACTCTGACTTAAATAGTATGAAATAACAGCTGTCACACCTCATGAGAGCCACACCACAGTCTATTCTAACAATACCATAAATCTGCTTATTTGCCATCCATGAAGTCTGAGGACCAAAGAAGTGCTGCATCACACAGCAGTACTTCCCTAGGAAATAAAAAACAAGCTATCCTTTTGTGCATTTTTGTACACCATACAGTGCTTTTCAAGGCAAATAAATGCATAAATTAGGTTCAGATAATACATTAGTTACCTATCATGTTCTAAAAATACCGGCTTGTTTCTTATAAACAGGTTTTACTCTGTTTCAAATCTTAAAAGTCAACCAGCAACCATGTCTCCAAAACAGTGACTACAAGATTATTCTGCCTAGGGAAGCCTATTTTTCTTCAGAAATCCATTTACATGCTGATCTTTATGCAGAGATTGTGTTTCTTCTTGATAGAACCATTCTAATGAACATTTGTAAAATATTAATACCCCACCCCCCATATTTTGGTTGCATTGAAAATATGAAGGGACAGCTATAATAATGGTCTCTTTACAGTTATTTATTATATAAGTAAATTAGTAAATATTGTGACTCTAGCAAAAATTAGCTTCCTGTGAAAAGAGCAATGTCTTAGGGTGTAAAAACTGCCGTATTTGCTCAGCTGATCTGTAGAGGTCTGTGAAGCAATAGTGTACATAAACCAATATTAATATCTTGAAAGAGTAAAGAGAAAGATTTGCCATTTGAGGCACATATAATTGTGGATAAACTGTATGAAAACACCTATTTCCCCTGTACAGGGTCCTCAAGTGTGTCTTCTATAGCACTCATTGAAATTAATAGCTTTGCTGATGCCATGTCAGGTTTATTTTGTATTTGTTACTTAGCAAGTCATTCTGATGCTTCATTTCTTATGAGTGTTTTTGAGAAAATTCTGAGAAGCCTGGTTAGCTGAACAGTAAAATGCAATTCAAAGTAAATAAAGTGGAGTTCAGGGGGTAAAGTAAAATAATGGGGCCTGTGATGATTACTATTAACAAGATCTTGTAGGGAATAGATTCAGGAAAGCATCAGCTCTGTGGTTAAGAGCAATGAGAAAGCAAAACAGATGTTAGGAAGGAGTAGACAAGAAAAACATAACTACGACACGGACCTGTAGACTACTAGGGTTAGTTCTGATTCCCCTGACTTTCAAGATGCTATAGTAGAATTGGAAATAGTTTGGAAAATGGCATCAAGGATAATTAAATGGTAAGGGCTTCCATGTGATGAATGACTAAGAAGCATTCTTCAGCCTTGAAAAGAGATGGCTATGGCGGTGATGAGCAGAAGCCCAATCATCAGTAATAATGATATCGTGTATAGAGATCTACTGTTGACTGTCTTTTGGGGTTACATGGACCAGCCAGTTCCAGGAAAATAAAGAAAATCAGCAATGCTTCATGGAAGAGATAGTAGATACACAAAACTTCCAAAAAAATAGGGTGGAGACAAGGATATTAGACAAATTCAAGGTGAAACTGGGCAAATCTTGGAAGAGATTTCTGTTGGGGATAAAAAAATAGATAAACCTCTTCAAACTCAGGAATTCCCTGAACAGAAAATATTTGGAACTGGTGGAGTAGAAGGGAAAAGCATGACATGTGCTTACTCTGTGCTAACATTCCTAGGTGTTCCCTTATTGGAGTGCCTGGAGACTAGACTCAAAGGACCTTAGGTTTGAGCTAGTGCAACCATTCTGGTGTTCTAAGACTTAAAATCTCAGGCTGTACTAAAAGTTCATTAATCATCCTGTTGTTTTCTGTGATCAACTTACAGCTTGTTAGTATGACTTCTTCTAGTAAGAACAGACTTGCAGATGCATTCCTACTCAGCTTGATGTGATGCTCTCTATGCAGATACAAGTCTCTAACAGTAATTTCTTACAGCCTCATTGTATGCATTCAGGTTTCAGTTCTGTCTTCTGTCACTCCTAATTCTTTCTGTACTTTTTCAGGGCAAATCCTGTCTCCGCACACTAAATTTTGTTTTTCATTAGAAGAAATAACTTCAGTCTTCTTCTCTTTTTCACCCATACTCATCACCTCTTATGATTATGATCACCTCTTCTAGGCCCCCTCTTCTGAGAGAGAGAGATTACAAAATAAACATTTGACTATAAATTAAACAATCTAAATTATACAGCTTTAAGATGGACACATATAAAGGAATAGCATGAGAAACTTAGAATTGAGTCTTATATATATATATATATATATTTACACTTTGCTGTGAAACGGCATATGCATGAGCATAGAAAATCAGAAGAAGTTATGCATCATGTGCCAATTTCACACCCAGTCCTTGACTGTGAAGTTAGAAGTGTTATTAGGAAGGTTGGGTCAATGAACTATTGCTTACCTAAAATGACTTCAGCTAATTTGCTGGGGCAAACAGTTAAGACGAATTGCAGTGTCCCCGGTTAGAATATTAGCAATATATTTTCTGAAGCCTTTATCATGTATATCTGTTAGAATTACATGCATATTTCTCTCTCTCCGAATAACCAAACAGATAAAAGCTTCTCAGAAAAGACATCTGGGTATCAGATCTCCTTTTGTAAATAAATGTCTGTTCAAGTTTGTTAGGTTTATAAAGCCTATGAATTGTTCAGGAACATCTGAGATGATGGTCCTCTCTTTTTTTACATACTTATGCACACATGTATATGCACACACAGTACTTTGTTCTGCTGCCTGGTGTTGCAGGTGAATTGTTGAAAATATTTTTATCTGAGGTTAACCAAAAGGATTTATTAATCAATCATTAAGCAGAATTAATGATCGAACATAGATGTCAGTCAAGCATTCTATTATGGTTGACTGGAGGTCAAACCTTCTACTACCTACTACATGCCTAATAATTAAGCTAGCTTGACAAAATGTCACTTAAACTTGATAAATGTGAATGTTGCAAGTGTATAGCAGTGCCAGTCACCTTGCTGTAAACATCAGATGCCAGGTAAGGGATCTCTAATACTCGAGGAACAACCCTGAGAGGTGTCTCCCTGCTCAGTGGGCTCTAGTGGCTGCAAATATTTATAGTGTAAAGTTGTTGACTTGTAGTCAAATTCCTTCCTTCAACAGTCATGCAATACGGGCTTTTTTTTTTTTTTTTTTTTCTTCTTTTCTTTCTTATTAGTAGTTTCTCAACTGCACTGGCTCTGCATAGGAATTCATGTCCTTGGACAGGCAGCTTAGTTCCTGATAAGGTGTGATTCTGCACAATTTTACAATGTCTGTATCCAATTAGGCCTGCTTATCAGCAGCACCCGAGCCAGAGTGCTGCTAGCACAAAATAGAGGGGGGATGCAACTGTCACACATGGCTGTCAGGTCTTCCAGTTACTGTGCAAAGCCATGTACTCAGCACTCTATACTGCTGTGATGCAGAACCTGTAAGTACAGGTATAAGCCAGGCAAAACAGTGAGATATGGGGAGTGCCTGTCAGCATTCCCTGTCTTCCTTGCAGCCCCCCTCCCTGCCCTAAATAAATCTGTGCATGTCCAGAATTAGTGTTTGTTCTGGGAGAATGGAGGAGAAGCAATGGTGAACTGAGTTCCCAGAAATATAAACATGTCCTAACCTGGGAATGTTGGAATAAAAGAGGAGAAATCCCAGCTCCCAGTGCAATAATGGTATGTCAGGAAGGATTTCAGATGATTATTTTTTTTTTTCTCCTCAAGTACCATTACTTATCACAAGCTGTAATTGTAAGAAGTTAGTCTCCTAGGCATAGCAAAGAAGTCAATGTTTACCAACTCTTGCAGCTAATGAAGGGCTCAGAATATTTTTACCTCGCACAGGATAGCACAGTGATACCAGCACAGATGTGGAAGACAAGCCACAAGCTTTGGCTTAGTATTGCAGCCAGCTGCAAGGGAAGGCTTCTTTGGCAGTTCGTTCAGGGTTGCTCTTGCCCGTTCTTTACTTCGTTTTAAGAGACTCAGTGTTGAAGTCATCACCTGGACTGGGTGGGGGGGATGGAGAGACCCAGGAAGGACTTGGGGCTTTTCCCTAGCAGGGACTAGGAGGTTGGCTGGAGAGAACGATGGCCACCAGTCTCTGCACGCTGCGGGTAGGTTTGTAAACTCTCCAACTCTACTTATCCTTGAGCCTGGAGCTACTTGTAATGAAAAGAGAGATGACTGAGAAACAAAACTAGGTAAGGATCCAATCATCCAGTTTTGTTACTCACAAGAAGACTGCTATGATTTAAGAGCTGGTGCTATCAACCAGCTAGGGTTAAGCTATTAACCTGAGTTAATCTCTGAAACATTGCTTTCTGACCACCTGCACACATATAAAGCCATGAGCAACTGTGTACATTCAGTAGCACATAAAGTGATTTATGTGACTCCGCATCAGCAGCACCACTTTAGGACCTGGCCAGGTGAAGAGGGCTAATCAGACCTAATGGGACTTCAGTGGGACTGTGAAAAGGAATATGCAAGGATATGCATGGAATATGGAAGGATATGCAGCATAAGGGAGTAATCTGATGCTGATTTCTGGTGTGGATGCAAAGCCCTGCAAGGTTGGCTGGTCACACATCTGCAGGTTACTGTGGGAGTCTGGAATCTCTTCAGTCAGATCTGTACAGAGCATCCAGCTAAGAACTGGGTGATGGCTGCCTTGACTAGTTTAACAGACAGAAGAAACTTTCCATGAAAGGACTTCTATGTTCTGAGGTTTTCTTTCCTTGGACAAAGGGTACATGCATAATTCCATGTATTGGAGGATTTAAATGAAGTGAATGACTAAGAGTTTGGGCAGTTCAAGGCCTTTTCTCAAAGGCATTGTAAATTGACCAGAATTACTTCTGCGTAAAGTATGGTGAAGAATTCTCAGGTCATAGCAGGCTGATGGTGCCAGAAGATTTGTGAGTTGCAGGGAGCAAGGTTAGGAACTGATAAATCAGCTGGATATCATAGTCAGCCTCTGTCTCATCTGTGGGATTGTCTGGAAAGGTAGTTATGTGATTACTTGTATCTCTGTATGGCAAAGGTTTAGGAGAATGCATTAGTAAAAGATGAAAAATTGAGGAGAGAAGGGGGACAATAGATGTTATGTGATGGGATGGGGTGCTGAGCCTGATATCAGTTACCCAATGAATACAATCTGCTCAGGAAAGAATCTGTGTTTTACCTCTACTTGCTGGCAGCTCCCACTTCAATTGATAGTTAGACTACCTCCTTGGCATCAAACTTTTCTCCCTGTATGACAAGGATAATAAATTTATTCACTTTCTGATTGTCTTGAAGTGGAAAAAAGTAACATACTTTTTAGGCAGTACAGTTCATGTGGCAAACATCTAAAAAGAAGTAGGGGCAGGAGCTCCTGTCTAGATGCAAGTTTGCTCCAGCAGTGCTGTTGCTGGCCTTTCAGAACTCCTCCTGAACAGAGGTGACTGCTCTCTGTTTCCTGTTTCAGGTGTGCAGATGTCCTTTGGCCTCTTTTCTCTTCCTCAAAGCCAACAAAACTGGCCAATTCTAGTCTGAATGCCTTCTGTGAAAATAGAGCCTGAGAGTGGAGGTGACTGCTGATAAAGAGATGGAGAGGAAGAGATACAAACAGGTCCTGGAGATCTGGATTATTTTATTTTATTTTATTTTATTTTATTTTATTTTATTTTATTTTATTTTATTTTATTTTATTTTATTTTATTTTATTTTATTTTATTTTATTTTATTTTTTCAAAATGTCATATCTTTTTGAAGAATTGAATCATTTATCTTAAAGAAATTTGAGTGGAATGAAAAGGGAGCTTGTTTAATTTTTAGTCTTACTATAAACTAATGCTTTTCCTGAGTGAGATAGATTTTCTTGTATATAAATTCATAGCTTTCTTCAGCACTTCGACAATTGAAGAAGAAATAACTTCAGTACTTCCAGGTTTGCAGTCTAGTGTAATGAGGATTTAAAACTAGATTATGAGCACATTTTTGCACATAATCTCATGTGCTCTTAGTGTCTTGTCAGTTCTGTTCAGTCTAGAAGGGCCATTTGAATGAACCAAGCTGTTTGCTAAGGCTGTAACCTAGGAACAGGGAGGTGGTCCAAACAGTCCTGAACTTTCTGGCAAGACTAATTTCAAAACTTTCTGGAGTCAAGGGTACGACCTGACAGCTGATGGGAATGGCAACTGAGCATTCAGTGGCAAAATCTTTCTTCAAATGTTTCAGGCGCAGCTCTGCTGCCAACTCTTTTTATCAACTTCAGAGCTATGATGCCTTCAAAAGGGAAGGGACCATGCATGGATTTAAAATGCTGAAATGTAACATCGAATAAATTGTTTACTTCCCAATCCCATGCTACAGCTTCACACATGCACAGGAGGCAGGATGCATCTGTACAGACTTCAGCAGCATCCTCAGGATACAAAGACCTCCAGTCTGAGCTGTGCCAGTGCTGCCTTGAGGGTAGTCCAAGGAGATGGGTTAAAAATGGAGTTGCACTGTTTTTCTGCTCCTGGTTTCTGGAGATCAGCCAGATCTTGGCATACTTGAAAGCAATTAGGGAAAACAAAACAAAACAAAAAGCAGGTCAATGTAACATCGCTGAGAGTCTGGCACAGACCATTTATTGTCTGAGTTAACCTTTCACACTGTTTTTTGATAAAGTTGCTTTTGCCTTATTCAGACAGCATCATTTTTTCTCTTTGTGAGGAGAGTCTGGGACCAAATGTTTGCTGAGGCCATGCCAAAAATGAAGAGAAGGGAAAAAAATAATGAATTCCTGAAAAGCAAGGTAAGAGTCAAGCTGGGGCATCCTGGCTCTAAAATACTTAAAGCATAAGCTGCTACAGTGAGGGATAAACCTGACATTCCTTAGGGTACTGACAGCTGACTGTCTGCATTTTTTTCTTTTCTATCCATGGCGGCTAAAATCAACATGGCATAAAAAAGGCAGTGAAGCAGGATCTTAATTACTGAGTCTCTGCTGGTGAAGCTGTGTTTGTTCATCTAACCCGGCACACTCTGTAGCAGAGTCCTCCTGCTGCCACACCTAAGAAATGTGAACTGCCAGAAGCACTCCTCTTTTACATTAGCAAAGAGGAGGTTATTGATGTAGCTGTATAAAACCAGAGGAGGAACAGAACAGAGAGGTGGGTGAGTCCCTCCCTTCTTGTCTCCAGACACTGTTACATTGGCAGAAGAGTATCAGCTTTCAAATGAATGTTGAGAACGGAGGGAGGATAAGAATTAAAACAAACAGCAGTTGCTGTTGAGATTTTTGTAACAAAAAGAAAAAGAAAAAAAAATCCCTCATTTTATTATGTAAGGGGTGTGCATTTTTAGGTTTCATATGTGACGTTTCAGTGTAGTTATTCAGTTAATAGTTATTGCAGTTTATGATCAGCACTTAATGTATTTCATGGTTAACAAGAAGTCTGAAACACTGAAGCTCCAGGAAAGCAGCATTTTTAAAGTTTCACCACTGGATGGAGACAGCACTCTAAGACTTGTGAGTAATTACTAGTGGGTCTGTAATGAAATCCCTTGTGATAAAGAGATTGAATAGATTAGCAGACACTGCAGCAACAAACAGTGGAACACCAGCAAGATTTATGGCAGAAAATGCATTGAAGGCACATCCTTTAGATTTGTGCTTGACCTATTTTTACAGTAAGAAGAGATTTAGTTTTTTAAAAAAATTAATTCTGCTTCTCTCTCTGCACACGCACAGAGCTGTGATGACACAGACCAGCAAGAAACAAGAGAAGATAAAGTGAGGCTTTATAGGGCCCTCTTTATTTTTTTCCCAGGTCACAGTATATTTTTTGCTGACAGGTTCATTGACTGTGGGATCCTTCAGCCTTGTAGGTCTGGCCTTGATGGCTCAGTGCTGCTGGTAGCAGCTGAGGTTGCTCCAGCAAAGGATGCCTGCAGTACAGATGCTTTGCTAGGACACGGGGAGAAAGACACTGGGTGGGAGGCAGCAGCAGGAGCCATTCCCACCAGCCTGATTCTGCAGGGTAGGAACATTTTCAGCAGAAATCACTGCAGTTCTGGGGTGAAACTACAGATGGGGGAGAACCTGCCCTATCGAGGTTCATTTCTCTCCTCAGATATTTTAAGGTATTTTTGCACATTTTCTTCTCTCTTTGCATTCTGGCATGTGGAGAAGCAAGGAGGGAAGGCCTGCAGTGATTTTTAGCTCAGTCTCTTATGTAATCCCACTGGGCTTCTCTGTTGCCAGCAATAACTTTTGAATTTGTTGGATGAATTAAAATGAAATTAAATGAATTCAGGCAGCCAAATAGTCTTGAAGTGCCTTGACTGAAGGAAAGGCTGCAACGTGAGTTCATATACTAGAGAACCCACTCTGGAGAGAGCTCTGATAAGTGCCCCTGCCCTGGGAGACGCTTTAACCAGAGTCTGCAATCATCCACAAGAAAAAAAATAAAAAATGATAGACATACTTCATTAGTTCAATAAACACTAGAACACTTTTTTTATGAAGCAACAAAGCTGACCTGCTCCACTATCATCTCTCTTAAGTCTTCAGGTCACAGAGTCCGCATGGAATATAAAAGCTGAAAATTTTCACAAGTAAAAGAAGTCTCAAAGAAAATAGTACCCACTGAAGCTGATTTTTTCATGGATCTGCTTGTTATATACAGGAGATGTACTTTTAGACAGCTCTGACATTGTGTAGTGGTTAATGTAGTGAGTGGAGTTCTTTGGGGAAAGGGAATGTGGAAGGAAGGTTGAAAGTAGGTGTGTGACAGCTGCTGTTCTACACCTGACACTTCTGTTCTCCAAATACAATTTCTGTTGCATCAAGTATATGCTGATTTACAGGAAATTTTCTTAAGTTTCTCTTAAATCAAGGTTTACAAATGTAATTCCTTTGCCTACAGGCAAGTTATATGTAGATCTTCAAGGCTAGATCCTTACAGGGAGTAAAATTCTCTGCCCAAGTTCAACGGCCATGATTTGTAGGGAACAAAGGGAGAAATCTGGTGCTGGGGTAAGAAAGCTGGTCAGCTGGATGAGCAGAGTCCTAAACTACAAAAAAGAAAGGCATAGATAGTGTTTAGGCATGAGGGGGAGCAGACCCTCTGCAGGTAGGATTTGCTTGCAGTGACAGACAGATGTTTGCAAACATGTGCCTTGTTATTTACTTGTTTGACTGCTCTGCTATTGGATACGTACCCACCTCATCTGTTATTCATCTCATATGCTGCTGTTTGTAGAAAGAGGTGAATACAGAAAGTCTGGAAAACAAGCTTTCCCTCATTGTGCTGTGGGAATGCTCTGACTTGCAGAGGTTTAAGGTAAAGGGAACCAGGTTAATTTGTCCAGCCCACCATAATTTTTACTGTTTGAGATAAAGGCCCTGATGTGGAAGCTGGTGAGGGAGGGGATATGCGGATATGCTAATACATGTGAAATTACGGACTGCAGCTTTTGTCAGGGCTGATAGACACTTTTTTTTTTTTTTTTTTTTTTTTTTTTTTTTTTTTTTTTTTTCAGGAGAGAAGCCCTCTGAGGAAAGAATTATGTCCAAAAAATATGTCAAAAACCCAAATCTGCTCTAGGTTCTTGGTATGGGAGCAGGAAGATTTACTGAATGGGATTAACAGGCTAGATTTAGACATGAGAAATGGAAGGAGAGGTGGGCTAGAAACATCAGCAGTATGGATTTACAGTGCTGATAAGCACAGATGTGCTGTAGATGCACTGGAAAAAATATGTGCAGGGCTGGTAGAGGTAATGCCAAGGCCAGGTCTGTAAATGGTGAGGTGCGCAGGTTCAGCCCTTGGTGATTGTGAGACATGACCTGCAAGTGTAGGAGCTTGCGGGTAATTAGCCAGAACAATTGGCAGGGACTTGAATGTGTTTGATATGCCTCATTTTCCTAATCCCTCTATCCATGCTCCCATATTGCCTCTATGGTTGTTTTCTGGGTATGTGTGAACTGACCAACTGATCCATCTGTGCCCATTTCCACTCTGTGTGGTGTAGGTAGCAATTTGCAGCTCCACAGACACCTCATAGGGTGCCACAGAGTGATCAATCATGCTGATTTTGCTTCTTGGGTTTCCAGGTGACTTCAGGGCAATGTCCTGCATCTCTCTGGGCATGCACCCCACCATTGCTCTCCAGCTGCCAAAGGCAGGACTGAATATCTTCACACTTCTCTGCTGTTGGTGGGCCCTCCATGCCAGAAAAGCATCACAAACCTTCACTCTGGCAACTGGCTTTGCAACTGATTAGCCAGAGCCAAGTAATACACTGGACTAACCAAACCGTGTAGAGGAGGGCATGTACAGGTATGATTTCTTTGCTGGTCTGCCTGTGCTGTAACCATCGCACAGGTAATGCAAATAGGTTTATGAAAGTTTACGTCTTCATAGGGAAGATCTGGGGCTGTGTCTATAAAACAGTGGTAGCTTGCTGTTCAGTTCCCTATCTCCCCATGTGGAAATGCCAGTGAATGCCTGAGGAGAAGGAGGAACTTGTCATGAGCATAATCATAGTCTGCAAATCCTAATGTGGATTTTCAAATCAGTCACATCTATTTCTTCCTCAGCCTCTGCTTCCTCCAGCCTGGCCCAACTCCATCAACTGAGAAAAGCTTCCCAGTCTTCACCAAACAATCACTCTACATGATTAATCACTCAGGACACAGCCATAACGAGGTCTGCCAGATCCATGCTGGTTCCATACCTTGCAAACAGTCTTAACCAGGCAGCGTGCCAGCCTGATAAAGATGCTTATTATGGCAAAGAGGAATACCTCTAATTTTAGTGCTAGAAAGCTAAACCACATATTTTCTTAGCACCTAGGATGCATTTGCATGTATGGACAGATAGAATATAATGAATTCACAAATACCATAACATGTGGACATCTGCCCAAACAGTCATACCAACATGAATCGAGACACTTTCAGTTGCTTTTTCTGTCGGGGGGCTAGCTACTTAAACTCAATTTTACTCTTGGTAATGCAAAGAGAGAGATGGAGACACTGTAATATTTAATAATTATCTGCTTAAAGCATTCTTAAATGGTAGGATAGGTTCTACTGATGGCACCCAGGAATTTTATTTTACTTACAAGCCTTCTTCCTTTGCCTTGCACTGGATCTTCAGGTCATTTATCAGGCAATGTTATCACTTCAACACTGTTCTGCATGATGTACGATGAAAACATAATCCTTACTGTGCTAGTGTCCTGTGTGACATAATAGACGAAGTATCAGGTTCTTGAGAACCTCCATGAGGCAGCAATAGTAAATCTGAATGTCCAAAGAGTAAGGTATCTATCTGAATATCCCTGAAAATCTTATTTTACTACACAAGGGGTGAATATATGTTTTTGCTTCAATTTGAATCAGGAATGTAGTTTTGATGCATGTACTTGTTAAACTTACTCTCCTGGTTGATTTTTAGAACCAACCCAAAGCTGAAGTAACAAACATTGGGTTGGCCATGAACCTTCAAAGTGAGATATGAGCTCAATGTCCTTTGAGTTGGACCTAGATCTGAGGAGTATAAAACTAGCAATGTTTTCCTTAAACCCACATTTTCTCTGACTTGGAAGCTTTGCAAGAAAATATCATTACAATTTTATTGGAATTTTGCATGAAAATTTCATCTTAAAAAAAAGCTAATGTCAAATTATGAACACAAATACATTCTGATTTTTATTTAATTATTTTGTAAGAAAAATAGTTGCAGTAGTCTGCAATAGTTGCAGAAAAATAGTTACAGTTGCAGTGAACTGTAATCCAAAGCAGCAACTTTTTTTTTATTATTATTATTTTTTTTTTCTGAGGTGGTCATTTGCCGCCCTTAAAATAAAAGATTTAAAATTAAAACAGAGATAAATCTTGAACTGTACATAGAAAAATGCATATATTTAAGACATATTTAAAAATGCATGAAGATGATGACAAAGTGTTTTTGTTCCATGTTTTTTATGAATCTGTTAAATTATTTCATTTGTTAAATATGCTTCTACTCATATATAAAATGTTGATCACATAGGGTGTTTTTTCTATTATATCTAAAGTTATGCAAAGTACAAATGTAGGTACATTGTCTTGTGCAATGCTGTATTTCTACAGATACCCTATTTACTGGCTTTCTGTTGCATGTAATTATTATAAGGAAGTACCTTTTTCTCATCCATTTGGCCTGGAACCAATTCTACCTCTGCTTTTTTTTTTTTTTTTTTTTTTTTTTTTCCCCGCTAAAAACACATCCTTGTTTGGGTTGCATTCCTTCAATACTAGCAAGATTTAGGTCTTGGTATCTCAGTGCCCCCCAGGTGAGGGATGTGCAGCTGTTTGACCTGAAAATCCCTGGCCTCTGGGGAGTGAACACTGATGGAAACTCTTGGCCCATTGATGGCATGGCCAAATGTAAGAACCCCAGTCTGAACACTTCTGAACATTTGTGAAAAATCAGACTGAGCACAACCTTGTCTGCCTAAAAGACCTTCCTCTTTGCATAGGATTTCTGTTAACAGGAGGTAATGGCAGCTGCTCCTAGGGAAAACAGTGAAGGGTACTTCAGGAACGCAACAGCAATTGAATGTTGTTTTCTGATTAGTGCAGTTAAATAATGAGAAGGACTTGTAGCAGTATTACCATTCCCACTTGTCACTGAAAATCATGGCAGTATTATTGCAAAAGAGAAGTTCCCGCTGCATTAGCAACTCATATTTCTGAAGCAGGAAGGGGAGCTAAACCACCACGCACACAAAGTCTTTCTGCCTCTACCCCAGCATATTGGTACATATTCAAAGATGCTGAGATGCTAAGACGATCTTTTCAGAGATGGTGACACCCTATCGTTTCCTGACAGAGCCCCCTCATCGTGGAGCCCACTCAGAAATGAGTCATTGCTAGAAAACTATTTTTAACTAATCCTCAACTGCCATACACAAAGTTAAGCGCTCCACTCTGCTAATGCTGCAATTAACCAGAGTCACACAGATGATCAGTGGAGATCTACAGATGGGGAATACAAATGCAGGAAAAGCTTCCTAATGTGCCATACTAACAACAGAAGTAGAACAGAATAGTGCCTTAGGGAAGGCTGCTGCTTTTCACCTCACCCTGCTCTCTTTTACATTGTATTTTCTATGCATTATCCTGTGAAATTAATTCCTATATAATGACAGTAGCACAGCCTTAAATTCAGTGATTTTTCCTTACAGAGCAGGAATTAAGATTCCAGTCTGTAGGTTTTAGGGCTAATTCTGGAAAACATATGTACTTCCTTGAGGCTTGTAATATAAATGATATCAAAAAATTCTCATGGTCTCTCTGGTTCCAATTTAAAAAAATACATCAAATTTGTAAAACACTAGTCTTCCTACAGGTGGTATTGGGATCCCATTGTATAATATTTACCGTAAAAAATAATATGTGTTTATATGTGCAAGTGTCTAAGCTATATGCAAATATATATACATATGTATAGCTACACATTCTCTCATGCATATACAGCAGCTTTTTCTCAAGGGCTGTTATACTTTAATGGGTCACAGACACACAGAATGTAATAATTAGGCTTGGAAAAAAACAATTAGAGAGAGTTCATTCCCTTTGCAATAGGAGGTTATAGTCCTTCGTGGAGAATGTGGATGCTATTAAGCTGATATCTTAGAGCCTACCAGAATTGTTTCCCACATGAGGATGCTGACAGGATTATTTGGTTTTAAAATATCTGTGCAGGATTTAATAATTCAGGGTGGAAGAGCTGTCTGAAGAGGAAGTCACAGTTCAGCACAGTTTATTTCTGTTCTTTGTACTAATTACATTTATTTAATTTTTGATTTCTCTTACCTCCTTTGCTCTATTCACTTCTTTCTCTTATATACTAAGAGTAGAGCAAACTCTCCCTTTTTAAACCTCTATAGAGTGCCTATTGCCATGGAGATAACATTAGGGCTTTTATGTTAAGGTTAAGCTATGTCTTTTCAGAAATTTGAGAGTTGTGCAAGGTGACATGATCAGCACCAGAATATGTTGACTCTGTTTCAATATATGCTCAGGACCCTTTGTTCTGTCACTGGGCACCACTGCAAGGTGTCTGGACTCTGTCTTCTTTACTTCTCCCCTCAGATATTTATATACACATATATGATCTCCCGAAGCCTTCCCTGAACTTAACAGCCCACCTGTCTCAGCATCTCCATCCATGTCAGATGCTTTTAGCTTTTTACGATCTTCATAGCCCATTTTTGAACTCACTCCCATATGTCCATACCTCTTTTGGGGATATGGAGGAGAGGCCCAGAGGTGGACCCAACGCTCCAGATGTGTCTCACCAGTGCACCAGCAGAAGGGAAGGATGACCTTCCTCAGCTTACTGGCAATGCTTCTGCTAATGCAACCCTGGATGTCATTGGCCCTCTTTGTTGCAAAGGCATGTTGCTGGCTGATGTTCAACCCTGATGGGCTATGTGCCCACCAGGACCCCCAAGTGCCTTTCCTACTGAGTGCTTCCCTCACCCTATCATCCTTATTGCTACATGGGGTTTTTCCTTCCCAAATGCAGGGCTCAGCATTTACAGTTATTGAACTTCACTAGACTCATGTTTGCCTAACTCAAAGGGAAATACTCAACCTTCATCCTGCTTTCAAGAAAAACAAATGACCCGAACAAATAAGCAAACAAAGAAAAACCAAACCAAACCAACCAACCAACCAACCCTCCTCCCCACCCCACCCAAAACTAAACAAAACAACAAAAACAAACCACTGCAAAATTGCTGTTTCTGGCAAAGAAGGATTAAAAAAAAAATAAACAAGGAAAGGCAACCCATCTCTTTAGGTATAATAGGATTTACCACATGTACTTTCCTTCCTAGTGTTAGACTTCATTGAGGTAAATCCCATTATGCTTAATAACTGTAGAGATTAGAGAACCTTCCAAAAGGGACTGATCAGTATTAAATAACACAATATGAATACCTACCTTCCGTGTATGCTGAATCTGAAAATTGAACAATAACAAGTGTTCTTTAAAAGGATTTTTCTGTGATCAACACAGATTTCAGTGTCTCTTGATAAAAAATAACATTTTTTCCAGTGGAAGAAAAGTGGAAAAAAGGTTACAGTCTACATTATTTCAAGACCTGAAAAAGAAGGCTGAAAAAATAATCCCTGTGGAGAATCAACTAAGAAGATTATTTTGCTGTATGAAAACCTCAGTTATCATAATTTGCATGTCTTAATTATACAAATAATTAGTAGAGCAGGGTAAAGTTGTTAGTTTGCATCACAGAAGACCTCTTATAATATATGGTTGGAATCAGTGTAGAAGACACATGAGTAAAAATAACTTGAATGTGTATTTTAATGTAATAAATATTGGCAGCACAGTTTGTACTAGTACATTACTACTAACTTGCACTGCTTATAGTAACATCCTTATAACCCCAATGGCTTCAATAACACTTCAGATATGTTTTCAAAAACATCAAACTTGCCCTTCATCTTTTTGTTTAGCTTTCTCAATTTGACACAACCCTTCTCTTGGTACATGTCCTGAGGTAATTTTTATTTTATTTTATTTTATTTTATTTTATTTTATTTTATTTTATTTTATTTTATTTTATTTTATTTTATTTTATTTTATTTTATTTTATTTTATTTATTTCAGTGTACTGATCCAACTTCACTGAATGAAGTGATAGCAGAATTTAGCTTTAGGTCTTCTGTTCATTTAATGCCTTTTGCTGTGTTTCATTTGGAACTACTACTTATAGGATTTTTCTTGATATAATGCCGACTTACTCAAGTGAAAATCTTACATTAAAATTTCAAGACAAAATGTGTGCAGAAGGTGCATATGTCAGAAATTTTGTTTGTGTGTTCAAAAATTAAACAAAAATAAGCAAAATGGAACCATACCAGTGTGCTACCCTGCAACATCATCTTGTATTCAGGCACTAGTGGACATTGAAGACATTATTTCCTAAAGAACATATTATGCCTTAAAACACTTATGTCTGTCTGCCTGGAAATTGGATGCAAAGAAGGCAATGGAAACCTAGAATGGGCAAGTGAACTGGTGTAAATTGAATAGCACCGTGGATGTCAGTAAGAAATACAACAAACTGAACATCAACCCTTCACAGTCTCTCAACAGTACAGCTTCCTGTTCAGGAAATGGTATTTAACACTTCGAGTGATTGCTGTATTAAAGTAGGCATGCAGCCACTCATTTTGCAGAAAAAAAATACTCTAATATTTCTATGAGTCTGCATTCTGTTATTTGTAGCAAATACTAAAAAGTGTATTGGGTTGACATATCTTTAAAATGTACAGTAACTGTCACCTTCATTGTAAATAGTAATTCATAAGAAATTACAATGTGTTTTTTTTTCATTCAGGGACACTTAGAGGGCTAGAAAAGACCAATGAGTGCTTTGTGTAGAAGCTGGTATACAGGCAAGGGCAATGCAAAAATGTGATGAAAAATAGAGAAGTTAAAATATTGAAAAACTGAACAGAAGGCTTTATTATAGATGCACATGTTAAATATTGTGTCTCTAGGAAGAGCAGACATAGAAATCTCAGCACATAATTAAAATTATTACTTAATTGGCACAACAGAGGCTCTAGGGGACAACTCACATGTCTGTAATATTGATATATGGGGGTATAGCTGGCCCAGGGAAGTTGGATTGATAAAAGACAGAAAATGTGACTGTGACTGCAAATATATAAAGAAAGAAAGAGGAGACAGAGACATAAACACACTCTGTTAACAATAAAAAGAGGAAAGAACCAGACAAGACTCTGTACAAGGATCAACTGTGGTGATCATTTTAAGGAGGTAAAGCAGATAGAGTAAGAGTTGTACTTCTCTGGGTGAAGGAGTGCCCTGGATATGCAGGTTGTTTCTACTCTGCTAGGCAGGAGAGGCTTCGAGGCCAAATTTGCTATAAATTATTTGAAGTTGGCAGCTGACAGCATTTACTCCTGGCAGAAAACTTGGAGTATCTTTGATCTTTCTTTCCAGGTATAGGAACTTATTACTTGGAACATGTTCTCACCATGGTATCAGGTGACAGACATCATCAGACGGGCTGTCCTGGGCCCTAGGAGGGCCTCCAAGAAACAATTAGAATGTCATTCCTGTCTGCCTCCAAGGAAATGTGTAATGAGATGGAAGGTTGTAGGAGTGTCAGAGACTATCAGCTGAGCTGTAGATGTTACCGAACCATACAGAAAGCTCTTGCACTATGCTGGGAGCAATTCTTTAACACGAGAACATAAAAGAATTAAAGCCAGTAAACAAGTTATTCTTGATTATGAGTAAGAGGGAAAAAATAAATGAGAATGTAAAGATGAAAGGCTTTTTTTTTTTTTTTTTCTTTTTTTTTAAGGAAGGACAGAAGACAAAAGAATAAAGAAAATGAATATGTTTTAAAAAGTTGGGTCATAGCCTTCCTACAGAAGGTAGGTCAAGCAAAAAGATTTCTAGAGAGCTAGCAGCTTTGAAAAATAAATAAATGTGTACTATGTCTGTGCAAAGGATGGATAAGGAAACAACTTCACTAAATTATGTGTACATGCTGGACCCAAACATAATCTTGAGCTGACAGCCTGGTATTGAGGATAAGAAGACATTGTATGCATAGCACCAGGAGTGCAAGAACTGGGACATAGGGAGCAAGGATGTAAAATGCAATAAGAAAACATTTTATCAGTACACTAATAGTAAGGGGAAGACCATATCGATATTATTAAAAATAATGTGTTTGAAATTTGGGTGGGTTAAAGCCTTCACACTGAATGGACACTTCTTCAAGAGTACCTAGAGAACAAACACGAGCAATGTCAAAGTCATTAGCTGTTATTCTTGAAAATTATTCAGAAAGGGTGACATTCTAGAAAGGGCAAACATATTACCTATCTTTAAATGCCGTAAAGAAGAAAAAGAAAATTACAGACCAGACAGCTCAACTTGAATGTCTGGAATGGTCACAGAAGAAATAGTCAAAAAGCTAGGGACATAGCTAAATGAAAAATAACAACCAGAATAAATTTGGGAAAAAAATCACATTACATCAACTAAATTTCTTCCCACAAAGAATAGTAGGCTTTTTAGATGGAGAAAAAATCAACTGACTTTAGTAAGTGGTTCGCTCTATATCATATCCTGTTCTCTTAAAAAACCCTAGACAAAATCTGTCTTGATGAAACCACCATTATGTGAAAGAAAAGGACTGGAGAAATGGTTCATGGTCAATTTGAGAAAAATATTTCAAATTATTTCCTAAATGGGTTTTTGAGTATCAGTCACTACTTCCATTAATGACATCATTAAAAAGTATATTTACTTCACATACAGATGGTAAACTGCAAGCAGCTGGAAGAACTATGGTGGACAGCATTTGTGATTCAGAATAACTGGCAAATTGGATACACGATCTGAAAAATACAGAAGGTGTGTCATGATGTGGACAAATACATGGCCAGCAGAGAGCAATAGGAACAGAAAATGTGGCCCATGAGAGAAGATTTGGGAAAGCTGAGTAGAACTGATGTCATGGTAACTCTACAGATGTGCAAAGGAACCTTCAAAGAAAAAAAAGGAATGGACTGTCTTCATGTCTGTTAGTATGAAGAAGAGAGGTGGTGATTTTTAAATGGTAGCAAGGAGGCTTCTAGCTGTATAACAGGAAAAAGTCTCTAATAAACATTGTTAAGCAATGAGCCTGTGTACTAAGAAGACACTGGACAGCACAACCTTTTTATGCAAACATGAGTTAGATCTTTGGGTATTACTAGTCTTGCCAGGGCATGCACCAAACAATATCCCCCCATCTATTTTGCATTAGAGAACAATCGTTAGCTATTACCAAATTGTAATTTCATTCTAGTTCAGGGCCAATGAAACTTTTGGAAGACACATAAGTGTTGAGTTTATTTTAAATACTTTCAGAGTGTTCTTTTCTACATCTTTTCTTCCATAAAGCTAACTAAGTCTATTTCTCTGATTTTACCTGTAGAAAATGACCAAGAGTGAAATAAAACCAGAGACTTATTTAAAATAACTCTGTTATTCACTGTATTGATACTTAATCACATTCAAAAATGCTGTAGGTTGTTCTAACAGGGAATCTGCATTTTTAGCGGTATAAAACTCCTATATCAATGCCTGTGCAATGTACTGAACATTAAACCTCTTAGTTTGGGCAGCATATTTTATTCCTTTAGGTTCTAAAGCTAGTGGATCTTTGACAGAAAAATCTGTAGGTTGACTTGGAAAAGTCAGCTGCTCTGCTTGGCTGGTGAGAATGTGGAGAAGAGCAGGTGTGTGGGCAGGTGATGCAAGGGACTGCACATTGCTTCATAGGGGATGACGCTATCCAACTGCAGAGCTCTGGGGCAGCAAACCATCTCATTTACATTTAGACTACACCTGAGTGGGGCTCATGGGCTAACAGGCATGGCCAGGAACAGGTGCTGCCTTTTCCCATGTTTAGGGTGCTGGAGGGTTGCAGAAAGTGTTGCTAAAGTGCTGCAAAATAGACTGCAGCTATTAAGGGGGAAGCCAGTTAATAGCTGGGATGGCTGCAGCACCACGGGGTCTGGGTAACAGGGTGTTAGTGAAGCTGGTGTACGGAGTACTTTAGTAAAGTGCAGAAGATGGGACAAATTACCCAAGTTGTTTTTTTGCAATGTGATCTTCTGTAATATACTGAGCAGCAATAAAAATAACCAACTAGGTAAACTGTGCAATTACTGCTTGTGGACAGGGATCTTCCTTTGAGGCCTGTGTAGTCAATTTTGACTGAAGCTTGGTTCCTCTGGGATATGCTGAATTCCCAGCAGTGTTCAGTTGTTCCTGGTAGATCAGATAGAAAAAATTGCTGTAAAAGGTTTTATAGTAGGAAAAGAGTATAAAAGAGGTGGGCGATGGGTGGAGATGGCCTTTCTGGTTTGTTTTAGGTTAATAAACTTATCTTTTATTTTTCAGAGCTTAATACTCTGTGTTTAAATGCCCCATCAGAGGATAAAAAAGAAATATACAAATGCTCCGAGTTTATTTACCATGCAACTCATTTACAAGTGACTTGTAAATTTAATTATCATAGCATCATATAGAATAGATATGCTTGTTCTGTTTTGGTGGCTGTATTGGAATCTATTGAATAGGGTTATCTCTGGAGTTAAACTGTTCCTATTTCCACTAATAGCAAATTACTATAAATTTTGTTAAGTGATCTCTGAATAAAATCTTGTATCTTTCATTGTTCTTTATGGATATTTTTGTAGCTGCATTTTAAAATGAGCAAATAGTTTCAGAAAGAAATACAATCTCTTCTAGTGACTAGGATAAAAGGACATAAAATGAGACCGAGATAAACTGTGATAAAATGCAGGGGTGGAAGTCATGTCTCACTAATCAAATGGGAATGATTTAGTTACTCTGTTCCTTTGGCTTTTTTGATCCTTGTTATTTAGATACATGTTACCAGCTTTAACTCCCATTGTAAATAGGCTTCTGTGATGAGCTTCTGTGGTAATGGTACATACCTTTTAAACATCTTTGCATGAATCTCTGAGTCAGAATACCTGAACATCTACTGTAGATGATGAAATAAAATTAACCATAAAATTCCATTTCATTTCCAGCTTTGTAGGCTGCCCTATCCAACTCAACAGCTTTGCCAGAGCCAAAGCTTTACAAAATTCAAAGCAGTGGAGTGTGCTTTGTTTCAGACCTGTCATCTGTTGCTCTCTTTGTGTATTCTGTGCCATTATTTAATTTCAAAGTCTTTTGATCTTGTGGATTTTTTTTGTTTGTTTTGCTTTGTTTTGTTTGTTTGTTTGTTGGTGCAAAATTAAAAATATGGATGAAGAAGTGTTTTACGCATTCCTCACAGAAATAAACATTTTGCCTTGTTACTGTGATCTGCTTCAGTCAGCTGCATTAGGAGGTGCAGGAGGGTTAAACGTCTTATGTAGCCAGCAGGCAGAAGATAAAATTAAAACTCTGCTTGAGGTTTCTTGCTATCATGTCAAGGATGAAATAAAGTGCCTATTAAGCTCAAGAGAGTGTCAGAAGATTCAGGCTAGCAGGCTGTGGGGCTGCCGGGTATCTACATCCTCCTCACATATAGAAGGGAAAAGGAGTGGTGCTGTGTGTTAGCTGTGCAAGCATTGCATCGTTCTGCTCATTACCTTGCTGACCCCTGCCTCAGAAATGTCACTGAAGACAGGGTTGCAGCAGCCAGCAGGGTAACAGTCAGCTGGTCACAAACCACAGACTTATCCCTGTCAGCCCCAACTGTAGAGTCATAGCTGATGTTATGTTAGTTAACATATTCCCTCAAATCTTGTTCTCATACAGCTCATTAGGCACTTTCCAGCTTTTTGTATTGACTGATATTCATTCTGCCAAATGCATCCACAGTTTGTAACATTATTTTATTTTATTTTATTTTATTTTATTTATTTATTTATTTATTTTATTTTATTTTTTTTTTCAGGTCAGCTACGTAAAAGGTTTATGCATTTTCACTGGCTTGTACAGATACCTTAAAATTACAGCAGTAAACAAGTTGTTAGGTATTCCTCAACAGTGTAATACAAGTTCATGAAATGGCCAAGATCAGAAACAGAACTGCTTGGAGTATTTAACCCAAAGAAATTCCAAACCTTTGTAAAACAAAGAAAGATCTCACAGCAAGCTGAGTATTTGTCACTGCTTGCTTGGAAAGTATTCACCTGGAAAGCTGAAAGAGCTTTTTCTAGAAACTGACATTTTGCCAGGCATACAGTTCTAGTCTCACCCCTGTTTTTGGAAAGAATTTATTTAGTCAAAAATCCAATTTTCCTTTGAAATAGTCAGGATGGAAAATTTTCCACAAGTGCAGCAGAGAAGAAAAAATGGTACTGAATTCCTTGACAGATTGCTTCAAGATAACAGCCTACTATCAAGCCAGTGTAAGGTGAAATAATTACAAGTATCTAGCCTGGTAAGGAATCAAATGCCTGCAGAGCTCATTTGCATCTGGACACTATGGCTTCAGAAAATATTTTTGTTAGTAAATGTTCCAGCTTCCTCTTTTGTCAAAAAAGACAGCCTATGAATCCTATTTTAATCTTGTAATAGCTTTAAAATGATAGAAGCCTACTGGTCCTCATTCAGTTGCCTTCTAGTCAGTATCGATTCCTATATTTAATTTAAGGGATGTTAAAATATTATTAATAGAATAAATCATGGACTCTCAAGAATAATCTCTGATTCGTAGGTAGAGACCAATTTATTTTCTCAGTCAGAAAAAAAACAGACAAACATTTGGCCATTCTTTAGGTCTGAAATAAAAGCAGAAGTCTTTAAAACCAAATACAATTTGAGAAAAAATTCTTAGAGTTAGTTCATGTAGCAAGAAGACCATCTTGGAAAGAAAAGGTAAAAGGACAATGGTGAAAAGATACTTATATCTTTGAAAGAAAGAGGAGTGGTCATCAGGCTGTTGATTGTATTTCTAAGGGGGAGGGATGTTATGGACATCCATAACTGCTAGACATCCTGCTAACATCCAGAGCTGCTAGCTCTGCTGAGTCTTCATTTTTCGTATATAGCAGAGTTATGAAGTTGAGCTCCCATGCTCATTTTTGGAAAGTATTTTGTGGGTTTTCCCTAAACCGCAGGGCTGAGGATTAGGCACAGATTGATTATTCTGTGAGAAATGTTCCTCCACTGGCAACTGCCTAATCCTTTATAGATTGTCTGGGTGAGTTCATTCTGCTGTGAAGTGTTTGCTTAGATTCACTGACATAATTACCCTGAGAGCATCTGATGTGTTGGGTGAGGAATATAATGTGTCTGGATGCGCAAGAGCAAGTCTTCTAGAATATTTAGGGTGGTATAATGTATGGCAGTTGTACCCCTGTTGTCCTGCTGACTCTGCCAGCAGTGGGCATGACCTAAAGGCTGATCTGGTAAGAGCAGCCTCCATGTACCAAAGCTGAACTTTTCAGCTGGCTTAAGGAAGCTATTGTGCTCACTTTTGCCTGCTGAGAGATGTAGGGCTGCAGCTTGGCACTCATTACTCAACAGCACGGTGTTTCACCAGGGTGCCTGGGGCCAGAAGGAGCTCCCCATGCCTGCCAAGTTACCTTTGCTGATGGGATGCGTGGGACTCTCCTCTGAGCATGAATCTGGTTCTTCCCTAGGAAGCTCAATGTCAATCAATCATAAAACACAAAAGGCATCTAAGCTGGCTGTAGCCCCTTTATTACACTCTTAATCCGTCACTTTTTCTGCAAAGGACAGCCAAGGGGAGCTGGGAAGGGATCAGGTGGCACTGGCAGAATGTGACAGCTGTAGAGGGAGAGCAGGGCCTGCCTGTAACCCCAAGATACTTTATATTTAATATTAATGAGGAATGATCCATCAGCAGACAGAACAGCTAATAACTCCTCTGTTGTTTGGTTAATTATTTCAAGCTGACATTTTTTTTTGTGGCCACATGAGGCAGTTTTTATTTATAGTGTATTTTGGCTAGAGTGAGATATTAGTTGCCACAAAGATATGAGGAATTATAAACAAATCTTATGAGGATTAATTAAGTTTAAATTTATCATAGACCTAAGCTCTTGAAGGGCTCTTTGGCACCTGTTGAGTTATTTGAACTCTGAGGGTTCTGGATGTCCTCAGAGTGCTCTAGGTACATGCGTGTATTGTGGTCCATAAGATGCCTTGGCCATGTCAAGACTTCTGAGGCCCCATAATAGCTACTAAACATTATGTACTCATCTTACTGGCATTGTGCCCTCCCCTCTCTGTTGTCCTCAACCATGGGAAATTATTCATCAGCTCCTCTTGTCCCAGGACCTCCTGGGGGAAAGATAAGCACAAGAGCGGAAGAGGCTGTGGCTATGGCACTGTGAAATATGAAATACCACATCTATCCACTAATGGAGCACATTTCTCCTGTTCCTCTACAAAGGAGACAAAGCAAAACATGCTGGGAAGCATCTACCCTTATCAGCTGGACACTTTATTATCTGAATGAAGCATACCAGCTCACATGGATATGGCACTAGCTGGCTTGAATGTTGATCCTTAATTTTATGTGGGTAGATGAATTTAATTCTGTGTTACTTCTTGAGATACTATCAAGAAGTATCAGATACTATGTATGTAATTCTGGCAGTTTTCCCCACTCCTAACTCTAGGACTTTCTTCCGCTCACTCATTGATACCATAATCAAAGAAAAGGCCTTCAGATGATACCTCCCTGTCTTTTTCATAGACATGTAGATACTAAACACAGTAGACACCTAATTTGTCAGCCCCAAACTCTCTATGGACCGAAATGTCTGCACACAGATGGGATGTGTCCCCAGAGTACCCCCTCATGGAATTCAGTTCCTTTGACAATCCCCTTCTGTGTGAGAAGTTCCCTTCACAGAACAATAAACAAATAAAAGTGAAAATCACAGAACAATAAACTGGTAACTGGAGTCTCTCTGTTCCTCTAGACTGGCATCTGCAGTGACTGTGAACCTGAGGTGTCCTGAAACAGAAGAATTTAAAGCTGGGCTCACAAACTATAGCTTTAAGGGGTGGTCTCATCATCTCTTTAAGAAGGACTAAAAACATAAACAATGGATTGAAGTTTGGGATGAAAAAAGGGGTGTGACAAAATGAGTTACAAGAAAATCTCCCACTCATTCACTGAGGTATGTTCTCTTTGTTTAAAGCTTTCCCAAATGTGCAACATAAAGTGTACATTCTAGAGTAGGTTAAGCAAAAATGGGGCTTGACATACCATGTGAGACCAGACTGATGAGCATGTTTGCTTTGGAACTTGGGCATGAAATATGGTCCCTCATTGTCTCTAAGTGCATCAGGAGCACGTGCGGTTTTCCATATGCTGGCTGCATTGTCTCATCTGGAACCTGACTGATGAGCAAGGACTGGAAATGGGCTGAAGAATTTTCCATGAGAAATCCTGGGAATATTCTGTAGGAGTGGATGACACTATCAAGGTTATGGATTTGGCTATTCAAGGGCTGAGCTGAGCCAAGCCTGGAAAGAGCAAATATCAAACAGATCAAGAAATATTTTCAGAGTAATGGCAGTGGCCTGTGGCCATCTGCCTGACTAGCTCAAAACACCCATGAACTCCAACTGTTTTTCATTGGGAAGCATGGTGTGAAGAAGAATACAGATTGCCTGGATGCACTGAATTTGGCTTTTGGTCTCCAGTACTGCAGTAAGTGCCCCCTCTAGGGCTATCTGTAGAACAAAATCAAAAAATAAAGGCAATAAGTAGTCACCAGTTTGGCTCATAGCTAGCATTTGCCGTGAGGTCTGACTTCTCACACTTCCCCATGGATGAGCTTTCCCTACAGAAAATATCTTTAGGTGATTTTGTTCGACAACAGAGGTGATGTCATGCTATGGAAGTACTTGGTAAAACTATAATAGCTTGGACTGTTCAATAGACGGTAGAACTGAACCGAGTCCCCTTATTTTTGATGGAATAATGCTCATGAATGTTCTGTATTGTGACAAAGGCTCCAACAATGAAAAAAAAAATATTGATGCTTTATAGGACATGCAACAACAACAAGGCCGCTCCAGGTGTAGACATTCCTGCATATAGGGACATCCAGACGTTTGTAAGATGTTCTATGTGGTCTATATGAAGCATTTTTGAGATTTTCCCTTGGCATACTCTGTCCTCTCACACAACATCCCTGACATGGCTCAAGGCCAAGAGCATGTTGATGTCTGGAAAGTTTGATTTTGAGCTTGATTAAAGGGAGTTATTTCAAGAGAGAATCGTTCAATCTTCAGTGGTTCTGGCATGTGGTGAATGGATTAGTTTATCCTGGCATCAGTACTTAAACAGTGGATTCCACCTAGAATTGTTTGGGCTTTATTACTGCAGTAGTGTTTTAAACTTCAGTTAAAGACATAAACAAAGGCCTGGAAATAAAAAGTTACTCCAGAGATTAGAAAAATCAGAAATCATTAGAATGAATTTTACAAGAACTAATGTCCTGGTTTCTTTGCAGTAATCAGTTGGTCAAATAAATTTATATTAAGCATCAAAGGAACATTTTCCAAGTATTTTTTTTTTAATCATCTACCATTATTTTTTACAATCCCCTTTAAAGTTTCTGGCAGGCTTAATATGCATCACCAAGATTTCATGAGTGCTTTGCCTAATTAGTTTGCAGAGGACTGACAGCTGACATGACTACCATTAATCAGTTCTGATACTCTACATTAAATTTTCTTTTACCTTGTGTATTAATTCATTGCTGAGGGGCTGTCAGGAAGTGGTTGAGAATCTCTCTGGGATTGTACATTTGCTAGAAACTGAAGTGTAGGAAGATAATAAATCATGTGAATTTCTGGCACTTCTCCCCCTTTGTCATTAGACTTTTGGAACAATTAATGCTTGACAGTTCAGCCACACTGATTCACTTGTTTTGCTTCAAAATGAAATGCGGGGATTGACTTTTATCAGACAGAATTTATTTTTTTCCTTTTTTTTTTTTTTTTTTTTTTTTCCCCAGCTGCATTTGTAAACATCTCATTCCTCTGCTTCAGCAATTGTTTTCTATGTCATGAATATTTTGTGTGTGTGTGTTTAATAAAGAAATAATCATGAAAATTGGAGAACTGTAGAAAGAGAAGAATACTATTACTAGCCATGACCAGTTAGAATGCCACTTCTTATCTCATTTGCATAATACAAAGTCAGAATATTTATATTTTAATATTGTTGTTTGTGGATAGAGTTTCCCACAGAGAGCTAGGGAACTGAGCATCCAGCTTCAGTGGTAGTTAGATGTTTATTTTATTTCTTTTCCTTCTTTGGTAAATGTAAGAAGTCACAAAATAGAAATATTGACTGATGAGCTGATTGTCATGACTGCCTGATGGGCTTTTGCCTCAGAGAGTTGATGTCAAAGCTTTTCTCTCTCATCTGTTATCAAGATGTGTTATCTAGCTTATCTCAAATACATCAGAGTTTTTGGTTTGAAGGAAACACACGTTTATGTTCTGGACTAGTGTCCAGAACAGTTATGTTCTCCTCATTTTATGTTATGTCCAACAGTTATCACAGAATCACAGAATTTCTAGGTTGAAAGAGACCTCAAGATCATCGAGTCCAACCTCTGACCTAACACTAACAGTCCTCCACTAAACCATATTGCTAAGCTCTACATCTAAACGTCTTTTAAAGACCTCAAGTTATGAGTTATGTTCTCCTCATTTTTCTTCACATGGCTAAAATACTAGTAACAGTAAAGCGATGCTACTTATGGGACTGAGATCTAGGCTCAGATAAGGTTCAATAACTTTATTATATGCATATATAAAACATCATTGAGTAGATATATATTCATGTATATATTGCATATATGTCATATCACAAAGATATGATAAAACATAGTATTTTTTAAACAACACTAAAAGACAGAGATACATTTGGCAGTTCAGTTATCTTTGTACAGACCTTCCTTCACTTTCACAGAGCTAAACATCTCATCCCCACTGCCTTTAGATAGATTTTATGTTCTGGCAACCATGTAACATATATAACTCCTTTGGCAGTAATTGCACTTTGCTTTTTGCAGTTCCAATGACTGTCACTTTCTTCCTCAAGTTTCAGCTGAAATAAAGTCTCACATAACTTATTGTTACATATAATTTCCAGTATTAATGAAAAAAAAAAAAAAAAAAAAAAAGAGTGAGGTCATGACCGCTTAAAATCCAAGAGAATTTGTCATTCCTTGGCCCATTTGACAGAAGGGAGATTTCCTTAAAAAAAAAAAAAAAAAAAAAAAAGACCATTTTTTACTTAGCAGAACTTTTGGCATACACAGGTGTTTTCAAGGAGATAAGTGAGCATTGAAAGAGTACCTTAACTGATATTCCAGGTGCAAGCTGTGTATATGAATTGAAAAGGGACCTAAATCTTTCAGTGATTCATAATCTAACTTTTCTACTAAAAACATCATTTTATGATTCAGAGGACAAGATAGTTGAAATTATTAAGCCTTTCATGTTAATTTAATTACAAACAAAATGAAGTACTCATAGCTGAAACACTGAGAAAGAATTTTTAAGAAATCCAGCAAGTTTAATATTTATTATTTATTTAGGGAATTGCTAGAAAAGTCAGCTACAGTACAAATTGAACCAAATATTGGTTGCATTCAGTAGTTAAGAATTTGTCAGATGCAGAAAACTTTCATGAAGTATTAGTTGCAACTGTAAATAGTTAATATGCATCTGAACCACTAACAAGTCATGGGCAAATAAGAATTAGCTTATACTTCTACATTATATAAAATATACTTCCACAGTAATATATAAATATAACATAGCTGAATAACATCACTTCTGGGTTAATATAATTAAATGATAAACAATGTTCTTATGGAATATAATAGATAAGGTTATGGATTCAATCAGATATTGGGATTGTGTAGGCTCTGCCACTTTCCTGTGAGTAACTAGTTCATTTCTATGTGCTTTCAGATGTGGTTTATACTTTGGTGAGTTTATGCATCTTCTTTTCTCTCCTGTAACTTAACATGGTTATTTTCAATAACACTGCAGGTCAAGTATCCATGCTGACGCTGCATGTAATGTAGCAGGATAAATAACCTTAAAGTTACTATGACCTTGTCTTATACTTCATGTCTCTCAACTGAATTTAGATGGAGAAGAATGCCATGCAGTTACTTAAGCTATTTCACATTATAGATGCAAATCCAGAATATTTGTGAGTTATTTTTGTGAAAAAATGATGAGGCAGTAACTGGCATTTCTATACATACTGCCTTTTGTGATTGCTGTCATCTCCATTCCATTGTAAACTTTACTTTGCTAAAACCATACAGAAAATCTCCCACCCAGTTTTTCTGCATGGGTAACTTTCCAGGTCACATGGTGCCATCAGCAGGTTGTAAGCCCCTTGAGTTCCCCATCCAGAGGGGAATACCATCTTCATCTCGCCTCTTTCCAGCTCCATCACAACACAAATTGAAGACACTGAAATATATTTTTGAAACAATGATGTTAAAACAAGCTTTCAATCCAAAACAATGATGTTTTTGCTCTGTGTTCATAGCATATTTGAACAGGTTCATAACCATGGACAACTCTCTGGGAATTCTGGTATTATCAGGGTTTAAGTGTTTACCTGAGTAAGGCAGAATGTTTTGAGAGGAAACAATTAAAAGGAAACATAGAATATTTTATTAAAATTTCCAATATTTTACCATTGTGACAAAAAAAAAAAAAAAAAAAAAAAAAAAAAAAAAAAAAAAAAGATAGAAGAACTTTCCTATGGCTACTTTAAAAGCTGTAAGTACCTTGGTTGAGTAGTGAAATTATCTAGCTTAGTAGATGAAGTTATCCCATAATATCTGCAAAGTATCTTGAATGTAAAATCAAGCAAACAAAAAGCACCACCCCAAAACAAACATAAAAAAAAATAAAACAACAACAAAACTGTTGCATTTAAATTGAAGAAATGGATGTAAAAAACAAACAATCAAAAAAAAACATTACTTAAGTAAACAAAAGTAACAATGAAAATAGGAAATACTCACTTAGGTCCCAGACTTCCAATCATTCAACCATAGAGACATTAGTTGTTGCTGGAGCATGGCATATATAAAGCATAGATGATCAGTAGTTACTGGAGCTCTACTAATCATCTCTGCTTTAGATATGCCATGCCTGAACTCTGCTTACACAAATTTGGTTATTTACAACATGAAATGTGATGGGGAAAATGTTTGAACTTTTTCTTCACATTGTGGTTTAACCTGGCTAAGCACCACACAGCCTTTCATACAATCCCCACTTACAACAGTGGGATGGAGGAGAGAATCAGAAAAAAAAAAAAAAAAATTAAAAGCTCATGGGTTGAGCTAAATATAGTAATAGGGCAGAAAAAGGAAGGGGAAATAATAATAATGATAAGAGAATATACAAAGGAAGTGATGCACAATCCAATTGCTCACCACCTGCTGAATGATACCTAGCCAGACCCTCAGCAGTGACCCCCCAGTTTCACACTCAGTGCGATTCGATATGATATGGGACATCCTTTTGGACAGTGTGAGTCAGCTGTCCTGGTTCTGTCCCCTCACTCACCCCCCATGCTGGCTGGGTAGCATGAGAAGCTGCTGACAAGTCTGTTGCTGTGTGTAAGCCCTGCTCTGCAACATCTCAAACATCAGTGTGTTATCATTATTCTCATCATAATTCAAAACACAGCACGATACAAGCTACTAGGAAGAAAAGTAACTCCATCCCAGCCAAAAGCAGGATACCCCATCACATGAGGTTTATTAGCTCTCATGGTATTACTTAAATAATTAAAAGCTGGTCAAGTGAAGAAGAACTTGAAAAATTGGGGAAAAAAATGCTTCAGCTGAAAGGGAAAGATCAAGATTTTAAGTAAGCCCTACAAGTTTAGAGAATATGATGTCCTTGATAACCATTCTGAGGAGTAGAAGTTACTTAATATTAAGGATGGGAGTGCTAAAAGCCTAAAAAGGCTTACTAGAGCATACAACTTTATGTGTAAAATTAAGACCAATATAGCGTGTATACTATAATCCAATTTCAAAGCTGCTTATAAAGCTTGGTTTATATTCAAACTGGTTTGTAAAGGCAGGCAGATAACAGTTCATTTCACCAAGAGGATACACCTGTCAATAATATTTTAATGAAATAAATGCCATTTTTTCTGGCTAAGGTTTTGAGATTTACCTTGAAATGAATTTTCCGCTTTGTTGGTAACTTACAGCTTTCAGTGACACAAAATAAAGCTTTTAGTTTTCTGCTCTTCTCAGATTTAAACATGTCTAAAATCAGATAGCTAAAAGTGAAAGCATCTCCCATACATAGCCAGAGAGATCTTGCTATGAAAGAGAATCTGAAGACAGAAGTTTGTGTGTTCTTTGAAAATGGATACCTTAGTGCAAGTAATTGGCAGTGGTACAGAAATGAATCGATAACATTGCAGGATTGAGGAGAAACAGAGTTTGGACTTAGCTGTAGTGATGTTTCCATGGGGAGAGTAGAAGCACTGCCAGTAGAAGCTTGGCTTGATTATATATCAATAGTTTGAAAAAAAAACCCTGAACATTAAGATGTCATTTTTTTTGATCATATAAATGGATGTGTGAAATACTTAGTTGGAACATTTCAGCAACATTTTTTCCAGACAATTCTGTATCCTATAAAACAAATTTTCAGCTCACTAATAAATCTACTCATAAGTAATAATTCCAACCACCACAATGCTAAGAAGCTTTTTTCCTTCAGATTAATGGAATTGCTTTATTTGACAAGGCAGCAAAAAAGGCACCAACTCTTCAAACTGTAGACATGAGCTGTGGTGCTCACTCTTGACTTCAGTGGGATGCTGGGGTTTGCACGGTAGGATCTTTACCATAGAATCAGAATATAATGAAGCAAAACTGCATCTTCAGGGATTCCAAAATGATCTGAGCCAACAAAAATTGAAATGCAGAAATTACCCTTCGTAAAGAAGGACTTATGGTTCTTATTTTCCCATCAATGTCTGTTCACATTTTTACTTTCATGATTGGCTATGATGTCTATTTCTATTATTTTCCATTTTACATCTCTGAACTATGAATTCTAAATCTGATATTTTATTGAAATCATAATGATTTATAGAAGCATTTAGTAATTTTATGATGTATAGTGGCATTGAAATAGATGTGTGGATTTATAAATGTAAATTATACACACATTTCCTAAAATTAAAAATCCCCTTCAATTATTTTTCTTTTAAATATATACATTATTGACAGTGTTAATGTTCATTATTGCAGCTCTACTGTGCTTAGGGATATCTGGATACTGGAAGAGAGATTCTTTGATCGAACCTGATTAAACCTTTCCTTCAGCTTTTTCAGTGTGAAGAAGAGAATTTGGAATGCCTGGAGAGACTGAATTTCTCTTCAAAAGTTTTTGGAACATAATTTGATTCACTCAGAGCCACCTCCATAATTCTCTACAAAATAAGGAAAACTCCAAAGTGTTTGAAAAGGAGTGAAGTTTAACTGTGCTACAGAGTCAATTGGAGAGGTTTATGCAGAATATATGTTACAAAGTATTGCAAAGAACAGGATGGTTAGTGTACATGGTTTGTCCTTAGAACTAAAACATAACTCTTTTGAAAAAGTAAATGTAAAAGTCAAAATAATAAAATGATGTATGATACTATATATATATATATTTTTTTTTTTTTTTTCAGGTACACTCAAGAATTTCAATATAACCTGTCATATGGATATAACAAAAAGATTTTGTAATGTATAACAAAAAGATTTTGAAAAAGTGTGGCTGTTTCTTAAATGCATGTTTTCTCTAAGTTGCCAGAATGATGACGCTTTTTTCATAGTACTTTATATATTGAAAGACAACTACTTCATTGACTCTAAACAGAGTGGGGAGATGGGAGCATAATTTTTCTTATGGCCATTTAATGTGTAACACTTCTGACTGTCATCAAGACTGATGTATTTTTTTTTGCATATAAGAAATTTATACATATGTATTTTTTGTAACATGTGACATGAGGGATCATTTCCTAGAATCTAACAAGCCATTTTAACACCCTAAAATGGCTACCAAGTTTATCTAGCTTCTAGGAAATGGTAAATGAGTGATGGGAGTATGTAGCTGTTTTTCATGACAAGAGAGATGATTGTTGCATACTTGGGCAAAGTAGCTAGGAACAATTACCAAATATAATGAGTTTTTCTAAATGTATTTGTGATTTACTGTGATAACCCACTACTCGTCAAATTTCAGAATTTAAAGATTCTCCTTCCCATAAGCTGCTGAGTGAGGGTTTTGTGGAATTAGATTTACACAACTCTAATGTAGCAGCAATTAAGGATTTATTATATACCTTTATAGCAGGTAACAAAATTAGGTTATATGATTTTAATAGCACTTAATCAGTATGTAAGTATTAGTCAATTAACAAAATGATATAAAGTCATTTGCTACAATAGAAACAGTGAGCTGGTTAAAGATTCATGAATGGCAAAATTCACCTGAGACCTACTGCGGTGTCTTGAGGGTTTTCTAAATCCAGTTGCATGCTTCCAAAATACCCCCTAAACTGAATTACTCACCCTACTCCTTTGTTGGCATTTGTCCATGGGTGAGCTTGTTCCTCAAAGCGTCAACCCTGAGATGCACATTGTCTCAGGGATATCCCTACTTCCTCATTGGGGTTTGACTGTGGATGAGCTTGTTCCCTGAAGAATCATCCCTGAGATGCACATCCCCTCAGGGGTACCCTGAGAAACATCTTACTTCAAAGGGAGGTTTGGGGGGCAGCCCACTGCAGTCCCTGGAGTGTTCAAAATTCTTTGGGATTCCTATTTATAGGATTGCATGTTTTTTGTCCTTTGGTCAGTAATTTTCAAGAATTCAGGCCGATTTGTTTAGGAGTGGGGTTGTGCAGTCCCCCTCCCCTTAGCACTTAATTATGTCCTTGTCAATTAGTCACACCACAGAGCCTGGATGTGATCAGAGGGGAGGCCTGATCATCTGAGGCCTATATTGTATAAACAACTGCCACTAAAGGGAATGAAGCAAGAAGTCAGGTTTCATAGAACTCCGTAGATGGTGTCAAGATGACTTTTTCTTTGATTATGGAGAGGAAAAGAGATGAGGAACTATATTGATTAGATAAAGTAATTGATTTGTAGTCAAGCTCAGAATCCTTCAGTACTGGCCATGAGAGATTTTAAGTGGATGAGCTCTCCCTGGGGCCCCATTGCTAACAAACTGTGCAGTCCAGCCATTGCATTGAGGCCTGCTGTGGCTCACAAGCCTGAGCAAGACTTATGCCAAGTACAGGAGCAGAGGGTACCCGCCACAGAGGGTCATTGAGTCTCTTCAGCTCTGCTTGGAAAAAGATAAGCAAAACAGGAAGGACAGGGACTAGCCTGGCATTCTGCCAAGGAGGAGGAATCACAGGTTGGAAGGTACCTCTGGAGGCCATCTGCTCCAATCCCCTGCTTGAACAGGGACACCCAAACCAGGCTGCCCAGAAACATGTCCAAGCAGCTTTTGAAGGTCTCCAATGGGGGAGACTCCACAACCTCTCTGGACAGCCTGTGCCAGTGCTCAGGCACCCACACAGCACATAAGTGCTGCCTGGTGTTCAGAGGGAATCACCTGTTTTCCAGTTTGTGCCCATTGCCTCTTCTTCTGCCTCCGGGCACCACTAAGAAGAGCCTGGCTCTGTCTTCCTTACATTATCTCTTCAAATGTTTGTGAACATTGATAATATCTCCCTGAGCCTTCTCCAGGAAAGAAAAAATAAAGTGAAGGAAGAGCTGTGGTTATTCAAAATTCCGTGAGATCTCTTCCTCCCCTGAGGAAAACAAGATGTGCAGTTAGAAGAGGTTTCAGGATAGACTTTAGTTCATGTTAGAGTCTGCTTATATTTTGTGGCCAAGTAAAGGGAGTTCAAAAAAAACCTTTGAATTACATGTAGAGGCACATTAAGGCTACCTGATATTGCCTCAGCAGTATAAAGGAGGGTCTGAGGTTACAGTGATGTAATCAAAAGGGGTTAAGTTATCACGGTATAAGAAAATACTGAACCATACTTAGTGAAGTGAGTGTGTGAGATCTTAATCATCCACTGTCATGAAGAAGACAACCTAGTTTACACTATTTTTGCTTTGCAGCTTCTTCGTTTCGGTTCCAAAATCTCTGTTGTGTAGCCTTATAGACAGAATAATTAATTTGTCTTAGGAGATGTAAAACAAAATAAAACAAACCAACCAAACAAAAAGTTAGAGAAGGCCTGGCTTTGTTCTCTGTATCCATAATTTACAATTTTGAATTGAAAAAAATTGCAGAAGCAGAATTAATAAATGGATTAAATGGACCTGCTCTATACCAAACAACATGGAGGAGGGTTAGAGAGAGAAAGGCAGTGCAGGGTTCTTTCTGGATCTCAATAGTAAAGGCTCAGAAGTAAATGGCTTAGTAAAATAGCTGCTTAGACAGAACAAGAAGAGGAATACAGATAGTGACTAAATCTCACATTTCTTCACATGATGGGAACCCTGCATTTTTGATTATTCGAGCTTAAAATAATCATCTTAGAAGAAAACAACTGTATTTATAAAGGATGTTTAAATGAGAACATAAAGTTTCACATTTAGGTAAGGCCAGGCATGTGGTGTGATCACTGGCTCCAGTGGAAGCTGCCTGCAGGCTCCTCTGTTGTAGTGAGATGAGCTGATCCTGTGGCGGAATATTTGAGCAGCACAACATAGCCTGAAGGCCACACTGGATGTGTAGCATAACACAGATCAGCACAGGTTTGTGCCTCCTCAGGTTAGCTGCTTCGTGTATACCTCCTCAACACATAGTGGTTTCCCGGTCTGGATCAATATAGGACCTTTCTGATTGTATAAGGACTTAGGAAGAAAATGAAAGATAGTATAGAAAATATGACTTGGAACATTTGAGGCTGACTTTCTGGTAGTTCAGGAAAGCTAATGAAAGTCTGTAATCATCTTTAAAATACGACTTGCTTGCAACAAGACATTAACAAATTAATATTTATCTCTTAGAAAAATTGCATTATGTGTTTGTTATTCCTATGTCTGTATGCTCTGAAAAGATGAGACTGATGATAGAAATGGTGGTGAGAAGAATATCTCTAACTACCTCGCTAACAGCCCATTTTGAAACATTCCTTTCAGAAGCTGGTTTCCTCTGTATTCTTCTTCAATTACCATGAAGTCATCATGGAGATACAATTATACTTCATTAGGGATCCATGAATCCAGGAAATGAAACAATCCATTCTCTTTAGACTCTTCAGACACCGACAAGAGAAGCGCTTTGTGAATCTAATCTGTTTTCCTTATGTTGCTGTCATGGATTGAAAGCAGTTGTTACAAACCTTTTCTAATGGTTTATTTTAGCCTTATTTTCTGCTTACATGGAAATGACTCCACCATTAAAAATGTTTTTTGTTTGTTTGTTTTTGAGTGTGAAAATGTAAGCATTCCATAGGATGTTGAGAGGCAATTAGCATTATAGGAATTCAATTCATAAATTTTCTCTAGAGAAAAAAGCCATCAATAAAGTTGTGATATATGAACTTTGTGAGGTATAAAGCAAAAGAAATCGACTTACACTTAGATTTCAGCAGATTGAGAAAGCTACAGACTAACTGGCAGCCAGTAAAGCTTGGAAGTAGCTCACAAAACTTGAACAGATTGTGCTAAACCTATTGCTTTTCTGCAGTCATGAAGGTCTAGTGCTTCTTTGTTTAAAAAATAAGAAATTTGTTCTCAGAAGCTGAGTCATTTAAATGAATTTTCATTGGTGTATTCAGACACTAATGCTTCAGAATAATGTCCTTAATTAAGGACTGCTAGAAGGAAGACAAAGCAGCATGAAATTAGAGACATTCAAGACTATGCCAGTAATAGTTTGCTTAACGTTGAAAGCCAACAGATACGGGGTTTCTAAAAAGCTCCTGAGAAAACAGAAGCTTTTGTAGAAAGTGTCACTTTCAAAAAATCTTTAACATTTCTAAGGAACGTAAGATACATATGTGCACATGACTGTATAAAGAAGTGACAGGTCTGTTGTTTAGTTTGTGTCATATCTGCATTTATTGAAGCTATGGCTCTGGCTGAATTTTCAAGCAGGAGATGTTAAACAAACATTATGTATTTAGTGCCATAGATATTGCTAAGTGGGAGTTTTCAGCTGAAAAAGTAAAAAATGGAAACTTTCATGTCATCATCTTATGCATGTTTTGATGGATAGATAGATGGATGGATAGAATTTCCGATCACACTGAGAACTTGCAATATTAGTGTATCCAGTAACATAGTACTAGGGTGTGATGGAGGAAACCAGGAAGTAGGACAACAAATTCAGGGCTTCTTTTTTCACTGAGTCAGACTGATTTCTCAAACTGTACTGGGTCTGGCTGGAATGTTAACTTTCCCGGCAGCAGCCCGTACAGTGCCGTACTCTGTACTTGTAGCTGGAACAGCAGTGTTATCACACCAGTGTTGTGTCTACTGCTGAGCAGCAGTGGCACAGCATTGGGCCTTTCTCTAACCCTCCTAGGGGGTGGGCAAAAAGTGAGGAGAGAAACATCACTAGGGCAGCTGACCTAAACCGATCAAAGGGATATTCCATACCATGCGATGTCACACTCAGCAATAAAAGGTGGAAACAGGAAGAAGAGGGGAGGGGTGGGCTCTCGTTGGGAAAACGTCGGTCCTCCTCTCGAACACCCGGCTGCGTGCGTTGAGGCCTTGCTTCAAGGACGTGGTCAATCATCGCTCATTTGTGGGAAGTAGAGAGTAATTTCTTTCCTCTGCACTTCCATATAGCCTTCATTTATTTTGTTTGTTTGTTTTCCTCCCTTCTTTTTTTTTTATTTTTCCTTTTCCCCCTCCCTTTTCCCCTTTCCCTTTTTATTTCCCCTTAGTTAAATTGTTTAGTTCACGGTAGTCTTTCTTTAATTATTATAATTATTTCCCTTTAATTAAATTATCCTCATCTCAACCCGTGAGTTGTTCTTTGCTTTACTTCTCCCCCTCCTCATCTAAAGGAGGGGGAGTGAGAGAGCGGTTGTGGGGTTTAGCTGCCCAGCACGCTAAAACCACCACAGGCCCTCCAACTTAAGGCGACACCTAGTGACGCCCCTGGTGACACCCATTGTGACATAATGTGACACAACGCTGAGACACAGTGTAGATGCACCGCTGCCAGCAGCAGTGCTCAGTGCTGTTGCCTCTGCTGTGGGAGCAACAGCGCTGCCCTGGCTGGGAGCCTTGGTGCGTCCGTGCCCTGCCTGGGAGTGCTAGGCCACAGCCGCTGCTCGGGGCTCGGCTCCCCTGCCCCTGCGCCTGTCCGTGTCGGACCCAAGCAGGGCCCGCAGGGCTCCGGTGGCCCCAGGTGGGCTTGTGCCCACATCCTTGCTTCAGAATGGGGAGGTTCCTCCAGCGGGGCAAGGCGCATCCGACGCCCAGCAGCACTTCGCTGTCCAGAGACAGCGATGCCCACCAGCTGCCAGAGGAGGGCCTGCATGGGCTGCACCACGCTGCCGCCCATGGCGACCTGGCCTGGATGAGGCAGCACTGGTGGCTGAAGAAACTAGGCAAAAACGGTCTAGACCAGGCAAAGCGGTGAGGGGCTGGGGGGCATCTTAAAGGCTTGGAGTGGGATCGCTCTCCCGTGGCGCGCGAGCTTTTCCCTCTCAGCTGGCAGAGGGGAAAAATCCAGCTTTGCTTGCAATTGCTGGGGCGGCTCGAGCGCTGCTCAAAGGGCATGCCGCCGACCGCCACCGCTCTGTCCTCTCCCTCTGGGGTTGTTTAGCAGCCGCTCGGGCATGAGCAGTTCTCTCCTGTCTGGTGGTCAGCGTCAGGGCATTCACCGCCCTTCTGCCGCTTGAGTGATTGTGGAAAAACTCGAAGGCTTACACAGACTTCACGGTCTTCATGGAGTTCCACAGCCTCCAAAGCTTTCGTTCCGCTTGGCATTGGCAAGTGGAGACTCGTGGCCCTGCACGTGTTCCACAGCCAGGAGTGATTTCAGGCACTGCCTTCCTGTGGAAAGCTAATTTATTTTGGTTTTAGGACACCTCTGCACCTTGCTTGTGCGAACGGCCATGCAGATGTTGTTCGATTCCTGGTGCAAGAGAAGTGCCTGCTGAACCTTTGCGACAGCACTGGCAAAACGCCACTGATGAAGGTATGTGGAACACGTTACTCTGCTCTAAGTGGGGCTTTATCGATTGCGCTTCAAGTGACAAGTGTCTTGCTGCATTCTTCACGCCAACCTGTAGAGAAGCCTGAAAGTTGTAATCGGCACGTAATAGGCGTACGCGAGCTCGTCTTGGAAGACACTCTTGTCTTCCAGCACTGGGAAGCTGCTGTAGCTGTGACAGAGCGAAACATGGCACGAGTCCTTCCTTTGTGTTGTTTGCAGGCAGTGGAGAGCCAGCATGAAGAATGCGTGGCGATGCTGCTAGAGCGCCATGCCGACCCAAACTTGAGAGTTTGCAGAGGCAACTCTGCCCTTCACCTGGCTGCCGCAGCTCCTAACACATCTATAGCAGAGATGTTAGTTGAGCATGGTGCACAGCTTGAAACAAAGAACTGGGTAAGTTTTGAGTATGGGTAGCGCTGCTCTTTGGGAAAGGCACATAATTCATCTGGGTTGTTCTGACTGGGATTCTTTACGCTTTCAGGAGGGAAATACCCCGCTTCTTCTTGCTATCTCCTGCCATCAGAAAGAGATGGTAAAGCTTCTTCTTCAAAAAGGAGCGACTGCGTGTGCTAAAAATGACCTTGAAAGGTGAGGCGTTGCTCCAAAGTGCATGCGGGTCTCCTTAGCGTTGTCACTGGAAGGATCCGGAGAAAGAGAGTCAGTGTTGTCCAAGAGACAATGGGCATGAAGTGAAACAAGAGGCCTTCCCAGAGCTGCTTAGGAGAAACCCTCTCAGCATGAGGAAGGTTAATCAAGGGAGCAGGTGGTGCCAGGGGTTTGAGCAGCCTCCATCCTTGGAGGCTTTGAAGAGCAGCGTGGAAGAAGCCTTGAGCAACGTGGTCTGGACTCGTGGCTGAGTCTGCTCTGGGGACACGGTTGGCCAGAAGGCGTCCCGAGGTGCCTTCCAGCCTCAGTCCTGCAACACTCCCCTGTGTGTTGTGGCTTTGCTTTCCCTCAGCTCGTAGGAATCGGGGAGGGAATTGTTTGGGGAGTAGACAGGGATTAGAATAATAACAACACAGAGCCTGCAAATGCTGCCATGTTTCATATATCATCTTTTGGATGTTTTAGGACTGCTCTTATGCTTGCCGCTTCTGTTGGGGAAATGGAGATAGTAGAGCTGCTTCTTTCCTACGGTGCCAACACTACCTGCAAAGATTTCACTGGCTACACGGCTGTGGATTATGCTCTCCAGTCGGGACATGCTGGGTGAGCGTTTTGTACGTCGCTGTTAGAGCGGCTGAGTTGTCCGTGTCCGTGCTGATTTGTCACCCTTTGTGGTAGATGCACAAAGGCTTAATGATATCTTCAGACCATTCTTGAAGCTGGGCTCAGTGATGTCTTCTCATAAGTCTCCTTCCCAAGTCAAGAGAGGATTTGGAAGTAGAGGAGAACTTCCACCCACAAGGCTCTCCTAGAAATCCCGCTTGTGTTGCTAAGCCCAGTTCCACTCCACTAAGCAGGGAAGAGGCGCCTGTTCTTTCAGTGGGGATCTTACCAGTGTCCCTTCAGATAAACCCTCCAAGAGATCCCTGGTGGCATAGCAGGTCCACCATCGTGGGGAGACTGACACCGCACACAGACAGTTCTGAACCGGTTCCAAGTCACTTGCTGTCCTCAGCAAGAGCCAGGATCCCGGGCAACGATGTTTTGGATCTGACTGCCTGTACGTTCTCTCTTTCTACGCGTAGCATTGCCAGGAAACTGCAAGAACCCGCACGCAGTGAAAAGACGGGAGAAGCTTCTGCTGATGCTGCGCAAGACACAGCAGTCCCCAGCAGATCGTGCTCTCCAAGGACTAAGTGCTTTACAGTGGCCACATGTGCTTTGGATGGAGAAGGTAGGAGCCTGTAGTGTGGAAGAGCCGATGAGGACAAGTAATGTGGCCTGATGTCAGACCCTTTCCCGTATTTGGGGTCAGGGCTTGACTGGCAGGGAAACGCAGAGTGCCAGGAATGCTCACACTGTCTTGCTTCGTCCATCCCTTGTAGGCGCCCTGCCAGCTGTAGGAGCAGAGCAGGAGGAAGAGGCTGAATTGCCCTGGGATCACAAGGTACTTTCTGTGAAGGACCCACTGGCTGCCACTTGGCTCACTTACTTTGGGGCAGGTTTACCTCTGGGCTCGCTTCCCTCTCTTGCTGCCTCTGCCACATGTTTGTGACTGGGGGCCCTTGAACTACTTGTGCTCCAGCCCAGCTCTTCAGTTTGCACTGGGACAAAGGTTGGTCAAGGTGCTAGGAGACCTGGGTCTCGCTGCAGCTGGCCTTTCAGTTAGAGTTCCAGCCGAGGGGAAGCATATTCTATATAATGAAGCAGCAAAGGTTCTTCCTGCTGCTTAAAATCTTCTGAGCTTCTCAAAGGGGCTGGCGGTAGTGGCCATTGCTGGTCACCATACCTCACCAGCGCTCCGGTAACCTTTACGTGGCAACTTTTAAGGCCAACAACGAAGACATACATACCAGGGAATAGCACTGAGGGCTTGCAGCTCTGCTTGCAGTGTGCATTCCTTGGTTGCGAGCATGTTCTCAGAAGCTGCAGGGAGATTCCAGGCCGTGCTTAAGCTCTGGCAGAAAGAAGTCTGGCCTCTGCTTTACAAGTGCTGAAATGCCCCTGGAGGCAACAATAGTTCTGCAGATTCCATTCTCCACTGCCCGCCTTCTTGCGTAGGCAGAAAGCCCCTGCCCAGGCTCTCCGCCTATGTTCCAAGAAGAGAAAAAACGTTAAGCCTTCCCTGTGTTTTAAGCAACAGAAACCCTCACAAAGAGCTGCTGCTAGTTGAGGCTAAGAAAGATGGAGAGAGGTCCCCAGCTGTGCAGATGCCCGGCGGTGGGGCGCTTCCAATGCTTTGTTTCAGGCAGAAGACTGACCTCGTTGCAGAAGCTAATGAGTAAAAGCGCAGCTCATATTCCCCTGTTCTCACTGACTTTGTCATGCTCACGGAACCCCATTTCTGTAGGATCGAGACAGACAGCTGCAGATGGAGCTTCCTGGTGCTCCTGAAAGTGTGTCTGTGTCAGAAGCCCCACCTGAAGCTACTGAGAGCCAGCATGGGGACGATGAGAAAGACGCAGAGCACTTGAGAGAGGAATTGAAGAAGGTTAAAGCTGAGGTATGGAAAGGCTGCACTATAGGGATAAATCCGAGGGTGGTTGTCCTTTCTCTTCCCTTCTTCCCCCTCTCTGCTGGTGACCAACACAACGGGCATTCAGGAAATGCTGTAGAAAATCTTGAGAGCTATAGGAGAGGGGTTAGTACAACCTGCAGTGAAGTAACATGCATGGGGGTTTGAGAGTGGGAGCAGTCAAGTGCCCTCCGTAGAGACTAGGCTGACTACCATGGATTGATTCTTCCTGTGGTTTTGCAGGTGAAGGAATCGAAACAAAAGCTTATTCAGACTGAGGACTGGACAAAACACCTGGAGACAGTACAGCAGGATAAGAAGAGAGAAGAAGCAGATTCTTCCCAGGAAGTGCAAGACCTTCTGGAGGCATCCTCTGGAACTGCAGCTCTCCGAGAGCTGAGAGAACGCGTGCAAGGGTAGGCAGGGTAGTAAGACAGAGGGGCGAGGCGCTGCTTTCTGGGACTGTGTGAACGCACGGGGATTGCCTCGTCACATCGCAGAAAGTTAACACTTGATTTGGAAAGAAGCCTTTGCTTCAGCTTACGTTCTTGCACACTGCTCTTTCCAACTGTGTGCTCTTGTGGAGTTCCACAACAAGGCCCATATTTCTCTTTCAGACTCGAAGCTAGAAGTGACAGATTGGAAGCCACAATCCAGCAACAAAGCAGACTGACTGAAGCCCTTCAGAGATGCCCGCAAGCCTCTGCCTCAGTAAGTCAGTGACAAACTTCCCTCTTCCCTGTGAGCTCCTGCGCCTGGCTAAGTAGTTCTGTGGGGACAAAGTAAGATGGATTCCCTGTAAGTAGGAAAGTAAGCAGGATTCACTGGAATGCACCGGTCTGGGTAGTTTCTGCTTTAGACCAGTGGTGATACTGTAGATCTCAGGCCGCACTTGAGATAGTCCTCCTGCATGAGAGGTAGTTGTCAAGTTTGCACAGTGCTGCACAGCCCCGACCTGAAATGCCACGCGGTCGCTAACAAAGCAGTTCCTCTTGGTGTAAAGGAGGGGCTTTCATCGGTGGCGTCTGCGAAGCAAATGATTCTTCTTGTCCGCCTGGGGAGGCGGTGAGGCGAACGTGAGCCCGGTGCTCTACTGGGACTGGCAGGAGGGGAAGAGCAGCAGAGAGATGTGAGGCAGGAAAGTTGCATGCAGCATGACTTTTCACTTCTTCTTGTGCTTCTGTAGGCTCGTAATCCCCGGGAGATCTTGGTAACTCCCTTTCAGTCAGCACAGACGACCGCAGACGGGCCTCCGCACGAGCAGGTATGGGAATGCTTTCTGTGAATGACTATTTCAGCCTTTGAATACCTGCTGGGCAGGCAGTGGGTGGAAAGACATGGGGAGCCATGGGGAACCCTCCTGCTTTTATGGCAGGGCACGTTCAAGGGAAGGGGAAGCCCTGCTCCCCCTGCTTCCCCAGTACCGCTACCCAGTTCTGCCTAGGCATTCTGCACATACCACATGTAGATACTGTCCCTGCGCTGGTTCTACCATGCATCTTTTCTGTTTTGAAAGCATCAGTGTGAGAGAACGGAACAGAAGCAGCAGGTCAAGTTGAAACGCCCAGTCGAAGTGCGCCTCCAGCAGGAAATGAAAAGCAACAGCAAACTGCAGAGAGAATGTGACAGGTATGGCTTGTTAGCACTCTAAAGAGAGATCCCATAGAGCAGAAATCAAGCTTCATGGAGGCTGATTGTAAAAGTAGGTGAGGGTAACGGTGTGTGAGCAAATTCAAGCCTCACGCTAGGCCTTACAAGGCTCTTCTGTACGCGTGCCTATGGTTTTACAGAGCTGCCAAAAGAACTTCAAATGCAGGTTGCCCTGCAAGTCTCCTGGGAGGGAAGGAAGTCCCTTCTCCATTTGTTCCTCCGTTGAGGCGCAAGGTGGACCCTCCAAGTGACCTGTGGCACTGGAACGCTGTTTTTTCTCAGTAACTCCTGGTCTGTCAAGCGTGTTAAAGAAGAAGCAAGCCACCTCTATGCTGTTTATGTCTGAGAATGTGAAACGGGCGGGTAGTTCCTTCAGCTCGTTGTTCTCTTGACTAATTTGCTGCGCAGGTTAAGGAGGCGTCTGGACGGAGCTCTGCAGAAACTAAGGAAATACGAGGCCAGAGAAAGAGAGAGCCAGTTTAATACTTCAGGATACGTGACGAGCAGCTGCTCTGAAGAGGCCTGTGAAGCTGACAAATTAACAGCAAAGGTGAGCTCTGGATTCTGCAGGATTTTTGGATTTCTTTTTTTTGTCTGTTCATGTTTGTACCTCTGTTGTTCTTTTCTATACTGCTTCTCGTATTGCGAGTTGCCTGTTCTCTCCTCGGTGCACCTTCTGTTGTCATCCATAGCAGGTGAACGCAGATGCAGTTGCCATTATGGGTCAAAATGAACGTGCAGAGCAGTATCTGTGAGGGCACCCTGAGGGCAGGCTGCTCTGTGGAGGAAGGACGAGCTGAGAGTCACAGCAAGGCTGGCGGGCTCAGTGGCTTCACAGGCCATGGCACAGGCCCACAGCATTTTCCAGGTCTGGCAGGTGCAACTCCACCTGTCTGAAGTTGGCTTTGCCCAAGATCACTTCTGGAGCCCTGGCTTAGGAGTTGAGCCAGTGACGCTTTTGTAACTTGCCGCTCGCTCACCAGCCGCTGTCTCAGCCCGTCTTCCCCTAGCCATGGGCACCCTGATGTCGAGGAGCAAGAAGTGCTTTTGAGCTGTCTTGTTCAGTTGCACGGAACCCTTTAGCTACCTTTGCCCTGGTTACTGAGAGGTGCTGCTAAGGCACACGTGTGCTTTAGGAGGTGTTGTGGAAGGAGTCAAGTGCCCTTGTGGTGGCCCATTCTTAGTCCAAAGGCTCGTAGCATTCTCGTAGCTTCACTGCCCTTATAAGAGGTCTCTTATTTGCAAGGAAGTAGCATTGTGTGGAGGCGGTGTAAAGTGAAGATTAAGTTTCCTTTTTTTGGTCTGCTTGTTTTGTGAGGGTTTTGGTTTTGTTTTCTTTCTCTTTATGAAAGGCAGGAACCTCCCGATTGTATTTTTAGTATGTATAAAAAAGGTATATTTCTGGGGGAGGAGAGTAAGGCAGCACCGCAGCTGACCTTTGGGACTTCATGGGACATCTGCTCTATCCTGCGCATCCTTGCAAGCAAACATCAGCTTTGACCTAGGAAGAAAATGCCTTCCTCCAGCAGCCATGTCAAAGTGGCCTCCCGAGGCACTGTTTCCAAAGCTTTCAGAGTAACGACAGGAAGAGCATTGGTTGCTCGTGCCTACTCCGTTCTGCACTGCAGCGCTTCCCCCCACACACACAATAGGCGTTCTTTCTGGTGTTTGAGTAGAGGTGTGTTTGGTGTCCCATGAGCAGAGGAGCATTTTGGGCAAGAGCGTCCCTAGCACCTTTCAGGCCAGTCTCCCTGCAGAAGAACCGAGGAAGGGTGAAAACTTGGGGAATCCTGTCAGCAGTGATCTAAAAGCTGTCCTGTTAAAAGACGAGCCTGCCTTTACTTTGCTTTCAATACCAAGTCCGAAGGTGACAAACACCATCTTGAGGCCCTACCCCTTTGTGCTTTGCTCTCCACAGCTCAAAGAACTTTCGCAGCAGCTGGAGATGGAGTCTGAAAAACGCAGGCAGCTAGAAGCACAAACTTGCAACCTGCAAGAAGAGCTGTCTGCTCTGCGTGGGTCTCAGAAGAAACTGGAGAAGACCAATGGCCAGCTGCAAAAAGAGGTGGCATACCTCAAAGATCTTCTGCAGACTTACAAGGTGGGTCACGAGCAAAAGCAACAGTAAGAGACAGAGCTAAGAAAGAGCCTGACAGGGAACAAGTGCTCATACCAGAAGTCGCAGGACATATTTGTATTTGGGGTCTTGCCCCTCATTCTTTCTGTGAGGCGTTGTTCTCCACTGGCGCAGAAGTCCCTGTGAATTGTGTATGGAGCCTTTGGAAAAGGCTTACTTTCTCCTCCTGAGAAATAGGATCGTTGACCTGTGGTAGTTTCCATGTTCTGCCTTGACTGCTGGTGGTAGTGAGGAGGAGAGCGCCCTCCCCTTAGTGAGGCTGGGCCCTTGAAACTGGCTATGTGTGACTGGTGGGGGGATGGTTCTCTTCTTCTTTGCGGTGATGGAAATTTCATTATCTGCTTCAGACACAGGCAGCCTCTCTGGACACGCAACGTCCAACAAGATTCCCTCCTTGTGCTTCTCTGGGAAAGAAGCTAACGCACAGAAACAGAGATGCTGACTCTAAAGAGGAGGATGTTAGGGAAAAGACACTGCAAGAGCATACTTCTCCATATGAGTCCATTGAGGCAAGACTGGCAAGTTACAAGCACTACTATCTGCAGGAAGTAAACCTCAGAAGATGCCTAGAAAAGGACCTCCAAAAGTACGTCTGCACTTTTTTTGGAGTGAGAGCAAGATGCTGCTTTTTCCTTGTACATTTTCTTCCTAACGTCCCTTTTTTCTGCCTGCTCGGCGTTATGTCAGTAAATTTGCCTAAAAAGGCGTACTGATAAAAGACTCCTCTGCAACCCTTCCTCTCTTTTAGAACTGCCTTCATAATGCTTCAGTGTTCCCGCAGTACCCATCACTGGTCGTGGCATTACAAAAGCATTTTTGAAGTTGGTATCGTCTTTAAGAGGTGGCCTTCTGGCCACTCCGATCATGTGTTCCTCGTCGTAATGTTCTCTGCGATATAAGTCAGGGAAGCAAAATTGCCTGTCCTATTGTCCTGTCTGCAAACATGAATGCTTGAATAATATGGGCCTTCTAGAGAGCAGAATCTCTGAATCTCCTGATTCAATCTCTCCGAATTTTTCAGAGCTTATCAGAGACTCAACGAAGCCAACGCGAAGCTCGACCGGAAGACCGGAAGCACCACTGAAGCCTGCGTGGCTAAGGTCAGCATTCATAAATGTTATTCTCAACCCCTCTGAAAGAATATCTGTGGGCAAGCTTATGCTTCTGAGCCTCAAGTTAGAATCTCTTTGTGGTTCCAAAACACACCGTCTTTCTGCTAAAACAACTGCTAAGCATCAGAAGAGTGCACAACTGTATGGGGGAGGGCTGAAGACCTCTGGTCATTGGGGGGTGTGCAAAATACAGGGTGTCCTTCTTCTTCTGCAAAGTCATAAGGGAAAGAATGAAGGGAAAGACAGGGAGAATAGACAAAATGACCGTAAAAATGGTATTGAGAGAATGGGCACCAGACAAAGACATGCCACACCGAAGGCTGCGTTAGGGCCAGGTGGCAGCAAGAAGATGTTTGCCTTTTCAAAGGCAGATCCTTTTCAACGTTTTCAAGGTGAATGCGGAAGCTGCATTTTAGGAGTAGTGTTCCAAAGAATGCCCACTTTGAATGCTCAGGGAGTAGGGACACTCGAGGATGAAGAGGGCTGCAGAGTCCTAAGTCTAACACTGCTGAGCAAGAGTCATTTGCAGGTTCCCTCACAACGTTCTGTGTGTAGCTTCTGGACTTTCCTTCACTAACTTTTGACATACTGTTAATTGGAGGTGAAAACGTGTTCCTGCCTTGTGCATTGCCTTATTTTGCATTTGCCTATTTTCACAGGTGAACACGATTACAGATCAGATGAAGGTGGAGCAGAGGACGTCCCAGTCCAGAAAACAAGATAACAGCCCGCCTTCAATTCCAAGTTCTGTCGCCCACCTTGGCACTTAATAAAGCACGTCATGTAGTGCGGGTCTTTGTCTTCTTCTCTTCTCCCTTGCGGGCTTTGCTTCTCCTCTCCCATGGCCGTGTGACCATTCCCTCTGATTCCTTCTGCTTGTCTCCCTTGCTGACCAGGAGCATCCTGTGAACAGCAAATGTGTTAATTCTGTTGTGGGAATCAGACCAAGCCTTTTGCAGGTGTGTCCTGTGAGTTTCACGGTACCAAGGGAAACTCGTGGGCAAACTAGGGACAAGGGCTTGGGATGGAAAAAGGGAGAATACGCAAAGACAGAGGCGTCATTTGCCTGCTGTGGCTCAAAATGGTTCCCTTGCAAAAGGGATAGCCCACGACAAGCGGGGGACCTCAACCACACTGTCCATGAGGCTGGCTTTAGTGCTGTGGCCAGATTTCTGAATGCAGGGCAAATGATTTGTAGGCTTCAAACCAGCATCCTCTGAGCCAGGTGTTCTCCTGGCAAGGAGACTCGGGCTCTCCCATACAAAGAGACCTTCTGACACTCATCTGGCAAATTCAGGGAGGGCTGAAGGGATAGAGGAAAACACCACCTGCGTGCCCACTCCATCCAGCAATTGCCTCAATCCCCTGAAGTCCCTGTTGGTAGCCTCCAGGCTTCTCTCAGCAATTTCATCACTGCCAGCCTGAATTCTCCCTAATGGGGAATAATCGGAGGGGCTAACAAGGTCAGGAAGTTTCCTGGGAATGGCCTCGACCCGAGCCCCAGGTAGGCTGCAGACTTCCCCACAGGTAGGGTCTACCTGACATATGGGGCCCTCTGTTCCCTTCAGAAGGGAGTCGCCTACAACCATTACCCTTCTTTCCTTCTGGCTGGAGGAAGTCTTGAAGCATGGAGTCGACTTGCCAGGTCCTTGTGGCTCCCTCGCCTGCCTCCAGTGACCTCGATGAGGAAAAGCGCCCTGCCACCATGATCCCCTGCTCCGCTACAGCACGCGACTGCCTCGGACTGTGAACCTCTATGGAGGGAGCAAAAGAAGGGGGCGGGGGGAACTTCTCATCCACTGTGAAGGATTCACATTGCAAGACTCCTTGTTGGCCTACGCAGAGACTGTGGGACACACCTCTGCGGTGGTTTTACTCAGGTGGGCAGCTGAGCTCCACCACAACCGCTCGCTCACTCCCCCTCCTCAAAGGGAAAAGGGGGAGAAAACATGATGGAAAGGGCTCAGGGCTTGAGCCAAGAACACGGAGATCACTCAACAATTATTGTGAACGGCAAAACAAACTCAGAGTATGGAAATTAATAAAACCCATTGGCCATTACTAACAAGCTACAGAAGTTAGAAACAAAGGAAAGAAACCAAAACCACCTTCCTCCCACCCACCCTCTTCCACCTTCTTAACCCAAACTGCATGGGGGAATGGGTGCTGCGGTCAGTCCCTGATGCTTTTGTCTCCACCGCTCCTTCACGCTCACTCTCTGCCCCTGCTCCACATGGCGTCCCTCCCGCGAGATGCCCCGGAAAGAGCATGCGGGGGCTGCCCACAGGCAGCAGCTCTTCAAGCACTGCTCCCACATGGCTCCATACCACGGGGTCCATCCCCCAGGAGCAAACTGCTCCAGCACGGGTCCCCCACGGGCATCAGTATTCCCCAGACCCCCTCCCTGCTCCTGCGGGGGCTCTCCACGGGCCGCAGCCTCCTCCAGGCCACATCCACCTGCTCCAACGGGGGCTCCTCCACCCATGGGGGGGCTGCAGCGTGGAGATCTGCTCCGTGTGGGACCCATGGTCTGCAGGGGGACAGCCTGCTCCACCAGGGGCCTCTCCCTGCACAGCCCGCAGGGGAACTGCTGCTGCCTGCCTGCAGCACCTCCTGCCCTCCTGCTGCGCTGAGCCTGGGGGCTGCAGGGCTGCTTCTCACTCCTCAGTCTCCCAGCTGCAGTTGTGTCCCTGTTTGGTTTGTTTGTTTTCCCTTTCTTAAATATGCTCTCACAGGTGCACAAAGAACAATTTTTGGCTCATCTCTGGCCAGCCATGGGGTCCCTTTGGAGCCAACGGAAACTGGCCCTTATCTAAGACGGGGCACCTTCTGGACTCTTCTCACAGAGGCTACCCCTGCAGCGCCCTGCAGATAAAACCTTGCTGTGTAAACCCAATACTCCTATAGGTAGAGATCTTCTGCCATTCCTCTGGCAAATCTGGGGAGGCCCATCTGCAGCCAGACGGTCTGGAGCACGCAAACACCTTCAGCCGCTGTCACCAACCCAGCAGCACCACTGTGGCAGCACAAGTGAAGAATGGCCCCGCAGGAGCTGGACGTCAGGGGGGAACTGTCCCTGCATGTGGGCACGGTGCTGCCCTGTGCCTGGGAGAGTGCGGGGGTGAGCTAGGACAGCTGCCAGATCAACCACAGCCATGGATGGGGAAGTAATGATGCTGTGCCCCTGCCAGCGGCAGGAATTAGAGGGAACGGTCAAATGAGTAGGGGAGGGGAGAAGCAAAGCCCGCAAGGGAGAAGAGAAGAAGACAAAGACCCGCACTACATGACATGCTTTATTAAAGGCCAAGGTGGGTGACAGAACTTGGAATTAAAGGCAGGCTGTTACCTGCACAAAACCGCTGCGTTCTTGCCAGCATGGTGGGGCCAATGACTGCACTTGCTCGCTGCCTGGAAGATGCCTGAGTTAGGGGTCAGAAGGCAAGTGTTGGCAGTCTTCTCCCATCTTGGTAGAACTATGCCTTGTTTTCTGGACTGGGATGTCCTCTGCTCCACCTTCATCTGATCTGTAATCATGTTCAGCTGTGAAAAGAGGGAAACGCACAAGAGGGAAATGCTTAAGGAAAGAACACATGTTTTCACCTCCAACTACAAGCATTTCAGAAGTTAGTGGAAGAAATTCCACAGGCTCCACGCAGGACATCTGAAGGGAACCTGCAAAGGACTATTGCACACCAGTGTTGTTAGACTTAGTCCTCTGCCGCCCACTTCATCCTCAAGTGTCCCTACTCCCTAAATGTTCAAACTGGGCATTCTTTGGAAAACTACTCCTAAAATACAGCTAAAACTACTCCTAAAATTCAGAAGGCCCTGCAGAGCGACCTGGACAGGATGCTTCGATGGGCAGAGGCCAATGGGATGAGGTTCAACATGGCTAAGTGCCGGGTCCTGCACTTTGGCCACAACAACCTCCTGCAGCGCCAAAGGCTTGGGGGAGAGTGGCTCAAGAGCTGTGCAGAGGAAAAGGATCTGGGCGTGTTGGCCGATCCTGGCCTGAACATGAGCAGGCAGTGTGCCCAGGTGTCCAAGAAGACCAATGGCATCCTGGCTAGTATCAGGAGCAGTGTAGCCAGCAGGAACAGGGAGGTGATTGTTCCCCTGTACTCTGCTTTGGTGAGGCTGCACCTTGAGTACTGTGTTCAGCTTTGGGCTCCTCAGTGCAAGAAGGACATCGAGGCCCCGGAACGTGTCCAGAAAAGGGCTACGAAGCTGGTGAGGGGCCCGGAACACAAGTCCCGTGAGGAGCGGCTGAGGCAATTGGGGTTGTTTAGTCTGGAGAAGAGGAGGCTCAGGGGAGACCTCATGACCGTCTACAGCTACCCGAAAGGAAGGTGTGGCGAGCTGGGGTCCACCTCTTCTCTCAGGTAACTAGTGGCAGGATTGGAGGGAATGGCCTCAAGCTGCACCAGGGGAGGATAAGGTTATAAATTAGGAGCCATTTCTTGTCAGAAAGAGCAGTCGGGCATTGGAGCGGGTTGCCCAGGGAGGTGGTGGCGTCACTGTCCCTGGGGGCGTTCAAGGAAAGGTTGGACCTGGCGCTTAGGGATGTGGGTTAGTGAGTGACATTGGTAGTAGGGTGATGGTTGGACCAGATGATCCTGAAGGCAACTTCCAGCCTTAATGAGTCTATGATTCTACGATTCTGTACAAGTGCAGCGAACAACACTATATGGGCTGCTGCAGGGAATGTTAGCTCCATCCCAGCCAGACCCAGTACAACTGGGGCGGGTGCCAGCTCAACCATGGCCCCAGGGAAGTAATGCAGTGCCCCTGCCAGCCAGGCATGTTCTCGATGCCTCCTGAGGAGCCCAGCCCCGTCGCATGGCCCGAGATCCCCATCCACGCTGCGGAAGAACATCAACTGAGGCACAAAGAGCTCTTCAGGCAGGAGCCAGAAACTGCCGCAGTCACTGCTGGACTGTGGGGGAGTGTGGCCCTGTACTGGGTCTGGCTGGAATGTTAACTTTCCCGGCAGCAGCCCGTACAGTGCCGTACTCTGTACTTGTAGCTGGAACAGCAGTGTTATCACACCAGTGTTGTGTCTACTGCTGAGCAGCAGTGGCACAGCATTGGGCCTTTCTCTAACCCTCCTAGGGGGTGGGCAAAAAGTGAGGAGAGAAACATCACTAGGGCAGCTGACCTAAACCGATCAAAGGGATATTCCATACCATGCGATATCACACTCAGCAATAAAAGGTGGAAACAGGAAGAAGAGGGGAGGGGTGGGCTCTCGTTGGGAAAACGTCGGTCCTCCTCTCGAACACCCGGCTGCGTGCGTTGAGGCCTTGCTTCAAGGACGTGGTCAATCATCGCTCATTTGTGGGAAGTAGAGAGTAATTTCTTTCCTCTGCACTTCCATATAGCCTTCATTTATTTTGTTTGTTTGTTTTCCTCCCTTCTTTTTTTTTTATTTTTCCTTTTCCCCCTCCCTTTTCCCCTTTCCCTTTTTATTTCCCCTTAGTTAAATTGTTTAGTTCACGGTAGTCTTTCTTTAATTATTATAATTATTTCCCTTTAATTAAATTATCCTCATCTCAACCCGTGAGTTGTTCTTTGCTTTACTTCTCCCCCTCCTCATCTAAAGGAGGGGGAGTGAGAGAGCGGTTGTGGGGTTTAGCTGCCCAGCACGCTAAAACCACCACAGGCCCTCCAACTTAAGGCGACACCTAGTGACGCCCCTGGTGACACCCATTGTGACATAATGTGACACAACGCTGAGACACAGTGTAGATGCACCGCTGCCAGCAGCAGTGCTCAGTGCTGTTGCCTCTGCTGTGGGAGCAACAGCGCTGCCCTGGCTGGGAGCCTTGGTGCGTCCGTGCCCTGCCTGGGAGTGCTAGGCCACAGCCGCTGCTCGGGGCTCGGCTCCCCTGCCCCTGCGCCTGTCCGTGTCGGACCCAAGCAGGGCCCGCAGGGCTCCGGTGGCCCCAGGTGGGCTTGTGCCCACATCCTTGCTTCAGAATGGGGAGGTTCCTCCAGCGGGGCAAGGCGCATCCGACGCCCAGCAGCACTTCGCTGTCCAGAGACAGCGATGCCCACCAGCTGCCAGAGGAGGGCCTGCATGGGCTGCACCACGCTGCCGCCCATGGCGACCTGGCCTGGATGAGGCAGCACTGGTGGCTGAAGAAACTAGGCAAAAACGGTCTAGACCAGGCAAAGCGGTGAGGGGCTGGGGGGCATCTTAAAGGCTTGGAGTGGGATCGCTCTCCCGTGGCGCGCGAGCTTTTCCCTCTCAGCTGGCAGAGGGGAAAAATCCAGCTTTGCTTGCAATTGCTGGGGCGGCTCGAGCGCTGCTCAAAGGGCATGCCGCCGACCGCCACCGCTCTGTCCTCTCCCTCTGGGGTTGTTTAGCAGCCGCTCGGGCATGAGCAGTTCTCTCCTGTCTGGTGGTCAGCGTCAGGGCATTCACCGCCCTTCTGCCGCTTGAGTGATTGTGGAAAAACTCGAAGGCTTACACAGACTTCACGGTCTTCATGGAGTTCCACAGCCTCCAAAGCTTTCGTTCCGCTTGGCATTGGCAAGTGGAGACTCGTGGCCCTGCACGTGTTCCACAGCCAGGAGTGATTTCAGGCACTGCCTTCCTGTGGAAAGCTAATTTATTTTGGTTTTAGGACACCTCTGCACCTTGCTTGTGCGAACGGCCATGCAGATGTTGTTCGATTCCTGGTGCAAGAGAAGTGCCTGCTGAACCTTTGCGACAGCACTGGCAAAACGCCACTGATGAAGGTATGTGGAACACGTTACTCTGCTCTAAGTGGGGCTTTATCGATTGCGCTTCAAGTGACAAGTGTCTTGCTGCATTCTTCACGCCAACCTGTAGAGAAGCCTGAAAGTTGTAATCGGCACGTAATAGGCGTACGCGAGCTCGTCTTGGAAGACACTCTTGTCTTCCAGCACTGGGAAGCTGCTGTAGCTGTGACAGAGCGAAACATGGCACGAGTCCTTCCTTTGTGTTGTTTGCAGGCAGTGGAGAGCCAGCATGAAGAATGCGTGGCGATGCTGCTAGAGCGCCATGCCGACCCAAACTTGAGAGTTTGCAGAGGCAACTCTGCCCTTCACCTGGCTGCCGCAGCTCCTAACACATCTATAGCAGAGATGTTAGTTGAGCATGGTGCACAGCTTGAAACAAAGAACTGGGTAAGTTTTGAGTATGGGTAGCGCTGCTCTTTGGGAAAGGCACATAATTCATCTGGGTTGTTCTGACTGGGATTCTTTACGCTTTCAGGAGGGAAATACCCCGCTTCTTCTTGCTATCTCCTGCCATCAGAAAGAGATGGTAAAGCTTCTTCTTCAAAAAGGAGCGACTGCGTGTGCTAAAAATGACCTTGAAAGGTGAGGCGTTGCTCCAAAGTGCATGCGGGTCTCCTTAGCGTTGTCACTGGAAGGATCCGGAGAAAGAGAGTCAGTGTTGTCCAAGAGACAATGGGCATGAAGTGAAACAAGAGGCCTTCCCAGAGCTGCTTAGGAGAAACCCTCTCAGCATGAGGAAGGTTAATCAAGGGAGCAGGTGGTGCCAGGGGTTTGAGCAGCCTCCATCCTTGGAGGCTTTGAAGAGCAGCGTGGAAGAAGCCTTGAGCAACGTGGTCTGGACTCGTGGCTGAGTCTGCTCTGGGGACACGGTTGGCCAGAAGGCGTCCCGAGGTGCCTTCCAGCCTCAGTCCTGCAACACTCCCCTGTGTGTTGTGGCTTTGCTTTCCCTCAGCTCGTAGGAATCGGGGAGGGAATTGTTTGGGGAGTAGACAGGGATTAGAATAATAACAACACAGAGCCTGCAAATGCTGCCATGTTTCATATATCATCTTTTGGATGTTTTAGGACTGCTCTTATGCTTGCCGCTTCTGTTGGGGAAATGGAGATAGTAGAGCTGCTTCTTTCCTACGGTGCCAACACTACCTGCAAAGATTTCACTGGCTACACGGCTGTGGATTATGCTCTCCAGTCGGGACATGCTGGGTGAGCGTTTTGTACGTCGCTGTTAGAGCGGCTGAGTTGTCCGTGTCCGTGCTGATTTGTCACCCTTTGTGGTAGATGCACAAAGGCTTAATGATATCTTCAGACCATTCTTGAAGCTGGGCTCAGTGATGTCTTCTCATAAGTCTCCTTCCCAAGTCAAGAGAGGATTTGGAAGTAGAGGAGAACTTCCACCCACAAGGCTCTCCTAGAAATCCCGCTTGTGTTGCTAAGCCCAGTTCCACTCCACTAAGCAGGGAAGAGGCGCCTGTTCTTTCAGTGGGGATCTTACCAGTGTCCCTTCAGATAAACCCTCCAAGAGATCCCTGGTGGCATAGCAGGTCCACCATCGTGGGGAGACTGACACCGCACACAGACAGTTCTGAACCGGTTCCAAGTCACTTGCTGTCCTCAGCAAGAGCCAGGATCCCGGGCAACGATGTTTTGGATCTGACTGCCTGTACGTTCTCTCTTTCTACGCGTAGCATTGCCAGGAAACTGCAAGAACCCGCACGCAGTGAAAAGACGGGAGAAGCTTCTGCTGATGCTGCGCAAGACACAGCAGTCCCCAGCAGATCGTGCTCTCCAAGGACTAAGTGCTTTACAGTGGCCACATGTGCTTTGGATGGAGAAGGTAGGAGCCTGTAGTGTGGAAGAGCCGATGAGGACAAGTAATGTGGCCTGATGTCAGACCCTTTCCCGTATTTGGGGTCAGGGCTTGACTGGCAGGGAAACGCAGAGTGCCAGGAATGCTCACACTGTCTTGCTTCGTCCATCCCTTGTAGGCGCCCTGCCAGCTGTAGGAGCAGAGCAGGAGGAAGAGGCTGAATTGCCCTGGGATCACAAGGTACTTTCTGTGAAGGACCCACTGGCTGCCACTTGGCTCACTTACTTTGGGGCAGGTTTACCTCTGGGCTCGCTTCCCTCTCTTGCTGCCTCTGCCACATGTTTGTGACTGGGGGCCCTTGAACTACTTGTGCTCCAGCCCAGCTCTTCAGTTTGCACTGGGACAAAGGTTGGTCAAGGTGCTAGGAGACCTGGGTCTCGCTGCAGCTGGCCTTTCAGTTAGAGTTCCAGCCGAGGGGAAGCATATTCTATATAATGAAGCAGCAAAGGTTCTTCCTGCTGCTTAAAATCTTCTGAGCTTCTCAAAGGGGCTGGCGGTAGTGGCCATTGCTGGTCACCATACCTCACCAGCGCTCCGGTAACCTTTACGTGGCAACTTTTAAGGCCAACAACGAAGACATACATACCAGGGAATAGCACTGAGGGCTTGCAGCTCTGCTTGCAGTGTGCATTCCTTGGTTGCGAGCATGTTCTCAGAAGCTGCAGGGAGATTCCAGGCCGTGCTTAAGCTCTGGCAGAAAGAAGTCTGGCCTCTGCTTTACAAGTGCTGAAATGCCCCTGGAGGCAACAATAGTTCTGCAGATTCCATTCTCCACTGCCCGCCTTCTTGCGTAGGCAGAAAGCCCCTGCCCAGGCTCTCCGCCTATGTTCCAAGAAGAGAAAAAACGTTAAGCCTTCCCTGTGTTTTAAGCAACAGAAACCCTCACAAAGAGCTGCTGCTAGTTGAGGCTAAGAAAGATGGAGAGAGGTCCCCAGCTGTGCAGATGCCCGGCGGTGGGGCGCTTCCAATGCTTTGTTTCAGGCAGAAGACTGACCTCGTTGCAGAAGCTAATGAGTAAAAGCGCAGCTCATATTCCCCTGTTCTCACTGACTTTGTCATGCTCACGGAACCCCATTTCTGTAGGATCGAGACAGACAGCTGCAGATGGAGCTTCCTGGTGCTCCTGAAAGTGTGTCTGTGTCAGAAGCCCCACCTGAAGCTACTGAGAGCCAGCATGGGGACGATGAGAAAGACGCAGAGCACTTGAGAGAGGAATTGAAGAAGGTTAAAGCTGAGGTATGGAAAGGCTGCACTATAGGGATAAATCCGAGGGTGGTTGTCCTTTCTCTTCCCTTCTTCCCCCTCTCTGCTGGTGACCAACACAACGGGCATTCAGGAAATGCTGTAGAAAATCTTGAGAGCTATAGGAGAGGGGTTAGTACAACCTGCAGTGAAGTAACATGCATGGGGGTTTGAGAGTGGGAGCAGTCAAGTGCCCTCCGTAGAGACTAGGCTGACTACCATGGATTGATTCTTCCTGTGGTTTTGCAGGTGAAGGAATCGAAACAAAAGCTTATTCAGACTGAGGACTGGACAAAACACCTGGAGACAGTACAGCAGGATAAGAAGAGAGAAGAAGCAGATTCTTCCCAGGAAGTGCAAGACCTTCTGGAGGCATCCTCTGGAACTGCAGCTCTCCGAGAGCTGAGAGAACGCGTGCAAGGGTAGGCAGGGTAGTAAGACAGAGGGGCGAGGCGCTGCTTTCTGGGACTGTGTGAACGCACGGGGATTGCCTCGTCACATCGCAGAAAGTTAACACTTGATTTGGAAAGAAGCCTTTGCTTCAGCTTACGTTCTTGCACACTGCTCTTTCCAACTGTGTGCTCTTGTGGAGTTCCACAACAAGGCCCATATTTCTCTTTCAGACTCGAAGCTAGAAGTGACAGATTGGAAGCCACAATCCAGCAACAAAGCAGACTGACTGAAGCCCTTCAGAGATGCCCGCAAGCCTCTGCCTCAGTAAGTCAGTGACAAACTTCCCTCTTCCCTGTGAGCTCCTGCGCCTGGCTAAGTAGTTCTGTGGGGACAAAGTAAGATGGATTCCCTGTAAGTAGGAAAGTAAGCAGGATTCACTGGAATGCACCGGTCTGGGTAGTTTCTGCTTTAGACCAGTGGTGATACTGTAGATCTCAGGCCGCACTTGAGATAGTCCTCCTGCATGAGAGGTAGTTGTCAAGTTTGCACAGTGCTGCACAGCCCCGACCTGAAATGCCACGCGGTCGCTAACAAAGCAGTTCCTCTTGGTGTAAAGGAGGGGCTTTCATCGGTGGCGTCTGCGAAGCAAATGATTCTTCTTGTCCGCCTGGGGAGGCGGTGAGGCGAACGTGAGCCCGGTGCTCTACTGGGACTGGCAGGAGGGGAAGAGCAGCAGAGAGATGTGAGGCAGGAAAGTTGCATGCAGCATGACTTTTCACTTCTTCTTGTGCTTCTGTAGGCTCGTAATCCCCGGGAGATCTTGGTAACTCCCTTTCAGTCAGCACAGACGACCGCAGACGGGCCTCCGCACGAGCAGGTATGGGAATGCTTTCTGTGAATGACTATTTCAGCCTTTGAATACCTGCTGGGCAGGCAGTGGGTGGAAAGACATGGGGAGCCATGGGGAACCCTCCTGCTTTTATGGCAGGGCACGTTCAAGGGAAGGGGAAGCCCTGCTCCCCCTGCTTCCCCAGTACCGCTACCCAGTTCTGCCTAGGCATTCTGCACATACCACATGTAGATACTGTCCCTGCGCTGGTTCTACCATGCATCTTTTCTGTTTTGAAAGCATCAGTGTGAGAGAACGGAACAGAAGCAGCAGGTCAAGTTGAAACGCCCAGTCGAAGTGCGCCTCCAGCAGGAAATGAAAAGCAACAGCAAACTGCAGAGAGAATGTGACAGGTATGGCTTGTTAGCACTCTAAAGAGAGATCCCATAGAGCAGAAATCAAGCTTCATGGAGGCTGATTGTAAAAGTAGGTGAGGGTAACGGTGTGTGAGCAAATTCAAGCCTCACGCTAGGCCTTACAAGGCTCTTCTGTACGCGTGCCTATGGTTTTACAGAGCTGCCAAAAGAACTTCAAATGCAGGTTGCCCTGCAAGTCTCCTGGGAGGGAAGGAAGTCCCTTCTCCATTTGTTCCTCCGTTGAGGCGCAAGGTGGACCCTCCAAGTGACCTGTGGCACTGGAACGCTGTTTTTTCTCAGTAACTCCTGGTCTGTCAAGCGTGTTAAAGAAGAAGCAAGCCACCTCTATGCTGTTTATGTCTGAGAATGTGAAACGGGCGGGTAGTTCCTTCAGCTCGTTGTTCTCTTGACTAATTTGCTGCGCAGGTTAAGGAGGCGTCTGGACGGAGCTCTGCAGAAACTAAGGAAATACGAGGCCAGAGAAAGAGAGAGCCAGTTTAATACTTCAGGATACGTGACGAGCAGCTGCTCTGAAGAGGCCTGTGAAGCTGACAAATTAACAGCAAAGGTGAGCTCTGGATTCTGCAGGATTTTTGGATTTCTTTTTTTTGTCTGTTCATGTTTGTACCTCTGTTGTTCTTTTCTATACTGCTTCTCGTATTGCGAGTTGCCTGTTCTCTCCTCGGTGCACCTTCTGTTGTCATCCATAGCAGGTGAACGCAGATGCAGTTGCCATTATGGGTCAAAATGAACGTGCAGAGCAGTATCTGTGAGGGCACCCTGAGGGCAGGCTGCTCTGTGGAGGAAGGACGAGCTGAGAGTCACAGCAAGGCTGGCGGGCTCAGTGGCTTCACAGGCCATGGCACAGGCCCACAGCATTTTCCAGGTCTGGCAGGTGCAACTCCACCTGTCTGAAGTTGGCTTTGCCCAAGATCACTTCTGGAGCCCTGGCTTAGGAGTTGAGCCAGTGACGCTTTTGTAACTTGCCGCTCGCTCACCAGCCGCTGTCTCAGCCCGTCTTCCCCTAGCCATGGGCACCCTGATGTCGAGGAGCAAGAAGTGCTTTTGAGCTGTCTTGTTCAGTTGCACGGAACCCTTTAGCTACCTTTGCCCTGGTTACTGAGAGGTGCTGCTAAGGCACACGTGTGCTTTAGGAGGTGTTGTGGAAGGAGTCAAGTGCCCTTGTGGTGGCCCATTCTTAGTCCAAAGGCTCGTAGCATTCTCGTAGCTTCACTGCCCTTATAAGAGGTCTCTTATTTGCAAGGAAGTAGCATTGTGTGGAGGCGGTGTAAAGTGAAGATTAAGTTTCCTTTTTTTGGTCTGCTTGTTTTGTGAGGGTTTTGGTTTTGTTTTCTTTCTCTTTATGAAAGGCAGGAACCTCCCGATTGTATTTTTAGTATGTATAAAAAAGGTATATTTCTGGGGGAGGAGAGTAAGGCAGCACCGCAGCTGACCTTTGGGACTTCATGGGACATCTGCTCTATCCTGCGCATCCTTGCAAGCAAACATCAGCTTTGACCTAGGAAGAAAATGCCTTCCTCCAGCAGCCATGTCAAAGTGGCCTCCCGAGGCACTGTTTCCAAAGCTTTCAGAGTAACGACAGGAAGAGCATTGGTTGCTCGTGCCTACTCCGTTCTGCACTGCAGCGCTTCCCCCCACACACACAATAGGCGTTCTTTCTGGTGTTTGAGTAGAGGTGTGTTTGGTGTCCCATGAGCAGAGGAGCATTTTGGGCAAGAGCGTCCCTAGCACCTTTCAGGCCAGTCTCCCTGCAGAAGAACCGAGGAAGGGTGAAAACTTGGGGAATCCTGTCAGCAGTGATCTAAAAGCTGTCCTGTTAAAAGACGAGCCTGCCTTTACTTTGCTTTCAATACCAAGTCCGAAGGTGACAAACACCATCTTGAGGCCCTACCCCTTTGTGCTTTGCTCTCCACAGCTCAAAGAACTTTCGCAGCAGCTGGAGATGGAGTCTGAAAAACGCAGGCAGCTAGAAGCACAAACTTGCAACCTGCAAGAAGAGCTGTCTGCTCTGCGTGGGTCTCAGAAGAAACTGGAGAAGACCAATGGCCAGCTGCAAAAAGAGGTGGCATACCTCAAAGATCTTCTGCAGACTTACAAGGTGGGTCACGAGCAAAAGCAACAGTAAGAGACAGAGCTAAGAAAGAGCCTGACAGGGAACAAGTGCTCATACCAGAAGTCGCAGGACATATTTGTATTTGGGGTCTTGCCCCTCATTCTTTCTGTGAGGCGTTGTTCTCCACTGGCGCAGAAGTCCCTGTGAATTGTGTATGGAGCCTTTGGAAAAGGCTTACTTTCTCCTCCTGAGAAATAGGATCGTTGACCTGTGGTAGTTTCCATGTTCTGCCTTGACTGCTGGTGGTAGTGAGGAGGAGAGCGCCCTCCCCTTAGTGAGGCTGGGCCCTTGAAACTGGCTATGTGTGACTGGTGGGGGGATGGTTCTCTTCTTCTTTGCGGTGATGGAAATTTCATTATCTGCTTCAGACACAGGCAGCCTCTCTGGACACGCAACGTCCAACAAGATTCCCTCCTTGTGCTTCTCTGGGAAAGAAGCTAACGCACAGAAACAGAGATGCTGACTCTAAAGAGGAGGATGTTAGGGAAAAGACACTGCAAGAGCATACTTCTCCATATGAGTCCATTGAGGCAAGACTGGCAAGTTACAAGCACTACTATCTGCAGGAAGTAAACCTCAGAAGATGCCTAGAAAAGGACCTCCAAAAGTACGTCTGCACTTTTTTTGGAGTGAGAGCAAGATGCTGCTTTTTCCTTGTACATTTTCTTCCTAACGTCCCTTTTTTCTGCCTGCTCGGCGTTATGTCAGTAAATTTGCCTAAAAAGGCGTACTGATAAAAGACTCCTCTGCAACCCTTCCTCTCTTTTAGAACTGCCTTCATAATGCTTCAGTGTTCCCGCAGTACCCATCACTGGTCGTGGCATTACAAAAGCATTTTTGAAGTTGGTATCGTCTTTAAGAGGTGGCCTTCTGGCCACTCCGATCATGTGTTCCTCGTCGTAATGTTCTCTGCGATATAAGTCAGGGAAGCAAAATTGCCTGTCCTATTGTCCTGTCTGCAAACATGAATGCTTGAATAATATGGGCCTTCTAGAGAGCAGAATCTCTGAATCTCCTGATTCAATCTCTCCGAATTTTTCAGAGCTTATCAGAGACTCAACGAAGCCAACGCGAAGCTCGACCGGAAGACCGGAAGCACCACTGAAGCCTGCGTGGCTAAGGTCAGCATTCATAAATGTTATTCTCAACCCCTCTGAAAGAATATCTGTGGGCAAGCTTATGCTTCTGAGCCTCAAGTTAGAATCTCTTTGTGGTTCCAAAACACACCGTCTTTCTGCTAAAACAACTGCTAAGCATCAGAAGAGTGCACAACTGTATGGGGGAGGGCTGAAGACCTCTGGTCATTGGGGGGTGTGCAAAATACAGGGTGTCCTTCTTCTTCTGCAAAGTCATAAGGGAAAGAATGAAGGGAAAGACAGGGAGAATAGACAAAATGACCGTAAAAATGGTATTGAGAGAATGGGCACCAGACAAAGACATGCCACACCGAAGGCTGCGTTAGGGCCAGGTGGCAGCAAGAAGATGTTTGCCTTTTCAAAGGCAGATCCTTTTCAACGTTTTCAAGGTGAATGCGGAAGCTGCATTTTAGGAGTAGTGTTCCAAAGAATGCCCACTTTGAATGCTCAGGGAGTAGGGACACTCGAGGATGAAGAGGGCTGCAGAGTCCTAAGTCTAACACTGCTGAGCAAGAGTCATTTGCAGGTTCCCTCACAACGTTCTGTGTGTAGCTTCTGGACTTTCCTTCACTAACTTTTGACATACTGTTAATTGGAGGTGAAAACGTGTTCCTGCCTTGTGCATTGCCTTATTTTGCATTTGCCTATTTTCACAGGTGAACACGATTACAGATCAGATGAAGGTGGAGCAGAGGACGTCCCAGTCCAGAAAACAAGATAACAGCCCGCCTTCAATTCCAAGTTCTGTCGCCCACCTTGGCACTTAATAAAGCACGTCATGTAGTGCGGGTCTTTGTCTTCTTCTCTTCTCCCTTGCGGGCTTTGCTTCTCCTCTCCCATGGCCGTGTGACCATTCCCTCTGATTCCTTCTGCTTGTCTCCCTTGCTGACCAGGAGCATCCTGTGAACAGCAAATGTGTTAATTCTGTTGTGGGAATCAGACCAAGCCTTTTGCAGGTGTGTCCTGTGAGTTTCACGGTACCAAGGGAAACTCGTGGGCAAACTAGGGACAAGGGCTTGGGATGGAAAAAGGGAGAATACGCAAAGACAGAGGCGTCATTTGCCTGCTGTGGCTCAAAATGGTTCCCTTGCAAAAGGGATAGCCCACGACAAGCGGGGGACCTCAACCACACTGTCCATGAGGCTGGCTTTAGTGCTGTGGCCAGATTTCTGAATGCAGGGCAAATGATTTGTAGGCTTCAAACCAGCATCCTCTGAGCCAGGTGTTCTCCTGGCAAGGAGACTCGGGCTCTCCCATACAAAGAGACCTTCTGACACTCATCTGGCAAATTCAGGGAGGGCTGAAGGGATAGAGGAAAACACCACCTGCGTGCCCACTCCATCCAGCAATTGCCTCAATCCCCTGAAGTCCCTGTTGGTAGCCTCCAGGCTTCTCTCAGCAATTTCATCACTGCCAGCCTGAATTCTCCCTAATGGGGAATAATCGGAGGGGCTAACAAGGTCAGGAAGTTTCCTGGGAATGGCCTCGACCCGAGCCCCAGGTAGGCTGCAGACTTCCCCACAGGTAGGGTCTACCTGACATATGGGGCCCTCTGTTCCCTTCAGAAGGGAGTCGCCTACAACCATTACCCTTCTTTCCTTCTGGCTGGAGGAAGTCTTGAAGCATGGAGTCGACTTGCCAGGTCCTTGTGGCTCCCTCGCCTGCCTCCAGTGACCTCGATGAGGAAAAGCGCCCTGCCACCATGATCCCCTGCTCCGCTACAGCACGCGACTGCCTCGGACTGTGAACCTCTATGGAGGGAGCAAAAGAAGGGGGCGGGGGGAACTTCTCATCCACTGTGAAGGATTCACATTGCAAGACTCCTTGTTGGCCTACGCAGAGACTGTGGGACACACCTCTGCGGTGGTTTTACTCAGGTGGGCAGCTGAGCTCCACCACAACCGCTCGCTCACTCCCCCTCCTCAAAGGGAAAAGGGGGAGAAAACATGATGGAAAGGGCTCAGGGCTTGAGCCAAGAACACGGAGATCACTCAACAATTATTGTGAACGGCAAAACAAACTCAGAGTATGGAAATTAATAAAACCCATTGGCCATTACTAACAAGCTACAGAAGTTAGAAACAAAGGAAAGAAACCAAAACCACCTTCCTCCCACCCACCCTCTTCCACCTTCTTAACCCAAACTGCATGGGGGAATGGGTGCTGCGGTCAGTCCCTGATGCTTTTGTCTCCACCGCTCCTTCACGCTCACTCTCTGCCCCTGCTCCACATGGCGTCCCTCCCGCGAGATGCCCCGGAAAGAGCATGCGGGGGCTGCCCACAGGCAGCAGCTCTTCAAGCACTGCTCCCACATGGCTCCATACCACGGGGTCCATCCCCCAGGAGCAAACTGCTCCAGCACGGGTCCCCCACGGGCATCAGTATTCCCCAGACCCCCTCCCTGCTCCTGCGGGGGCTCTCCACGGGCCGCAGCCTCCTCCAGGCCACATCCACCTGCTCCAACGGGGGCTCCTCCACCCATGGGGGGGCTGCAGCGTGGAGATCTGCTCCGTGTGGGACCCATGGTCTGCAGGGGGACAGCCTGCTCCACCAGGGGCCTCTCCCTGCACAGCCCGCAGGGGAACTGCTGCTGCCTGCCTGCAGCACCTCCTGCCCTCCTGCTGCGCTGAGCCTGGGGGCTGCAGGGCTGCTTCTCACTCCTCAGTCTCCCAGCTGCAGTTGTGTCCCTGTTTGGTTTGTTTGTTTTCCCTTTCTTAAATATGCTCTCACAGGTGCACAAAGAACAATTTTTGGCTCATCTCTGGCCAGCCATGGGGTCCCTTTGGAGCCAACGGAAACTGGCCCTTATCTAAGACGGGGCACCTTCTGGACTCTTCTCACAGAGGCTACCCCTGCAGCGCCCTGCAGATAAAACCTTGCTGTGTAAACCCAATACTCCTATAGGTAGAGATCTTCTGCCATTCCTCTGGCAAATCTGGGGAGGCCCATCTGCAGCCAGACGGTCTGGAGCACGCAAACACCTTCAGCCGCTGTCACCAACCCAGCAGCACCACTGTGGCAGCACAAGTGAAGAATGGCCCCGCAGGAGCTGGACGTCAGGGGGGAACTGTCCCTGCATGTGGGCACGGTGCTGCCCTGTGCCTGGGAGAGTGCGGGGGTGAGCTAGGACAGCTGCCAGATCAACCACAGCCATGGATGGGGAAGTAATGATGCTGTGCCCCTGCCAGCGGCAGGAATTAGAGGGAACGGTCAAATGAGTAGGGGAGGGGAGAAGCAAAGCCCGCAAGGGAGAAGAGAAGAAGACAAAGACCCGCACTACATGACATGCTTTATTAAAGGCCAAGGTGGGTGACAGAACTTGGAATTAAAGGCAGGCTGTTACCTGCACAAAACCGCTGCGTTCTTGCCAGCATGGTGGGGCCAATGACTGCACTTGCTCGCTGCCTGGAAGATGCCTGAGTTAGGGGTCAGAAGGCAAGTGTTGGCAGTCTTCTCCCATCTTGGTAGAACTATGCCTTGTTTTCTGGACTGGGATGTCCTCTGCTCCACCTTCATCTGATCTGTAATCATGTTCAGCTGTGAAAAGAGGGAAACGCACAAGAGGGAAATGCTTAAGGAAAGAACACATGTTTTCACCTCCAACTACAAGCATTTCAGAAGTTAGTGGAAGAAATTCCACAGGCTCCACGCAGGACATCTGAAGGGAACCTGCAAAGGACTATTGCACACCAGTGTTGTTAGACTTAGTCCTCTGCCGCCCACTTCATCCTCAAGTGTCCCTACTCCCTAAATGTTCAAACTGGGCATTCTTTGGAAAACTACTCCTAAAATACAGCTAAAACTACTCCTAAAATTCAGAAGGCCCTGCAGAGCGACCTGGACAGGATGCTTCGATGGGCAGAGGCCAATGGGATGAGGTTCAACATGGCTAAGTGCCGGGTCCTGCACTTTGGCCACAACAACCTCCTGCAGCGCCAAAGGCTTGGGGGAGAGTGGCTCAAGAGCTGTGCAGAGGAAAAGGATCTGGGCGTGTTGGCCGATCCTGGCCTGAACATGAGCAGGCAGTGTGCCCAGGTGTCCAAGAAGACCAATGGCATCCTGGCTAGTATCAGGAGCAGTGTAGCCAGCAGGAACAGGGAGGTGATTGTTCCCCTGTACTCTGCTTTGGTGAGGCTGCACCTTGAGTACTGTGTTCAGCTTTGGGCTCCTCAGTGCAAGAAGGACATCGAGGCCCCGGAACGTGTCCAGAAAAGGGCTACGAAGCTGGTGAGGGGCCCGGAACACAAGTCCCGTGAGGAGCGGCTGAGGCAATTGGGGTTGTTTAGTCTGGAGAAGAGGAGGCTCAGGGGAGACCTCATGACCGTCTACAGCTACCCGAAAGGAAGGTGTGGCGAGCTGGGGTCCACCTCTTCTCTCAGGTAACTAGTGGCAGGATTGGAGGGAATGGCCTCAAGCTGCACCAGGGGAGGATAAGGTTATAAATTAGGAGCCATTTCTTGTCAGAAAGAGCAGTCGGGCATTGGAGCGGGTTGCCCAGGGAGGTGGTGGCGTCACTGTCCCTGGGGGCGTTCAAGGAAAGGTTGGACCTGGCGCTTAGGGATGTGGGTTAGTGAGTGACATTGGTAGTAGGGTGATGGTTGGACCAGATGATCCTGAAGGCAACTTCCAGCCTTAATGAGTCTATGATTCTACGATTCTGTACAAGTGCAGCGAACAACACTATATGGGCTGCTGCAGGGAATGTTAGCTCCATCCCAGCCAGACCCAGTACAACTGGGGCGGGTGCCAGCTCAACCATGGCCCCAGGGAAGTAATGCAGTGCCCCTGCCAGCCAGGCATGTTCTCGATGCCTCCTGAGGAGCCCAGCCCCGTCGCATGGCCCGAGATCCCCATCCACGCTGCGGAAGAACATCAACTGAGGCACAAAGAGCTCTTCAGGCAGGAGCCAGAAACTGCCGCAGTCACTGCTGGACTGTGGGGGAGTGTGGCCCTGTACTGGGTCTGGCTGGAATGTTAACTTTCCCGGCAGCAGCCCGTACAGTGCCGTACTCTGTACTTGTAGCTGGAACAGCAGTGTTATCACACCAGTGTTGTGTCTACTGCTGAGCAGCAGTGGCACAGCATTGGGCCTTTCTCTAACCCTCCTAGGGGGTGGGCAAAAAGTGAGGAGAGAAACATCACTAGGGCAGCTGACCTAAACCGATCAAAGGGATATTCCATACCATGCGATATCACACTCAGCAATAAAAGGTGGAAACAGGAAGAAGAGGGGAGGGGTGGGCTCTCGTTGGGAAAACGTCGGTCCTCCTCTCGAACACCCGGCTGCGTGCGTTGAGGCCTTGCTTCAAGGACGTGGTCAATCATCGCTCATTTGTGGGAAGTAGAGAGTAATTTCTTTCCTCTGCACTTCCATATAGCCTTCATTTATTTTGTTTGTTTGTTTTCCTCCCTTCTTTTTTTTTTATTTTTCCTTTTCCCCCTCCCTTTTCCCCTTTCCCTTTTTATTTCCCCTTAGTTAAATTGTTTAGTTCACGGTAGTCTTTCTTTAATTATTATAATTATTTCCCTTTAATTAAATTATCCTCATCTCAACCCGTGAGTTGTTCTTTGCTTTACTTCTCCCCCTCCTCATCTAAAGGAGGGGGAGTGAGAGAGCGGTTGTGGGGTTTAGCTGCCCAGCACGCTAAAACCACCACAGGCCCTCCAACTTAAGGCGACACCTAGTGACGCCCCTGGTGACACCCATTGTGACATAATGTGACACAACGCTGAGACACAGTGTAGATGCACCGCTGCCAGCAGCAGTGCTCAGTGCTGTTGCCTCTGCTGTGGGAGCAACAGCGCTGCCCTGGCTGGGAGCCTTGGTGCGTCCGTGCCCTGCCTGGGAGTGCTAGGCCACAGCCGCTGCTCGGGGCTCGGCTCCCCTGCCCCTGCGCCTGTCCGTGTCGGACCCAAGCAGGGCCCGCAGGGCTCCGGTGGCCCCAGGTGGGCTTGTGCCCACATCCTTGCTTCAGAATGGGGAGGTTCCTCCAGCGGGGCAAGGCGCATCCGACGCCCAGCAGCACTTCGCTGTCCAGAGACAGCGATGCCCACCAGCTGCCAGAGGAGGGCCTGCATGGGCTGCACCACGCTGCCGCCCATGGCGACCTGGCCTGGATGAGGCAGCACTGGTGGCTGAAGAAACTAGGCAAAAACGGTCTAGACCAGGCAAAGCGGTGAGGGGCTGGGGGGCATCTTAAAGGCTTGGAGTGGGATCGCTCTCCCGTGGCGCGCGAGCTTTTCCCTCTCAGCTGGCAGAGGGGAAAAATCCAGCTTTGCTTGCAATTGCTGGGGCGGCTCGAGCGCTGCTCAAAGGGCATGCCGCTGACCGCCACCGCTCTGTCCTCTCCCTCTGGGGTTGTTTAGCAGCCGCTCGGGCATGAGCAGTTCTCTCCTGTCTGGTGGTCAGCGTCAGGGCATTCACCGCCCTTCTGCCGCTTGAGTGATTGTGGAAAAACTCGAAGGCTTACACAGACTTCACGGTCTTCATGGAGTTCCACAGCCTCCAAAGCTTTCGTTCCGCTTGGCATTGGCAAGTGGAGACTCGTGGCCCTGCACGTGTTCCACAGCCAGGAGTGATTTCAGGCACTGCCTTCCTGTGGAAAGCTAATTTATTTTGGTTTTAGGACACCTCTGCACCTTGCTTGTGCGAACGGCCATGCAGATGTTGTTCGATTCCTGGTGCAAGAGAAGTGCCTGCTGAACCTTTGCGACAGCACTGGCAAAACGCCACTGATGAAGGTATGTGGAACACGTTACTCTGCTCTAAGTGGGGCTTTATCGATTGCGCTTCAAGTGACAAGTGTCTTGCTGCATTCTTCACGCCAACCTGTAGAGAAGCCTGAAAGTTGTAATCGGCACGTAATAGGCGTACGCGAGCTCGTCTTGGAAGACACTCTTGTCTTCCAGCACTGGGAAGCTGCTGTAGCTGTGACAGAGCGAAACATGGCACGAGTCCTTCCTTTGTGTTGTTTGCAGGCAGTGGAGAGCCAGCATGAAGAATGCGTGGCGATGCTGCTAGAGCGCCATGCCGACCCAAACTTGAGAGTTTGCAGAGGCAACTCTGCCCTTCACCTGGCTGCCGCAGCTCCTAACACATCTATAGCAGAGATGTTAGTTGAGCATGGTGCACAGCTTGAAACAAAGAACTGGGTAAGTTTTGAGTATGGGTAGCGCTGCTCTTTGGGAAAGGCACATAATTCATCTGGGTTGTTCTGACTGGGATTCTTTACGCTTTCAGGAGGGAAATACCCCGCTTCTTCTTGCTATCTCCTGCCATCAGAAAGAGATGGTAAAGCTTCTTCTTCAAAAAGGAGCGACTGCGTGTGCTAAAAATGACCTTGAAAGGTGAGGCGTTGCTCCAAAGTGCATGCGGGTCTCCTTAGCGTTGTCACTGGAAGGATCCGGAGAAAGAGAGTCAGTGTTGTCCAAGAGACAATGGGCATGAAGTGAAACAAGAGGCCTTCCCAGAGCTGCTTAGGAGAAACCCTCTCAGCATGAGGAAGGTTAATCAAGGGAGCAGGTGGTGCCAGGGGTTTGAGCAGCCTCCATCCTTGGAGGCTTTGAAGAGCAGCGTGGAAGAAGCCTTGAGCAACGTGGTCTGGACTCGTGGCTGAGTCTGCTCTGGGGACACGGTTGGCCAGAAGGCGTCCCGAGGTGCCTTCCAGCCTCAGTCCTGCAACACTCCCCTGTGTGTTGTGGCTTTGCTTTCCCTCAGCTCGTAGGAATCGGGGAGGGAATTGTTTGGGGAGTAGACAGGGATTAGAATAATAACAACACAGAGCCTGCAAATGCTGCCATGTTTCATATATCATCTTTTGGATGTTTTAGGACTGCTCTTATGCTTGCCGCTTCTGTTGGGGAAATGGAGATAGTAGAGCTGCTTCTTTCCTACGGTGCCAACACTACCTGCAAAGATTTCACTGGCTACACGGCTGTGGATTATGCTCTCCAGTCGGGACATGCTGGGTGAGCGTTTTGTACGTCGCTGTTAGAGCGGCTGAGTTGTCCGTGTCCGTGCTGATTTGTCACCCTTTGTGGTAGATGCACAAAGGCTTAATGATATCTTCAGACCATTCTTGAAGCTGGGCTCAGTGATGTCTTCTCATAAGTCTCCTTCCCAAGTCAAGAGAGGATTTGGAAGTAGAGGAGAACTTCCACCCACAAGGCTCTCCTAGAAATCCCGCTTGTGTTGCTAAGCCCAGTTCCACTCCACTAAGCAGGGAAGAGGCGCCTGTTCTTTCAGTGGGGATCTTACCAGTGTCCCTTCAGATAAACCCTCCAAGAGATCCCTGGTGGCATAGCAGGTCCACCATCGTGGGGAGACTGACACCGCACACAGACAGTTCTGAACCGGTTCCAAGTCACTTGCTGTCCTCAGCAAGAGCCAGGATCCCGGGCAACGATGTTTTGGATCTGACTGCCTGTACGTTCTCTCTTTCTACGCGTAGCATTGCCAGGAAACTGCAAGAACCCGCACGCAGTGAAAAGACGGGAGAAGCTTCTGCTGATGCTGCGCAAGACACAGCAGTCCCCAGCAGATCGTGCTCTCCAAGGACTAAGTGCTTTACAGTGGCCACATGTGCTTTGGATGGAGAAGGTAGGAGCCTGTAGTGTGGAAGAGCCGATGAGGACAAGTAATGTGGCCTGATGTCAGACCCTTTCCCGTATTTGGGGTCAGGGCTTGACTGGCAGGGAAACGCAGAGTGCCAGGAATGCTCACACTGTCTTGCTTCGTCCATCCCTTGTAGGCGCCCTGCCAGCTGTAGGAGCAGAGCAGGAGGAAGAGGCTGAATTGCCCTGGGATCACAAGGTACTTTCTGTGAAGGACCCACTGGCTGCCACTTGGCTCACTTACTTTGGGGCAGGTTTACCTCTGGGCTCGCTTCCCTCTCTTGCTGCCTCTGCCACATGTTTGTGACTGGGGGCCCTTGAACTACTTGTGCTCCAGCCCAGCTCTTCAGTTTGCACTGGGACAAAGGTTGGTCAAGGTGCTAGGAGACCTGGGTCTCGCTGCAGCTGGCCTTTCAGTTAGAGTTCCAGCCGAGGGGAAGCATATTCTATATAATGAAGCAGCAAAGGTTCTTCCTGCTGCTTAAAATCTTCTGAGCTTCTCAAAGGGGCTGGCGGTAGTGGCCATTGCTGGTCACCATACCTCACCAGCGCTCCGGTAACCTTTACGTGGCAACTTTTAAGGCCAACAACGAAGACATACATACCAGGGAATAGCACTGAGGGCTTGCAGCTCTGCTTGCAGTGTGCATTCCTTGGTTGCGAGCATGTTCTCAGAAGCTGCAGGGAGATTCCAGGCCGTGCTTAAGCTCTGGCAGAAAGAAGTCTGGCCTCTGCTTTACAAGTGCTGAAATGCCCCTGGAGGCAACAATAGTTCTGCAGATTCCATTCTCCACTGCCCGCCTTCTTGCGTAGGCAGAAAGCCCCTGCCCAGGCTCTCCGCCTATGTTCCAAGAAGAGAAAAAACGTTAAGCCTTCCCTGTGTTTTAAGCAACAGAAACCCTCACAAAGAGCTGCTGCTAGTTGAGGCTAAGAAAGATGGAGAGAGGTCCCCAGCTGTGCAGATGCCCGGCGGTGGGGCGCTTCCAATGCTTTGTTTCAGGCAGAAGACTGACCTCGTTGCAGAAGCTAATGAGTAAAAGCGCAGCTCATATTCCCCTGTTCTCACTGACTTTGTCATGCTCACGGAACCCCATTTCTGTAGGATCGAGACAGACAGCTGCAGATGGAGCTTCCTGGTGCTCCTGAAAGTGTGTCTGTGTCAGAAGCCCCACCTGAAGCTACTGAGAGCCAGCATGGGGACGATGAGAAAGACGCAGAGCACTTGAGAGAGGAATTGAAGAAGGTTAAAGCTGAGGTATGGAAAGGCTGCACTATAGGGATAAATCCGAGGGTGGTTGTCCTTTCTCTTCCCTTCTTCCCCCTCTCTGCTGGTGACCAACACAACGGGCATTCAGGAAATGCTGTAGAAAATCTTGAGAGCTATAGGAGAGGGGTTAGTACAACCTGCAGTGAAGTAACATGCATGGGGGTTTGAGAGTGGGAGCAGTCAAGTGCCCTCCGTAGAGACTAGGCTGACTACCATGGATTGATTCTTCCTGTGGTTTTGCAGGTGAAGGAATCGAAACAAAAGCTTATTCAGACTGAGGACTGGACAAAACACCTGGAGACAGTACAGCAGGATAAGAAGAGAGAAGAAGCAGATTCTTCCCAGGAAGTGCAAGACCTTCTGGAGGCATCCTCTGGAACTGCAGCTCTCCGAGAGCTGAGAGAACGCGTGCAAGGGTAGGCAGGGTAGTAAGACAGAGGGGCGAGGCGCTGCTTTCTGGGACTGTGTGAACGCACGGGGATTGCCTCGTCACATCGCAGAAAGTTAACACTTGATTTGGAAAGAAGCCTTTGCTTCAGCTTACGTTCTTGCACACTGCTCTTTCCAACTGTGTGCTCTTGTGGAGTTCCACAACAAGGCCCATATTTCTCTTTCAGACTCGAAGCTAGAAGTGACAGATTGGAAGCCACAATCCAGCAACAAAGCAGACTGACTGAAGCCCTTCAGAGATGCCCGCAAGCCTCTGCCTCAGTAAGTCAGTGACAAACTTCCCTCTTCCCTGTGAGCTCCTGCGCCTGGCTAAGTAGTTCTGTGGGGACAAAGTAAGATGGATTCCCTGTAAGTAGGAAAGTAAGCAGGATTCACTGGAATGCACCGGTCTGGGTAGTTTCTGCTTTAGACCAGTGGTGATACTGTAGATCTCAGGCCGCACTTGAGATAGTCCTCCTGCATGAGAGGTAGTTGTCAAGTTTGCACAGTGCTGCACAGCCCCGACCTGAAATGCCACGCGGTCGCTAACAAAGCAGTTCCTCTTGGTGTAAAGGAGGGGCTTTCATCGGTGGCGTCTGCGAAGCAAATGATTCTTCTTGTCCGCCTGGGGAGGCGGTGAGGCGAACGTGAGCCCGGTGCTCTACTGGGACTGGCAGGAGGGGAAGAGCAGCAGAGAGATGTGAGGCAGGAAAGTTGCATGCAGCATGACTTTTCACTTCTTCTTGTGCTTCTGTAGGCTCGTAATCCCCGGGAGATCTTGGTAACTCCCTTTCAGTCAGCACAGACGACCGCAGACGGGCCTCCGCACGAGCAGGTATGGGAATGCTTTCTGTGAATGACTATTTCAGCCTTTGAATACCTGCTGGGCAGGCAGTGGGTGGAAAGACATGGGGAGCCATGGGGAACCCTCCTGCTTTTATGGCAGGGCACGTTCAAGGGAAGGGGAAGCCCTGCTCCCCCTGCTTCCCCAGTACCGCTACCCAGTTCTGCCTAGGCATTCTGCACATACCACATGTAGATACTGTCCCTGCGCTGGTTCTACCATGCATCTTTTCTGTTTTGAAAGCATCAGTGTGAGAGAACGGAACAGAAGCAGCAGGTCAAGTTGAAACGCCCAGTCGAAGTGCGCCTCCAGCAGGAAATGAAAAGCAACAGCAAACTGCAGAGAGAATGTGACAGGTATGGCTTGTTAGCACTCTAAAGAGAGATCCCATAGAGCAGAAATCAAGCTTCATGGAGGCTGATTGTAAAAGTAGGTGAGGGTAACGGTGTGTGAGCAAATTCAAGCCTCACGCTAGGCCTTACAAGGCTCTTCTGTACGCGTGCCTATGGTTTTACAGAGCTGCCAAAAGAACTTCAAATGCAGGTTGCCCTGCAAGTCTCCTGGGAGGGAAGGAAGTCCCTTCTCCATTTGTTCCTCCGTTGAGGCGCAAGGTGGACCCTCCAAGTGACCTGTGGCACTGGAACGCTGTTTTTTCTCAGTAACTCCTGGTCTGTCAAGCGTGTTAAAGAAGAAGCAAGCCACCTCTATGCTGTTTATGTCTGAGAATGTGAAACGGGCGGGTAGTTCCTTCAGCTCGTTGTTCTCTTGACTAATTTGCTGCGCAGGTTAAGGAGGCGTCTGGACGGAGCTCTGCAGAAACTAAGGAAATACGAGGCCAGAGAAAGAGAGAGCCAGTTTAATACTTCAGGATACGTGACGAGCAGCTGCTCTGAAGAGGCCTGTGAAGCTGACAAATTAACAGCAAAGGTGAGCTCTGGATTCTGCAGGATTTTTGGATTTCTTTTTTTTGTCTGTTCATGTTTGTACCTCTGTTGTTCTTTTCTATACTGCTTCTCGTATTGCGAGTTGCCTGTTCTCTCCTCGGTGCACCTTCTGTTGTCATCCATAGCAGGTGAACGCAGATGCAGTTGCCATTATGGGTCAAAATGAACGTGCAGAGCAGTATCTGTGAGGGCACCCTGAGGGCAGGCTGCTCTGTGGAGGAAGGACGAGCTGAGAGTCACAGCAAGGCTGGCGGGCTCAGTGGCTTCACAGGCCATGGCACAGGCCCACAGCATTTTCCAGGTCTGGCAGGTGCAACTCCACCTGTCTGAAGTTGGCTTTGCCCAAGATCACTTCTGGAGCCCTGGCTTAGGAGTTGAGCCAGTGACGCTTTTGTAACTTGCCGCTCGCTCACCAGCCGCTGTCTCAGCCCGTCTTCCCCTAGCCATGGGCACCCTGATGTCGAGGAGCAAGAAGTGCTTTTGAGCTGTCTTGTTCAGTTGCACGGAACCCTTTAGCTACCTTTGCCCTGGTTACTGAGAGGTGCTGCTAAGGCACACGTGTGCTTTAGGAGGTGTTGTGGAAGGAGTCAAGTGCCCTTGTGGTGGCCCATTCTTAGTCCAAAGGCTCGTAGCATTCTCGTAGCTTCACTGCCCTTATAAGAGGTCTCTTATTTGCAAGGAAGTAGCATTGTGTGGAGGCGGTGTAAAGTGAAGATTAAGTTTCCTTTTTTTGGTCTGCTTGTTTTGTGAGGGTTTTGGTTTTGTTTTCTTTCTCTTTATGAAAGGCAGGAACCTCCCGATTGTATTTTTAGTATGTATAAAAAAGGTATATTTCTGGGGGAGGAGAGTAAGGCAGCACCGCAGCTGACCTTTGGGACTTCATGGGACATCTGCTCTATCCTGCGCATCCTTGCAAGCAAACATCAGCTTTGACCTAGGAAGAAAATGCCTTCCTCCAGCAGCCATGTCAAAGTGGCCTCCCGAGGCACTGTTTCCAAAGCTTTCAGAGTAACGACAGGAAGAGCATTGGTTGCTCGTGCCTACTCCGTTCTGCACTGCAGCGCTTCCCCCCACACACACAATAGGCGTTCTTTCTGGTGTTTGAGTAGAGGTGTGTTTGGTGTCCCATGAGCAGAGGAGCATTTTGGGCAAGAGCGTCCCTAGCACCTTTCAGGCCAGTCTCCCTGCAGAAGAACCGAGGAAGGGTGAAAACTTGGGGAATCCTGTCAGCAGTGATCTAAAAGCTGTCCTGTTAAAAGACGAGCCTGCCTTTACTTTGCTTTCAATACCAAGTCCGAAGGTGACAAACACCATCTTGAGGCCCTACCCCTTTGTGCTTTGCTCTCCACAGCTCAAAGAACTTTCGCAGCAGCTGGAGATGGAGTCTGAAAAACGCAGGCAGCTAGAAGCACAAACTTGCAACCTGCAAGAAGAGCTGTCTGCTCTGCGTGGGTCTCAGAAGAAACTGGAGAAGACCAATGGCCAGCTGCAAAAAGAGGTGGCATACCTCAAAGATCTTCTGCAGACTTACAAGGTGGGTCACGAGCAAAAGCAACAGTAAGAGACAGAGCTAAGAAAGAGCCTGACAGGGAACAAGTGCTCATACCAGAAGTCGCAGGACATATTTGTATTTGGGGTCTTGCCCCTCATTCTTTCTGTGAGGCGTTGTTCTCCACTGGCGCAGAAGTCCCTGTGAATTGTGTATGGAGCCTTTGGAAAAGGCTTACTTTCTCCTCCTGAGAAATAGGATCGTTGACCTGTGGTAGTTTCCATGTTCTGCCTTGACTGCTGGTGGTAGTGAGGAGGAGAGCGCCCTCCCCTTAGTGAGGCTGGGCCCTTGAAACTGGCTATGTGTGACTGGTGGGGGGATGGTTCTCTTCTTCTTTGCGGTGATGGAAATTTCATTATCTGCTTCAGACACAGGCAGCCTCTCTGGACACGCAACGTCCAACAAGATTCCCTCCTTGTGCTTCTCTGGGAAAGAAGCTAACGCACAGAAACAGAGATGCTGACTCTAAAGAGGAGGATGTTAGGGAAAAGACACTGCAAGAGCATACTTCTCCATATGAGTCCATTGAGGCAAGACTGGCAAGTTACAAGCACTACTATCTGCAGGAAGTAAACCTCAGAAGATGCCTAGAAAAGGACCTCCAAAAGTACGTCTGCACTTTTTTTGGAGTGAGAGCAAGATGCTGCTTTTTCCTTGTACATTTTCTTCCTAACGTCCCTTTTTTCTGCCTGCTCGGCGTTATGTCAGTAAATTTGCCTAAAAAGGCGTACTGATAAAAGACTCCTCTGCAACCCTTCCTCTCTTTTAGAACTGCCTTCATAATGCTTCAGTGTTCCCGCAGTACCCATCACTGGTCGTGGCATTACAAAAGCATTTTTGAAGTTGGTATCGTCTTTAAGAGGTGGCCTTCTGGCCACTCCGATCATGTGTTCCTCGTCGTAATGTTCTCTGCGATATAAGTCAGGGAAGCAAAATTGCCTGTCCTATTGTCCTGTCTGCAAACATGAATGCTTGAATAATATGGGCCTTCTAGAGAGCAGAATCTCTGAATCTCCTGATTCAATCTCTCCGAATTTTTCAGAGCTTATCAGAGACTCAACGAAGCCAACGCGAAGCTCGACCGGAAGACCGGAAGCACCACTGAAGCCTGCGTGGCTAAGGTCAGCATTCATAAATGTTATTCTCAACCCCTCTGAAAGAATATCTGTGGGCAAGCTTATGCTTCTGAGCCTCAAGTTAGAATCTCTTTGTGGTTCCAAAACACACCGTCTTTCTGCTAAAACAACTGCTAAGCATCAGAAGAGTGCACAACTGTATGGGGGAGGGCTGAAGACCTCTGGTCATTGGGGGGTGTGCAAAATACAGGGTGTCCTTCTTCTTCTGCAAAGTCATAAGGGAAAGAATGAAGGGAAAGACAGGGAGAATAGACAAAATGACCGTAAAAATGGTATTGAGAGAATGGGCACCAGACAAAGACATGCCACACCGAAGGCTGCGTTAGGGCCAGGTGGCAGCAAGAAGATGTTTGCCTTTTCAAAGGCAGATCCTTTTCAACGTTTTCAAGGTGAATGCGGAAGCTGCATTTTAGGAGTAGTGTTCCAAAGAATGCCCACTTTGAATGCTCAGGGAGTAGGGACACTCGAGGATGAAGAGGGCTGCAGAGTCCTAAGTCTAACACTGCTGAGCAAGAGTCATTTGCAGGTTCCCTCACAACGTTCTGTGTGTAGCTTCTGGACTTTCCTTCACTAACTTTTGACATACTGTTAATTGGAGGTGAAAACGTGTTCCTGCCTTGTGCATTGCCTTATTTTGCATTTGCCTATTTTCACAGGTGAACACGATTACAGATCAGATGAAGGTGGAGCAGAGGACGTCCCAGTCCAGAAAACAAGATAACAGCCCGCCTTCAATTCCAAGTTCTGTCGCCCACCTTGGCACTTAATAAAGCACGTCATGTAGTGCGGGTCTTTGTCTTCTTCTCTTCTCCCTTGCGGGCTTTGCTTCTCCTCTCCCATGGCCGTGTGACCATTCCCTCTGATTCCTTCTGCTTGTCTCCCTTGCTGACCAGGAGCATCCTGTGAACAGCAAATGTGTTAATTCTGTTGTGGGAATCAGACCAAGCCTTTTGCAGGTGTGTCCTGTGAGTTTCACGGTACCAAGGGAAACTCGTGGGCAAACTAGGGACAAGGGCTTGGGATGGAAAAAGGGAGAATACGCAAAGACAGAGGCGTCATTTGCCTGCTGTGGCTCAAAATGGTTCCCTTGCAAAAGGGATAGCCCACGACAAGCGGGGGACCTCAACCACACTGTCCATGAGGCTGGCTTTAGTGCTGTGGCCAGATTTCTGAATGCAGGGCAAATGATTTGTAGGCTTCAAACCAGCATCCTCTGAGCCAGGTGTTCTCCTGGCAAGGAGACTCGGGCTCTCCCATACAAAGAGACCTTCTGACACTCATCTGGCAAATTCAGGGAGGGCTGAAGGGATAGAGGAAAACACCACCTGCGTGCCCACTCCATCCAGCAATTGCCTCAATCCCCTGAAGTCCCTGTTGGTAGCCTCCAGGCTTCTCTCAGCAATTTCATCACTGCCAGCCTGAATTCTCCCTAATGGGGAATAATCGGAGGGGCTAACAAGGTCAGGAAGTTTCCTGGGAATGGCCTCGACCCGAGCCCCAGGTAGGCTGCAGACTTCCCCACAGGTAGGGTCTACCTGACATATGGGGCCCTCTGTTCCCTTCAGAAGGGAGTCGCCTACAACCATTACCCTTCTTTCCTTCTGGCTGGAGGAAGTCTTGAAGCATGGAGTCGACTTGCCAGGTCCTTGTGGCTCCCTCGCCTGCCTCCAGTGACCTCGATGAGGAAAAGCGCCCTGCCACCATGATCCCCTGCTCCGCTACAGCACGCGACTGCCTCGGACTGTGAACCTCTATGGAGGGAGCAAAAGAAGGGGGCGGGGGGAACTTCTCATCCACTGTGAAGGATTCACATTGCAAGACTCCTTGTTGGCCTACGCAGAGACTGTGGGACACACCTCTGCGGTGGTTTTACTCAGGTGGGCAGCTGAGCTCCACCACAACCGCTCGCTCACTCCCCCTCCTCAAAGGGAAAAGGGGGAGAAAACATGATGGAAAGGGCTCAGGGCTTGAGCCAAGAACACGGAGATCACTCAACAATTATTGTGAACGGCAAAACAAACTCAGAGTATGGAAATTAATAAAACCCATTGGCCATTACTAACAAGCTACAGAAGTTAGAAACAAAGGAAAGAAACCAAAACCACCTTCCTCCCACCCACCCTCTTCCACCTTCTTAACCCAAACTGCATGGGGGAATGGGTGCTGCGGTCAGTCCCTGATGCTTTTGTCTCCACCGCTCCTTCACGCTCACTCTCTGCCCCTGCTCCACATGGCGTCCCTCCCGCGAGATGCCCCGGAAAGAGCATGCGGGGGCTGCCCACAGGCAGCAGCTCTTCAAGCACTGCTCCCACATGGCTCCATACCACGGGGTCCATCCCCCAGGAGCAAACTGCTCCAGCACGGGTCCCCCACGGGCATCAGTATTCCCCAGACCCCCTCCCTGCTCCTGCGGGGGCTCTCCACGGGCCGCAGCCTCCTCCAGGCCACATCCACCTGCTCCAACGGGGGCTCCTCCACCCATGGGGGGGCTGCAGCGTGGAGATCTGCTCCGTGTGGGACCCATGGTCTGCAGGGGGACAGCCTGCTCCACCAGGGGCCTCTCCCTGCACAGCCCGCAGGGGAACTGCTGCTGCCTGCCTGCAGCACCTCCTGCCCTCCTGCTGCGCTGAGCCTGGGGGCTGCAGGGCTGCTTCTCACTCCTCAGTCTCCCAGCTGCAGTTGTGTCCCTGTTTGGTTTGTTTGTTTTCCCTTTCTTAAATATGCTCTCACAGGTGCACAAAGAACAATTTTTGGCTCATCTCTGGCCAGCCATGGGGTCCCTTTGGAGCCAACGGAAACTGGCCCTTATCTAAGACGGGGCACCTTCTGGACTCTTCTCACAGAGGCTACCCCTGCAGCGCCCTGCAGATAAAACCTTGCTGTGTAAACCCAATACTCCTATAGGTAGAGATCTTCTGCCATTCCTCTGGCAAATCTGGGGAGGCCCATCTGCAGCCAGACGGTCTGGAGCACGCAAACACCTTCAGCCGCTGTCACCAACCCAGCAGCACCACTGTGGCAGCACAAGTGAAGAATGGCCCCGCAGGAGCTGGACGTCAGGGGGGAACTGTCCCTGCATGTGGGCACGGTGCTGCCCTGTGCCTGGGAGAGTGCGGGGGTGAGCTAGGACAGCTGCCAGATCAACCACAGCCATGGATGGGGAAGTAATGATGCTGTGCCCCTGCCAGCGGCAGGAATTAGAGGGAACGGTCAAATGAGTAGGGGAGGGGAGAAGCAAAGCCCGCAAGGGAGAAGAGAAGAAGACAAAGACCCGCACTACATGACATGCTTTATTAAAGGCCAAGGTGGGTGACAGAACTTGGAATTAAAGGCAGGCTGTTACCTGCACAAAACCGCTGCGTTCTTGCCAGCATGGTGGGGCCAATGACTGCACTTGCTCGCTGCCTGGAAGATGCCTGAGTTAGGGGTCAGAAGGCAAGTGTTGGCAGTCTTCTCCCATCTTGGTAGAACTATGCCTTGTTTTCTGGACTGGGATGTCCTCTGCTCCACCTTCATCTGATCTGTAATCATGTTCAGCTGTGAAAAGAGGGAAACGCACAAGAGGGAAATGCTTAAGGAAGGAACACATGTTTTCACCTCCAACTACAAGCATTTCAGAAGTTAGTGGAAGAAATTCCACAGGCTCCACGCAGGACATCTGAAGGGAACCTGCAAAGGACTATTGCACACCAGTGTTGTTAGACTTAGTCCTCTGCCGCCCACTTCATCCTCAAGTGTCCCTACTCCCTAAATGTTCAAACTGGGCATTCTTTGGAAAACTACTCCTAAAATACAGCTAAAACTACTCCTAAAATTCAGAAGGCCCTGCAGAGCGACCTGGACAGGATGCTTCGATGGGCAGAGGCCAATGGGATGAGGTTCAACATGGCTAAGTGCCGGGTCCTGCACTTTGGCCACAACAACCTCCTGCAGCGCCAAAGGCTTGGGGGAGAGTGGCTCAAGAGCTGTGCAGAGGAAAAGGATCTGGGCGTGTTGGCCGATCCTGGCCTGAACATGAGCAGGCAGTGTGCCCAGGTGTCCAAGAAGACCAATGGCATCCTGGCTAGTATCAGGAGCAGTGTAGCCAGCAGGAACAGGGAGGTGATTGTTCCCCTGTACTCTGCTTTGGTGAGGCTGCACCTTGAGTACTGTGTTCAGCTTTGGGCTCCTCAGTGCAAGAAGGACATCGAGGCCCCGGAACGTGTCCAGAAAAGGGCTACGAAGCTGGTGAGGGGCCCGGAACACAAGTCCCGTGAGGAGCGGCTGAGGCAATTGGGGTTGTTTAGTCTGGAGAAGAGGAGGCTCAGGGGAGACCTCATGACCGTCTACAGCTACCCGAAAGGAAGGTGTGGCGAGCTGGGGTCCACCTCTTCTCTCAGGTAACTAGTGGCAGGATTGGAGGGAATGGCCTCAAGCTGCACCAGGGGAGGATAAGGTTATAAATTAGGAGCCATTTCTTGTCAGAAAGAGCAGTCGGGCATTGGAGCGGGTTGCCCAGGGAGGTGGTGGCGTCACTGTCCCTGGGGGCGTTCAAGGAAAGGTTGGACCTGGCGCTTAGGGATGTGGGTTAGTGAGTGACATTGGTAGTAGGGTGATGGTTGGACCAGATGATCCTGAAGGCAACTTCCAGCCTTAATGAGTCTATGATTCTACGATTCTGTACAAGTGCAGCGAACAACACTATATGGGCTGCTGCAGGGAATGTTAGCTCCATCCCAGCCAGACCCAGTACAACTGGGGCGGGTGCCAGCTCAACCATGGCCCCAGGGAAGTAATGCAGTGCCCCTGCCAGCCAGGCATGTTCTCGATGCCTCCTGAGGAGCCCAGCCCCGTCGCATGGCCCGAGATCCCCATCCACGCTGCGGAAGAACATCAACTGAGGCACAAAGAGCTCTTCAGGCAGGAGCCAGAAACTGCCGCAGTCACTGCTGGACTGTGGGGGAGTGTGGCCCTGTACTGGGTCTGGCTGGAATGTTAACTTTCCCGGCAGCAGCCCGTACAGTGCCGTACTCTGTACTTGTAGCTGGAACAGCAGTGTTATCACACCAGTGTTGTGTCTACTGCTGAGCAGCAGTGGCACAGCATTGGGCCTTTCTCTAACCCTCCTAGGGGGTGGGCAAAAAGTGAGGAGAGAAACATCACTAGGGCAGCTGACCTAAACCGATCAAAGGGATATTCCATACCATGCGATATCACACTCAGCAATAAAAGGTGGAAACAGGAAGAAGAGGGGAGGGGTGGGCTCTCGTTGGGAAAACGTCGGTCCTCCTCTCGAACACCCGGCTGCGTGCGTTGAGGCCTTGCTTCAAGGACGTGGTCAATCATCGCTCATTTGTGGGAAGTAGAGAGTAATTTCTTTCCTCTGCACTTCCATATAGCCTTCATTTATTTTGTTTGTTTGTTTTCCTCCCTTCTTTTTTTTTTATTTTTCCTTTTCCCCCTCCCTTTTCCCCTTTCCCTTTTTATTTCCCCTTAGTTAAATTGTTTAGTTCACGGTAGTCTTTCTTTAATTATTATAATTATTTCCCTTTAATTAAATTATCCTCATCTCAACCCGTGAGTTGTTCTTTGCTTTACTTCTCCCCCTCCTCATCTAAAGGAGGGGGAGTGAGAGAGCGGTTGTGGGGTTTAGCTGCCCAGCACGCTAAAACCACCACAGGCCCTCCAACTTAAGGCGACACCTAGTGACGCCCCTGGTGACACCCATTGTGACATAATGTGACACAACGCTGAGACACAGTGTAGATGCACCGCTGCCAGCAGCAGTGCTCAGTGCTGTTGCCTCTGCTGTGGGAGCAACAGCGCTGCCCTGGCTGGGAGCCTTGGTGCGTCCGTGCCCTGCCTGGGAGTGCTAGGCCACAGCCGCTGCTCGGGGCTCGGCTCCCCTGCCCCTGCGCCTGTCCGTGTCGGACCCAAGCAGGGCCCGCAGGGCTCCGGTGGCCCCAGGTGGGCTTGTGCCCACATCCTTGCTTCAGAATGGGGAGGTTCCTCCAGCGGGGCAAGGCGCATCCGACGCCCAGCAGCACTTCGCTGTCCAGAGACAGCGATGCCCACCAGCTGCCAGAGGAGGGCCTGCATGGGCTGCACCACGCTGCCGCCCATGGCGACCTGGCCTGGATGAGGCAGCACTGGTGGCTGAAGAAACTAGGCAAAAACGGTCTAGACCAGGCAAAGCGGTGAGGGGCTGGGGGGCATCTTAAAGGCTTGGAGTGGGATCGCTCTCCCGTGGCGCGCGAGCTTTTCCCTCTCAGCTGGCAGAGGGGAAAAATCCAGCTTTGCTTGCAATTGCTGGGGCGGCTCGAGCGCTGCTCAAAGGGCATGCCGCTGACCGCCACCGCTCTGTCCTCTCCCTCTGGGGTTGTTTAGCAGCCGCTCGGGCATGAGCAGTTCTCTCCTGTCTGGTGGTCAGCGTCAGGGCATTCACCGCCCTTCTGCCGCTTGAGTGATTGTGGAAAAACTCGAAGGCTTACACAGACTTCACGGTCTTCATGGAGTTCCACAGCCTCCAAAGCTTTCGTTCCGCTTGGCATTGGCAAGTGGAGACTCGTGGCCCTGCACGTGTTCCACAGCCAGGAGTGATTTCAGGCACTGCCTTCCTGTGGAAAGCTAATTTATTTTGGTTTTAGGACACCTCTGCACCTTGCTTGTGCGAACGGCCATGCAGATGTTGTTCGATTCCTGGTGCAAGAGAAGTGCCTGCTGAACCTTTGCGACAGCACTGGCAAAACGCCACTGATGAAGGTATGTGGAACACGTTACTCTGCTCTAAGTGGGGCTTTATCGATTGCGCTTCAAGTGACAAGTGTCTTGCTGCATTCTTCACGCCAACCTGTAGAGAAGCCTGAAAGTTGTAATCGGCACGTAATAGGCGTACGCGAGCTCGTCTTGGAAGACACTCTTGTCTTCCAGCACTGGGAAGCTGCTGTAGCTGTGACAGAGCGAAACATGGCACGAGTCCTTCCTTTGTGTTGTTTGCAGGCAGTGGAGAGCCAGCATGAAGAATGCGTGGCGATGCTGCTAGAGCGCCATGCCGACCCAAACTTGAGAGTTTGCAGAGGCAACTCTGCCCTTCACCTGGCTGCCGCAGCTCCTAACACATCTATAGCAGAGATGTTAGTTGAGCATGGTGCACAGCTTGAAACAAAGAACTGGGTAAGTTTTGAGTATGGGTAGCGCTGCTCTTTGGGAAAGGCACATAATTCATCTGGGTTGTTCTGACTGGGATTCTTTACGCTTTCAGGAGGGAAATACCCCGCTTCTTCTTGCTATCTCCTGCCATCAGAAAGAGATGGTAAAGCTTCTTCTTCAAAAAGGAGCGACTGCGTGTGCTAAAAATGACCTTGAAAGGTGAGGCGTTGCTCCAAAGTGCATGCGGGTCTCCTTAGCGTTGTCACTGGAAGGATCCGGAGAAAGAGAGTCAGTGTTGTCCAAGAGACAATGGGCATGAAGTGAAACAAGAGGCCTTCCCAGAGCTGCTTAGGAGAAACCCTCTCAGCATGAGGAAGGTTAATCAAGGGAGCAGGTGGTGCCAGGGGTTTGAGCAGCCTCCATCCTTGGAGGCTTTGAAGAGCAGCGTGGAAGAAGCCTTGAGCAACGTGGTCTGGACTCGTGGCTGAGTCTGCTCTGGGGACACGGTTGGCCAGAAGGCGTCCCGAGGTGCCTTCCAGCCTCAGTCCTGCAACACTCCCCTGTGTGTTGTGGCTTTGCTTTCCCTCAGCTCGTAGGAATCGGGGAGGGAATTGTTTGGGGAGTAGACAGGGATTAGAATAATAACAACACAGAGCCTGCAAATGCTGCCATGTTTCATATATCATCTTTTGGATGTTTTAGGACTGCTCTTATGCTTGCCGCTTCTGTTGGGGAAATGGAGATAGTAGAGCTGCTTCTTTCCTACGGTGCCAACACTACCTGCAAAGATTTCACTGGCTACACGGCTGTGGATTATGCTCTCCAGTCGGGACATGCTGGGTGAGCGTTTTGTACGTCGCTGTTAGAGCGGCTGAGTTGTCCGTGTCCGTGCTGATTTGTCACCCTTTGTGGTAGATGCACAAAGGCTTAATGATATCTTCAGACCATTCTTGAAGCTGGGCTCAGTGATGTCTTCTCATAAGTCTCCTTCCCAAGTCAAGAGAGGATTTGGAAGTAGAGGAGAACTTCCACCCACAAGGCTCTCCTAGAAATCCCGCTTGTGTTGCTAAGCCCAGTTCCACTCCACTAAGCAGGGAAGAGGCGCCTGTTCTTTCAGTGGGGATCTTACCAGTGTCCCTTCAGATAAACCCTCCAAGAGATCCCTGGTGGCATAGCAGGTCCACCATCGTGGGGAGACTGACACCGCACACAGACAGTTCTGAACCGGTTCCAAGTCACTTGCTGTCCTCAGCAAGAGCCAGGATCCCGGGCAACGATGTTTTGGATCTGACTGCCTGTACGTTCTCTCTTTCTACGCGTAGCATTGCCAGGAAACTGCAAGAACCCGCACGCAGTGAAAAGACGGGAGAAGCTTCTGCTGATGCTGCGCAAGACACAGCAGTCCCCAGCAGATCGTGCTCTCCAAGGACTAAGTGCTTTACAGTGGCCACATGTGCTTTGGATGGAGAAGGTAGGAGCCTGTAGTGTGGAAGAGCCGATGAGGACAAGTAATGTGGCCTGATGTCAGACCCTTTCCCGTATTTGGGGTCAGGGCTTGACTGGCAGGGAAACGCAGAGTGCCAGGAATGCTCACACTGTCTTGCTTCGTCCATCCCTTGTAGGCGCCCTGCCAGCTGTAGGAGCAGAGCAGGAGGAAGAGGCTGAATTGCCCTGGGATCACAAGGTACTTTCTGTGAAGGACCCACTGGCTGCCACTTGGCTCACTTACTTTGGGGCAGGTTTACCTCTGGGCTCGCTTCCCTCTCTTGCTGCCTCTGCCACATGTTTGTGACTGGGGGCCCTTGAACTACTTGTGCTCCAGCCCAGCTCTTCAGTTTGCACTGGGACAAAGGTTGGTCAAGGTGCTAGGAGACCTGGGTCTCGCTGCAGCTGGCCTTTCAGTTAGAGTTCCAGCCGAGGGGAAGCATATTCTATATAATGAAGCAGCAAAGGTTCTTCCTGCTGCTTAAAATCTTCTGAGCTTCTCAAAGGGGCTGGCGGTAGTGGCCATTGCTGGTCACCATACCTCACCAGCGCTCCGGTAACCTTTACGTGGCAACTTTTAAGGCCAACAACGAAGACATACATACCAGGGAATAGCACTGAGGGCTTGCAGCTCTGCTTGCAGTGTGCATTCCTTGGTTGCGAGCATGTTCTCAGAAGCTGCAGGGAGATTCCAGGCCGTGCTTAAGCTCTGGCAGAAAGAAGTCTGGCCTCTGCTTTACAAGTGCTGAAATGCCCCTGGAGGCAACAATAGTTCTGCAGATTCCATTCTCCACTGCCCGCCTTCTTGCGTAGGCAGAAAGCCCCTGCCCAGGCTCTCCGCCTATGTTCCAAGAAGAGAAAAAACGTTAAGCCTTCCCTGTGTTTTAAGCAACAGAAACCCTCACAAAGAGCTGCTGCTAGTTGAGGCTAAGAAAGATGGAGAGAGGTCCCCAGCTGTGCAGATGCCCGGCGGTGGGGCGCTTCCAATGCTTTGTTTCAGGCAGAAGACTGACCTCGTTGCAGAAGCTAATGAGTAAAAGCGCAGCTCATATTCCCCTGTTCTCACTGACTTTGTCATGCTCACGGAACCCCATTTCTGTAGGATCGAGACAGACAGCTGCAGATGGAGCTTCCTGGTGCTCCTGAAAGTGTGTCTGTGTCAGAAGCCCCACCTGAAGCTACTGAGAGCCAGCATGGGGACGATGAGAAAGACGCAGAGCACTTGAGAGAGGAATTGAAGAAGGTTAAAGCTGAGGTATGGAAAGGCTGCACTATAGGGATAAATCCGAGGGTGGTTGTCCTTTCTCTTCCCTTCTTCCCCCTCTCTGCTGGTGACCAACACAACGGGCATTCAGGAAATGCTGTAGAAAATCTTGAGAGCTATAGGAGAGGGGTTAGTACAACCTGCAGTGAAGTAACATGCATGGGGGTTTGAGAGTGGGAGCAGTCAAGTGCCCTCCGTAGAGACTAGGCTGACTACCATGGATTGATTCTTCCTGTGGTTTTGCAGGTGAAGGAATCGAAACAAAAGCTTATTCAGACTGAGGACTGGACAAAACACCTGGAGACAGTACAGCAGGATAAGAAGAGAGAAGAAGCAGATTCTTCCCAGGAAGTGCAAGACCTTCTGGAGGCATCCTCTGGAACTGCAGCTCTCCGAGAGCTGAGAGAACGCGTGCAAGGGTAGGCAGGGTAGTAAGACAGAGGGGCGAGGCGCTGCTTTCTGGGACTGTGTGAACGCACGGGGATTGCCTCGTCACATCGCAGAAAGTTAACACTTGATTTGGAAAGAAGCCTTTGCTTCAGCTTACGTTCTTGCACACTGCTCTTTCCAACTGTGTGCTCTTGTGGAGTTCCACAACAAGGCCCATATTTCTCTTTCAGACTCGAAGCTAGAAGTGACAGATTGGAAGCCACAATCCAGCAACAAAGCAGACTGACTGAAGCCCTTCAGAGATGCCCGCAAGCCTCTGCCTCAGTAAGTCAGTGACAAACTTCCCTCTTCCCTGTGAGCTCCTGCGCCTGGCTAAGTAGTTCTGTGGGGACAAAGTAAGATGGATTCCCTGTAAGTAGGAAAGTAAGCAGGATTCACTGGAATGCACCGGTCTGGGTAGTTTCTGCTTTAGACCAGTGGTGATACTGTAGATCTCAGGCCGCACTTGAGATAGTCCTCCTGCATGAGAGGTAGTTGTCAAGTTTGCACAGTGCTGCACAGCCCCGACCTGAAATGCCACGCGGTCGCTAACAAAGCAGTTCCTCTTGGTGTAAAGGAGGGGCTTTCATCGGTGGCGTCTGCGAAGCAAATGATTCTTCTTGTCCGCCTGGGGAGGCGGTGAGGCGAACGTGAGCCCGGTGCTCTACTGGGACTGGCAGGAGGGGAAGAGCAGCAGAGAGATGTGAGGCAGGAAAGTTGCATGCAGCATGACTTTTCACTTCTTCTTGTGCTTCTGTAGGCTCGTAATCCCCGGGAGATCTTGGTAACTCCCTTTCAGTCAGCACAGACGACCGCAGACGGGCCTCCGCACGAGCAGGTATGGGAATGCTTTCTGTGAATGACTATTTCAGCCTTTGAATACCTGCTGGGCAGGCAGTGGGTGGAAAGACATGGGGAGCCATGGGGAACCCTCCTGCTTTTATGGCAGGGCACGTTCAAGGGAAGGGGAAGCCCTGCTCCCCCTGCTTCCCCAGTACCGCTACCCAGTTCTGCCTAGGCATTCTGCACATACCACATGTAGATACTGTCCCTGCGCTGGTTCTACCATGCATCTTTTCTGTTTTGAAAGCATCAGTGTGAGAGAACGGAACAGAAGCAGCAGGTCAAGTTGAAACGCCCAGTCGAAGTGCGCCTCCAGCAGGAAATGAAAAGCAACAGCAAACTGCAGAGAGAATGTGACAGGTATGGCTTGTTAGCACTCTAAAGAGAGATCCCATAGAGCAGAAATCAAGCTTCATGGAGGCTGATTGTAAAAGTAGGTGAGGGTAACGGTGTGTGAGCAAATTCAAGCCTCACGCTAGGCCTTACAAGGCTCTTCTGTACGCGTGCCTATGGTTTTACAGAGCTGCCAAAAGAACTTCAAATGCAGGTTGCCCTGCAAGTCTCCTGGGAGGGAAGGAAGTCCCTTCTCCATTTGTTCCTCCGTTGAGGCGCAAGGTGGACCCTCCAAGTGACCTGTGGCACTGGAACGCTGTTTTTTCTCAGTAACTCCTGGTCTGTCAAGCGTGTTAAAGAAGAAGCAAGCCACCTCTATGCTGTTTATGTCTGAGAATGTGAAACGGGCGGGTAGTTCCTTCAGCTCGTTGTTCTCTTGACTAATTTGCTGCGCAGGTTAAGGAGGCGTCTGGACGGAGCTCTGCAGAAACTAAGGAAATACGAGGCCAGAGAAAGAGAGAGCCAGTTTAATACTTCAGGATACGTGACGAGCAGCTGCTCTGAAGAGGCCTGTGAAGCTGACAAATTAACAGCAAAGGTGAGCTCTGGATTCTGCAGGATTTTTGGATTTCTTTTTTTTGTCTGTTCATGTTTGTACCTCTGTTGTTCTTTTCTATACTGCTTCTCGTATTGCGAGTTGCCTGTTCTCTCCTCGGTGCACCTTCTGTTGTCATCCATAGCAGGTGAACGCAGATGCAGTTGCCATTATGGGTCAAAATGAACGTGCAGAGCAGTATCTGTGAGGGCACCCTGAGGGCAGGCTGCTCTGTGGAGGAAGGACGAGCTGAGAGTCACAGCAAGGCTGGCGGGCTCAGTGGCTTCACAGGCCATGGCACAGGCCCACAGCATTTTCCAGGTCTGGCAGGTGCAACTCCACCTGTCTGAAGTTGGCTTTGCCCAAGATCACTTCTGGAGCCCTGGCTTAGGAGTTGAGCCAGTGACGCTTTTGTAACTTGCCGCTCGCTCACCAGCCGCTGTCTCAGCCCGTCTTCCCCTAGCCATGGGCACCCTGATGTCGAGGAGCAAGAAGTGCTTTTGAGCTGTCTTGTTCAGTTGCACGGAACCCTTTAGCTACCTTTGCCCTGGTTACTGAGAGGTGCTGCTAAGGCACACGTGTGCTTTAGGAGGTGTTGTGGAAGGAGTCAAGTGCCCTTGTGGTGGCCCATTCTTAGTCCAAAGGCTCGTAGCATTCTCGTAGCTTCACTGCCCTTATAAGAGGTCTCTTATTTGCAAGGAAGTAGCATTGTGTGGAGGCGGTGTAAAGTGAAGATTAAGTTTCCTTTTTTTGGTCTGCTTGTTTTGTGAGGGTTTTGGTTTTGTTTTCTTTCTCTTTATGAAAGGCAGGAACCTCCCGATTGTATTTTTAGTATGTATAAAAAAGGTATATTTCTGGGGGAGGAGAGTAAGGCAGCACCGCAGCTGACCTTTGGGACTTCATGGGACATCTGCTCTATCCTGCGCATCCTTGCAAGCAAACATCAGCTTTGACCTAGGAAGAAAATGCCTTCCTCCAGCAGCCATGTCAAAGTGGCCTCCCGAGGCACTGTTTCCAAAGCTTTCAGAGTAACGACAGGAAGAGCATTGGTTGCTCGTGCCTACTCCGTTCTGCACTGCAGCGCTTCCCCCCACACACACAATAGGCGTTCTTTCTGGTGTTTGAGTAGAGGTGTGTTTGGTGTCCCATGAGCAGAGGAGCATTTTGGGCAAGAGCGTCCCTAGCACCTTTCAGGCCAGTCTCCCTGCAGAAGAACCGAGGAAGGGTGAAAACTTGGGGAATCCTGTCAGCAGTGATCTAAAAGCTGTCCTGTTAAAAGACGAGCCTGCCTTTACTTTGCTTTCAATACCAAGTCCGAAGGTGACAAACACCATCTTGAGGCCCTACCCCTTTGTGCTTTGCTCTCCACAGCTCAAAGAACTTTCGCAGCAGCTGGAGATGGAGTCTGAAAAACGCAGGCAGCTAGAAGCACAAACTTGCAACCTGCAAGAAGAGCTGTCTGCTCTGCGTGGGTCTCAGAAGAAACTGGAGAAGACCAATGGCCAGCTGCAAAAAGAGGTGGCATACCTCAAAGATCTTCTGCAGACTTACAAGGTGGGTCACGAGCAAAAGCAACAGTAAGAGACAGAGCTAAGAAAGAGCCTGACAGGGAACAAGTGCTCATACCAGAAGTCGCAGGACATATTTGTATTTGGGGTCTTGCCCCTCATTCTTTCTGTGAGGCGTTGTTCTCCACTGGCGCAGAAGTCCCTGTGAATTGTGTATGGAGCCTTTGGAAAAGGCTTACTTTCTCCTCCTGAGAAATAGGATCGTTGACCTGTGGTAGTTTCCATGTTCTGCCTTGACTGCTGGTGGTAGTGAGGAGGAGAGCGCCCTCCCCTTAGTGAGGCTGGGCCCTTGAAACTGGCTATGTGTGACTGGTGGGGGGATGGTTCTCTTCTTCTTTGCGGTGATGGAAATTTCATTATCTGCTTCAGACACAGGCAGCCTCTCTGGACACGCAACGTCCAACAAGATTCCCTCCTTGTGCTTCTCTGGGAAAGAAGCTAACGCACAGAAACAGAGATGCTGACTCTAAAGAGGAGGATGTTAGGGAAAAGACACTGCAAGAGCATACTTCTCCATATGAGTCCATTGAGGCAAGACTGGCAAGTTACAAGCACTACTATCTGCAGGAAGTAAACCTCAGAAGATGCCTAGAAAAGGACCTCCAAAAGTACGTCTGCACTTTTTTTGGAGTGAGAGCAAGATGCTGCTTTTTCCTTGTACATTTTCTTCCTAACGTCCCTTTTTTCTGCCTGCTCGGCGTTATGTCAGTAAATTTGCCTAAAAAGGCGTACTGATAAAAGACTCCTCTGCAACCCTTCCTCTCTTTTAGAACTGCCTTCATAATGCTTCAGTGTTCCCGCAGTACCCATCACTGGTCGTGGCATTACAAAAGCATTTTTGAAGTTGGTATCGTCTTTAAGAGGTGGCCTTCTGGCCACTCCGATCATGTGTTCCTCGTCGTAATGTTCTCTGCGATATAAGTCAGGGAAGCAAAATTGCCTGTCCTATTGTCCTGTCTGCAAACATGAATGCTTGAATAATATGGGCCTTCTAGAGAGCAGAATCTCTGAATCTCCTGATTCAATCTCTCCGAATTTTTCAGAGCTTATCAGAGACTCAACGAAGCCAACGCGAAGCTCGACCGGAAGACCGGAAGCACCACTGAAGCCTGCGTGGCTAAGGTCAGCATTCATAAATGTTATTCTCAACCCCTCTGAAAGAATATCTGTGGGCAAGCTTATGCTTCTGAGCCTCAAGTTAGAATCTCTTTGTGGTTCCAAAACACACCGTCTTTCTGCTAAAACAACTGCTAAGCATCAGAAGAGTGCACAACTGTATGGGGGAGGGCTGAAGACCTCTGGTCATTGGGGGGTGTGCAAAATACAGGGTGTCCTTCTTCTTCTGCAAAGTCATAAGGGAAAGAATGAAGGGAAAGACAGGGAGAATAGACAAAATGACCGTAAAAATGGTATTGAGAGAATGGGCACCAGACAAAGACATGCCACACCGAAGGCTGCGTTAGGGCCAGGTGGCAGCAAGAAGATGTTTGCCTTTTCAAAGGCAGATCCTTTTCAACGTTTTCAAGGTGAATGCGGAAGCTGCATTTTAGGAGTAGTGTTCCAAAGAATGCCCACTTTGAATGCTCAGGGAGTAGGGACACTCGAGGATGAAGAGGGCTGCAGAGTCCTAAGTCTAACACTGCTGAGCAAGAGTCATTTGCAGGTTCCCTCACAACGTTCTGTGTGTAGCTTCTGGACTTTCCTTCACTAACTTTTGACATACTGTTAATTGGAGGTGAAAACGTGTTCCTGCCTTGTGCATTGCCTTATTTTGCATTTGCCTATTTTCACAGGTGAACACGATTACAGATCAGATGAAGGTGGAGCAGAGGACGTCCCAGTCCAGAAAACAAGATAACAGCCCGCCTTCAATTCCAAGTTCTGTCGCCCACCTTGGCACTTAATAAAGCACGTCATGTAGTGCGGGTCTTTGTCTTCTTCTCTTCTCCCTTGCGGGCTTTGCTTCTCCTCTCCCATGGCCGTGTGACCATTCCCTCTGATTCCTTCTGCTTGTCTCCCTTGCTGACCAGGAGCATCCTGTGAACAGCAAATGTGTTAATTCTGTTGTGGGAATCAGACCAAGCCTTTTGCAGGTGTGTCCTGTGAGTTTCACGGTACCAAGGGAAACTCGTGGGCAAACTAGGGACAAGGGCTTGGGATGGAAAAAGGGAGAATACGCAAAGACAGAGGCGTCATTTGCCTGCTGTGGCTCAAAATGGTTCCCTTGCAAAAGGGATAGCCCACGACAAGCGGGGGACCTCAACCACACTGTCCATGAGGCTGGCTTTAGTGCTGTGGCCAGATTTCTGAATGCAGGGCAAATGATTTGTAGGCTTCAAACCAGCATCCTCTGAGCCAGGTGTTCTCCTGGCAAGGAGACTCGGGCTCTCCCATACAAAGAGACCTTCTGACACTCATCTGGCAAATTCAGGGAGGGCTGAAGGGATAGAGGAAAACACCACCTGCGTGCCCACTCCATCCAGCAATTGCCTCAATCCCCTGAAGTCCCTGTTGGTAGCCTCCAGGCTTCTCTCAGCAATTTCATCACTGCCAGCCTGAATTCTCCCTAATGGGGAATAATCGGAGGGGCTAACAAGGTCAGGAAGTTTCCTGGGAATGGCCTCGACCCGAGCCCCAGGTAGGCTGCAGACTTCCCCACAGGTAGGGTCTACCTGACATATGGGGCCCTCTGTTCCCTTCAGAAGGGAGTCGCCTACAACCATTACCCTTCTTTCCTTCTGGCTGGAGGAAGTCTTGAAGCATGGAGTCGACTTGCCAGGTCCTTGTGGCTCCCTCGCCTGCCTCCAGTGACCTCGATGAGGAAAAGCGCCCTGCCACCATGATCCCCTGCTCCGCTACAGCACGCGACTGCCTCGGACTGTGAACCTCTATGGAGGGAGCAAAAGAAGGGGGCGGGGGGAACTTCTCATCCACTGTGAAGGATTCACATTGCAAGACTCCTTGTTGGCCTACGCAGAGACTGTGGGACACACCTCTGCGGTGGTTTTACTCAGGTGGGCAGCTGAGCTCCACCACAACCGCTCGCTCACTCCCCCTCCTCAAAGGGAAAAGGGGGAGAAAACATGATGGAAAGGGCTCAGGGCTTGAGCCAAGAACACGGAGATCACTCAACAATTATTGTGAACGGCAAAACAAACTCAGAGTATGGAAATTAATAAAACCCATTGGCCATTACTAACAAGCTACAGAAGTTAGAAACAAAGGAAAGAAACCAAAACCACCTTCCTCCCACCCACCCTCTTCCACCTTCTTAACCCAAACTGCATGGGGGAATGGGTGCTGCGGTCAGTCCCTGATGCTTTTGTCTCCACCGCTCCTTCACGCTCACTCTCTGCCCCTGCTCCACATGGCGTCCCTCCCGCGAGATGCCCCGGAAAGAGCATGCGGGGGCTGCCCACAGGCAGCAGCTCTTCAAGCACTGCTCCCACATGGCTCCATACCACGGGGTCCATCCCCCAGGAGCAAACTGCTCCAGCACGGGTCCCCCACGGGCATCAGTATTCCCCAGACCCCCTCCCTGCTCCTGCGGGGGCTCTCCACGGGCCGCAGCCTCCTCCAGGCCACATCCACCTGCTCCAACGGGGGCTCCTCCACCCATGGGGGGGCTGCAGCGTGGAGATCTGCTCCGTGTGGGACCCATGGTCTGCAGGGGGACAGCCTGCTCCACCAGGGGCCTCTCCCTGCACAGCCCGCAGGGGAACTGCTGCTGCCTGCCTGCAGCACCTCCTGCCCTCCTGCTGCGCTGAGCCTGGGGGCTGCAGGGCTGCTTCTCACTCCTCAGTCTCCCAGCTGCAGTTGTGTCCCTGTTTGGTTTGTTTGTTTTCCCTTTCTTAAATATGCTCTCACAGGTGCACAAAGAACAATTTTTGGCTCATCTCTGGCCAGCCATGGGGTCCCTTTGGAGCCAACGGAAACTGGCCCTTATCTAAGACGGGGCACCTTCTGGACTCTTCTCACAGAGGCTACCCCTGCAGCGCCCTGCAGATAAAACCTTGCTGTGTAAACCCAATACTCCTATAGGTAGAGATCTTCTGCCATTCCTCTGGCAAATCTGGGGAGGCCCATCTGCAGCCAGACGGTCTGGAGCACGCAAACACCTTCAGCCGCTGTCACCAACCCAGCAGCACCACTGTGGCAGCACAAGTGAAGAATGGCCCCGCAGGAGCTGGACGTCAGGGGGGAACTGTCCCTGCATGTGGGCACGGTGCTGCCCTGTGCCTGGGAGAGTGCGGGGGTGAGCTAGGACAGCTGCCAGATCAACCACAGCCATGGATGGGGAAGTAATGATGCTGTGCCCCTGCCAGCGGCAGGAATTAGAGGGAACGGTCAAATGAGTAGGGGAGGGGAGAAGCAAAGCCCGCAAGGGAGAAGAGAAGAAGACAAAGACCCGCACTACATGACATGCTTTATTAAAGGCCAAGGTGGGTGACAGAACTTGGAATTAAAGGCAGGCTGTTACCTGCACAAAACCGCTGCGTTCTTGCCAGCATGGTGGGGCCAATGACTGCACTTGCTCGCTGCCTGGAAGATGCCTGAGTTAGGGGTCAGAAGGCAAGTGTTGGCAGTCTTCTCCCATCTTGGTAGAACTATGCCTTGTTTTCTGGACTGGGATGTCCTCTGCTCCACCTTCATCTGATCTGTAATCATGTTCAGCTGTGAAAAGAGGGAAACGCACAAGAGGGAAATGCTTAAGGAAGGAACACATGTTTTCACCTCCAACTACAAGCATTTCAGAAGTTAGTGGAAGAAATTCCACAGGCTCCACGCAGGACATCTGAAGGGAACCTGCAAAGGACTATTGCACACCAGTGTTGTTAGACTTAGTCCTCTGCCGCCCACTTCATCCTCAAGTGTCCCTACTCCCTAAATGTTCAAACTGGGCATTCTTTGGAAAACTACTCCTAAAATACAGCTAAAACTACTCCTAAAATTCAGAAGGCCCTGCAGAGCGACCTGGACAGGATGCTTCGATGGGCAGAGGCCAATGGGATGAGGTTCAACATGGCTAAGTGCCGGGTCCTGCACTTTGGCCACAACAACCTCCTGCAGCGCCAAAGGCTTGGGGGAGAGTGGCTCAAGAGCTGTGCAGAGGAAAAGGATCTGGGCGTGTTGGCCGATCCTGGCCTGAACATGAGCAGGCAGTGTGCCCAGGTGTCCAAGAAGACCAATGGCATCCTGGCTAGTATCAGGAGCAGTGTAGCCAGCAGGAACAGGGAGGTGATTGTTCCCCTGTACTCTGCTTTGGTGAGGCTGCACCTTGAGTACTGTGTTCAGCTTTGGGCTCCTCAGTGCAAGAAGGACATCGAGGCCCCGGAACGTGTCCAGAAAAGGGCTACGAAGCTGGTGAGGGGCCCGGAACACAAGTCCCGTGAGGAGCGGCTGAGGCAATTGGGGTTGTTTAGTCTGGAGAAGAGGAGGCTCAGGGGAGACCTCATGACCGTCTACAGCTACCCGAAAGGAAGGTGTGGCGAGCTGGGGTCCACCTCTTCTCTCAGGTAACTAGTGGCAGGATTGGAGGGAATGGCCTCAAGCTGCACCAGGGGAGGATAAGGTTATAAATTAGGAGCCATTTCTTGTCAGAAAGAGCAGTCGGGCATTGGAGCGGGTTGCCCAGGGAGGTGGTGGCGTCACTGTCCCTGGGGGCGTTCAAGGAAAGGTTGGACCTGGCGCTTAGGGATGTGGGTTAGTGAGTGACATTGGTAGTAGGGTGATGGTTGGACCAGATGATCCTGAAGGCAACTTCCAGCCTTAATGAGTCTATGATTCTACGATTCTGTACAAGTGCAGCGAACAACACTATATGGGCTGCTGCAGGGAATGTTAGCTCCATCCCAGCCAGACCCAGTACAACTGGGGCGGGTGCCAGCTCAACCATGGCCCCAGGGAAGTAATGCAGTGCCCCTGCCAGCCAGGCATGTTCTCGATGCCTCCTGAGGAGCCCAGCCCCGTCGCATGGCCCGAGATCCCCATCCACGCTGCGGAAGAACATCAACTGAGGCACAAAGAGCTCTTCAGGCAGGAGCCAGAAACTGCCGCAGTCACTGCTGGACTGTGGGGGAGTGTGGCCCTGTACTGGGTCTGGCTGGAATGTTAACTTTCCCGGCAGCAGCCCGTACAGTGCCGTACTCTGTACTTGTAGCTGGAACAGCAGTGTTATCACACCAGTGTTGTGTCTACTGCTGAGCAGCAGTGGCACAGCATTGGGCCTTTCTCTAACCCTCCTAGGGGGTGGGCAAAAAGTGAGGAGAGAAACATCACTAGGGCAGCTGACCTAAACCAATCAAAGGGATATTCCATACCATGCGATATCACACTCAGCAATAAAAGGTGGAAACAGGAAGAAGAGGGGAGGGGTGGGCTCTCGTTGGGAAAACGTCGGTCCTCCTCTCGAACACCCGGCTGCGTGCGTTGAGGCCTTGCTTCAAGGACGTGGTCAATCATCGCTCATTTGTGGGAAGTAGAGAGTAATTTCTTTCCTCTGCACTTCCATATAGCCTTCATTTATTTTGTTTGTTTGTTTTCCTCCCTTCTTTTTTTGTTGGGAATTGGCATACAGGACGTGGACATGTGCCCGTGGAACAATTGTTCAATTTGAGCTTGCTTTAAGCAACCAGGGGTAGGCCTTAGAAAATCTCAGGGCCTGCTCTAGCTGAGCAAACCAAGGTGCCAGAGTAACTGTGAGAAGCTCCCACGGCTATGACTCCCACATCGCCCAATTAAGGAACTCAGAAAATACTGTTACCAGCAGCTGGCTTCAAGGACAAGGTTTACCTGACTGCTAATCACAAGGGGTTCTTTTCTTCCAGGTGGGGTTGTTTTCTTGTAACTGTTTGTCTGAGTGCTTTTGACCAATGATCTTGTGTGAGACACTGTCCGCCCCTGTTCAGTTCACTATAAAAGTTAGGCTATTTGGGCAATAAAATGGAGCTTGCTGATCACTCATACTGAGTGCGCTTGTCTTCCTTCCGTCGACAACAAATGCCCTCGCAACATTGTTTTATTTTTCCTTTTCCCCCTCCCTTTTCCCCTTTCCCTTTTTATTTCCCCTTAGTTAAATTGTTTAGTTCACGGTAGTCTTTCTTTAATTATTATAATTATTTCCCTTTAATTAAATTATCCTCATCTCAACCCGTGAGTTGTTCTTTGCTTTACTTCTCCCCCTCCTCATCTAAAGGAGGGGGAGTGAGAGAGCGGTTGTGGGGTTTAGCTGCCCAGCACGCTAAAACCACCACACAAACTCAGAGACCTAACTGTGACAATCACGCTAGTATTTTTATCTCTGGCCAGCTAGAGAAAGAGTATCACTAGCGTTTATGTCCTTGTTCTACACAGAGCTGGGGTTTGCATCTTGCTGTTCTCTGTTTCAGACAAATAGCTTGGCTACCAGTTCTGCAATGAACAGGCTGTTTTTCTGTTTCTCATGTCAAAAGGCTTTGGCTTTGACAACTTCCAGAAAGATTTATTTCTTTTTTTTCTTTTTGTTCTTAAATCTGAAATTCCCATTGAAAGAGAAACCACACGCTTCTCCAGGTGCACTGAATGGTTGCATAGTGCTGATAGGCAGCTGCTGCAGTCCTGGTAGAAAGCCATGGGTAGGTTCTTAGCACATCCACAGAAGGGAAGGAGGTAGAAGAAAAGAAAAAAAATCCAGTGAGAAATTTGATGTGGCAAAGTGCTACAGAGACAAGATTCTTTTATTTATTTATTTTTACTGCTATACTGGGAAAAATTATGCTTTATGTATTTATTTATTTATTTATTTTATTTTTTCCACTGGGGGGGGGAAGGGGGAGAGGAAAAGTTAGGATGTCTTTAACACTGATGTTTCTGTTCATGAATCTATAATCTTTCCTTTTGTGTGTTGGTGTGTACCTTCCTCTTCACTCCTTTTTCCCCACCTCTCTCTTTCCCCACTGCACAGAGAATGGGTATGCCTTGATTCAACAGAGTAATTTAAGCTCATGTTTAGATCCCAATAACTGTTGGACAACAGCTTGCTTAAATAAATAGAGCATGCTGAATAGATATGCTGGGCTAAACTAGCCTTTTATAAAGAGAAATAACGAAGTCAACACTAATGTCAGTGAGATCAAAAAAAAGGAAAACAGAATTAAACTCTTACAAGAAGAGTTTGATCACTTAATCATTTTCCTCAAACTGCTGTTTGAGTGGACTCACTCCAACCCATTTCATTTGATAGCTGTTAGTTTTCTTTCATAGCAGTGAAGCAGGTCATTACTAAAGTTCCTAATGCTACCTCATTTCTACATTAACAGAATTTTATAGCAGCAATGTATGGGTTTCAGTTCCCCCTCAAAAAGGAAAAATAAAGAATTTATCAAGACAGAAACTAAACTTGATATCTGCCCCTGAGGAGAGCAAAAACAGCTCTGTTCTGTGTGATATCTTTGCAATTTACTCCCCCTGCACAACAATAGAATGGCAAGATTTAATAAAATACAATAGAGGGAAATATGTTCTCAAATGAGATGTGAAAACATATGTGTTCTTTAGTTGTGTAGAAAATGAGGGCATCACAGTCAGTAATTTTGGACTAAAATGACTTGTACTTTACCACTGTTTTTTAATTAAGTTCTTGTAATTATTCCATTGCTAAGACAGCAAGACTATTCCTTTCTATTTCATGATATTTTGAAAATTAGTCAGAAAACATTCCCAGAGTTATTCTGAAAGATTTAAAAAAAAAAAAAAAAAAAGAATTTTGAGTTATTGTTATATCTTTCATATTACCTGTTACTTGTAAAACAAAACTAAAGAATTGCCAAAATTATCTTAATACCTTCTGCAGCAATGCAGATTACCCATCTTGGCCACTTGAGCAAGTGGGATCTTTCAGAAAATATCAGAAGAAAAGCTGATGGGACAGTTCTGCACAGACATGAGCAAGTCTGACCATAAGTGATGGTCTATATACGACTCTCTGATTATAGCCCTGTTACAGTACATAAATCATAATTATAAACCTGAATAATATATTATTCAGGCTCCTAATAATATATTAGGAGCTCCTAATATAATTTTGGGATGAGTTTTGTGGTCAGCCTTTTTATTTTGTGTCTTGGTAAACTGACCAGGAAGTAGTAGTGGCATATTATAAGAAATCATGCTCAAGATACCCAGTGATTCATCTTTTAGAAATCATGGCTGGTAAAACTGAAGTCTTATGCAACCAAAGAAGGAAACATTAATGTTTCTTCCTCACAGTGGAGACCTACCTGACTTTAGGGTCCAGGGCTAGCCGTACTTCTAAGATATGTGGAACAGAACAAAAGTGAACAGATGGAAAGGTTTACATTTACAGTCTGAATTTTAGTTAGAGATTTATGAGTATTTTGTGAGAAAACCTTACGCTGGGAGCTTATAATTGCCTCGAGTTGAACAATGACTTTGAAATATTATATAACTAAATAAATTGTGAAGATAAAATCTGTTTTATCTGAACTACTAATTTCCGTGTTTTTTATTAATATTTGCTTGTTTCTTTGACTGCTGCATTCTTTGGTAAACATTCAATTTTTTATTAAAGTACTCACTTTCACTGTAAAGATGTCTTTCAAAAATGAATGTATTTAAGTGGCACCCTTAGTAAATGATAGTAATGAAGATGTCTGGAAGACATATGCTGTAAAATAAACTGATCATTTATAATTGAGGATGCTGTCAAGTGGCAAATTTCTGCACTTATTTCAAAATTATTATTATTATCATTATTTGGTCTGTCTGTGTTTTAGCACTATTTAGCAGTACTATAAACCTAACTTGGATGAACCTGGTATGTATGTACAGTATGTACATTTCATCATATAGCAATAAAAATGTTTAATGGGAAGGTTTTATATTGTGAAGCTATTCAGAATTTAGTCTGCTCAAGTACAGCAGTGAACATATCTTGTCTACAGGAGAAAAAAAATTAAGAAGCTTCTCAAAAATCAAAGATAAACATATCTAAGGGCTACCAGTATTTTTGAAAGGATAATGTGTATTCTTAATAATCTACCAAACACATTGTTCAGGTTATGTTTTTGGAGTTAGACTGTTTAGCAAGATGTTTAGCTAACAAACCTCTTTCATGACCTATATTTCAATCAAAACAAAGTATATTTTGAGCTGATAGTGAGAAACTATCATAGGCACCTTAGTTTTTTTTCTGAGCTTAACTGGCAAAGATGAATGTTTATTCATGTCTATCTACCACTTTGACAGCATGACAATAACAAATCTGAATTTATTTAACTGACATCAAGGCTTATTTTGCATTAGCATACAGAAATAAACATTCTTGTGGTGACTGGATTAAAGATAAAAATGATGACTGAAATATAGTACTGCAAAATTAAGCTGTTACACATAGAGTCTTTATTGAAAGAACAGAAATTACCAACTTAAAAAGAATTTCTTGAAACTCTAAACATTCAAAGCTTAATGCTACTATTAATTTTGCTAAGTAGTATACCTTTTGAACTTTGACATATTAAAATATTGGCCTTAATGACCCCCACCTAGAGTACTACATTCAGCTCTGGGGACCCCAGCGTAAGGAAAACAGGGATGTATTAGAATGAGTTCAGAGAAGAGCCACAGCGTGATCAGAGCACCTCTCCTATGGGGACAGGCTGAGGGAGTTGGGGTTGTTCTGCCTGGAGAAGAGAACGCTCAGGGGAGACTTTACAGCAGCCTTCCAGTATCTTAAGGGGGAAAAGCTGGGGAGGGACTCCTTATAGCGATAGGATAAGGGGAATGTTTTTAAACTGGAAAAGGGTAGATCTAGATTAGATAGGAGAAGGAAATTCTCCACTATGAGGTTGGTGAGGCACTGGAATAGGCTGTCCAAAGAAACTGTGGATGCCCCACCCCTGAAAGTGTTCAAGGCCAGGCTGGATGGGACTTTGAGCAACCTGGTCTGGTGGGAGGTGTCCTGGCCCATGACAGGAGTGGACTTTTAAGGTCCCTTCCAATCCCATCTGTGATTCTATGATTCTATGAATGTCAATCTCTACACTTGAATCAACAAAGTTTGGAAAACATAGGCAAAACAAACAAAAAAAGTACTTACAAGTGACAACTTTTAAAATTTTTATGTAATCTATCTTAATGCCACTATATAAATGCTATGATAAAACATCTTAGTAGAGAATAGAAATATAGTCTGGTGCAAAATCATTTCTTGTTTTGGATTTGGAAAATCATTTCTTAGCTGGAAAGTATTTTTAAAGACATTTTCAAGCACTATCCTTGGTTAAATTTTAATTTTTATACAGAATAATAGGTAGCAAAGTATTGTAATATAAAAGATAAAGAGAGAAATTCAGTGAGTAGATAGTAGTGTCATTTGTCACTTTCAGATATGCATGAAATCATCTACATTTGCAGAGTGGAAATTTAGTCAGATTAAAAAAAAAAAAAAAGGTAAATGTCAAATCAACTTTTTTCTGAACACCACTGGTTGTGGATTTTGGACTTTCTAATGCCTGATGACTTTTGGACTTTCTAATGCCATTCCAGTGAAGGCTGGAAATTCTCTAGAAATATTTAAAAATATTTAATTCCATATCACCCCGGGAAAATAAACTGTTGTTTAAGCAAAATCTTTCACTTCTGGATACTGCTAAACCTAAGTTTTCTGCTGCATTACTTCTGCTGCATACAGGGAAAGTCAAATCTGCATGAAAAGGCTCACAAATTTCACATTAAAAAACAAATCTCATTGAAGCAGGGTTACGGTCTGAAAGAGTTGAAGAAAGTGTTAATATCCATACACATCATTATAACATTACAACTTACAATAAATTCTTAAGAGTTCATGAGTTCATGAAAATACTGACAGGGCATATGTCACAGTAATGTAATAGTGTTCCCTAAATAAAAAGGAATAAAAGAATATGAAGTGGTAAACCATACTGGAAAAAAACAAACCAATAAAAAATATAGTCTGTAACTTTTATTTATTTATTTATTTATTTATTTATTTATTTTTTCTTCTTAACAAGCGGTAATGAAAGATATTGCACTGAGTTTGCAGGATGATGATGAAAAATATATGAACGTAACAGTTGAGGGCCATAATGTTCTCTGAGCCAGCCACTTTGCAGCTTTATTAGTTAAATATAGTTATTTTATTTTAAAAGATGAATGATGAGAGCAGACATCTTCTAATCCAGAATCTTTCATAGTTACAATTTATAGGAATAGCTACTCTAATCCTGCTCTTGTACATTCATGATTGTCTTTTTTTTTGTTTGTTTGCTTATTGTTCTGCAGGTTTTCAGGATTTGGGGAAAAAATTGAGAAAATATATTTATTTTGATTCAAGTGCAGGGGAAGATCTGAATGATATTTGAAAGTTATGGAGTATATTTACTAGCCTGTGTCATATGATTTTGCTTCAAGAACTGATTTATCATGACAAACTCAGGACTGGTTTATCCTGTAAGTAAAATATCCAGGAAAGCCAAGTTACCTCTGTCCATAGGAGTAATCACTTGCTTTGAATACTTCAGAGTATATTTAATGTGAATCAAAACTTTCAGGTTTTGTAGATGCAAACTAGAACGGCTGTCTCTGTTCCCTTACAAATAAAAGATTTATGTGTGAATTTTCAAAAATGTTTTAAAGAAAATGTAAAAGATCAAGAGGATAAATGATATGGACAAATGGGTAATGGAGCAATAAATGACACTGTTTTAGAAAAATTCCCCAAATGTAAAACAAACAAACAAACAAACAAACAAATTAACCACAAAAAAAAGGAAACAACCTAGTATGAACAGCATCTGACTATCTTTTCAGGCCTGGAATTCAAACATAACCTAACAGATTCAAAAAAAAAGAAAAAAAAAAAAAGGTGTACACAACAGTTTAGAAGGTTTGAGATTAACTGGGTTTATGAGAAGTCAATAAAGCAGAATGAACTCTTAGATAAATATAACAAAGTAGTCCAGAAGGCACTATGGCACATACTATTCTAGCTGAAAGGCTTGAAAGAAAATAGGTACTTTGAAAGCCTTGCTACTCAGAAGAAAACAAAAAGACAAAACATATCAAGTTCAGAAGAAATCTGAACGCTTCAGTCAATATTTTGTAGCATTACATACTACACAGCAATAGATTTATTTAATAAGATCACACAGGGAGGTTATGATTTCATTTCTTAGAAGGAAACAAGGGCAATTGCACCTAAAGAGACCGAACAAACTACTGGTTATAAAGACCCATTACATTGAAAAGCATTGATACAGATGTCCTTACCAAAGTGCTGGTGGACTAGGGTGTCTATTTACATAAGAACATCTAAATTAATTAGGATTTGTTCTAGGCTAACAGAGGAAGATCTTAAGATCTCTGATGCTATGAACGTATGCTTATGGTCTAACAAGCTTGTAGCCATTGTCTTTAACAGAGTGAGTATTGATTAGAAACCTTTGGAAGACATTGTGCTGTTGAATTCATTCTCTTTACGATGTGCTTTGGCCTTTGGCGTGTTGGAAAATCTCTTACCATCATTGTTGTAGGTTAGTGAGGAGAACAGGGGAAAGATGTTCCCTATTGCTGCCACTGCTGGCTGTGGCCAAGGAACCTCTGGCCACCTAGAGACCTCAAATCAAAAGAATAAAGGTCATAAAAGTCACAGAACATTTGACAACAGTTTAATGAGCTGACTTTAGTAATTTTCCCTCTGACAACTAATAGTACTACAAACATGCAGGCTTTGTACTCCCCCACAGTAATAAATAACTAAATCTCAATTGCAGGGAATCCTAAATTCTGAAAAAATCCAGTTGGTATATAAAACTAGCTTAAATGTTTTGAGAGTTAAATTATAAAAAAATGGTTATTAATCCCACAGAAGATCATGATGATTTTTAAAGCAAAATATGTGTTAATCTAGTGTAAACAAACAAATAACAACAACAACAACAAAAAAACCCACATCCAAGCCAAAACAAAAATAAACATAAACTCTTGAAGAAGACAGTATGGAGACTTTAAAGTGGTAACATGGCTACTATTAAAATATATACACTCTCTAAATTTCATTTTCTATCTCCATGTTCACATGTGTTTTTATCACAGACAACACAAAGACTCAGCACGGTGCTCCACTGAAAACAGAGTACAAGGATTTGCATATCAGTATTAAATAGGCTTTCCAAGATAGGAGGTCTTGCAACTTGCAACACAGCGGCATATTATCATGCAATTCAGGTGAAGGATGTTACAAAACAGTGTGAAAGCTTATTCAGAACAGTGGATTAAAATGAGGAAAAAAATGGTGTGAAGAAATTGATTTCTCAAACAGCTTCTGAATAAGAGAGAAATTTAGGCCAAAGTGCTTTAAAAGAAATCCATTTATTGATGTCATCCGAAGATTTCTAGATAATTATGAGAAAATACAACTCCTTCCTCATTTATTGGTATAATTAAAAATAAGGAATTCCTCCTTAAACACCCTCCAGTCTTTAAACATCCTCCAGTCCTTAAACACCTTTCAATATTTATTTCTGACAGTCTAACTACACTAATCACCCAATTAGATCAACTTTTTGGAGAGGAGAAGTAATTGCAGTATTACCAAGAAATTTGTACTTTTTATGGGTGATTTAAGGCAAACAATAACAAGAACCCAGCAAATATTTTTACTGGTAAGACATAACAGTAGGGAGGCTGAGGAGAGAGTAGCCCTTGTCATTGTTCTGTGGATCCAAATATCCTGGGTGGGTGTGAGCACCATTCTGTGCATTGATGTCCTTTCAGAGCTGTCAGCATTTAGCTGTAGACATGCCTGCTAGATGCTCTTTTAAAGTAAGTAAAAGTATTAAGGTAGCTGTGACTGTTGAAGAATATAAACAAGTCAAGGTCTGAGATGAAATGCAGTATCTTTCACTGATAGATGTTTCTCTTTGTATTTGTTGGCTTAATGCAACATAGGTTCTCCCTATTATCTATTAGATATTTTGGTGTGCAGTGCTAATAGACTCCTAGACTCAGAATAACCAACATGAAAGGAACAATTTGCCACTGTATTGTTTTCACTGAAAGACACTGTTACATTAGAGCATAGGACATTTTGGTACGGAGAAACACTGGACACAATAATTTAATTACCGAGAGTATTGAGTTTGGACTTATACCATGGGCAAAATTTCAACACACAGTAAGACTGAGATTCTGAGAAGTATCTTTGGCTATTTTAATCAATAACCTCACGCAACTTCACAATTTTCCTCTAGGAAATTTTAATCTTGAGGTAGACACACCACATGCCACTCTTACCCTTCAATTACTTCTTTTTTTTTTTTTTTTCTCTTAAAAATGTTGTAATTTCAGTTTTGATTCATGCCTGTATGTTTCACATATTTCATTTAACTGGTTTTCTGTTGCCTGAAGAAAAGAATTTAACTAGATAGTTTAACCAGCTGTCCTTGCCTTTTCTAACTAGCCTTTGTGCAATGGTCTTCACTATCAGTTTCTTTTATCCAGATTCTTTTTGGATAGCTCTTGGAAGAAATTGAAATAAAAGCTATAAGCCAAAAAGCAATTTTATATGAAAAGCAGTTTTCAAGAACATATTTAATTGGATTTTATTGATGTAAAGTAGTAATGGATTTAGGATTTTTCTTTATGTGATTTTCATTATAATTGACTTTTTTTTTTCCTTTTTGATGTGTAACACTAAGTTTATCTGCTGGAATATGCAGCCAATCATAAGGCATGTAATCAAAAAGATAATAAGAAAAGTCTTTATAAACTTCGTTTTGACTGTTATCTAGTGAAGCATTAATATTTTGAAGAACATCTGACATCTTATTTTTCTTAATAAAAAATAGAATGAAAAGAGAAAATGTCCTTATTAATCTGCTCAAGTGCCAATAACTGTAATTTCAGTAACAGAAACTGACAGCATGAGATATTTCTATGACATACAGTTTGCACAGTTGTATTAGGATTGTAGCATGCAGAAATTATTTTGTATCCCTTAAAAGGCTTTGTATGCTGTTTAGTTGCTCTTGCTGTTACAAGAGCCCTTGACGAAAAGTCAAGCCATCAGTCAGAGCTGACCATGAGTGTCAGCAGCTGAGTCTGATGGGAGGAAGAAGAGGTTGCAGAGCTTGTGGGTGCTCTCAGGACTCTTCCAGCACTCACCATACCCATGAACTCACCTGCCTTCTCTGATCCTAGCTCAAGGCTGACTCAAGGAGCTCCATGGCCAGATATTGACTGCTTGTCTTTCAGTGTTCCCCTTTGACCCTACAGACCTGTATGAGACACCTAACATTAAGCAGGCTTGGCATATGTCAGTGCCTCCTGAGTATCAGCCCCCTTCACCAGAAGCTACTAGAGCATCCCTCTGCCATGTTCTTGGTGGGTGATATGAGCAGGCTGAACATCCTTGTTCTGGAATCATGGTTGGCCAAGGATTACCTAGCTATGTAGCACAGGTTAGCACACCTGGAAGAGGATCTTCCCTGAGTTAAAGATGAAAGGGTGAGGTATGGCCATTTGCCAGGACATTGAGTCAGCAAGCAAGAGTCTACCTGCCATACAAATTATTTCTAGCAAAAGACACACTTTTACAAACTGATTGTCTTTGCTCTTCTCATTTGCAGAGCAAATTTAGCAAACAATATGGGCAAACAATTTAGGCAAGCCAAAGACCTTACCGAAAGCACTGCACTCAGTGCTTTGTTGCTCTCCAGAAACTGCACAAAGTGTTGACAAAGAGATATTTGGCTTCTTCTATACTGCTAAAGACCCTGCAGGGAGCAGATGGCAGCAACCAGGGACAAGTAGTACCAAGTGGTTGTTGCCAGTGAGCACTCTCACACTTCCGAGAATGCAGGCCTGCGTCTTGCTCCCCTTGCAAAACTTTGTTATTCTTTCTAAAACCTGAGTTCCTCTGTTTTCTCTGTTAGATCCTTTCTTGGAAATGGCTTTGAAAATGACCTGTCCAAGACCATCTGTTTATCCTCCCTCAGTCCTTTCTCATTGTAAACGTTTGTCTGGAAGAATCATCATGGTATAATACAAATAAAATCTCCTCTATCTTTTTCTCACATAGCAACCCAGGGGACGGTGAAAGCAGACAGTTGAAGAAGGGGAAGCTAGGAAAGGAGTCAGTAACATTGAATCTGGAACATATCCTGGCTATTTTAGAAAGAATAAGAAAGTGACAGAGATAAATTTAAAGGTTGTACCTTAGTCATGGGCAGCTGCATGCAAACCAAGTATTTTCTCAGGAAAATCTGTGTGTGTTTGCTGCTTCTGAAACATCCAGATATAAATTGTATTATGGATACTTTCTTTTATCAAATCTGGGATATTAGAAATAATAATAATATTAAAACTAGAAAACAAAACAAAACAAACAAACAAACAAAACAAAAACAAACAAACAAACAAACAAAAACAAGTTTGAGAATCTTTGCTTTCCCCAGAGCACACAGATGGACATTAATTGTGTTGTTATCCCTGAATGCACTGTTGCTTGCACCCTTTGTTAGAATTCATGACAGGCCATGTGATAGACAAACCTGGGGTTAATTTATTATTTGTTCTGTCTTCTCTCCTGAAGTCTCATTGCAAAATTGCTAATTTTGCTGATTAAAATGTCAGAAAGGGTTTGGGTGACAGGAATAAGTTTCAGTTCTCTCCTCTCTCCTCAAGGTGTGGCTTCTGCCTGTCTTGTGTACTAGGAGTTGTGTTTTTTTTTGTTTGTTTTGTTTTTTGTTTGTTTGTTTTTGTTTTTGTTTTGTCAGGTGAAATCTTGAGATCAAGGCATTAATGTTGTTATCAAAGTCACATTGCTGTCTTAAGTTAATTGTCTCCTGTGTCACATTTTATAATTCCCCATGGTTGTATAGAATAGTAAAAACTAATATTATTATTGTTAATGTTTCACTTAGAGATATCTGGGTAATCCTGAAAGAATATGAGCATCTATAAATTACATTATTAATTTATTTTAAATATCTTTAAAATAATTCTAAAAATCATAAAAAGATAATTAAAGATATTAACGAAAATTAAAATGAAATATAATTTAAATTCTAATTGTTGATAGGTATTGTACTTTTAGCAAGCTTTTTCTGCCTCAGGGTCATCACCCAGAAGCACTCTGCTTGCTCCAGATAGGAGCTCAGTGAGCCCCATTTCTTCTTTGGGTAGACAATGGCTGACTCAGATCGTTGCTGAAATATTGACATCCTGCTCTCATGACTGATTGTGATAGTGGGAGATGGAGAGCCAGCATCTACTACCCAACCTTTAGAGGAACCTTATTGTCTATTGGCACAAGAGGCTTAGAATTAGTATGGCACAGGTGGTCATCCAGAACACACAATTCTGAGAGAAATCATGTGAATGCATTATGCTACCTGGGGTTCAATTTTTCTAAAACTAGAGGATTTCTCTTCTAAGATTTTTTTATTTTTATTTTTATTTTTATTTTTATTTTTATTTTTATTTTTATTTTTATTTTTATTTTTATTTTTATTTTTATTTTTATTTTTACTTTTACTTTTATTTATTTATTTTTAAACTGGTACTTCTGAGGTATTCAAACTACAGATGTCCAGAAATCTCTTATTCATACATGTCAATGACTTTTTTTTTTTTTTTTTTTGTAAGGTCCAGTGTGTTCTTATGTGGTTACTATGAACAATGACTGATTTGCTGGGGAAACTATTATACTAAACACACATCTGTTACGAGTCTCTATTTACTTAAAAGAGGAATTTTAGACCTTAGTGCTAAAAGCATACTGCCACTTGAAGGTGTTTTACCACAGCTCTCGGAGAGTGCGTCTCTACTGATCCAGATCTTGTGTTTAACTGGCTCTTAAGAGTGTTGGTTAATAACTGTAATATCTATCCTGAGGGAAAATCTGGTATTTCAGAAATGATCTCTTCTCTAAATTGGAAAAAACAAAACAAAACAAATAAACAAAAAAACACTTGATTTTTTTTCATGAACTGGAAAATTCTGAAAAAACTGAGTTCATATTCTTTTGATTTTACACTCTTTAATTGAAACATTTAATTCCTGACAAATTTAAATCCTTCTTCCTGGCTTACTCTTTGTCTTTGACTCGGATTTTGTCTTAATGTTTTGCTGAAGCTTTACCTCATGGGAATTTTTCTTTGTATGTACCATGATCCTATTCTTTGTGGACTGGGCTCTCAGGACAACCTCTGTTGCCCATGATGGATGGGGACGTGGCAACCTCATTGCAGATTGAAGAAAAGGCCAGTACACTGTGATGTGTATAAATCTGGATGGTTATATATACTTCTGCAAAACAATTAAATGACAGAAAAGTCAAAATGATATTTCACTGAAGCTCTACAACAGATTGGAGAAGAGAGCTGATTAAGACAGAGCTGATTAAAGAGCTGATTAAGACAGAGAAAACTTAAAATACAATATTCTAATGCAACATGAGATTGCTGGATTTCCCACCAAGATTTCCTAGACTGATTATTGGATTCAGGCAGGTATAGGAAACAAGTCTGAACATCTGAATTCAGTGGTAAATGCATTTTTAGTGAAAGAATTTAGTAAAGAGATTTGCCATCAGAGATAGCTTTTAGTAGCTTAATTGCCACTGCTAGCAATGTTTAAAATTATTATTTCAAAATTCGCATGTGTGCACTTACATGCAAAAATTAATTCTTAAAACTCTCCAGAAGCAGTAATAGCAAGGCATAATGCTATAGAAATATCATGATTCTGGTACTTATCTAAATGTTGAAGTTTTCAACAGCAGAGCTATCGTCTGAATTTAGAAGACTTATCACACTTACCACAGTGCAAAATTGCTTTGACTGATCTATAAGTTCTTTCTCTATGTTGGTATGATTGGCCTCATTAACATTATACTGTTGAATTCTTGTCATTGCACAGGTGTAGAGTTGAAAATCATGTTGAGTTTCAAGATGCCTGCTGTGTGGGCTCATCAAGCCATGATGATATGTTTTTCTCTGCTCCTTGATGCTTTTACATTCATAGAAATCAATTCAGTTTGTGCCTATAGTTTTCATTTGTTTCTGCTTGAATGCAATTCCAGTCTTAAAAACAGAGATGTACAGCGATTATACTTGAAATCCTTTATGTGCATCCTAAATAATGCTTTGAGTTAAGTTTACTGGCAGGTGCATTCGTGTAAATAACTTACTGTAAGTCAATACTGCAGAATAGCAATCATATAAATCACAGAATGTCTTGGATTGGAAGAGACCTTAAAGATCATCTAGTCCTAATCTCCCTCTGCCACAGGCAGGGACACCTCCCACCAGATCAGGTTTCTCAAAGCCCCAACCAGGCCTTAAGCACCTCCAGGGATGGGGCATCTACAGCTTCTCTGGGCAACCTGTGCCAGTGCCTCACCACCCTCTGAGTGAAGAATTTCTTTCTAACATCTAACTTAAATCCCCCCTCTTTCAGTTTAAAACCATTCCACCTTGTTCTATCACTACCTGCCTGTGTAAAAAGTCAATCTCGATCTTGTTTATAACCCCACTTTAATTACTGAAAGGTTGCTACGAGATCTCCCCAGTTAAAAAGAAATTTAATTCTATAGAGCTACCTTGCATAGCTTGCTGCAGAGTATTGAAGTTGCAAAATTTCTTGACAGAAAGAAATTTCTGTCTTTCTGTCATTTCTTGACAGAAAGAAAAGATAGTGTCTATAAATTATGTTTATCTAAAAACAGGTTATAGATCTATTTTGTGAGGCCTTGTTTTGGTTACAGTGAAATTCTTCCCATCATGCAACTGTAAATTATATAGCAATCAGCTATTGCTTTTAGGCAATTCCGGTAATTATTCCTACATTTAATATATTAGTATTCAGTTTTTCTGTAAGAGTATTATTAGGAAAGTATCATGGTATTTAGCCAGTCTACATAAAAAGAAGTAAAGATCATTGCCTCAGTGTTTTTCAGTCATGTATTATGATGAAATATCTACAGTGTGAGGTGAGAATTTATTTTGTTCTCTTGTGCCTGATCAATAGCACAGTAATGCTTTTATCCAGCAGGACAGTGCTCTTTGTAAGCACATTATCCCACATAAAGAAATGCCACCTGCACTTCTATTCTAAGGTTGTCAGGCAAATCTCTACACATCTTAACCTTCTTGAGGTTAGAAGTGATTCTGTAGCTGCAGACCTGCCTCCAGTAGGCAGTGGAAAAGCATATGACTGAATCCCCATGGAACTTTTCAATACTCAGATGCCCTTTTAGGTAGCTCAGGGGGAGAATCGCATACCCTTAGTTCCTCTGTAAAATAAGGATGCTGACACCAACTTCAGTGAAGGATTGTGAGAATTAATGGCTTAATGCTTAGGCTCATTGGATGTAAGATTCTGGATAAGAATGAATTATTATTACCATTAGTAATAAAAATAACTATGTTGAACAATAGACATTCTTTACCAGTTTCCATGTTAGCGGTTTGATGTATTTCTTTGATTTTCTTGACTCCTTATAGAAAAAGATGTAGTGAGTAATACTACAGTGAGGAATACAGTTAATTGATTTTTTTTTTCCTTTTTTCCTGCATCTCCCCAGGATTTTTCAACACATGTAAAAAGGAGGTGTCAAAACACACATGTTTAGACCTGAAGGATATACTACTGTATATACTGTATATGCTGAAAGCTCTTCAGAATAATTCATCTTAAATTTTGTGGTCCTTTGAACAGCCTTGAACACAGGATTACATATATAATATATATGTTTGTCCTCACATGGATTGCCATGAGGAAATCAAATTAAAGAAAAAGGGAGGTGGAAGAACATATGTGAAGAAGGCAACATCCCTGAGGAGGTAATAAAGATGTTCCATTTTCTTCCTACATAAAATGTCAGAGTCATCTAGAATTAATCTTGCTTAATATTAAGAAAAAAATACTTGAAAACTGCTGGTGAATTATAAGTGAAAATCTAAGATTTTGTATGCTCAAATATAATTAAAGAACAATGTAAATATAAATATGTAAATATTTAAATGTAATAATAATATTATTAATGTAATAATACAATATATTTATAATATAAAATAAAATATTATTAATGTAATAATAATAATATTTAAATAACATATAAGTGTAAAATATAAATGTTTAATCCACATTCAGTATATACATATACAAAGATAACATCAGAAATGTAACAAACATACTGTCATGGAAAACTAGGCATTATGTATGGTAGCTGTGCTTGAGGAACGAGTAAAGCTCGTTGCTCCCATTAATGAGGGAAATCCATCTATGTTTCTACCCATTCCCACAATATCATCCACATTTTTATTTTTTTTAATTCCGAACATGAGCGAAAGATGGATGCTCATTTAATGAGTATTTTATTATAAATGAGCAAACTTTTCAGCCTGGTCATAGACACACAACACTTCTGAATAATTCTGTGTTACTCACACTTTAATGCAGGGCTGAAAAGGTTTTATATTAGTCGTGTTCCTTTCTTGGGAGATGGATCTGCTGTGGTAATGATATTTTATCTTTCATTCTTTCAGTAAAATAGCGTGGGCGGCAGGCTTTCCCAACCAATTAAATATCAATTCATTTGAACCTTACACATGCCTAGCAATATCACTATTAGACCAATGTAATTTTAATAGGTATCTTAGCAAAGTCTCAGCAGAAACAGGAATGTATACTGAACGCCTTGAAATCCATTAGGCTGTTTCCCTGATGGGGAAACTCTGGCATTTAAACTTCTTGGTTCTTAAATAAATGTCAGATCTTACAAAATACAGTTTTTCTCTCTTCACTGCAGATAAGACTGTGGATATTCCCTGCCTGTGCATGAACTGAAAATAGAATGGGAGAGGAAAAACTTTGTATGCATGCTCTGTCCCAGAGGCTAATTAGGATTGCCATTTCAGGAGGGACAACAAATTATATTAGCTCTACTTTCTCTCCAGGATCTTTCATAGGGAAGCAAGAGGCAGTGTTCCACACATAAATGCATTAATACATCCCCTAAACTAACCCACTACATAAAGTGTGTGTAAAACATATTTCACCTTTCAAGAGATGGCAACTTGTTTCTATTTTTTTTTTTTCCCCAATCCTATTCAATAATGATTACTTTCCCTATGGAAAATTGTTCCTCTGGAACAATTTTAGCAAGGATGTGTACCTGGTTGTCAGGTCCCCATGCAGAATTCTGCTTAAGAATGTACTCATTTTCAGCATCTAGTTCTCTGAACCTGATTTCATGTGTTTTGTCCTGGCTTGCTTTTTCTTTTCTTTGTAAAAATTATATTACAGTTGAAGTGTCACCTCTTCCCATTGAGTCACACATACTCTTTGTTAATCAACATCACAGGAGTATGCTGATGTGTTATTAAACTAGTGATTCACTTGGGCTTCAGCAACTGTCTATGAGCCCATCTACTTATTTATTTATTTATTTATAAGTTGGTTGCAAATACATTTGCACTTGTTGGATTTACGTGGAGATTTTGGAGAACATTTCAGAAGTCATGTTTAAATCTGAGGCTAATGTGAGGTCAAATAGGTAACATCTTTTCGTATGTCCTCTAGTTCCCTGTCCTCACAAGCTGATCATGTTTTTTTAAGAGTCAGCAAAAATGACTTGGACTGATTCTTAAACAGTAAGTAGCTCTTATACACTCTTTTCCTGAAATGTTCAGGTAAAAAAAACAGCTTATGTTTTAATTTTTATATTTCCATTTTCATTGATATTATTATTATTATTACTATTACTATTATTACTATTATTACTATTATTATTTTGTGGTGAATCGTCAATTCTTTGTATTTATATTATGAAGATGTCTATGGGGGGAAGTCTGATGCTCTTTTACCACATAGACATTGCCTTCTGTTTAACAATCTAATAGAGGTTTGCAAACATATATTAATTAAGCATCAGAAGGGCCCTTTGAGGGAGATCTGGTAAGGAGCATTATCCTTGTTATACAAATAATAAACAGGTTTCAACTTGCTGAAAGTCACACAGCAATTTAGTTCTAGACATGGAATTAGAAATTAATTGCCCTGTGCTCTAATGATTCTTTACTGTTCTTTCACTGTTCTGTTTTGTATGATGGTGATAATAAATAACAAACTAAATACACAATGGATAGAAGATATCATGGAGCAATCTGATTCTTAGTATCTGTCCTTGGCTGCTTCATAGCACAGAGGTTAATTCAAATGTGGTGCTTTGGGTAACAAACACCAATAAGGGATAGATTCTTTTCTCAGTATGTGTTTGCAAGTCTCATTAATGATAATGGAAGTTATGTGCCTGCAGGAGAATGAAAAGAGAATACATCTATCACATCAATGATCCATGAAGTAAGAAGAAATTATATAGTCTACTAAAAGGCTCTGAAGGAGTCATTATAGCCTATTAGGTAAATTATGTGTTTTTTAAAAGTCTCTACATAGAATATGCATGTAGCTAATAAACTATAAAACTCAAATGGAACCACTGTGTTATTATTATTATTATTATTATTGAATTACTGTGCTTTAAGACAGTGGTCTGCAGCTCAATATGCAGGCAAAGTTTTCAGGAGAAGGATAGTTCATTGCAGATTTCTGAGGGCCATGGAACAGGTCCATGTGTAGAAGTGTGCCCGTAACAGTCTATCTGGGGACAGGTGACAGCAGACATAGAATAACTTCTGGGTGTTGATTTACAGATCTTTTGACAGACTTGGCTTGATACCACAATTCATTTTCAAGAAATCAATTAAGCTTTGCAAAGGGGATAAAAATTCTGTTGAACCATTAAAGCATTGGGACCATAAGCAACTCAGTTGCCAGCATGCAGGGACAAGAAATAAAGTACGCTACTTATGATGTAAGTGAAGGAGAGATTTGGGGCACTTCTCTGAGGACCCTGCAGCTTATGTTTTGCAATACTTAGCAGTGAGACACCTGGTCTCAGCAAGGTGATATAAAGCATGGGGGTTATGATGTTTGGGTTCCCTAACAGAGAAAGTTAAATGCCTTTGATGCCCTATCTTGGATGCCATTACATGGAGCAGTGAGCTGCTTTATAGCTAGCCAAGAGGAAATAGAAAGTCTAGAAGTATGACTAAACCTCTCTCATCCAAGTATCAGAGAACTTCTCTCAGTGCATTATTGAAAAGGAATTTTTTCTTTCTAGCAGCCCAGAATCTCAGCCTAAAAAGAATCTTCTAAAAATTCTAAATATTCTAAAAAGAATATCTGCAAAACGGACAAGAGAGATGGGACATGAAACAAATTGTGAAGTAACTTGGCTGAAGTCAAGCAGCTGAGAAAAGAGCAGCAGATACAAGAATAAAATCTAATTCTTTCAGCATAAGTTTTGTTGTTCTCTCCCATAAACCGGTGTTTTTATTTTTTTTTTCAGTTTGTGAAGATTGTTCCAGTATCACATTAACTCCAAATGAATACTCTTTTATTATTATTATTATTATTATTATTATTATTATTATTATTATTATTATTTAATTCTGAATGTGGAACAGTGAAGTAACCCTAGAAAACATCACAGGGATAAACTTACCTCTGCCTTTTTAATACAGTAACCACTGTAAAACTGAGATGCTTACATTTAATTTTGTTTTCAATACATCATAACTGTATCCGGGACAAGTCTTACCTCTAGAATAAAAGGGTATGTATCTATTTAGATCTTCAAAAGCGATCGTCTTTGCAACATGAAAAAAATGTGATAGTGGAAATAGATTGCTTCTCCTCACTTGGTACAGTAGTTGTGAATAATATGAAAAGAGCTGTTTCCCAAGCATTGCCTATACCTCCAACTGAAAGCAAAAAACAGAGGGGAGAGAAAGGGTTGTTTAGCAACTCCCTACTTACTTGGCATGGAAGTCATTATTAGGAAGTCATGGAAGTCAGTTGTTAAACCTGTGTTAGTGACTGCTATCACTGAAGTGCATTCTTTCCAGAATCTGGAAATCCACGCTATTCATTATATCTGGAAATCTGCACTATTCTTTATATAAACAATTTTGTTTCCAGCATGCCAGTTTGCTTCTGTCAGCTGAGCAAGTATTGCACTTTGAGCATTTGGAAATTGCAAGAAAAAATGGAGGTAGTTACTTTTGCAAAACTGGGGTATGGGCCACTTACACATTTCTGATGTAGTGTAATGGTTAATTTTATTGTGAGAAAATCTCAATAAAATAAGTGTGTGGGATTAGCTTTCATCAGAACATCTATGCCAGCATACTTAATTGGTGCTAGCACTGCTGCACAGTCAAAGCTTTACTATTACCTAACAGAAACCAAAGGTTTACAGCCAAGTATCTTGGATATCTTACACTGGCAAAATAGCTGCAATAAATTAAAAGAGATGCTGATTAATTCTGTCATCTTTGCTCTTCAGCAATTGAAATTTGAAGTTTAGTCTTTTCTCATTAATTTTTTGGAGAAGATTGGCATTAACTTCAGCCAGAGAGGATCAAACCTTTAGACAGTGTGTTTCTGCTTTCAGATTGGGAAGGTAGTATTTTGTTGATAGGCTTCCTCTTATGATGGAATCTGTATTTTTTTTTTTTCCTTTTTTTTTTTTTTTCTTTTTTCCTTTTTTTTTTTTTTTCTCTCGTTACTTTGGATGAGAATTAGGCAGTTTTGCCATATGAGAATCATCAGATCAATAATGGAACACACAGAAGCTTGGTAATGACTTACCTAAATAGGTGTTATGCCCCCATCATTCCAGGTTAATAGATCTCCTATAACAAAGTGACTTCAGAGCACCTAGAAATGTGATGTACTATCTGAGAAAAAATTTTAGATTCAAACTGACATGATGAGAGGAGAAACGGAAGGTGGGTAAAAAAGACCAGAACTGTATTAGCATTTTGTGGAGGAAGGTGATAAGGAGACAAAAGGAGATAACCAAGGATATGAAAGAATTAATAAAGTTCAACAGGAAAGAGGCTTAGAGTGAAAATAATTTGTCAGTGTATACAGACTTTCAGAATTTAATTCCATTTTCCATTGCTTCTGCTTAGCAAAAGCGACATCCAGGAGTCCACCTGAAAGCTGTAACAGCTTTCTGATCAGAGATCACTGATTCAGAGATGAAGTTATAACTGCTTCCACAGAGAGATCCTGGAATCTTTTTTGCTCTAGGCAAGGGTAACATCAAGACTTTTGCAAGGGTCTTACAGGGTAAAGAATGTGGATTACATTGTAAGTCAAAATTTTCAATTATATATGAAACAGCATTTAAAAACAATACTTCTAGACTTGTTATGGAGGACTTCTGTTGGAGGGATATTACTATGTGTGCATTATTTATGATCACTCAGTATTAACAAATCTCCCTATTTAAGCATTCATGCTGTGGCCACATGCAGAAATAGGGATTTTCATACGCAGCCAATAGCTTGGTTTAAAGTGAGTTATCAAGCTTTAAAGGCCTATGAAATCTTGAACTGACATACTTATTTAGCGGAGCTCTTGAATGGGGGATACAGAGAATTTATTGTTCTATTCTACAGGTTACCCATTAGTCAGGACCAGAGAAGTGTTTGACAAATCAATTTTTAGTTTTCATCCATTGTGTTTGATGAAGTTAGACCCAAATGGACGAAATTACATTGACGTAATTTCAATGTAAAAGTTTAATAGTGTTTAGATAAAATTCAATGCAAACATAATTCTTATCAGCTAGTCTTATTGGAAGGTTTGTCATTGTGCCTTGATTAGTTTCTTTTCCAAGAACAAAAGAACTATTCATAAAACTTATGATTTATAAAAGTAGAGATTAAAATAACAAGTAAAATATACCTGCCAATATTCTACGTAGAAATCAACTCAAGAACAAAAAATAATCCATTTATGAATTTACATTTTCCTGACAGTATTCAGCTGTATATCAGTCATGATAACACATGCCATATCTCCCCAGATCCCAAACATGCATTTGGAAATTGCTGTAATTTATCAAAGCTACAACACCAGTCAAGTTTTAGTAATAAATGAGGTTTGAGGCAATCTGATGTCTATTCACAGCATGTTTCATTCAGCATCAACTGAAGACTGTGATTTTTGCCTATTAATACCACAGCTTTCTGAAGGCAAAGAAAAAATTAGTGGAATCACAGCTCATAAATTTACCTATGGTTTGATACTACATTGAATTTCCTTTTGCCTTTTCTTCTTCTGTCTAAAATGACTGTGAAACAGTAGCCTATGTTACCAATCTTAAATCAAGACCTACCCTATTAAATAGCTGCCTATTTGAGAACAGTACACAAATACAGTTTCATTAAAATAATGCATATTCTCCCAAAACATAAGATTTGAAGAAAACATGACCTCATCAATATTCTGATCTAAATTTTCAGAAGTGGAAAAATTGGATAATGTTATTTATTATATTTTATTAATTACTATTATTTTTTGTTGCAGCCATTACAAACCAACAAAAAAAGCACAACATGATAATACAAAAACAGCACATGCTAAGTACTGCATTTCCATTGCAAAATAAGGCTGGAAAAGAAATACCTAATATAGAAAAAAAAGGAATCATGAATCAGAAAGCATTCCTACTTACCCTATCTTCAAAAAGGGTACCTGGAGTAACCTAAAAACAGTACAAAATAGTAAAAATTGAAGAAAGATGTGAGTTCCTTGGACTGTTGATTTTTTAAAATTTATTTTATTTTTTTCTCTCCCAAGTACAAAGACATATTTTTTATGCTTGTTTTTATTTATTTATTTATTTTCCCTGGGGTCATGTTTTCTAATATAATTTAAATATTTTGTTTTGAGGAAGTACCTTTTCTGCATTATAATATCTTTCAGATCAAGTCCTGCAGATATACCCTTAACTTTGATAAAGGAAGAGACTTGGTCAGTAATTGCTCTTACAGGAGCAAATTGAATCACACTGATAAATGTTACCAGGATCTATTCCATTTAATTCCAAACCACTACGAACAGATGATGGATTTCTTTATAGTGTCCTTCACTACTGCTACAAAGTAGTAACTAATTTAATCTGCCACTAGATGTCATTCCTTTTTCACTGATACATGAAAAATGTAAATTTCCACTTTAAAAAATCCATTAAAAGTGTAAGTTTTAAAATGAAAGAATCAATTTGCTGCATACATATATAAAACTAAGTCTTTCTCTTCACTGTTTTCCACATATGAACAGAATGTTGTAAGTGTACTGGTAACTTCAAAGTGATCCAGCTGTGCTTAAACGATGTGAAAAGATTTCATATGCTCAAATAGCATTTTGTTGTACTATTTTGATGGTGGTACAGGTCGATTCTGTTAGTGCTGGAGGTTCAATGAAATCTATTTCTGTATTCATCCAGGCCCAAATCCTATTTCAGTAAAACACAAAATGGCTTTTGCTTGGTATACATCACCTGTCTGCTCAGAACTGGTTTCCTTGCTACCTTTTCTCACAGACCTTTTGATCTTTCTGGGTTTTCTTTCATAGGTATCTATGAAGTTTGCAAAGCAAAAGCCAATGAAAATATTCTTTCCTTTTCCTTTTCCTTTTCCTTTTCCTTTTCCTTTTCCTTTTCCTTTTCCTTTTCCTTTTCCTTTTCCTTTTCCTTTTCCTTTTCCTTTTCCTTTTCCTTTTCCTTTTCCTTTTCCTTTTCCTTTTCCTTTTCCTTTTCCTTTTCCTTTTCCTCCTCCTCTTCTTCTTCTTCTTCTTCTTCTTCTTCTTCTTCTTCTTCTTCTTCTTCTTCTTCTTCTTCTTCTTCTTCTTTTTATTTATTTTTTGGTACCTTGCAGGAGGCTTCATTCAGGATAGGGGAAGGTAATTGTAAAGGCCTTTATTCTTTTGATTAGCTGGGCCCATTAAAAAGTGTAGCAATTTTATTTTATTTTATTTTATTTTATTTTATTTTATTTTATTTTATTTTATTTTATTTTATTTTATTTTATTTTATTTTATTTTATTTTATTTTATTTTACTTTACTTTACTTTATTTATTTTTTTTCAGATGCAGACTTCTGGAAAATACAACCTGTCTATAGGAAAGGCTATTACATTTTTGATACTCATAAATTCATGTTGCAAAATACATCTTTTATTTTTGGGAAAAATATAGACACCATTATTTTTATTTCATCACTTTCTTAGCTGTGCTTAAATATTACAAGTTGAAAGTACAATATTATAATAATAGAAAAAAGTACTACAATCTATGCCAATAACTGGATAGCCTTCAGCATATACTTCACTGCTCTAGACACAGTCTTTCATTAAGGGTTCTGGGCAAGGATGCAACACCAATTTTTCAAGTATGCTCTGCAATCATTTAAATAACATTAAATGTAATAAAATGTAATCAATGAAGCACGACAATCTACATCCTCTATTTTCTGTAATCTATGATCACAGCAGGGAAAATGACTTTCTAGTGCTCTATGAAAGTAATATGCATCTAAAATGAGAAATATAGTCATTGTTTTAATATGTGCTGACATGTTTTGAACTGTCATTGCTTTTTAGACTACAAACAATTTACTGTGATAGTACTCCACTAGAATAGTAAGATGCTGTATTGTTGGTATATTAATTCCTCAACACTTTCTTTTGGTATCAAATATTGATAAGCCTCCTTTAAATTCCACATCACCTTCATTTCAGTCTACTTTACTAGGCTGCAAGTCATATTATTGAAAAGAGTAAATATCTGACATATTTATATACCATATTGTTAGAAATTCTTTATTTGGAGCCAAATAACTTCGTACGAAATACACAATCTCTCAGATTTAATCATAATATCAAAAAGTAGATATATGTCATACTATGCAAGGATTTGTTTGTAAATATAAATTTTAAATATTGCAGAACTCTTATACAACATTTCTGCTAGCAGTACTTTGGGATATGAAGTTTTTATTGTTATTTTTCTCCATTACAGGATAATTTCTATTTTGTTGTTGGGAAACAGCTGTAAGCAACATAGAAATTGATTTTATTTGAAAAAAGAGAAATTTGATGAGTCTCAGATTTGCAGTGGGAAAATCTGTTTCCTCAGCAGACTCTCTCCCTAGTCATTAGACTTGCATCCCATTTTAATTTCTTTCTTTCTTTCTTTCTTCCTCTACACTACAGTTGGTAGATGTTTTATGAGTCATTCACCTATTCCCTTATTTGATTTGAGTGCAGATTTTATATGAAGCTTAGTTTGTTCTGTGTCAGATAGATCAATAGCCCATAAACATTCAAAAACCTTGGCTGGAGTTGTCAATTACCCAGAGGAAGGAATCAGTCCTTTGAGGACAGGTACAAGACACTTTTGCTTACTTCACCCATGCCAGCTGGATTATAGTACAGTTTTAAAGACTCTGGCCAAAAGAATCCGTGTTCTAGGTTCCAAGAGTACCAATAATACAACTTTCTTCTTCTTAAATATTAACACTGACAGCATGCCATACGTCATCTCATTTCCTAAAATCAAGATATTGGCTATTAAAATAATCCTTGTGTACTCTTACTATTTAAATACATTCTCTGAAATTTCCCTCAGTTAGCTTTCAAAAGACTACTCTGCGGTCACGAATTAGTACTCTTTCTGTTTGGTACTTACTGTCCTCCCAGTTAATGTGTGTTACACAGAGGCATTTAATAACTCAGAGGATCATCCCTCAAATGTTTCAGGAAATTTTCTATTATTATTTGGGTTAGCAGGAAATGGCCTGAAATATTTCATGTTTTATATGTACAATTAAATAAAATATCTGTTACTGATCTTCTAATGCACTATCTCTTCTGAGATACTACAGAAGAGAGATTTCCCAGCATAACTGAAACAAAAGATGGAGTTGGCTAATTCCATAAAAAACTAAGCCAATTCCTCAGTTTTGACAAATTAATCTTTCCCTCTAGCAACTAATTCATCTCTTGTTGAAGCAGTGTGATTTCAATACCTTCAAACAAAGATGTAGAAGTCAGCTTCTCTCTGTCATTGCAGAAGAATGTTCTCAGTTCTTGTGGAGGGAAAGGCTCACACAAGTAAACTTCAATGATATTCATAAACACTTTTTATTTTCCATTTGTTTCTTCTTCTTGGAACTATGGTATTGTTGGATAAACCACTCTTACTGATTTCCTCATTTCCCATGATTTTGCCTTTTTACCAGTTTATTTTAATTAAATGTATCCTAAATTAAAATTATTTTTTATTTCTAAATTAAAATAATCAAACAACTGACACGTATTCAAGCTTGACTAAGAGGAATTAGAGAAATGATGTCTTCCTGCTTCTGAAAATTGCTATAGATGGTTGTCTTCAGCTTTAGTCGATCACATTTTAGGAGTAATTTATGGCCATGCTCAGCCGTTTGTTATCATAATTGCTGAGGCATCTGTGTTAAGGAGAGCTGTGAGAAGTACAGACTGACTCCTATTGAGGGGGACTTTAGGACTAAATGTGAGCTGAAGGTGTGACATCAAAGCAAGGGACTCATCTTCTGAAGAATGTAATTCTGAATGTAATCTTTCTCCATTCAAAGTTGTCCATGGAAGAGAAACCTAGGATACAGGCTGTGTTTCCTAGAGGAAATCTTAGTGGTTGCAAGAAGATTTAAGCACCAGTGATTTCCAGAGACTGGGCATTCTCTTTTTAAAAATAAGATTACTGCCTTCAAAAATATGACAACGAAAACCTTTGTTGAGCTACAAACTAAATATTTCATCTATCAGGTCTATTCCTGCAGCCAACAAACATAGGTATAAGGTGTTTTATGCACTTCTTCCAAAAATGTTTGGTGGTGCATGTATTTATAAAGGCTGAGAAAAATGTGTGCAAGACCTGATAAACTGATTAACAGGACAATGCAAATTGCTAATCTCTGGTCTGAATGTATGTGGTACAGGATGAGTCAACATCCATCCTTGGTGTTCTGGTGGCTGCTTTGAATGCCACCTTTAGATACTGAGTGCTGAACTCTGTATCTCCATGGACTGCTGTAGACACTTCTAATTGTGTTGGGCTCTGAACTGACTGGTTGCAAGCTAGGTCTGTGTACAAAAAGTATAGTCACATTAGCTGTGTGTCACCCAGTGTTAAACTGGAAATAATAATACTTGGTAAATCAGAAAGTGTTTCACACTCCTAAGTCTGTAGTTCTTTCTTAAAAATTGGATTTTACCCTGGATCAATGTAATACTGAACAGTTATGAATCTAATTTTGCATGATAGTGATCCTTTCAAAATTAATTTTTAAAAAAGGACAGAAGAATAAATTACTACAGTGTTATAACTAAAACTTGATCCTGAAAAAATGTTGGAGTTTGCAAAATAGCTCTGTAATTAGCAATATCAGATTAATATTGTTGATTTAAGTTCTTAGAAATAGTGATTATCGCATTCTTAATAAATCTAGCAGTATTGGCTTTAGCCACATACAATTCTTATGAAAAACATAGCACTATTTGAGAAAATTAATTATCTGCAGTTTTGAAATTGAACAGTCATTTTTTTCTCCAATCAATAAATATAGATAACAGACATTATTAACATTATACTGAAACTGCACACTTTTCTTCATTTTAACTGAAGTTCTTGCACAAGACTGTGTTTTATTTAATAAAGCCAAATGAGATTGTTTTTAACATCCAGACCAGCTAAACCTGATGTAAAATGACTCTCCCAGTTTTGCAGGTAGGCTGTAAGTTGGGAGATGTGAGTACACAAAGAAAGTACTGCAGTTAATTTTACTAGGTTTTAAAGCAAGTCAAGTTTTTGATACCAACAGTGAGATGAAAATGAAAATTTATTGATCAGAATGCCATATCAGTATGCTTTTTATCTCTTGTGTAGTCCATTGACTATAAAATATCAATCTTACATAGCATTTATAGTCAATATGTTGAAGAAATAAAAACGTTCCAGCTTAGAGAAGTAATGTGTAGGTTACCTAGAGAACTTTGAGATGCTACAGTTGTGATTTATCTATCTCTTTTACAGTTTCATTTCTACTTTTTCCATGATGTTAAATATTGCTTCAAAGCATACTGCTTTCATAAGAACAAATATTTTGTAGTCTGTAAAAGATTGGTAATTCTATTGTAACTTGCTACAAAACAGCAGTTTTTATGCATATTGGATACTATGTCTTTGTTATGTGTTCTTCATCACAACAGCTTTGTAAGGTTGCTTTAGCTAGTATTTCATCTGGTATGATTGTATCAAATAAGTATTTATTTATTTGTTTGTTTTTAATCAGAAGCTGTCCATCAGAAGCAAAACCTATCAAACTCCCGTAGTTACAGGTGACATTTTCTATTTTCCATATATACAGGGTTATTGCGATGTTTGTCATGTTGTGAAATCCTATCATAAAAAAAAGCAATGCAAAGGCAAGTTTGAACCAAATCCAATCCAGTTACGGTCTGCAAGAAGATTCTCTGGGTGGTATTTATTTCATCTGACTTTTGATGTGAATAACATAGACGTGTATATCTGAACTATTCCTCCTAAGCTTCCTTTATAGTTGATGAAAAGAAAGAAGCACTTCTGGGTGTGATTCATATAACTTTTTTTTAGATAACTTTTATCTCTTTGGCATGAGATAAACTGTCCCCAGAGTGTTTGTTTGCTTTCCATTGCTCCTTTCCCTTTGCATTGTGTTTTAAAACTGTGCCAGCTCTTGACATAGATGGTGCTGGAAAGCAAAGGTACCTCAGCATACTGATGCTACAGACAACAAGAACACTTAATGTACCCCCAAATTCTCCAGATATTTCAGGAAGAACAGCTACATGTTTCATTTGAGGTTGAGTTAGATAATTGTAATGAAACTTTTTGATATTAAGATTTGTAAATCTAGAAATGTCTATCGTAAAAAGATAGAAACTTTCTCTGAAAACTTTCTAGGTGACAGAAATGGTCCTTTGTGACCATGGGCCTCACTTTAATATATGTGAATCATGTGGCATGTTCAAAGAGTGAACTGCAATCAGTTGGATGCACATAACGAGGCCTTTGTGTTTCCCTGACTAAATTCTTTTTTGTGTGGGAGAATGCCGTTTAGGAAAACTTATAATTTTGGTTTTAAGTGGCACTGAATTGAAAGCTCTGACCACAAGAGCATATCTTTTACATAAGCAGAGCATGGATGTTTTCTGCTCCCACAGCAAAAAGGCTAAGAATCTGGAAAAAAAAAAAAAAAAAAACATAAAGGGGAAAAAAAAAAAAAAAAAGAAATTGCTTATAAATTTTCTCATGCTTTCTGCTTTACAGAGTAAATGCAGCCTTAGAGTCAGAGGCAATAACTTTAAGAATCATGGTACATGTCCTATACCTGCTTTTTCACTCATTCACTTTTATTGGAATAGTTTAAACCTCAGCTCTACTCTTTCACAAGTGCCAGCAGTTGTTAGAGGCTACTTTGCTGCCACTGAAGCCTGTAGTACAACTATGACAGATACTACAAAGGTGCATAAGTCTGTGCAGAACTAAGCCCACAAGGAAATCAAAGGAATTGCTTCTTGAGCTTTGCTCTTTTAAATCCTTTAAAAATATCTTTGATATCTCCATATTTAGCTATATATATGTATATTTTTAATCAGATCACACAATTAATTTTCAATTATAGAATAGAAGCTATTAAAATCCCCATGTAGAGAATTATCTATTATGCAGTAACCATGTGCAGGCCAGTTTTTAAAGAAAGAGCTTTTAGTCTACAAAACAAAGATACTGGTTACTGAATTAAATTCCCAATCCCTTCACTTTGCTTTATTCTGAATGAAATTCGCATGCAATATTTCTGCCTTGTGTAGCAGTTTTTCATTGCATTTTTGATTATTATCATTGTAACATAAGTCTGACCTTCCACCTTGCAAAGATATATAAGAAAAGGAAGAGAATACAAGCTCCAGAGCTTTTTCTACATGACAGCTAAAGTACATGTTACAGTGATTATAATTCCAATTGTGGTGCTTTCATGCAGCTAAACACCACAACCAGACTCTTGCTCTCCCTCTTTCCCAGTAGAGCCTCTAGCAAGTAAAGTTCAGGAATCCTAAAATACAGGTGGCATTTTTGACTTTATTAACTTGTGATGATTTTTTTTTTTTCTCTTTAAGTTTGCTCAACTGCTTTCTCAGTCTACATGTTGCAAAATGTTGTCATCCAGAGCGTTGTGTGCCTAAAAGGTTCACAGCTATACTTTGCACAAAGTTTCTTAACTTGTCCTGAATTGGCCTAATTTCAGACAGGTTCATTCTGGTTTACAAAGAGGTAGTGACAAAACTCTGTTTAACTTCCTCACATCCCTTAGGAGTCTATAGACATTTCTCATATACTCTTTGAAAACATATTTTCTGGGCTCAATACTGTAACCTCCTCAAGCCACTCCTCATGCTGAAGCTAGTCCATCTGTTTGATCATCCTTTTCTGGGAGACTGTGGTGCTTTTACCCACCTGGACAGCTAATAAGCTAGTGGGCTTCCTCAAAGGAAGAGGAGGAGAAAATACAATGGAAAAGGGCTCAAGAGTTGAGATAAGGACAGGGAGATCGCTGAGCAGTTACTGGCATGGTCAAAACACACTCAGTGGAGGGAGATTAATACAATTTATCACCCATTATTAACAGAGTAGAGCAGTGAGAACTAAAAGCAAACTAAAAACGCCTTCTAAGGGGTTTTAGTCTTTAGAAGTCTAAACTTTTGTTTAGTTACATTGACTTACCTGACATTTTCCCAGCATATATTCATGCTGGGAAAAATAAATAACTAACTAAATAAGAAAAAATTGGATTTAATACTTCTGTCTATAATGTCTTATATATATATATATATATATGTCTTCTACATATTTGGGTGATAGGAAAGCTTGAAATCTGTTGGCACAGTTCCTGAAGAATATGTATTTCTGAATTGTACCTCAACATGCTTTTCTGCCAGGTACCACACATACAGAAATAGCAAATTTCTTACTATTTTCTCAACCATTTATATATATATATAATATAAATATAAATTTATATAAATACATATACAGTATGTATTTATATATAAATATAGAATATACAATAAATATATATATTTATATTTATATATACATAAATATACATAAATGTGTATATATAAAATATAAAATATTATATATATAAGGGTTACTCAAGTTCATGCTTAACTGTAATTTCTGATTTTAGAAAATCAGGGTGATTTCTTTGTCTGAGTATGAAAGCAGAATAGGAAAGACTTTCCATCATGGAAATTCTGCTTATGTATACATTAAAAGTTGAAATGCAACTACTGAATTTGTTCTAGGCTAAGCCTACAAAGGAAATCAGGGAAGTATTTGACAGAGTCATGTTTTCTATACAGTGATGCAGTTGCCACAGACCGACAAGAACTATTGATCTCATCTAACTTATGCTACACGTACACTAGGCATATAGCACTTATCTTCGCTTCCTCTATATAGTGAGAAGAGAAGCTGGTCCTTCAGGAAAATACTATTCAATTCTAACTTAGGTACTTTCTTGGGTGTTGATCTTCATAAATTCTTGCATCTGAACTGTTGAGCTGGCTATCACACAAAAAGGGCATTGCCTCTTCTTCTCCAGGTATACTGCTATAGAAGGCATGGCCAGACATTCAGTGCAACTGATGAAAAATATGGTTTTATTTTATTTTATTTTTTAAAAAGGTGATTTTTTTGAACATATAAACATATATATATTTAACTCCTCTTCATCTTCACTGGGTAAATTCCAAATTCAGTTAACACTGAAGTTCAGGGAGCTACACAAGGCAAGTGAAAACCTAGTTCAGGGAGCTACACTAGGCAAGTGAAAACCTATATTAAGAGGAAATATCACAAGATTTTATCTTCCTTACTTTCTAGCACTTGGAGTTCTACTTTTTAATGGATACAGGTAGAACATTCAGCTTTTTTTCTTTTTTTGGTTTTGAGGTCTAAGTGAATAAAAGATGACATTGCAAAGTAGCATAAGAAGTCTCTTTCTTTACGTGTCACACTATCTTGTGTAATTTTTTTGTATTGAAACTAGTAATTTCTCAATTTCCATCACTCCAGCATAATAGTGACGTATTAAAACACAGTTTTGAATGTGTCAAAATCCCATTTATCCACTCTTGAAAATAAACCTTATGCTTTTGAATTACTCAGGCATATCTGAAAGTATCAGCCTTCCTTCTCACTTTTTTACTCTTAGATTAATCGGTATTCTCTGATTGTGTGTATGAGAGAGAGAGCAAGAGAGATGCACAGCTGCAGTATAACATATACAATTTTTTTACTTTCTGGCATGTAATTCCCATGATTGCAAAAATCTCAGTTTCCATCGTAGTGGAACTGGGCATACATACAAGCATATGTGCAGTGTATGGAAACATACACTATGTAGCTACCTATATAATTCAGAAATTCATTTATGGCAAGAAAAGTATTTAGCCTACTTCTAGAAGGTATCAAAAAAGTACATATTTGAGAGAAGAGAATTTAGAATCTAAATTCATAGCTTATTGGAGAGCATTCATGCCTACAATGCTTACATTTAGAATGGTAAAGTAAGATTTGTAAACACGTTGTATTTACCCAATATAAAGGTCCTTGTGTCTCTAGGGAAGACCATTTCTTATTCTAAAGTCTGATGGTTCATTGGCACTAAGGTTAAAAAGAGAAATACTTCATAAACTAGGTGCACATTACTTTGACTGTATGTCACCCAGGAATGTTTAAGGCAACACTATCACAATGAAATAATCACAAATGCGCATTTTATAATTATGCTTTCATATTCAACTGAAAGGCAGCAGTTACACACAACCAGAAGAGTTTTTTGCTATCTGGGAACTTTCCAGCTTAGACAACTCAGAAGAGGAGCCACAACAGTCCAAATGAATTTGTAACAAAATTGAGAGCTGAAAATAAAATGTCTCCCCATGATACAGACATGTAACTCATAGCTGTGTTTAGCACATGAAGTTATCTCAGCATTTGGCACCTTTTTCACAATTCCAAAGGAAGGGGCTAGTGATTGTGGGGAGGTGAGAGAAGAAATAGTAAATGGCATCATATCCCTTTTCCTACTTCTTTTACGAGGAGAGGTATCTCCCCAGTTTAGAGTATCTTTCTCAGTCTGTTGGTACATCTGTGTCAACAACGTGAGTGAAGAAGACAACAGTTTGTCCACACACCTGCTTTTCCTCTCCCTTCCCCCTTTCACTAATCCTTCTAGCTCCATAGGCTTTCCACTTCACACTGGTGCCTGCTTTAAGGCAACTAGCACAGGAATATAAAGAAGGAATTTGTGCCTACTTTTTTTTGTGTTATTGTTTAATCTATTTCATCATTTTCCCCGTTCCTTTTCCTTTTCCCTTTCCATTTTCCTTTCCCTTTTTCTATCCCTTTCCCCTTTTCTTTTCCTTCAGGAAAGAGAACAAATTAATGTGAAAGAAATGCCCCAGTAAAGCTGAGCTATAGAGAAGTATTATCCTCTAATGGTCCTTAATGCGGTATAGCTTAGTACTAATTACTCATTACTCAGGAGTCTGCTGCTTTCAGTGCACCCATTAATTCCCATTACTTGTGTGCTCTGAAGGCACAACACAACAGGCATTAACATTTAAAGATTTTTTTTTCTCTTCTGTTTTGTCATTTCATGGACTTATAAAAGGACAAATAGGTTTAATGAGTTACAAGCAGTTGGAAATGATCATTACATTTCTTTCATACTTCCTCTCCCTCCAGTTAAAGCTCACTTTGGAACATTATTCACATGCATTAGGATCTAGGAGTTACATTAAACCACCATTTTATTCTACGAAATGATAAATACACTTCAGATGTAGCTGTGTTTATATAACAGACATTTTAAGAATATGATATTTTTGATGGTCATTTTCTGGCAAGCATAAAACAAAACTTACTTTGCATTTAGTCTGTGTTAAATTTGTATAAAGTTGGCTAATGGATTTAGAAATTACTGATAACATACTAAGCTGATGTTGAAGACCCACAAAGAGGGAAACTGCAGAAAACTCCACTCCTTAAACAAGGAATTGCCAAACCTTCAGTTGATATTGAAAACAATACTGTCTCAATATGAAATGTAGTGCTTGATTTACAGATACATTGCATTCCAAAGCTAAAAGAATGATGGGATTAACTGATAAATATCCTGATAAAGGAGATGAAAAATCAGTTCAGAGTTTGGCTATGATGCTAAGTTTTTAATGGAACAAAACCTAAACCTGTTTTTTGACAATTTTATGGGGACCTCTGGATAATTAATAACAGACAAGTGAAAATATTATGTAGAATTCAGTGTAAAATAATAGAAAAATGTGAAAAAACTCTTAACTGACTAGATGCAGTGATAAACCATGAACTAAATATAAGCATTAAGCAAAAAGAATGAGTGTTTCAATGGAAACCCAGTGCTGAACAGGAACAAGAAAAATAAAGTGAATCACAAAAGGGGAACAAAAAGCAAATCACAAAATTACATGTTAGTGCTGTGGAAACAGAGCGTCCATCTAAATGATGATGAAGGAGGTGGCAAGAGGGCTGCAGGGGTGTCCTCTGTGAGCAGAGCCCAGCAGCTGCCCCATGTCAGATCAGAGCCAGCTGCAGATGGCTCCAAAAGGGATCTGCTACCGGCCAGAGCTGAGCCAGTGAGTGACGCTGGGTGGGCCTCTGGGAGAGTGGATTGGAGAAAGGGAAAAAAATACTTCTGTGCAACAGCAGCTGGGAGAGAGGAGTGAGAAAATGTGAGAGAAGCAGCCCTGCAGATCCCCAGGTCAGTGCAGAAGGAGGGCAGGAGGTGCTGCAGGCAGGCAGCAGCAGTTCCCCTGCGGCCTGTGGAGAGGCCCCTGGTGGAGCAGGCTGTCCCCCTGCAGCCCATGGGACCAACATGGAGCAGATCTCCACACTGCACCCCCCCTATGGGTGGAGGAGCCCCCGGTGGAGCAGGTGGCTGTGGCCTGGAGGAGGCTGCGGCCCATGGAGAGCCCCCGCAGGAGCAGGCCCCAGGCCAGAGCTGCAGCCCGTGGAGAGGAGCCCACGCAGGAGCAGGGGGTCTGGGGGGAGCTGCCACCTGTGAGGGACCCGTGCTGGAGCAGTTTGCTCCTGGGGGATGGAACCCATGGTATGGAGCCATGTGGGAGCAGTTCTTGAAGAGCTGCTGCCTGGGGGCAGACCCTGCAGGCTCAGTTCAGGAAGGACGGCATCCTGTGGGAGGGACCCCACGAGGAGCAGAGGCAGAGAGGGACCGTGAAGGAGCGGCAGAGACCAAGCATCAGGGACTGACCGCAACCCTGATTGCCCGTCTCATTATCCTGTGCTGCTCAGGGGAGGTGATAGAGGATGGTGGAAGGTGTTTTTAGTTTGATTTTAATTCTCACTCTACTCTGTTAATAATGGGTGATAAATTGTATTAATCTCCCTCCACTGAGTGTGTTTTGACCATGCCAGTAACTGCTCAGCGATCTCCCTGTCCTTATCTCAACTCTTGAGCCCTTTTCCATTGTATTTTCTCCTCCTCTTCCTTTGAGGAAGCCCACTAGCTCATTAGCTGTCCAGGTGGGTAAAAGCACCACAGTCTCCCAGAAAAGGATGATCAAACAGATGGACTAGCTTCAGCATGAGGAGTGGCTTGAGGAGGTTACAGTATTGAGCCCAGAAAATATGTTTTCAAAGAGTATATGAGAAATGTCTATAGACTCCTAAGGGATGTGAGGAAGTTAAACAGAGTTTTGTCACTACCTCTTTGTAAACCAGAATGAACCTGTCTGAAATTAGGCCAATTCAGGACAAGTTAAGAAACTTTGTGCAAAGTATAGCTGTGAACCTTTTAGGCACACAACGCTCTGGATGACAACATTTTGCAACATGTAGACTGAGAAAGCAGATGAGCAAACTTAAAGAGAAAAAAAAAATCATCACAAGTTAATAAAGTCAAAAATGCCACCTGTATTTTAGGATTCCTGAACTTTACTTGCTAGAGGCTCTACTGGGAAAGAATCCCTACTACTTGACCTGTTCATGTATCTTCTCTGGTATCGGCTATTGTCTAATATCGTAGATAAAGTCTATGCATAGACTTCTTATTTCTTCTTATACACCATGATCATTCTGGTATTCTTTCATTTTCATAAATTTCCGCAGTAGGAGTCCATGTATAGTCCTTTTTAGTTTGTTGATATCTCTAGACAGTTTTGTTTTTTTTAAACAAAAAATTAACAGCAAGAACATAAATTTAAATGAGTCTCTTCCTAGAAACACAAGGACAATTTTAAGGATTACTTTACTATACACCATAAATATCTCTATATTAATAATCATGTAGATCTCAACCAAGGTATTCCTAATTCTAGATAACAAAAAAAAGATGACAAAAATTGTTGTTTTGATCATAAGCTTTTTAAATACATGCATTCTGCTCTTGGTTTCCCAGGGAGCCCAGTGGTATTACGTGGTGTTATGAGAGACTGAAGGATAGTTTCCCCAGCTAACTTTTGGCCTTTAACTGACTGTAGGAAGTCTCTCAGAGGACACTTTTAGGTCAATGAAATTCTTTGTCAGGTGGAACTTAAATTTACATGCTTTTATAATGCAACAGGGCACGTGCACTGCATGGTATGCCACATAGTCCTTCTTCACAGAACACCTAGATAAAAAAAGCTTGTTGGATAGTACTGTTACTCCTGTCCTGCCCATGTACCACATTTTATGTACCACATGCCATTGGAAATAAGTTAAAGCAGTGCCAAAGAAGATCTATGAGCACAGACCACAGTCTGCATACATGTCAGAATGACACCTTTAATGCACCAACTCAAGTTCTGACCCAAGGCAGGACCTCCAAGGCCCTCCCATGGTTTATACATGTTAAGTTTATATTTGTAGTCAGATTTAGTCTGACTCCTCAAAGGACCTAAAGGTCCTAAGGGGGGAGTAGGGCTATATTAAATGGCCTTATAGCAGCATACTAAATTAGCTAAGGTCACAGTCCAGTGAGATGTAGAATGAGAATCCTCCTTCTAGATTCTGTTCCAAAGTCTATGGGAAAATAGAGAGAGAGAGAAGCAGAGGGGCAGGGGGGAGGGAGGGGAAAAAAATCAGGCCTAAGAAAAATTGCTCTTTTCAGTATTACTATATTTTACAAGCTGATAACTTGAAGAAAAAAGAAGAGGGGAACAACAGTCTTCATGGGTGAGAATAAACCATTACTTACATGCTGTTTTCTCATGAAGCTGTTCTCCAAATAGAGAATACTAAGTGAAAAGTGAAGTTTTATCCTAACTCTATGTAGAATCATGTTATTTCTTTTATTTCTTTCCTGTGGCTTTTTTTTTTTTTTTTTTTTTTTTTCCTGAAACTAGGCAAAGAGTAGCTTACAGACCTCAAGGTGATTTCAGACGCATAAAATATTAAAGAACAGGAACTTCAGAACAAAAGAGAAAATCCTTTGGTAAAGAAACCAGAAAACAATCCCACCTACAAAATCTTTTTATTTTCATAGAGATGTAATTTGTTCATGTATTTTGCAACAGATATACAATTCCTTTTCTGTCCTGTTGACTTTTCTATAAGCTTGTTTCTACATACTGTTTGTAAACAAATTCTTATTTTTTATATAAGAAGACATACAGTAAATCTCTCCTTCATTTTTAAAACTCCTTCACTTTGTTGTGTTTAGAAAGCCAACACGGAGCTGTGACTGAAATCAACAGGAGTTATACTATTTACTTCAAGAAAAGCAGGATTAGTTTCCTATTGATTCAGTGTGATTAATATGCATGATGCTCCTGGAGTTAGTGCAGCTTCTTCAGACTTGTTTTTATAGATGACTGTAGGAATAGTACAACAAAGATCTGTGTTTCTTTGCATACTGCTCAACAAAAATTACTTCCATCAAGTTTTCCTTTTTCCATTGTCAGATCCAAGCAGAGCTCTTTTGATACGAGATTACCAATGCTGACATTAGCTGATCATTTATAAAAACCTCAATGTCTTGAATGTATCTTTGAAAAAAAAAGGAAAACAATACATTGCTTCTGTTCTGAACAGATAAGTAATCATTCTGTTCTATCTGTCTGCCAGAAAGCACAATTCAAACCTGCATTCACTGAGAGAAATTTGGTGATGTATGTTACTGCCCTGAGGTCTATTTTCACATACAGAAGAGTTCTGACAGTGAAGGGTTGTACAAAAATATTTAGTTTTGTAGTGCCGTAGGGGACTTGTTTTTAATGGAGTCAGTACGTAGTATTCTGTATTTCTCCTTAAAAAGGCACAGTTTTTTTGAGTTTATAAGTGTAGATCTCTTTTTATTAAACATTGTATTCATAACAGAAACATAATTTTCTATGGTTTAATAATTCTTTCTGGTTTAGATACTCATGATGCAGCCAGTCATCTGGTACCTTTTAGTATCACTCGTGTGTGATTATTACTTATGTCCTCACTGCTATTAAAATAGTATAGATGCAGAATATAGTTTGATAATTAAAGATTTCACTGATTTTACAATTTCTAAACCACTTAGATTATTTCATTTATTTCTCCCTGAAAACTGAAGTACCTTGGACCCTGGTTCATGAATTCAGGTAAATACTCTGAATTTGTAACCTTGAACATACTTTTTAGATCTTTTGGGACTAGACTGGAGACTTCTCAGGTGTGGTCTCCAAAACCACTCCTGGTGCTTCACCCTAACAGACTATAACAGAATTATTACAAGAAGGGCTGTTGGCACAATTTTCATTCTTCCAAATGTGATTTAATGAAATTAAAGAAATACATGAGGACAAAAGATAATTCAGCTAAAATCAAGTAAATACAGCTTTTTACAGTACATGTGCAAGTTTGTGGGATCACAGTGTTCAGCACTATTATTTGTTGCTACAGAGCCAACTCTCCATTATGTCGTTCTTGTCTTTTATCAGAATAACTGCCAAAACACATGTAGACAGGTTTCTTTGAGTATGATTCAGTACAGCGGTATAAGGGAATACAGAATCTGATCTAATTCTATGATGAGCTGCAATTCCACCGTATCCTTCTAGGCTTTTGTCATATACTGATTCTAAACTAATAGGATTACAAATAAAGGAGTGACCATATTTGATTTCAGTTTGCATTGTGCTGATGTCCTGGTGATGGTGGTTTTGCTAGGCAGAAATTCCAGTATCATTGCTTCACATTAAAAACACTACAAGATGTCTACAAGCAAAGAAGGATTTGATTCCTAACACTTTTCATTAAAATTTGCTCTGATAGTATTGACTGCTGTTATTAGCTAAGCTTCTGAGTAGTGTGAACAGGTGGTGTCCTCAATCTGCTCCAAATATATTCTAACACACCATGGACCAGATTGCAATACTATCACCCACACTGAGAGCACATTTTTTCTACACATGCTCTTCATCCAGTGGAACTTCTTGTGGAGTAACATGCCGTAGTGTTTTATAACCAAGAGTAGAATGGCTTGGCATATATGAAGGGCCAGCATTTGTTTTTTCAAGTAGCTCTTGGAATAATGATACCATTCACTGCTGTATTCCTCTAACTTTGTCATTATCCATCCCCCCCCCCCCCATTGTTATAAGTGGTTAAAACTAAGGAGCTTGACATGGGATTATAATGGTTGCTTACAGGCTGAGCAACCCTGTACACCTATTGTTTAAGGGTTGAGATATCTGTTACCCATATATATATATATATATATACACACACCATATATATGTATATATACATGTAATTACCATATACCTATATATATATATAGGTATATACCACTTACCACCGTGGTGTGCTTCTGACTTTGTGTCCTTTTTTAATTTTCAGTTTTACTTTTGTAGTTTCTCAGGCTCATATTCTGTATTTTCTTTTGATGTAAAGGAATAATAGTAGGTTGTTAGTAGAGTATTGTTTCAGCCTTATTAATATGTATGATGCTTCTTTTTTAACCTCTCTTTTTCAGTTCCTTGAAATTTACTTTTGTAGTTACTTTTTGGCAGGAAAAGAAAAGGATGGCATAGTTACCAAATCTTTAGAGTAGGAGCAGAGTGTGGGGAAGAATTTTAATGTGGAAAAGTCAAGCATAGCATCACATCTGAAAGAAAAAGAATAAATAATATAGGGAAAAACAATTAAATGTCTGTTGATCCTTGCCAGTGATACTGGAATAAAATATGAAATATAAAAAAGAATTTGAGCTATGAAATATGGTACTAAACAGCTGTTAGGGGAAAATAGCTTGTAATTTTGATACTGGAGAAAATGTCAGAATACAGCATTATGAGCTGGAGAACATGATACTAAAAGTACAGATTTTCTCCCCTGAGAAAATAAAGATTAAGGAACTGACATAGGTAAGATGGGGAAGAATGGTGAATCTGTCTCATCAATAGAGGGATTAGGAGGCTAACAGGTAGGCTTCATTTCCCATGATAGAGCAGAGAACAAGGTATGAAATAACATGTTCTAAGATGAGGAAGATATATTAGCAGAATGGCAAAATTTGGACTGTGATCTTAACCTTACTTATTGTGATTACAAAAACCTTCAAAGCGTTTTATTCTGTACAGAAATGACAGATGTAGAGCAGGAGCTTAAGCCTGAAAATTATGTGCTAGGATCACATACACTGTAATGGAACTATTAGATGAACAGAGCAAAATACTACGTGGTTTATGCTGGCTTTAAAAGTTGAAGCATAGACTGATTAATCTCCTGTTGTGCCAAATAAATAAATTTCAGTACTATTAGGAATCAACTACTAAGTGACAGTAAGGTTGCAATTCTAAATCTTAAAGTAAACATTGGCAAAGCAGAGGCTTCATAAAATTTGAGGCATGGAAAAAAGTTAGTCTGAAGTGTTCTGTCATTGACTGTAATGAAAATCTGGAGTAATACAAATTAATAAAACTTTGTTAATATTTTAAGTCTAGCAGAAATATTAAAATCAAGTGCTACTTCTCTAACCATATTGCAGTTTTCAGTTTAGCTTTATTAACAATTGTTGACTTGGATCATAGTCAAAACAACTGAAGTAAGTCCGAAAGGTACTAAATAATAAAAGAAAGAAAGAAAGAAAGAAAGAAAGAAAGAAAGAAAGAAAGAAAGAAAGAAAGAAAGAAAGAAAGAAAGAAAGAAAGAAAGAAGGAAAGAAAAGGAAAGAAAAAAAGAAAGAAAAAAAGAAAGAAAAAAAGAAAGAGAAAGGAAGAAAGGAAGAAAGGAAGAAAGGAAGAAAGAAAAGAAGGAAGGAAGGAAGGAAGGAAGGAAAGAAGGAAGGAAGGAAGGAAGGAAGGAAGGAAGGAAGGAAGGAAGGAAGGAAGGAAGGAAGGAAGGAAGGAAGGAAAGATCTAGAACTGGTGCAGTCTATCCTTTAAGAATATTCCACAAATAAAGAAAAAATAAATTTAGCTGAAAATGAATGCTTTCCATTAAAGAGTAGGAGCTCATTTTAGAGACCTGTTGTGTCAGTCACATATTCCTATTTGTATATTTGCCACGTGGCTGGAAAAGATAATTGGTGCTACCAGGGTAAATCTAAATGATGTACTGCATTCTCTGCTAGCATAATGACTTTGGTTATGACTGTCTCTGGTGGGTTGACCCCAGCCAGCAACTAAGCATCCACAAGCTGCTGGGTCACTTTTCCCCAGTGAGATCAGTGAGAGAATCAGAACAGAAAACACAAGAAAAACTTGTGGGCCGAAATAAAGATAGTTTGATAGGTGAAGGAAATATTAAAAAACAATCAAACAACAACAAACACAAAAAATAAGTGATCACTCACCACGTCTCACAAGCAGACCGGTGCCCAGCCAGTCTCTGAACAATGGCCAGTTAGGAAAGAACAAAACCCAGGTGTCTTTATTGCTGAGCATGGTGTTACATGGCATTAAATAGCCCTTTGGTCAGTTTGGGTCAACTGTACTGGCTGTGTCCCCTTGACTCTTGGCCACCCCAGCCTGCTTGCTGGGAGGGGGACAGGCTGAGATGCTGGCGGTGCCTTGATGGCTATTGCTCAGCAATAGCTAAAAAGTAGGTGCACTATCAACACCATTTAATCACAGATTCAGAACAGCACCATACAAGCTACTATGAAGTAAGTTAACTTTATCCCAGCCAGACCCACTGTACTCTTTCATCAAAGAAACTACAGACTTTGAAAAGTGTAATGTCAGTGGTGTTCATCTGAGCCATAAAAGGCATGAACACCAATGAAAGTTATTACTGATGACAGCCATTAGCATAGAAAGAATGTTCTTGAAATAATGCTAAATGGCAACTCTAAGGAGAATTGGAAACTAAAAGAGCTATAAACACAGCCTTTCAAGTGTTTTTAACATTATTCTCAAATTTCATTTTGTCTCTTTCATCCTTCCTTCCTTGGAAGATATGTCTTGCCAACATAAGTAGTATTACATGCTACATGCATGAAGATGAGGGATTCCTAAGGGAGATCTAATCTGCCTTCCTGAGATACCTACTCTTGACTGCTTGTTCCTTTCTCCTGCTGGCTCTTATTGCTCCCTGAGGCGGAGAGACAGAAAAAATGTCTGTGCTTGCCTTAGCCATAATGTGCAGACAGAGACTGTCATCTATCTTAAACCTCTCTCTGCATGCCACTTATGCTAAGCCGCAGGATGCTGTACAGACATACCTGAACCACAAGCACAAAATCCTTCCAGCTGACTTTGTTGCAGGTGGAGTCATTTCTGAGAGAAGGAGCCAGAAACTCCTTGGACTGACATCTCAGGTTTAATGAGTGCTTTTCAGTCTGTGCCCCTGTATAAAAAGTTAGAATAATCATTATGTTATCTTCATTTTTTTGGTGATCAAAATGGTTTGGAAAGCAGTATGGGCTATTTAATACAGGGTGATTTTCAATGCTTATGACATTTATTAATTTGTAAAACAAATGATGCATCTCTTATAGCTTTGCATCTCTTCATTCATCAGCTGAATGATTAAAGTTTGTGTCAATTCTAGTGTGGTAAACAGGCAAATCAAACCTTTACCTATACTGGAACAAACAAGACAATTTTTGTCCTTGCCTGAAGGGCAATGTCATTGCCCTGAGATTACATCTATCATTACCATCAGTTAATTAGAACGAAGAAAAGCTTCAAATTCTGTATTCTGATTCATCATTCAAGACTTCTTCAAACATTAATACAACTGTCAATCATTTCAGTCTTTCAAAAACGTTTATACAAATCTATTTAAAGTATATTTTCTGTAGTGGTCAACAACAGGAGGTAGAGAGTCCCTTTTGTGTGTTGATATTTGAGTTTTATCTCAAAAACACTTTCTCGGGCTTCTTCTAATCTCATTTTCTCTGCTGAAATAATATCATCTTTCTCCTGGAGTGGCAGTGATCTGCTGCTTCAGTTACAGATATACCTAAAAAATTCTGACAAAAAAAGTAAAAGCATAATGATACATTATATAAACCAATGTTTTTTAAACTGTATTAATAAAACCTCTCTGTTATTTACTGTAATAAAGTATTTAACAATGATGTTATTTGTTAAGATAAACAGAATTTGAAAATTTTGATCCTGAAAGTCTTAAAACCAGAACTTTGGGTCAAGGAAGTCCAAAGAGCAAAAAAAAAAATATCTAATCTCAAGAGCATGCTTTCAAGTGCAATTTTTTACTGCCTTTGATTTGTTGTGTCTAAATATTTTCTTTCTCCCGGGTTGTAAAAAATGGCTGCTGAAAGAATGGTATGTGATGGGAAACTATGGGTGAGTAAAACAGCAACCAGCTGTGGAAATGCTAGCCGCTGGGAAAAGGCAGTTACCATACAAAATTAATTCCCTTTTTACACAGCCCAAAAATCACCTCTGGAAATTATATCCCGTGTGTAAACTCTGTGGGTGTTCAGATATACACATAAAATTGAGCAAACAAGAGACTTGCTTATAAATGCCAAATCATCCTACTGTAACCTTAGTGGCTTATAACTAAATGCTTGATTATAATCCTGGAGTGAATTTCTAAGAGATCACTGAAAGCTGTTTTGATTAACCTTTAGCCTCTCTATATAGTATTCCAAAAATGAAATGTCATACACATCAACATCAAACACAGCAGAAACTCACTTTACCATAAAATCCACCATAACAATCTCTCTTTTTTATTGTTATTATGCTTTTTATTTTATTATTATTATTATGATTCCACGTTAACAATGTGGAATAGGTGCATTTTTAAACTAATTATGTATTTCTACAAGCAAAGGTGATAGGCTTTGCACACTTGTTTTCATTTGAGTTTTACAGCATTTTGCTTCTGCTACAATGCTCTATATTCACCCTGAATTTGCTCTGAGCATGTTCTCTTTATTTGCTCTGTAACATTAAATTTTAAGGAAATACTTTTTATACTAAGCCTTCAGTTTTAAAACCAAAGAGAGACTGGTGTATGAGCACTGAAGTTAGGTTTAAAGCATTTTTTTAAATAATTCTTCATTGGGAATACCACAACCAGTATTTTCTTTTTTTTTTTTTTTTTTTTTTTTTTTTTCAGAAGATCGATTAGAATTTAAAAAATATATAATTCTACTATTTATAAATACTAAAAAATAATGGAATGATGACACTTGAACTTTTTAATGCTGTGCTAAGCCAAACAAGTGCCATCTTCTCTTTCAGAATCATATTTCATGTTGATTACTAGACATATCAATACTATAGTTGTATAAATAACATAGATGTATAAAGAGTTATTTAAATGCAGTAAAACAGAACTTGTGTGCTGAAATAAATGAGGGAAGGCATGAAGGAGACATAATGTTTCCTACAAATGTATGCTATCTAATCACATTGACCTAATAGCTAAATCAATAAATTGAACTTCTTTCAAAGTGAACTAAAGAGGACACCTAAAAAAGATGTATTGTAAAGGAAAACCTTGAGAGATCTCTTACACCAGACAATTCTGCTATTTTGCCAAAGAAAATACTGTATGACCCAGTAGGTCTTATATTAAGCCTTCATTAGTGCTTCTCCCATTAAGTAAACATGAGGAGTGAGATTCCACTCACCGAGATATAAACGTCTACCTCTGATCTTGTCAGCTTTGGTTCCTTTTATATTAAGTGGACTGAAAAAAGGTGTTTTCAGAATGCGATTCGAGTTATTTTAGCTCCCTCTTTCAAGATAAGATGAATTATGCCCTAAAAGTGTCATTTTTTTCTGCCAACTGTGAATAGAGAAAAGGATGAATCACTCAGCTGAAGAGGTCTAAAGTATCCACAGCTAGATCCGATGAATCCCATACAATTCATCTTTCTGGCCCCAAATTAGATCCAGTATTTCAATCTCTGGCAAATCTTCTCTAGAAGAGCTGTCAGACTTTGAAAGAAGAAACACAGAGATAGAGCCTTCTCAGCTGCCTTGCTTTGTATCCATTTCACCTGACTTTATTTCTCAAGCGAATGCACAGAAGTATCTTCCTGAGTCAAGTTATCAATGTTTGATGTAGTTAGTGCTCAGCTTGTGAGGACAAAATACCTAGAGATACAACCTGATGCCTCATGCTGCACAGTGTTTTACCCCTCAACTGTTCCATTATATTGTCTGTGCATTCCTGAAATTAAGTTCAGTTTAAAATAAGTAATGTGGCACAGTTTGGTCCTTACTACTCATATCTCTTTATGTCCTAAAAGAAATCAAATTCCTGTTGAGCAGTGCTCCAGAGGGTCAACCTGTTCCTTTATAGTCAGGTGTTTACGTAGTATGTTTGTTTCCTTAAATGATCCAAAAAAAATTTTATAAACTATTTGCTGTAAAAATAATTTGTAAACTTTCATGACATTTCTTGTTGAAAGTGTCATGCAGGTAAAGGTCAGCTTCCAAATATTGCCAATAAAAATCACTTCAGGAGATTAAATTGAATAATTTATGACAAAACCTGTAATTTTTTATTGTCTCTTAAATGTCATGGAGACACACAAGAAATCTGCCCTAGCAATTTCATTGTGTAAATCATCTAATGCCTGTGATACCTCTTATATTTCCATTACCATATACAAATTTCACATAAGGAATAAATGTCGGCTGGTAAATTTTTGAATGTCATAAACATATTCACGAGTTCTACTCTAAGTATTTTAGTACACCATAAAGGGAATAGATACACCTCTTATATATAAAATGCAGATTTATGATACAGTAAAAAAAAAAAAAAAAAAAAAAAAAGCAAAAACCCAACCCCCCACAGTTTTATAACTGTGCTAATAATATTTTAAATCCAGGCTGGGCTATGATACATAATAAATTGTTAGTTGTGTCATTAGATCATGCCAGCTGCAACACAGTATTAAGACCCAATAAGAGATGAAAGTAATTAATGCAATTAAAACACATTAGTTAAAAACTACAATAAATATTTTCAAGTTATGCACTTGACATTTTATATTTAACCAGTACAAATACACTATTTATATTTGTGTTTATATTGTCTATTTTATATGACTTTAGATTTTAGATTTTTTTTCCCTTTCCTGATATATAAGACTGTCAGCCACCATTATTATATAAAGTTAGTCTTGAACTTCATGGATTAAATTAATTTCTTTCTGGAGACCCACCATTCACATACTTGAGCTTGAGTTAAGGGCAATGTGCAAATGAAGATAAGCAAATGAGTGCATACATCATTTCTGAACAGGATTCATAGGATAGTCTTTAACAATTATGTGAGATGATTAACAGGCTACCAAGCATCCTGGACAGAACGTGCTACTTGAATATAGTCACTGGTACCCTGCCAAAACTGCATGCACTAAAGAAAGTCCCATTAGCACAGAAAAATGAAATAAAAACTGAACTTGTCCAGATGGTTAAAAAAGATCATATTGAATAAATTCAGAGACCAGCTGACTGGTCTAACTGTATAGCCACTGTTATAAAACTAAATTGTCTTGAAGATTAAAATAAAATCATCAAACATGGTCTCAGTTAAAAGGTCACAACATACTTCAGAATGCAGATTATCTTAGGCATTTTGTATGAAACAAGAGTTCCAGAAATTCCAGCTCTGAAGAAAGAACCTGAAGTGCATCTTCTGCAGAGGAATTAGTAAGGGTCTGTTTTTTAAATGTTATTTTTATTTTATTTTATTTTATTTTATTTTATTTTATTTTATTTTATTTTATTTTATTTTATTTTATTTTATAGTTTAACTTCATTTAATTTCATGTCATCTCACTTAAATTTAATTTATTTTATTTTTATGTTCATCATCTGAAGGGGATTGATATTTTAACAGTTTGTATCTACTGACAATGTTCAGAAAAGCACGTATTGCTGTTAAATTTATATCATCATCAGACATGCCCCTATGATGTGACTACTTGTGACAGTGACTTGATCTTTGCTAAGACCAACAACCTGCTTGGAGTTTAGTAAGGTACAGTAAGATTTACTGACATCAAATTTTTGAATTTGTCCAGAAGGCAATTGGAAGATAAACTGAAATTTCACTGGCTGAGCAATTTGTCTAACAAAAGAGTCATAAATGGTCAAAGAGTTTATTCTAATTGGCTTATCTTTTGCCTTGCATACATCCAGCAGGCATTTCTAGTTTCTTGTGAAGCAGAGAGCTGCTGTAGGAATGACAGGAGGTGACTCTGAAAGACATTGAGAGACATACTAAATACATCTGAGTCAGAGAAGGATTGAGTGTGAAATCTGGACACACCTTATAAATTTCAGAAAATCTCACTGTTATAAAACGGTGAAGAGAGTTTCTTTTTATTTACAGTATGCTCTGGATTTATCATAAGATGGACAACAGCTACAAGATTCAGTAGCAGGAACTCTCCTTGTAAAAAAAAGTTTTCTTTTTTGTTTTTATTTTCTCCTTGAAAAAGAAAAACATTTACCTTCAGTAACCTGGTTTCCTATTTGTAGCATCTAAGTTTTTGGCTGGTACACATCCTGATATCATTGCTGTCCTCAAGTAGGTAAAGACAAAATGCCATGAATTCCCTGTGGCTTGTACGCAAAGGAGAGACATTGCTGTTTAATAGCATGTAGAGTAGCTCTTGTGCATATCAGACAAATGAAGAAATCACCTTATCTTCTATATTTTGAATGAAAACTAGCTAGACACAGGACAACAGCAATTCCCTACAACAGTGAAAATCAGAGTGATGATAGTAAAATCTTCAGTTGGAGTCAAATCTTTATTTGATACTCGATAACTCATGCTGCACAATGCAAATATCAACATTTTAAGTTTTGGTTATCATATCTACATAAGTCAACAAAAGATAGAGAAACAGGAAAACTAATCCTTTTAAATGTTTGCAAAGTTAAAACTTGTCATAAATGTCATTAAGAAGGAAATTTATTTCAGTAATATATAGAAATAGGTGGAAGTGTTTAAGGTTTCTTTACTTATTTCTGATCTATCCAATGTTTTCAAGCGTATTTTCTTCTGTAAAATATAAATTACCCATCAGAAATTCATCATATAAATTCTTTCACTTGTGGTATAATAATGCTATCTTAAAAAATGAGGCCATAATTTTTAATGATGCCATAAGTATCTCTTTGATAAAAGGATTACCCAATAATTTTGCTGCTACCATGTAAATGACTATGGGTACCATTGTATGACTTCAATATTAAACTATCATATTTTAAAGTGGGTTTAAAAGTACTTATTCTCTAGTGTTGTGATAATTCATATGAATTTAACTAAAATAACTCAAACGTGAAATTGCTGTCACTGTATACTTAGGATGAAGAGAGTTATGGTGTTGAATATTTAGGTATAGTGCTTTTATTTCTGCATTTTGGCTGGTATAAGAACCCCTGGAAATATTAGTAGTTCCAGCCATGGAGGTTTATTTTTGTATCATTACCACTTTGAGCATGAGGAACAGACAGAGTTCTGTAAATAAATATTCAAGCCTGAACCTTTACAAATGTCTTGTGCTCCCTAAAAGGGAACTATTTTCCATGTCAGAAGCCGTTTAAGCATTACCTCACTGAAAGACTGCATTAGTGCATGAAAGAATGCCATATATTCTGACCTTTCAACCAAGCTGAATTCATAGGATCAAATTTTAAGATTATGATCTAGCAGAAAGTTAGTTTCTTATTGAAAGTCAAGAACACACAATTTATGGACATATACATGTATGTCATCATACAGTTGGATGTTCCTGGTTTCTTTTTTTTTTCTTTTTTCCCTTGATGTAACAACTTGAGAGAAAAAGAGTGATCAGCACCAGTGGAGCAGAGCGAGCTACCAGCAGGGAACAGGTTGTTAGAGATGTATGGCAGAGGGAAAATTGGTCGTTAGCATCTGTGGCAGAGAGGTCAGTGGGCTTGAAGTCACCACCATCAGTGCTCTTTTAGAACAAGACCATTAACATCCATGTCTTACACGGGTTTATATCTAGGTATCAGCTACTCCATCCACTCTACTAAATGCCCTCGTGGAAAGTATGTAGTTGAGATCATACAACCTCTAAGCACCTGAATGGATCTAACACAGACAGCCAATAAAGGACGCCTGCTGGCAGAAGAATACTTTTCAAAAGTATTCACTGAACTGCCAGTCCTGTTCCTTATGGAGTCTACAAAATACCTTTGCAAGGAGAACTTAGGAACTGGAAGTCATAACTCTAAAAGGTATTAAAATGTATGGAACAATTTTATGGTATACTCTTTTTCTCCCAACTCAGAGTTGGTTTGAGGCTTCTCATGCGTACAGACAAAATTTAAAGATGTCATCCAAACATGAGGACTCAAGTTCTGCTCTGGCTGTGGGAAGTGGCAACCCCAGGACACAAATTTAATATGTTATCTAAAGAGTGAAGAAAGTCAAATATATTCTAGGATGTGTTAGCAAGTGTAGCCACAATGTCAAGAGAACCTCTGTCTGACACTTGTGAGACTGCATCTGAAGTACTGTGTCTGTTTTTAGACTCCACAGTGCAACAAAGAAATAGACATACTGCAGTAAGTCCTGTGGAGGTCCATCAAGAAAAGGGGATGGAGCACAGAAGCCATACAAGAAGAAGCCGTGAGAGTTGAGTTGAGTTTGTCCAGCCGGAAGCAAGGAAGGCTGAGAAGAAATCTTGGTGTTGTCTTCAGCTACCTAATTGGACTCTTCTAAAAGTGTAAAGGTGAGAGACAGTGGACACAAGTTAGAGTATGGGAATTTATGACTTATGAATAAGGAGAACGTTTTCACCATGAGAGTGGTCAAACACTGGAAGAGGGTAACCAGTGCTTGTGGACCTCCATCCTCAACAAATATTCAAAGCAAGAGACTGGGAAAGGTTCTGAGAAACCTCACCTAGACCAGCCCTATGCAAAAGACAAGACTAGATGACCTCCAGTGGTCCTTTTTGAATTAAATTATTCCATGTTTCTATGATCCCCAGGAACTCAGGATAGTGTTCCTAGACAGGAAAGGGAAGCACTAAGGTGTCCCTTCATAATAGCAGTAGCAACCATCTTACATCATTTTGCCTACTCTCGTATAGTCAAAATAGAGCAGCTAGGCTTTATATATATATATATATATATATATTCTGTTGCACACTCTGCTGTTCCAGCTAATACCATTGGTATTACACATCTGTGTAGATGTGTAATAAGTCTCACCAGCTTTGTCTCTATATCTGACGGTGCTGATCCGTTAATATAAGAGGCCACCGACTATGAGAACTCCAAGTGCTGCTCAACTTCCTACTCTGCATAACAGCTAGCTGCCAGACTTCCTTATCTGCAGGGATTAGGAACCTGACACCTCTACCCGGGAAACGTCTTTCTCTGCTTCAAATATCTTGGCTATTATCTCTGTCCCAAATTGTCTAGTAGTGTTAGTTATATGGTTAAATCAAAACCAGTGAACTCCTCTTTTAACTGAGCTTTCAGTGTGCTACTATGACAAATGCCATGAAAAGACAGTATTTCTGAAATATTTTGTTCATTTCCAATTATACAAGCTGCTCAAAGGAAAATACTGCCTTCCTATTAACCTTGCCGCTCTTATGTCTTAGAACTTCATGATTTTAATATTTTTTTCTGCTATTTAAAATAATTCAATAAGAGAATTATTAAAGGCTCTGTTTTGCAAAAATATGCAGTATGTGTAGATACATATACACCAATTTTTAAAATGTTTTCAAAGCTTCAGACAAAAAGTTTTACATATATTTAAACTATTTCAGATATTGAGTTAATATTTGTAAATATAATGTTGTCCAAGTGAAAGGTGATCTACGTAAAAACCAGTTTGCAACTTACACATCCTTTGATTACTGTTCTTAGAAAAATATTATCTGAAATTACAAAGCATAATAATCATTAGGCTAATCTAATGACCAGTCCACCCAAACTATTATATTCAAATCTAAAATGAAATAAAAGAGAAATTTTGAGCTCAGCATAACAAGACATTCCACAGAAAATGGATGAAAGAAAGAGACAAAGTATTGCCAGAGACATAGCAGTTGCAACAGAATGTTGCTTTCTAAAATGATGAGTAGGTATTGCAGACGAAATAGTTCCTGGTTATTCACAGGTTTCTCAGCAAGTAGTTATTTCTTATTTTTTTGATACCAAATCAGGGTTTCACCATAATGCGTCTGGTGGTGATGTTACTACTAGTCATGTTTGGTTATTTTTGTATTAGCTTTTGAACATTTAGGCTACTGAGTTTTGTATGAAGTGCAGCCTACACAGTGAACAGTCTGGGAGAGCTGCCAACAATAAATTGCAATAATCCAACCTTGTTGTTATAAAGGCATGAATCAAAAGCTCAGCATCTTGCTGACACAGCAATTGTCTTAACCTTGTTTTACTCCTGAGATGGTAATATGAAGTCTTATCAATATTGTTGATATGGCTCTCTGAGGAAAGCTGAGGGTCAAAAATGACTGGAATTCATCATGAAGAGCATTTCTTTGCAGGATGTCCAGCAGAAGAACCATCAATTCATATTAAATTGTCACTGAAATGAGAAAAATATAGCTGCTTGCCTGTGAAAGCACAGCAGTATGCAAGCAGCAGCCAAAATTATATAAAACCCAGAGAAATGAAATAGAAGCCGTTATTTACATTTTCACTGATGATTATCTGATTTTAAGGTTGCTCTGTGGGTTTCTGCAGACCAAATATGGTTCTCAAATATTCTTTACATTCTCTGGAATTGAAAGTTTCCAAGAAGTCCATATCTGGGTTTTTAGAATTAACTCACCCTAATAGTCAGGGGACAAGATTATATTTGTTTCTTAAAGAACAGTCTGTGACAAAATCAAATCAGATAAGCCCAGACAAGCTTCAGTAACAGACTAATATACAGATTAAGATTAAATACCTCTTTACTTGTATGTTTTTTCATTAGTATAGGAATTTTTCTGTATTTATTTTTTGTGAGGCATAGTTGCTGTGGCCCAATAAATAATATTTTTTTTTTCCAGTATTATTATAAGATCACAGCCTTTGTATTAAGTCACCACTGTAGGCCTAGTGTGGAACTGATTTTATGCTGTTTTCTCTGTGATAATAATTGTTTAGAGGCGAGGTGACTATTGACTACTTTCTTTTGTTTTAGCTCTCTGTGTAAAGAGAGCTAAAGTTCTAAATGATAAAGGTATAAAAAAACCTTATATAGTCACTGAGAAACAAATATTAGACCTTTAGAGCTGGCGAATACTATTGCATAACTTCAATAAAATACTGGAACAATATTGAAAATTTATCTGGGAAGCAATGAGTAAATAATATGATTGTGTTACAAAAACTTTTTGAGTATCCTCAAGTCCACCTAAGGTTTTGAGTGCTGTAATTAAAAATAACTTTTCATGCTAATTAGCATCATGGATTTATTGATGAGTAACTAAGCATGGTGATGACTTTTAATACTAACCATTTCCTCCTGCAATAAAAGTTTTGGAGAAAGACAGAAGATGTGAGCCTTAGAATGGAGAGGGATACTGGGAGGGTGAGTACAACACTACAGAAAATAATAGGAAGCCTAAGTATAGCATTTTAAATTGTATTACCAATGGCTCTCTTCTGTTATTAGATGATTTGAACCATGAATATAAGTACTATTATTGGACTAATAATTGTTTGTTGTATTTTGATTAGACTTATAAGATTTTCATTAGGCTAATGAAAATTTCCTAAATAATGATATAAGAAGATCTTCTACTAATATTTTGCAAGTAATATATTCCAATGTTATAGTCCTGATTCAACAGAAATATTCTGACAGTTCTTTGTGTGAGTTTCTGGACTTCCTTATTGATGATAAATCTGGGGCTCACATAGACATCTCTTACTGCGTACCTTCAGATCACTGAGGAATGTAAACAGAACACAGAGGAATGTAAAAAAAATATCTGAAGAGGAAAAGAACTTCAGAAACAGGAGAACCTAGTTCCAGCTTTCCCAGTCAAGAGAATGGAAAACCCTGGCAAACCATTACAAGTTCTGAGACAAGGCAGTGGGTTAGAGATACTTTTATGACATGAGATGTATAAACACAAACTTTTTCAGGAGGATTTTCATTGCAGCTGCTTTCAAACCAAAATCTCACTGGCAATAATATTTGCCAGCTTCCAAGGTACACAAAGCCTTGAAGAGGAAACCTTGGTGAATAATCAGAAGTTTATTTTTAAAAGGAATAAGTTTTCCCTTTGGACTCAGAAGAAAAGGGTCTGTGCTAAAACCTATCCAATCACCAGAGACTCACAATTTGAGATAGTATATGGACACACTATTTTTAAAAAATAACCTTACAGCTATGCATTTGCTGTTTGCTATTTTACATCTCTATAGCACTGGGTAGAAATATGAAAGCTAGAGAGGCTATCGTCTTTCTTTAGTTTTCTATTAATCTGCATGGCAGCAGGAAAAATTGGATTTTAGCTCATTTTTTTTTCAGTCACTTTATTAAATCTTCCAGGTTTGTTGATTCACTGACACATGGCTGCCTTACGTATTATGGAATAGGCTGGAGAGAATGTTTACATTTACAGAATCACAGCCCCCTCCAGTGATGCCAATTCTCTTGTGGATTTTTTTCCCCCCCAAAGCCTGGAAGCTCTCAGCAACGGCCATTATGTGATAGATTTGTTCCTCTAGAAAGTTGTGGTGATTTCACACTGCTGGCTAGTTATGCTTCACCACACCATTCCCCCTTCTCAAAGGAACAGGGGAAGAAAATATGATGAAAAAGGGCTCAAGGTTTGAAATGAGGACAGGGAGATCACTCAGCAATTATCATCAGCAGGCAAAACAGACTCACCATACTAAGATTAATGCAATTCATTGCCTACCACTAACAGCCTAGAGCAGTGAAAAACTAAACGAAACTAAAACTGCTCCAGTATGGGTCTGTACCTTCCTTCAGGAGCAAACTGCTCCAGCATGGGTCCCCCACGGGTGACAGCTCCCCCCAGACCCCCCGTTCCTGCGTGGGCTCCTCTCCATGGGCTGCAGCTCTGGCCCGGGGCCTGCCCCTGCGGGGGCTCTCCATGTGCCGCAGCCTCCTCCAGGCCACAGCCACCTGCTCCACCGGGGGCTCTTCCACCCATGGGGGGGCTGCAGCGTGGAGATCTGCTCCATGTGGGACCCATGGGCTGCAGGGGGACAGCCTGCTCCACCAGGGGCCTCTCCACAGGCTGCAGGGGAACTGCTGCTGTGTGCCTGGAGCACCTCCTGCCCTCCTGCTGCACGGACCTTGGTGTCTGCAGGACTGATTCTCTCACATTTTCTCATTCCTCTCTCCCAGCTGCAGGTTCCCGCCCCCCCCCCCCCCCCTTTTTTTTTTTTCTTCCTATTTTTTTTCCTGTTTTTTTTTTTTTTTTTCCTTGTTCTTTTTTTTTCTTTTTCTTTTTCTTTTTCTTTTTCTTTTTCTTTTTCTTTTTCTTTTTCTTTTTCTTTTTCTTTTTCTTTTTCTTTTTCTTTTTCTTTTTCTTTTTCTTTTTCTTTTTCTTTTTCTTTTTCTTTTTCTTTTTCTTTTTCTTTTTCTTTTTCTTTCACCATTACTGTGCAGGTGTACTGGTATAGTTTGCCCAGAGAGGCTGTGGAGTCTTCTTTCTTGAAGGTCTTCAAAAGCCACGTGGACATGGTCTTTGGTAACCTGCTCTGGGTGTCCCTGGTTGAGCAAGAAGTTGGACCAGATGACCTGCAGAGGTCCCTTCCAATGTCAACCATTTTGTGATTCTGTGATTCTGTGATTTGAAGAGACATCCTCCAGGCAAGCCAGCTTCAGACAGGTTCTGTAGCAGACAAGGGAAGGGGAAACTAATGAGGAAAAAATAATGCTGGTAAGAGACCTGACCCTGTCACTGACTTTAGCACAGACACAATGATTTCAGCTTACACTGTAAAGACATTCAACTATGACCAGACAACAGACTTGTTAATTGTAAACACACCATTAGAGAACAACACAACTTCTTTCCTGAAACAGGTTCAAAAGTAATTTAAGATAATATTTGAGCACATCATTTTAATGAAAGAGCTATATAGCAGCAGTGTGTTTTCTGCATCTAATAGCCACACTCTCATGAGCCCCTGAAATCTGTTCTGAGTTTCTTAATATGAATCTGAAAGTACTGTCAGTTGTCTTTGTACACAGAGGAAAAATTTGTGCTCCATCATGGTACAGGAATCAAAACTGCGCAAAAAGGCATTTGTAATATTCTGCAACAACTGTCTAAAATTATTTTCTTTTCCAAGGGATGCTCAGTGTGAACACTCCTGACTCTCTTCCTGAGGTCTTCTCAGGATGGGAGAGTAAGAATTTGGTGAATTTGGCTGCCTCAGAATTGCTGGCATCATGACTAGTACTATCTGTTTCTGGGCCATGTTGTGAGAAAGCCATCAGATCAAGGGAGGTGATCCTCCCCCTCTACTCAGCCTTGAGGCCACATCTGGAGTATTGTGTCCAGTTCTGGGCTCCCCAGTACAAGAGGGAGATGGGGCTACTGGAGCGAGTTCAGAGGAGGGCTACAAAGATTATGAGAGGACTGGAGCATCTGTCCAACGAGTACAGGCTGAGAGATTTGGGCCTGTTTAGCCTGGAAAAAAAGAAGACTGAGGGGAGATCTCATCAGTGCATATAAACATCTGAGGGGAGGTTATTGAGAGGATGGAGCTCTTTTCAGTTGTGCACAGCAACAGGATGAGAGACAATGGGCACAAACTGAAGCACAGGAAGTTCCAGCTGAATATGAGAGGGCACTTCTTTACTGTGAGGGTGATAGAGCATTGGAACAAGTTGCCCAGAGAGGTTGTGGAGTCTCCTTCTCTGGAGATACTCAAAACCCGCCTGGATGTCATCCTGCGCAATGTTCTCCAGGTAATCCTGCTTGGCAGGGGGATTGGACTAGGTGATCTTCAGAGATCCCTTCCAACCTCTGCTATTCTGTATGATTCTGTGATATAGAAATGTGAATAGAAATTGACCTAAGAATTTTATTAAACTGTAAACTTGCTCTATTTGTTGATTAGTTGTTGTTTCCTGAACAAAGTTTAAAGAAGAAATGTGCACCTACATAAACCAGTCAAAAATGAAGGACTAATTGGGTTCTTTCAAATATTTTCAGCTTTTTGGAAAAAAACACTAATGTATACAATTGGTAAGGAAAAAAAATATTGGTAAGGAAAAAAAAAAATCCATGGACCAGAACGACCAAAGAACTATCTGTTTTTGAAAAACTTCTATCCCAGGAACTATTGGACATGTACACAAGGAAAAAAATGGATCATTTCTTGTCTCTGAAAAGACAATTTGTTGAACTAGGGTCAACGTTTGGATAACATTGATAATTCTGCCTTGCAGCTCCTTACTTTGAATCCAGCCTACAGACACAGGCTTCAGCTCAGAACAAAGCTATTTTATCATTTTCTCAATAAGCATAAACATTGGTTCAATAAAATATATGAGTATTTTCATCAGTCCTTTCTAGGTGAATAAAGCATATGTATTGACCGTTTCAATAGTTACATGGGATTGTTTTACATTGTATCTTCTGACTAATAGTGGTTTGAGATAACCAGTAAATTTGCAGCCCAATATTTCTTAATTCATCCTGGGATCTGGGAGAAGTTGGAGAATAAAATGACAATGCAGAGCAACCTGTGTCCTAAATATAGTTTGTTTGTTTGTTTGTTTGTTTTTCATCACCATTAAGATATGTTTGCAATTTATAACTGATTTTGGATGAAAGGGGATAAAATCTATGATCTATTAGATTCTGTGATGCCAGGAAAGAGACTGCCAATTCTCACTCCCTGAATGTGTTGTAGCAGCACAATATCCCCAGATGGTGGCTGGAAAGCCAAACCACTATTACTTACCAAGGAGAGAAACTACTGGGACACAGTGCAACATTGTTTGATTTTTGTGGTGAATTTAACTAAAGACCGCAATAGAAGTAGAGCCCTGATGCTAATAAAGCTATCCAAGGGTTGAATATAACTCTGCCTCCTTCTGGCAAATGCTTTTCATATTTATTTTGACTTTTATAACATTCCTTATTAGACAGTATCCCTTTTAAAATAGTATTCCCACAATCAATTATCTCTTTCCAGTAAATCCAAGCTTCCCTATAGGTATTAGCAACTTTAAGGAGTGTAAGCAAGAAACCTGCTCTGTGCACTCATGGACTGTATAACATCTTTGCATTTGTAGGGAACAGAAGATCTGGTGGTGGGTATTGAGCTAATTAGGTCCCCAGGGTCTCCTGATATTCACTGAATAATGTTTCAGTAGCTAGGGTCTCTTTCTCATCTTGAAAACACAGAACAAGACAAGCTCTGAAAATCATCACCAGATTTTCTTTAAATTTCCTGATGGGTTTAATAAGTCTGTGTTACTGTGCTAAACTTTTAATTAAGCTGATATATATTTTTTTTCAAATGTTTGTACAGTATTTTTCTTTCCATGAAAATATCCTGCAGTGACTCTCTATTTGAAAAAGATATTCACAGCATGTTCACAGCACTGCAGTAGGATCAGATGGGATAATGAAGGGAATATGTACTTCTCAAAAGATCTGGTAATGTCATGGATTTTGACAGAAAAAGGCAAAGCAATATTACATATATTTTACTGATTAGTACATAATCCACATGTATAGCTAGTTCAAGAGTCTGCAGAGTGCTTATATGCATTTGGTAAACATGACTTGATGCTTAAGACTTGTTGCTCCTGCTTTTGATCAAGTGCCTCAGACTCAGATAGCAATTTGTGTGCTTTTCTCTCCAATCTAATTTAATGAAGGGAAGATTCCTATTTTCCTTTTATTTTTAAATTGAAATGTAAATCTTTACTTTTCAGGTGGCACTGGGTTTAGGCACTTGGGAGGTTTTGGTATCTCAGCAAACATCTTATAAGACATGTTCTTAGCCCATTGGAAACCCTCTCTGCATCTTCCCACTTGCCCCTCACCAGGAGCTTATTGGTTCTTGTCCTGCCCAACTGCTCCCTTCAAGCACAGGGAAGAGAGGAGGCTGAAACCATTTCCAGTATGTCAGACATACCTTTCTCTTCACGTGTTTCTAACCTTCCTTTCAATGCAGGAAGAAACCTCATTGCTACCAATTGTTTTGAGATGGCTGCAGGGAGAACCAGGGTGGACAGCTGGTTTCCCTCACCCATTGTGTGCTGTCCTGCAAACAACCTCTGCTTGGGTAAGGCAGCTTTACCTTCTATCAGCCTGCCTTTCAGGTGTTGTAAAGGCAAATAGTCTCCCTTAAAATTAATTAAATTTAGGTCAACTTACACAATGAAGAATTTGTCCTCTTGCTGAATTTTCAGTGGGACCCTTAGGTTTGTGTTGCTCTAATGACCTAACAAGTAGCCACTCTTTGCACAGCAATTTGGAGTGATGAGCTTCTGCTGAAAGGCATCGCCTGCTGTCAGGCTCCAGCAGAGACAGACTACCAGCGGTGAAGCCAGCCCTCCCTGCTGCCCTTGCATGTCCCCATCTCCCTCACTGTTGCTGTGTCTGGTTCAGCAGAGCCCTGTGGTGGTGCCAGCCTGCAAGGGGAGTGGAGAGCAGGAGGTGGGCAGGAAGAGCCGACCCTTCACAGAGGAATGGATAAGACTGGTAATCAGAAGCACTGAGAGGTCATATGGGTACGTGCCCCTTCTCCTTCTCCAGATTACAATAAACTAGATATTTATAGTCTTTCCCAGAATCACAGGGTTTCTTTTCACAGGAACTAGAGGATGAAGCCAATAGCTAGAAGATATGTTTTAAGCTATGTAAAATAGAGTTGTTACCTTTCTTCACTCTTAATAGTTTCTTGTAACAAGCGTGTGCTCAGTGCTGAAGATGGATTAGAATATGTCTCTGAAGGCAAGAATTCATTTGATGGCAGTCTGACTTGATTTTGGCAGTTAGAGCACTCAGTGCACCATTGCCAATTCTCTGTGTTGCTTCACAGTAAGTGACACTTCCTTCAGCTCATCTCTTGTTAAAATTCACAGAAGCTTCCAAAGAAAGCTTTCCAAAGAGCAGTGCTCTGCTTTGCATTGCAGACTTCATGAGAAACTCCCCTGCATAGATCATTGGAACAGCTGAAACCTACATGGCAGAACATTTAAGCACGCAGTTATAGACACATTTAAGTGTATTTCCAAATGCTTTGATGTCTCTGGCTCGTTGCTTGATCCTAAGGTCTGACGAAGGAAATAAGACATTTCCAAGCTCAGGTTTTGGCTGGAAGCCGGTGAAATTTCTTTTCCCATGTAGATGTAGGAATCTAGCAAAGCTTCTACACATAGCAGAAGACTCAAATGTTGGAGGGTAGGATTTGGCCTGTACACACAGATAGGCAATTCTCTGTAATAAGAACCAAAAGAAAATCCAGTTATGGAACTGTTGTTTGAGGGAGGTAAACAAGCCACACAGATCTGAGGAAAAATGGTGCATGCCTGTAAGTATATTTCTGTTCTGTTAAGAAAGAAATATTATACCAACAATAAAGCTAAGACTAAACTTTTTTCCTTGCAGATTTCCTTCACAGTAGCTGGACTGAGATGTTAGAAAATGCTGGTGACCCTATGGAAATGAGTGTGACTGTTTATTTTTGCTTATTGCTAATAAAAGTAGCTTTTGCTTTCAAATCTGTCTAGAGATTCTGATAGCTTTTTGTATTCCTTTAAGTATCTCAGACAACAATCCAATCCCATTCCAATCTACCACTCTACTGTTAATAAAGAATATGCAAAAGGTCATTTCTATGATTCTTTTCATTTTCTTTCTCATTTCCATTTTCAAAGAGTCTAATGACACTCAGCAGAAAGAAAGGGATTATGATTCAAAGGAATTTGAAATTGCTTCCTATTTTTTATTTGTGTATGTTTTTTCCCCCCTTTTCTATGGTGATATAATATTCTTTTCATTATGCACTAGCTTCTAATAGGGTTTCTTAGTGCTTAAAGTTAAGGTTGTAAAGAATTTTTTGCGTACACAGGAAATTATTGTAGGGCCCTATCATGTTTGTTGACACTATTAAATTGCTTATTGTCAATAATTCATTTGAAGTCTTTTTCCCTATGCACACATGATTCACAGACATACAGAAAAAGGAACAATCTCCTGTATCTGCAAATGAATTAAAATCAACAAATTGCAAATGGTAAGTTTAGGAAATATTAGGAAATGAAAGCACTGGCTATTACTCAGTGCCCACCTTTCTCTGTGGCTCTCTCTCTGGCTGAGAGCAAAGCTGATAAATAAACCTAATGTCAGTTCTAACTCAGCCCTGGAATTGTATGTGGTTTGGATGTTTTCAGTACCACAAGCTAGCAGCTAAATAAGTTATGTAACTGAGAATGAAACCATATACTTTCACATTGGAAAAACAAACAAACAAAAAAGTACTTTTGCAATCAAGAACTGTAAACTTTCCTTCCTGAGCACTCTGAACAGTTTAAGTTGGAACAATAGTTTATATGCTAGGTTTTGACACTAAAATATTTTATATTTAATTTCCTGAAACATGTATTCCTGCTCTTGGCTCCTTAGAGTGACAGCAAAATGAAGTACAAAGGCCTTGGATATAATATACTGTTCCTGTAGTCTGGAGTGCTCTCTGCAGGCTCCAGGTAAGTTCCAAAACCTGCCAGGAGACCAGCTATACCACAATTAACTTATTGCATATTGCTCCTTTTAATGATCTTTCAACCGAACCGATTTCATTTCTCCAGCTGCTGTTCTTCCCTATCTTGTCTTCATTGTCCCTCTCAGCTTGAATTAAATAACAGAGATGAGAGATTTATTTTTGATAGCTCATTGTTATGAGCCAGATAGCTCTGTGGCATTGCATAATATAAAAATATTCATTACACAGATATATTTGAGTGCACTCTTCTCAAAGGAAAGTCATATAGCTGAATTAACTCTTAGCATACTCAACACATAAAACATCACTTTGATTCTAGTACAGCTCAGTAAGCACTGCTGAATTGCTACAGGGTGGGAAAGGTTTCCAGCACTTTCAAAAAGGTAGCAGACTATAAGCTTGCTTCCCATAGTTACCCTGATACACAGTAATAAAAATAGGCAATCCCAGTTCTAATTTATATTTCAGTGACCACACAGTTGTACAAAGACACTTCAATGTGCAATCACTTGACCACACACTGAAGTCACATAGTGAAGGCCTGTGTATTGTGTCCTACAGAGCTTTTGACTCAGAGGTTTCAGAAAGTCACTGCTAGACCATTAAAGCTCTTGGATCTTTTCTGATGCCATCTTCAAAGAAAGATAAAGTGCTTTTGGGAAGCTGTAGGGAGTAATTGCTTTTTGGCATATTAAATGGACTGAGACAGCCAGGGAGTTGCATTTCTCCATAGATAATTTTATGATTTAGTTGTGTGTGTATACATCCAAACTCTAATTAATATTCTAATTCTGTATAATCAATAAGGAAAGCACCCTGTATATGTTCTGCTCATTACACTGAATTACTAATAGTTTTGGGCTAACTTGCAACCAACAGAGTAGAGATATACATACAGATGGGAGAGCTCAAGAAAGCATGCTATGCATGCAAGAGTCAGGAACAATCATAACTAAGAGTCATGCTTTGCCCCAGCTACATGGATTGCTGTGATGAGTGTCATTGCTCTGACACCAAAAAATGGGAAATGTCTTGTTCCTTTTCATATTGAGCAAAGGAAGTGGAAACATGCACTGTATCCTCAAAGCTAAAACAGTAGTCCCAATCCCCCTTTTTATTCTACAGGAGGTGTGGTGTCTTTAGTGCTCTGCGCTGGATGCTCTTGGTGGAATAGCATGGTTGTATCATATTTCCTATCCTGAAAGTTACTTCAAAACTCCCATATAATCCTTTACTCTTTAACTGTGTTTTCCTTCCTTCCTTCTTTCCTTCCTTCCTTCCTTCCTGCCTGCCTTCCTGCCTTCCTGCCTTCCCGCCTTCTTCCTACCTGCCTTACTGCATGCCTTGCCTAAAAACTTTCTGAGCTTTTGCTTCTTTTAATTATTTACACAAATTCAAATTATTCATATTATCACTGTGCCCAGAAGCTCATGCAGGATGTTATGTATGCAAAGGATATAAGGTTATTAGAACAGACAATTTTTTCAAATAGCTTTCAATTTAAATGCATCAAAAAATTCATCTGATGCATACAGAGAGATTTGGAATGAAATGAAGAGCCGATCCCAGCCAAGCTGTTGTCCATTTTTATTTCTGAATAGCACAGTGAGAGAAATTTTAAGGAGAATTTGTGAAAAACAATGAAACATCTTTGTGGCTAGCTCCTTCTACATATGAACAGAAACATGTAAAATCCCAGAAGTATCTCTTCCAAAATGTAATAAAACTGTCAGATGGGGCAGACAATGCTGTCATATCAAACAAGAATGAATATGGTGAGCATACAGCAAAAAGGGTTTTGACAGTGAAGACTATCAGCTTGTATATGACAGGAAGAAGAGCAGCTAACAGCAGATTCAAAGGGAGAGATTACTTTGTTAATGATCTTTGGAGCAGCAATGCTCCGCACATTGCTAAGAGAATATGGGCTGTGTGACAAGGTGGGTGGCTACTCAGAAAAGGCTGATCTTAGAGATGAAAGAATGTGTAAGGCTTAAAAGCTAGAACTGTCAGTGAATGCTGAGTCAAAGCCTATAGACCTGAATGACAGGCAAAAGGACATCTGCGCGTAACAAATCTGAAAAATGAAGATAGCAAAACTGAAGGAGGAAAAAATGATCTCAAAACTTCTGCCAGAGATATTTCCCAATATAGGATCAGTAATGGGGCTACTAATGTCAAAGATGAGCCACATCTAAAACTGCCAAAAGAAACATTATAACAGGAGATAGGAGAGACAAGAAAAATAATCAAGGGGGCAACACAAACATAAAAGCAATCTACAACAGTGGAGGAGAGGAAAGCAGAAGATGAGAAATCAATGATGTTAGAAGAAGAGATCAGGAAACATAGTGTGCTGAGGCATGAAAGCTGGGGCTGATGATGCAGTAAAAAATGAAATCTTAAACAGAAGAGATTGGTGTTTGGGAAAGATAAGTAAGCATTTCTTGATGGTGATTAGGGGAGCTCTGAGATAAATGTTGACAAGGGAAGACCAACCTATGTCATCTACCTGAGCTTCTGTAAAGCCGTTGGCAGTCTCACATGACATCCTGGTCTCCAGTTTGGAGAGAGATGGATTTGATGGGTGGACCATTCAGTGGATAAGGAATTGGCTTGAAGGCTGCACCCAGAGAGTGTTCAAAGTGTTCAGAGTGTTCAAAGGCTTCTAGTCCAGGTGGAGGCCAGTGACAAGTGGTGTCCCTCAGGGGTCTGTCCTGGGACTGGTACTGTTTAAGATATCTATCAATGACATTGGTGCAATTGACACAACAGAAGAAAGGGATACCATCCAAAGGGACCTGGACAGGCTTAAGAAGTGCAGCTTTTCAATACTTATATAGGGATTATAAAAAAAAGGATGGAGATGGACTTTTTGCTCAGGCAGACAATGACAGGACAAGGGGGAAAGATTTTAAACTAAAAGGGGAGATTTTGATTTAGATTAGATGTTAAGAGGAAATTCTTCACTCAGAGGGTGGTGAGGCACTGGAACAGGTTGCCCAGACAGGTTGTGAATGCCTCATCCCTGGAGGTATTCAAGACCAGGTTGGATGGGCCCTGGACAACCTGATCTAGTGAGTGGCACCCCTGCCCATGGCAGGGGGTTTGGAACTAGATGATCATTTAAGTCCCTTCCAACCTGAGCCATTCTATAATACTGTTATTCAATGTGTTGTTGTTCAATACTGTGATTCAATAAGCTACTTTATGCCTTATTTATACATACCTGAGTAGGTATTTATGTACCTGTATTTATGTATTTATGTATTTATGTATTTATGTACCTGGTTGCACAAATGAAGTTAAGCAATGCCTAGCCAGGTTTTGGACTAAATAGAAAGTTATCTAAATAATTTATCTGCCTGGAAAATGTGCCAGACCCAGAAATTAAGAGAGTATATAGATGACACAGATAGCTAAGTCTGGATGCCATTCAAAGTATTTGACATGCATTTCTGCTAATGTGCTTGTGATACTCAAATGTTCAGCAATGAGGCTATTATACATGTGATCTCAGATTGTTTTGTATGACTCATCTTTTAAAAAAAGTTGTGGATTGGGATTTTGGAAGTTTCTGATTCATATATTTTAGTAGTTTTAATTACTTAAACAGAGAAGGAAGAAGATCATTGTCATCAAACTGTACAATCAAAGAAAGTAGTGCAATGTAATTAAACTTTATAGCTTATAATATAAATAAATTGCTTGTGCAGAGCAGGAAGATTTTTTACCTCTATTATTCTGAACATTAAATACTGGCTACTGCCCAAGAAAAGGTAATAAGCAAGATGGGACAGTGACTTGATCTGATATGTAAAATTCAGGTATTCTTCGAAGGAGGGAACAGTAATCTTGTCTCACAACTCCCACAAATACCAACTGCCATCTAATGAAGCACTGAACTTCTGTTTTTCTCCCCTTGTGACTACAGCATGGCATCCTTTTGACATTTTGTCTAAATACTTAAATCAAAATGGCTGTCATGTATCTGGTACACCCTGCAGCTCAGAGGGAGGTGCATTATTTATTTATTTATTTATTTATTTCTGGTGTGACAAAGCTGTTAAAGAATCTCTTTTTAGTTTAAGCGTATTTAGCCATATGGCATATCAAATTAAGTTTTCAAAATGCCTTTAGTCTTTATTCAACTGAACATGAAACAAGATACTTGGTAAACAAACAGATCAGGTATATATAGAAATAGATCAGCTAAAACTATGGTAGGATATTTTTTTATTTTTTTTTTTTTCTGGAGATTATCTAGATGAATGGGATTTTTGTCTCACTCTTGGGAAAACTGAAGTAGCTAAAATACTTTAGTGCTAAATCAATCCGCTCATTTTTTAGAACTGGTTTTGTGCTTTCCCTTTGTCACTTCATTTTTAATGTTTCTTGCAGTTACCCGAATTATTTTTCCGTATTTAGATTATTGATATACAATATAATATTTCATACTTGTTAGTACTTAATTGAAGTATTGACATTGTTTAAAATTAAATATCAGATATTACTGGTGTCTACAATAATTTTACTTTTCCTTGTAAGGTCTTCTTATTCCTATTACCCTCAAAGCAAACATTGACATTAATATATTTTTCCTTTAAAAACACAGCAAATTTATAAGTAGAAATAGAGGTAGTATATACTATATATATTTATATATCACAGAATCACAGAATCACAGAATTTCTAGGTTGGAAGAGACCTCAAGATCATCGAGTCCAACCTCTGACCTAACGCTAACAGTCCCCACTAAACCATATCCCTAAGCTCTACATCTAAACGTCTTTTAAAGACCTCCAGGGATGGTGACTCCACCACTTCCCTGGGCAGACCATTCCAATGTCTAACAAAATATTATATTGCTTAAATTTATTTATCCCTCCTCTAATACCCCCAGATATTAGATCTGCATTTTTCCAGAGGCTGCCTAATGCATGGAACATGATTTTGTACAAAAGCTGTTTCATAGGAATTTCTCCTCCTACAGAGGCATTTTTTGATCACAGGATCACTTCTGTTTCTTCCTTCACCTTTCAGTGCAATGACAAGTATAATTATTTTTAACAACAACAACAACAAAAAAAGTAATAACTTGTGCCAAATGTAAAATGATTCCCCACCCCCCACTCCACACACACACACACACATAATGAACTGAAAGACAAGCTAGGACTGCTCATAGACAAGTGAACTGGATTTTGACAACTCCAAACCTGTATCACAAAACATCATCAGAAAGAGCCTCTGGGGAAATGGAAGATGTTCTGCTATTCACTGTACCTGACAATTACATATTTGTATATCTGAAGTACAGAAAATTTGGACGGATTTATGTCCTGTCTTGGGTGGTTTATCATTTTCACTGAGTGCAATAAAAGAAATTCCCTATGAAGTCTTAAGATCAGCCATTTGAATTAGGCTGTCACAAAATAATCCTCCTTCCCAATACCAAAAGGTGTACTGCCAGAACAGCTGACCTAGTTTACTGGTGTAGAAAAATAAATAAATCACCTTTTATTCTGAGATCACAGCTGAACATGAACCTCTTTGTGAAACTGAGCCTACATGTGTATATTAACTTGTTCCTGTGTAGAACTCAATTCTCATTCTCAATTACAGCATTTGTTATTTGTTAAAGCAATAGTTATGAAGTTATCTATTTGTTTATCTTTCAAGGCAGAAGACCCTTGTGGGGGAATGCAGATAATTGTTGGCAGAGGAAAGGGAAGAATTTCTAAACAAGGAAAAACAATGCTCCAGGCTTTATCATGTCATCCTGTCAAAATCTGTTACGCTACAAGGATCTTCAGATGTAATGATATTCCTGCCAACAGTCCTGAGTGTTTATACATAGACAGATTACTCCCCAGTGTCCTCTGAAGATGATAGTGGCGACACAGAATGAACTGACTTTTTAAGCATTTGTTTAAACCTCAGTCAATCCTAAATTCCATCCTTTGAGTTCAATGAATCAAAGCTGAATGCTAATAATTATTGTATTTGCAATCCCCAAAGATTTACAACCCTTGAGACAGAGCAGGAACATTCAATTAAAGAAGGATGAAACTCAGAGTGCTGTCTTGTTAATTGGCCCAAATATCACACAGTTAATGACGTCTTTTTAAGGTTTATGTAAGCTCATGGGATGTCTGAGTGATATTGTTGCTGTGGACTCTATTAAGAAGGGGAGAATCTTTATCAATACAAATGAAGGCTAACAGTCTAGACAAAAGGGCTGACACATTCACAGCATGGAAATTAATGTAGCCTTGATTCTCTTTTTCTTGGTATCTTCATGTCTTTTTATACAACATTTTTCTAAATCTTTGATAAACCTTTTTGTAGTAGGAATTAAGTAAATGTTTATGGACCCTGTCACAGTTCCTTACACTACATACAGAGACCATATATCAATATCAATGACTGAAGAAGATTCTCCAGCTTTGCTCTTTAAAACACCAGCTTTAAAACAGCTCAACCTCTTGGAGTAATTGTTTGGTTTTGAGGAAGGAGAGGAGATGAAATGGCAGATTTATCAAGGGAGATACAGAAGGAGCTGCTTTTAATGAACAGCAGAGCACATCTTGTCAAAAGAAAGCTTAAACAAGGGACAAAGCTTGAAAAAGTTGGCTTGTTTTGTGCTCTTTCCTGCACAGTGTTTTTAATAATGTCCAACAGTACAAAAACAACTGAACAGCCTAAGGTGATAACCATCTATTAATATTTTTATTTTTCTATGTTGGGCACACAGGGCAAGCCCAGTTACTGATACTGAGAATATACCAATTAGTTTAAGTTTGGAATCCTTTTTTTTTTTTTTTTTTTTTTTTTTTTCTTTCCATAAAGCTATTGTTCATAACTGAATATAATTGTTAGCATGTGTAAACGTTGTTTTTAACCTCTGGTTTGCCTTGAGTAAAGGATGTCACATGGTTACAACATAAGGCTGTCTGTCATTGCATCTGTACTTTAGTATCTGTCTCAGCTGTGAATTTCTGGTCATCTTGCCTTATTTTGGTAAGAGCTATATGTATGAAATAAAATGTGAATCTGACAGCAGGGTAGATAAAAACAAGCAAAACCATCAGACTGGTAGGATATTCCTAAGCCTGTGGTGTCAGCCTACTTTGCTCCTATGAACATCAGTTTTAAAGCTCCTATTGCCTTGGGGGTAGAGCTAATCCATCTTTGAACACTTTTGAAAATCCCATCTCTGGTGCCTTGAAATCTCATTATAATAGTGAAGGGCAGAAGTAATTGCTCACAGTCTAAAGGAAAGTTACAACTTGCATTGTAAAAAAATATAAAATTGTAAAAATGTGGAACATGTTCAAAACACACTTTACAAAAGGTGGAACTACTCTGTGAATCAGGAACACAAGTTTCTAGTCTCTGAGCTAATCAGTGTGTTATGCCTGGAAAAAGAAGAACAATTAAAAAGACAGAACAAAAATAAAAACTAAACCCCACTGAAGTTAACCGGTAAACAATTAAAAGTTTTGTACATAAATTGATTTTTTAAAACAATGTTATTTTGAACTTTGGATCTCTGTACTTGTGACAAGCATTCATCTGGAATAATGAAACACTTTGAAATGCAATTAAAATCAATGTCTTTCTTTGTCACAGGCCCATTATATACATTGCTTTTGGTTTCTCTTAAAAGCACAGTACTTTTTGAAGAGCCTTAAATCAGCATCTGCAGGCAATGAAAACTGTTTGAAATGTCTTTGCTGAAATAGCAAAATGACCAGTTTCCCTCCTCCGGGAGAAGACCATTTAATTGCTGTGGCAGTATTTATTTATTTATTTTTTAAAAATATATTTTATTTTATTTTGTTTTAATTATTTTATTTTATTTTGCAGCTTACTGTACAGATACTCATTGTATGTTATAATCTAATTCAGAAACTGACTAGCTGACTACTCAGTGTGTTATTCTATATAAATAATGTTGTCTCACTCTAAGAGAGTAAGTTTCTATTGATTTGCTCTGTAGGCTCTTTTGAACTGAAGGTGCTCTGACTTGTCCAGGCAGAGCAGCCACTTTTAATTACTACCTGTTAGCATGGAGAGCGGTAGGCTTTAAAAATAATGTGTTATCAAAATTTTACAGAAACATGTACATTCACAGGCAGGGCAGAGACTTTTATATCATTCCTGAATATGAAGAAAAATCAACAAAGAACACAAAGCTACTTAGATTTAAGGTATTTGACACTTGGTAAATTTGGAATCATATCATATCTTTCTCTGCCTTCCCACTCTCCCTCCAGCCCTGTGGCAACCTCTAGTCCACATGGCAAAGTCTAACCTATGTGGGCACAAATAATGTAGTTGCACAGTAGAAGAAAATGCTTACATTGCTTAGCTTTAGCATTTCAGTCAGGCAAACTGTCACCTCATCAAAGTCTTTTACAAAACTGTCAGCATAGCAGTCCGCCTGAATGTTAGAGTTTTCCATCCATTCTGAGAACAAATGTGTTCTCCTTTCTGCCACTTTGCTTATCTTTCCTTCACACTGCATGTTTCTATCCTCTCAGCACTGTGATGGACTTGATACTTTTGGTTTGCCATGTGGTCTGTAATGTCATTGTTTCCTTGGAGGTGCCAAGACATTCTTCCTGCAAATCTTTCAGTTTATTGCTTGAAATAAACTGAAAGATTTGCTTGAAATAAGCTGCTTCAGTTCATTGAAAGACAGAGGGTAAATTCCATAGATCTCTCAGCTCTTGGCTTTGGAGGTCAATAACATATATCAAAGGGAGGAGGAAGAAATCCCTTAGGACAAATACAGGCTCACCTCCATTAGGAGGAGTTTCTTCATCCTGGCCCATCTAATGCTTGCACTGAAAGATGAAATCTGTATCCATTTTTTTTTTTTTTTTTTTTTTTTTTTTTCAGTGTTATCTATTGTAATCTGTATAACCACCGTCGGGATATCATAATGCATCTCGGCTTTGAGTTATTTTAATTCCTTGGCCTCCTTTCTAGTTTGATATCTTATTCCATTCTTCCAGAGATCTCATTATAAAGCTCAACCATTTGTACACCTGGGTACTTTTTTATATTTTTTTTAAAGTGGAGTTTTACTCCACTGGTTCTCACAGAATTAAATATATAATATAGTATGGGATTAATATTTTCAATAGTATCAGGTTATTCTGTTTATGAAAATTTGACAGAAAGTGTGAGCTGTCAAAAAAATCCACACATACACATTATAAGAAGTGGTCAATAAGTCAATAAATCAGTAGGAATTTTGCCCTGGCAAGGAATGCTACTGTTTATTCAGGTATAATTCAATCTGCAAATGCAAAGGTTTGTTATCATTAAAGCAGTGAAATTTGACAGACTCCTAAAAAGGACAGTGGGGTCAGCTTGTTTCCACCTTTTCTCCCTCCTAGTCCTCACTAGTTTAGGGAGAATTTTGCTAAGATTTATCAGAGAGTATTTTGTGATGTAAGCTGGCTTTCAGACTTTCTAAGTAGAACTTATTGAAATCAGTGGAAACTAAAAATTTGAGAATACTTTTGGCCATTTATGTAGACTATTTTATTCAACTATTTATTAGTTGAATAAATTGGATTAACATAAAAAAATAAATAAATAAGTGTTTCAACCCCAACAAAGAAGAAGTAAAATTTATTTATATTTACAGGACTGTATCTATTCTAGAGAACAGAGAGACAAGGAGAAACAGATTGTGTTACTATTGCTTGAGAAAATATAAACAGCACCTTAAACAGCATCTTAAGTGACTGAAAGAATATCTACTAGTAATTGAAGGCAGTCAGAGACATTTCTTTAGAGAATAGGTGAAACAGAAACTTTCAACAAAGGGCAGATGTTGCTGGGTCAGAAACTGGATTATGCAATAGAAAGAGCAAAGCAGCAACTGAAGCTAACATCACTAAAAAAAATAAAGAGGCAAATGCAACAGCTCAGGGGAAACACACTGACAAGATAGAGAACAGAAGGACAATAAGCCATTTTACCCCTGCAAGCGAAGTAACAGAAAACTGAGTGGAGGTGATAGAATCACAAGCACAGCAAATAAAGGACAGGAAAAGGAAACGGAAGGTAGGAAGGAAGAGGCTTCCCAGACAAGAGGCATTACAGTAGAGATTTATCATGAACTGACAGTCACATTTTCGGACTGTGATAGCTGGAATCAGTTTTAGTACATCTGAACATCTCCCTGGATGTGATGTTTCATTGTTGTTGTTCGGGATACTAAGAAATAATACAGCATGAGAGACCTCTTCTTGTTCACTTCTTAAAAGCTCTTTTCTTACTCAGAAGCCTTTTGGGAATTGACAGCCATTTCTAGCAGCAATTCAGCCTTTCCTCTGCTGTGTACAATGGGGGTAACACACTCATGTTCTGGGTTATTACACAAGCTCTTAAAGTTGTGAAGAGTAGCTGCCATTTTGTGCCTGATTTCATCCCAGATTCCTAGGTAATAATTTAATGTTGTTGGTTTTCAGAAATGGGAATCAGTGATTTCTAATGGAAAACATTTTCTGCCAATCCTATCAACTAAATTAAGGTACCCATTTAATTTAACATTGCTTTAACAGAGTATTCTTTCTGCCACCATGCCTATTTAATTTTGCCATGGGCAAGAATCTTAAAGCTTGTGTTCTCAGCAAAATCTATGCAAAATGGTTACGGCACTTTCAGAGTCTTTAGTGCTTCCCTTCTGAAATATCAGATTTAGTGGGGTGGAAATGGGTACTGGAAAGAAAACAGAGAAAGATTTTCACCTATATCTGCAAGTTTACATATAACCCTGTTTATATCACCACATAGAAGTGTACTTGTCCTTTGCTACACCACTCTATCGGACTTCAAGATTTCTCATTATAGAGATATTTTGTTGCAACTATATTGAAAAATTCAAAATTTATTCATGTCCGTAGCTCACCCCAGTGATTTGGTGTGGGGGACATGTATCACAGTTTTCTGGGCATCAGTGCAGATTGTATGATTCTGCTCTATTGCTGTCTTTACAAAAGGCAGCATGGCTGAGATGGAGCTTGCAGAGACAAAGATGCTCTCAAAATCTCCGTGCTGCTCAGAGGTGTTTTATTGCTCTGGGGTGTGAGATAGAATTTAAATTCAAGGATCCCCCATTATGTGTTTTAACTCTTTAATTGACTTTTTTTTTTTTTTTTTTTGTTATATATATATAGAAGGGTTCTTGAATAGTATCTAGTATTGTTTATGCTTTTTTTTTTTTTTTTTTTTTTTTTTTTCCCCAATGGTAGGAAGCTATACCTGAGCTGCTGAATTGCCTTCTCTTTCTCATGAAGTCATCACTAATCTTCTCTGATATGCTGAGGCTGCATTGTTTAATTGGTAATTATTTTTGTTTCCTTGACTGAACTGTTACTACACTCTTAAACAGCTTTTGACTTGTTACATAAATTACAGCAATTTCTTCCTTTTGTATTAGGAATGCTGAATATTCAGCTAGTGTAAAGCCTAGTTCACACTCTGAGAAAAGATGTGCACATGGAAAATATAGTGTTACGGTGTTTTCGTATTTTTAATGGGGTGTTGAGATAAAGCAGGTTGCATCTGTCTGGATACCAGATTTCACTCCAGGACAGTGCACAAAAGGTTGTGTTATCTTACATTTAAGTGTGCAGTCACAGATACAGACCAGGAATGCCTCTCCCTCTCTCTCTTCCTTGTATTTACCAGCCCTCCTTCTGAATCCATATAAACTCCCAATTTTATACCTAATGAGGTATAAAGGTCTGGTACCAGGGCCTTGCCATCTCTCTGGGTTCCCACAGATGGTTCCCAGATTTCATCTCTCTGGACTTAGCCCACCCAGGACTCCTTTCCCACGGACTCTGTGGGAAGACTGGTTTCTGAGGGATCTTCTTGTCCTTAACTGCAGCCAGTGTCAGAGCTGTTGGGTCATCTCTGTGAGCTGGTGTTGGATGCTGTTGAGCAAGGCTGTCCTGCCATGTAGATTTCTCATCTTTATTTATTTATTTATTTATTTATTTTTCTTGTTCTTTTTTCTTTACCCTCTATTCTATTCTATTTGGAGAAGATGACTGGTTTTTGTTATACACTCACCTACACTTTCACTGCTGAGCTTGTTCTTACTCAGCTCTCAACAATTTTAATTAAAGAAAATAATGAGTCTCTATATTTTTGTTTAAAGATGAGAAACATCTGCCAAACATAACTACAGGAATCAAAAGAAAGCAGAAAAATAACTATCTGTCCGCTAACAGGCACATACATGTATACTACTACTACTTAAAAAAAAAAAGGCAAGTAAAAAACATACTTGCTTTTTAACACATTGAGTAACAGAGGTACTGATAGGAAGTGGCTCAACTGAAAAGCAATTAGCTACTGTCACTGATAGTACTAAAGAAAGAGGGATAAACGGACAATTAGGGGAAAAAAAAACAAAAACAAAAACAAAAAAGATGGATCCATGGTTACCTGATGTTCGCTACTTATTTTTATGTGAACTCTGGCACATATATGCAGTCTAACTGGGTAGTAACTGCCTCCCGTGTGGAGTCACTGGAGCATCTCTTTGGTATGGCCTGAACAGGTGCCTACATACTCTTAACACTAGATGTCTTTGGCCGTCTACCAAGGATTAAAAGCATCTCAGGCTGCCTAGAATGAGGGAAATAAGAAGGAAGTAAGCCTCAGCCTTTGGCATTGGTAGACCACATCAGTTGTGCAGACTTTATTCTCTCAAAGGAGAAGAATAGGCATTATTTAATCATACACATTTAGACATAATCAATCTCTTAAGATTGATGAGTAAAATAGTTTATATGGGTTGTGCTGTAGATAGGTCTGTTTCATTATGTTAGTTAAAGAGGGAGCCTAAGTGAAAGGTAACTGTTTACACAGTAGATATATTAAATTAGGTGAAAATAATATCACCTCCATCATCTCCAAGGAAAAGAAATGTGGGTAAGCCTTTGGAGTATCTCACCTGGGTTGGTCTGGGTCCAGGACTAAGAATCTTGTTAAGGCAGAGTGTCCAGGGAGAAAACAGCAAGACATTTTTGGGAATGGGAATGATTTAAGTGTAGAGAATGATTTTAAAAACTTTGTTTTCAGCATGTTAGCAGACATTAAGTGCATGGTAATTTCTGCCATGGGAGACAAATGGGAAACTACAATTAGACAAAGATGGCCCTAAATAGCCAGTCCTTATCACTTAATTGGAGGAATCAGAGTTGACCAGATCACAGACAGCAAGAGAGATTGTCTTGAGCAGGGTGAAATTGCATATTGTAGGGTGATGTTGTTTGGCAGGCACCATGTACTATGACAGGATGCACTCTGTGCTCATCGCTGAGTGTGACTTGTGATGAACATTGTTACAATCAGAGGAGATAGGTGTCATTCCTTTGGAACATCCACCCCATGGACAAGTGGAAAGAGAGAAGGCAAAGGACACAGCTGACCTTGTCTGCTATGATTTTCATGAAGAAGTTCAGAGTCTGCCAGCCAGGAAAGTACAGAAGAAGAAGAATGGTGCCAAGGGTAGAGTAGGAGCCAAGGAAATGCTCAGCTCACTGCCTCCTTTGTATCTCACCCTCACTTGGTGTCTTGAAAGGTCATAGCTCCTGGCTATGCTCGTCTGGTTTCCCAGGACATGAAAGAGGTCTGCTTGTACAGCACATACATTTTGTTGTGCAAGAAGCTGACATTAATAGGACACTCAGTTTTAGGCATGTGTGATTCAGGGTGTCCATACGAGAGACAAATCTGATGACAAGATGTTGTGTTGAGAGATGAAAAAGTGTGAGATAAAGATGTGATAATTTTTTCCTAACTCAGAAATACTGAAGATAATAGAGAGAACACAATAAGGATAGGGCTGTTCCGTAAATATTTTTAGGATCTTAAACTTGCATTTTTTTTTTTATTATTATTTTTTTTAACACTCCTAGTCAGTGGAGTTTAGGTTGCTTTGTTTCAAAGAATGTTTGTATTAATATTATTTTAAAACATCTTTCTTTGTTTCAGTAGTTGCATGAACTATATACCAGTCCATTTAGAATAGTTTGTGCTTTCTCTTTAACAGCAAATAAAACTAGTCTTAACTGCATTCTTCTAAAAATTGGCTCTGAGATGCTGAAGAAACTTCATGAATGAGCATAGAATGAAACAGGTTATAAAATCTGTTTTAGTTGAGCATGTTTACATCTCTGAGAATGGCATGTCTGGCAGAATGAGCGTATTTCCCTGATAAAACTGTTTTTAAAAAAATGTTTCAAAAATACATCTTTGGAAATGTTATATTCAAAGTGTGTAATCTCATTGGTTCCAGAAGCCCAGAGGCTTAGTAATGCTCCTTTACTGAGCTAGGAAATGAGATGGGCCACTGCCTGTAAGAGAAAATTGAAGTGGGAATAGAACAAGTGAGGTAACTCACTACAACTAAATGCCACATACCTCATATGATAAATACCAGTGGCTGCTTGGCTGCACAAAACAGAGCAGCTACTGCTCTAAGTCATGTCAAAACATTAACTGTCATTCTGAATTGTACTATTAAAAAGTTATTTATACAAATTTGTTCTCTTTTGTTGGGGAATGTAGTAATTTTGTGCAGTTTTCTTCCCCATTCAGTCTAAACATCATTGTTCTATTTCACCTGAACTCACTGTGGGGGGTGAAAAGCACTTTCAATGATTGCAAGTTTTTTGCCATCTCTGTCGAAGTTGCCTTGTGAACAAGGTACAGAGACCTAGTACTGCCCATCATTACTCCATGTGTACTTCTAGCCTAATTTATACCCATGACACAGATGAAAACACAAATGACACCTATCTTGGGCAGAGTTAGAGGCAGTTCTCTATTTCAGTCTTAGAGTTGATGTTCAGAACTACATGACAGTAGCTGCTGGTACCTTTGAGAAAAACAGCCTTTGTGTTGCTGTAGGGATGTTTTCTTCTATGTTCCTGTGCTCTTCTATTATATTTTCTTAGTACAGTAGGGAACACAAGAGACTGCAGTTCCCTTGAGCCCAGTTTTTCATGCAAGGAACACATATATCAATTACAAATAAAATTAATTTTTAAATTCTTTTCACTACTTGTAGTGTGGAGAAACTATGTTAAATGCAGTGATATTTACACTTTCATTCAATTGCTTCTAAGTTTTCCTAAGCAGTAAAAATGTAGTTGTATACACATCTATTCATACTTCAACAGTTATACCCTTGAGACTATTTCAAGCAAAACTGCATTCAAATAGACTGTTTATTTGTTTCAAGGACTTTTTAAAAAATCAACAATTAAATAGTCCATCTGTTCCCCAAACACTTTCAGTTAAACATTTGACTATAGAGTTTTGAAAAGGCAATTTTACTAAATTGAACATTCTGTGTTGCATGTGTATAAATCCTTGACTGCTACAGGGAAGCAACAGAGTAGACAAAAGCTTAAGTTCATCAAATTTAAAGATAGTGTAAATCAATGGAGTTACACCCACTTACAGTACACTAGATCACTCTTTTCCTCTTTCTTCTTAGAAAAGTAGAAGTTAAAAAAGTTCCATTTTGAGACCTGGGTTAATCTTGCAATTAGAGATCACAACAAATGGCTCTAAAATCCCTGGGAGAGCACTTTCAGCACACATTTGTTGAAATCACTTTTCAAAGTGGGTTTATATCCCATAGAATTCTTTTTCCTGCTTTTTAGTGTTGGGCAAGAAATGGCTGATACTGCTATTAAAAGCAGGCTCTGCTCTCAAACCAGGACAAAGCATTAAAATGTTATAAATGCATAAAGACCAAAAATGTGTGATTAAGTATAATTTATGGCTTTAATTAAATGAACCTACTTTATTCTGAGAACAAAGTGCTGTAATATTAATGGAAGTTCATGATTGTTATTAATTACACATTTTTAAATGTTTTCATTTTAACCTGTCATCAGTTTCCCATAGTGAAATGATATGTTCCAACTTGAACATTCTGAACTTTACTTCAGTCTTAAATTGTGTCAAGATTTTCCTTCGGGCAATCTATTTTATTTTTATTTTTGGCAAACATTTCTTCCATTTAACACTAACCATCCTTTGAGTCTTCATCTTATTTCCTCAAACTACTAGTTTTAAACATGAATTTATATTTACTAAGCTAGAAATATCTTAGGAATACTGAAGGAAATTTAAAACTGTTGTTTCATTGCCCTTATTAATGGGTGTTTATATGTGCAACAATTCAATCAGGAAGAATATATGAACTCAACATATTCATTCCTGTGTGTGTTCAAGTTAATTAATTAATTAATTAAGCCTTCTTTCAGGAATTTTATTGCACACAGGCTGGCAACACTTCAAGAAATGATTCCTTGAAATTATTTCATTGTATTTGACTAATCAGAATGTATCTATCTCCAGAAATCTGTACATGCAAAAGAGACATGGAGGCTGAACAACTTTGCAATCACAGATGGCAGGACAGATGTTACAAATGTATTAGTTATAGGGAAACATCAGCACTCTGAAGGATGAATACATTATCTTCAACATATCTTGAAGATTCCAAATAGAATTGCATGAAATGGGGCAATTTCTATTTTACTGTTATTTCAGTTGTATTTCATGGGCATGACTGGGAATACAATTTGGCCTTATCTTTCTTTGAATTAAAGTATAGAAATCATAAGATATAAAAGCCTGATTTAAGAAAAAAAAAAAAAAAAACAACATCAAAACCAGCAAAAACAAAAAATCTAGGAATAGTTACATGGAAAAGAAACTACTTGATCAAAGAGTATAATAACAAAATGTAACTGGAGACAAACATTTAACAGGCATCCCATCAGTGAGTTTGTCTCATACCTTGGTTCTTCCTCGGTGAAGATTGTTCACATCTTATCATACTTCCTCCCAAACTCTCATAGTGTTTTTGTTTGTTTGTTTGTTTTACTTTTACATTTCCTTTTTAATTTATGCTTGCTTTTTCTGGCACTTTGCCTCTATGACTTTCATTTGATGTATTTACTGATTTAATACTTCTTTTTTTCTTTCTTTAGATGTTCGTGATTGAAGAGTGACAGCAAAAAGACCAAGAAGAGACAAACCTACTTGGTGCAAATGAAAGGAGTCAGTTCTTAACAGTATTAGAAAGGAATGAAAGCTGAGAGGCTGGTAGAAGGAAAATTTGGAGAAACACAGAGAGAGAGGTCAATAGACTGAAAATTCAAAATGAACTGATGGGCAAAAGGGTGATGATACACTGAATGGTAGTGCAATGGCTTAGACAGAGTAATGAGATAGTTTGAAGTGGAGACAAGATAATTCAGATCTATCTGGAAGTCTAGGAAAGAAAGCATGAATTTTATCAGGGATATAAAGAAAGGAAAGTGATTTAATGGCTGCTTGCAGGTGAGGGAAGCAGGACAAAAACGAGACCAAGTGAAATCAGGGGACACTGCAAATTAAATTAAGCCTATGGAAGACAAAAGCTGTGGGAGGAAATATGATATCTCATTTACTGTGATGACTTCACCTGTTGTCACTCCACTGGATTTAAGGATGAGTCACCAGGGATGACTATTACCTTATTAATTTAAAGATGATAATATGTTAACATTAATCCTAAATGGACAAACAAGACAAGCTAAAAAATTAACTATGAACACTTTATGGATATGAAATTAATGAATTTGCTACTGTTGTGTCTTTGGAGAATTGAACAGAAGAAAACAATGTAAATTTGTTTTTTTGTGTGTGTGTGCTTTCTTTTCTCATTCTTGTATGTGAGTTATGACTGTTGTAGAATGCTTCTCTGCTCTTTTTCCATTTTTCTTCTTTTGTAGAAGCAATGTAGCAATGTTAAATGGACTGTTTACCAAATAGGAAGAACCAGAGAATTTTGCATAGTTAGTCTGCTGCTTTTTTTACTTTATCACAATGATAATAGCAGAATTGAGCTCTAACATTGCCCTAGTTGCATTTCACCTTTGGGGTTGGCTGGCTAAATTCACAAGAGTAAGAAGAGTTCACAGAATCATGCAGGTATAAACTGAATATTTTATTGTCTTTCTCTCCTTGGCTTTAATATTTATAAGTGCTGATATTAAATAAGCGTTAGCTTGGCTAACAGAGTTTATAACTAATGTTTGAACCAGTTCTATTGCATTATGAATTGGTAAAAAAAAAAAAAAAAAAAAAAAACAAACAAACATACATCTCAGCTAGCATTCGATTATTTATCACTTGACATAAAGTAGTTACTCTCCCTAACCAGCTTGGGAGTTCACCTTCCTTTTTGTCATGGAGCCTACTGCTGGTAACCCCATGCTAACAGACTTTTATCAGAAAAGCAGGTCTTCCAGCACGAGGAAGGGGTAGTCTCTTAGGTTGGCAGACTACAGGGTTTGTTAAGATTTAAAACATTTAAAGATAATTAATTGATTAATTAATCACTTGTTTAAAGATAAAGATTTCCTCATGCATTTAGGAGTCAAAGAAGAAGATAGCCCTAGTCAGTATAAAGACCACAAGCTCTTCTACAAGAACAGATAAAAGCAAGTAAGAGCTCATTATGCTTTCCTGCCTCCGCTGCTAGAGTTAAACAGAATGGTACCATATAAGTGATAGAAAAAAGCATGAAATGACTGTTTTGGAAAGATGTTTCTGCTCAAGAAAAATATTCTGCCAAAGAGAGATTGCCAATGCTGCATACAGACAAGCTTTATATTAATTATCTGTGTTCATAAAGTAAGAATGATTACATCAATAAAGGGTGACTCATAGTTAAATGGTGTCTTTCAACCATACGACATCTATTGAGAACAAACACTGTGCTCCAGATTGAAGCCAGCTAATGCACTAACAACATAATTACAATGATTGCAGCTGTGACAAGGGGTATGAGTGGCTTTCAACCACAGCATATAACAGCTTACAAGAAATGCATTTCTGTTAGTTAAGTATGTTGTAGTTTGGTTATGAGAGCAACTAGAATGGAATTGGACCTATTGGCTTAAACTAGATGTTGCAGAAATTGATAAGAGTAGAAGCTATTAAAACTGAAAGAGAAAAAATCATCTAAAACTAGGATAGCATTCTGCTATTATTATATATGAGATTGCTGTGCTGTCAGTGAGTGTTCATGTACATACAAGCACAGAAAAAAAAAAAAAAAAAAGAATAGCTCCTGTTTTCAGATGCTCACCCATGACAGAAGAGATGGAGGGGTAAGATTCTTTTAACCAGACTGGTGAAAGCCTCAGCTCAGGGTTCCCAGTACAGTTACTGGAAACAAGCAGATGTTTTGAGAGAGTGATTAATTTTGCCTTATTTTAAACTTATGTATTCAGGTGGGATTATTTTTAAAGTAGCTGATTATTTCCACTGAGTAGATGTTGCTAATATATAGACACATATTTAGACACTATATTGCACATAGACATTGCAATAGTCTTTATCTGATCAGCTGAATTATACCTTTGCATGAATAAAGACAGATAGATGAGGTGGTGTTAAAATAAATAAAACTATAAATCCGAGTTAGAAAATAGTCACAATACCCCAACATAGGATACCCCTTGGGTACTATAGCAGAAATGATCTTTGTAAGAGGCAAGACTGGTGAATATTTAAAGACTGCTCTTCCTGGAACAGACACAACATGTAAGAAGTGGTGGAAAACTGTTTGCTTGGAGGTTTACCAACAATTAATATTGCAAATGTCTTGTGAAAGGAACTCTGCATACGAAGTAACAGACTTTGAAGTGCTTTCAATGCAGAGGAAAAATGCAATGCTGTGGGGGTGTGCAGAAAGATTACTGGTCTGCAAACAAAAGAGGAAGGTTTTTCCTAAAACTCAGTACCCTGATGTATGTCATCACACAGGTGTTTACAGTGTGACATGACTCTTGAATAAGCCCCTACATTTTCCAAATCCACCCAGGATACAAATCCACACTGCTCTCTCTGAAATCCCTGCTACTGAAAAGACAGTTCACCCACAATCTGACATCTTCATTCCACTACATTTACACTGAGCAGGCTGAATGACAAAAATGACAGCAGTTATTAAGCCAAACTTCAGGTCAGATAACTTACTACAGAGCTGGGAAAAGGTTGCATAAAACAAAACTTTATTTTATATTTTATTTTTTATTATTTTATTTTAGAGTTCAAAGAATAATCATCTTCCCTCTTTCCTCCCAGCAGCTATCCCCATCAGACCCCAGTCCTTTACTCAGATAGGTAGAAATGTATGCTCCCCATAGGCAAACACTTTGTGGGCATCCCCTCAAAAATTTTTTTACACTTTCTAGGTTTGAGATAAATCTTCCTTCCTTTCCCTCTCTTCTCTTTATTCTAATGTCTGAGTGCAGTGTTTCTGAATTTAAATAGTGCATTGATAGCTTATCTTGCTATCATTGCTATCAAAGCAAAAATTTACTTTGCTGTTTAAAGTACTTTCTGGTTTATTACAGCCTGAAGCCTTTTTCATTCTTTTACAAATTACATATCATAACACGTATTAGCTATACATATCACAGAATCACAGAATCACAGAATTTCTAGGTTGGAAGAGACCTCAGGATCATCGAGTCCAACCTCTGACCTAACTCTAACTGTCCCCACTAAACCATATCCCTAAGCTCTACATCTAAACATCTTTTAAAGACCTCCAGGGATGGTGACTCCACCACTTCCCTGAGCAGCCTGTTCCAGTGTCTAACAACACTTTTGGTAAAGAAGTTCTTCCTAACATCAAAGCTAAAACTCCCCTGGCGCAACTTTAGCCCATTCCCCCTCGTCCTGTTACCAGGCATGTGGAAGAACAGGCCAACCCCCACCTCACTACAGCCTCCTTTAAGGTATCTGTAGAGAGCAAATATGTTCAATTAAATTCATTATCTTATTAATTAATTATATGTCCAATTAAATTCATTATCTGCATTGTGGCCTTTGCTTTTGTCAGGGACTCCTCATCACAACTCATTAGTACTTACTGACAGGCTTGAGGAGTGTTTTGTCTATACCATCTTCCCCTTTACCTCATTCTTCTACTTTCAGAGGTATCTAGGACAAAAATAAGTAGTTAAAATATTGAAAAGAATTTTAGTAATTTTGGGGGAAAACAAAAAAGCATCATGATGTCTCTGCATAAATCCAGTATATAGTATATAAACAATAGTGCTCTGAAGCACTGTTTGCACTTCTTACCATCATATCTCAAAGTGATATAGTAGAAATTCAAAAAGTACCAAAAGTGCCAAGGTAGGCAAAAAATGTCCCCAGCAGCACAGAAAAACTGTACAGAATCTGAGTAGACTCAGACTGTTAAGACTGGGGAAAAACATCCAAATACCAATAAACCAGAATTTTACATAAAAGTGGAGAGAGAATTTATTCAATAATTACCACAGTTAAATAAAAGGAGAGCACTGACTGAAATTATTGAACAGCATGTTTAAAGCAAATTGAGTATAATTAGTGAAAGATTAAATTGTGGTTCTCACTTCCACAAGACAGTGTGGTGTCCAAAGCATAGAGGTTAGGCATAAAAGATTAGGCAAATCATAAAAGATTAGGCAAATTCAACAGAACAGACTTGCCCAGGCTTATTAGGTACCATGGACCCAGTGTCCCCCAGCTCAAGAATTCCCTAAACCATTGACTGCTAACGCATTGCAGGATTTGCTCTGGAGAGCAGTGGGTGGAATGATTTTTTCATATCCCTGTCTAGCAGCCCCCAGTTCATGCAACAGGACTAAATAAGGTTGGCTTCATCTTCAACAGCAGTTTTAGGCAAGCCATCTGGCCTTGCCTTGACCTGAAAACTCATTGCCTTAAATACTCGTGTCCCTTTGGCCCAACAGAGTTAATTCAAGCTGTTTGCAGATCACTTTAGCTAATCCACTTCATCTTTTATTTTCAGAGATAATTTATAATCTTTACCAGCTTGAATTGAAATGTAGTTTAAGAGTGTGCAAAGTCATTTGAACAGTTTTTAAGGTTTATAAAAGTCATTTTTGAAAGTAGTAAATGCTTGTGAAAATAGAAACTCATTGATATCATTATTGTATTTTTTAAAGGGTCACTTTTCTGTTAAGTGTACTAATGAGCTAGAAAAGACATAATTACACACAGTAATACAGTCAGATCATATTGCGGGCTTTCAGAAGAATACCAAAATCTTACTCTTCCTGCATAATATTTGCTGTAAATTACAGAGGGAAGCAGAGAAAAAACCATTTTAAAGAAAGTTTTTGTTTTCTTAAGGAATATAATAAATATAATTTTTCCCTATAATTTAAATCCATGATCCAGAATTAAAAGAAACCTCAACACTTCATTAAAAGCTACCTAAATATGACTATGCCTCTAATGCTTAGAGGTCACATTGGTGATGAATGATTTTCTATACTATACTATACTATACTATACTATACTATACTATACTATCCTATCCTATACTATACTATACTATTCTTTAATGGTACCTGCTACAAGTTGGAGATACATTTGGGTAAGTTGCATGTGATAAGTAGTTTACTTACCCTTGGTGTTGCTTGTATGTAATTATTTTTATTGGAAGCAAGTAGGCATTTTACTGCTGACGGAGTTTTCTTGTTTTTACCTAAATTATAAGCAATATCTTGGCCCAAAAGCTTGTAAATATGATTTGCCCATAATCTTTTCATGAATTAGATCAGGTGCCTGTGCTCCAGAAAAGAATTTAAATATCAGTTCCAATGGCTGTCACAATCTACAAAAGTGCAGGCATTCAACAACATTGGAAAACAAACAAACAAAAAATTGGTCAGACCTTGGCTATTTTTCTGCTTCTAATTTGCTACTTTGGCTTTCAGAGTTGTCAAATCTGACCTCAGAGCTTGGATCATCCACACTCACAGTGAAAGATTAGTTCTTTTTGCTAATGTTAGAAGCAACTGCTTCTAACTGCTTCGTGACAACAAATGCTTTTGTTGTCACGAAAGCTAGGTTTTCGGGATAGTTTCCCATAGAAAGAAGGTTATTTCTGAAATTTCAGTAGCCTTACTATAGCATAATTTTGTTTCCATAAGGTTAATGTATTCAAAATTTATTCCTACATTACTCTGCATTTATTTTATTTTATTTTATTTTATTTTATTTTATTTTATTTTATTTTATTTTATTTTATTTTATTTTATTTTATTTTATTTTTCATTCTGAATTGTGTTTAATTCTTTTTGACATACTTATCTGTTAAGAAATAAATTACACTTTCATTTGAGGTCTATTGATACTGGTAAATGTAGGAATTCTTCCAATTCTTTTTCCCTAATGAATCTCCATGTTTCTCCCTGTATCATCATTCTTAATTAAAAATGACTTCTGTCACCACAGTATGTGTAGATACTGCACATTTGTGGGTAACTTTACAGCTACTCTTGTAGTTTATAAAACTGTTACTATTTATAAGGCACAGTACAAAACCACTGTTACTGAGGCAGAGTATGTGTTTTATGTTATTTATCAGTATCTAATAGTTGGTTTTTTTTTTGAATATATAAGCCCCAGCTCCCAAACAGCACCCCCCCCTCCATCCTCCCCTTTTTGATTCTGTGTCTATACAGAGTAAAATTCCATATGGTCTATCCCAAATAAAACTCTCTGTATATGCTTCATCTGACTTTTTAAAACAACAACAGAAAACCAAAACCAAAACCAAACCAAACCAAACCAAAAAACAACAGAAAAGAACACCCCCCAAAAACAAACAAACAAACAAAAAAACACTAACAAATAATATTAATAAACAATAGAATTTATGCTGGATCCCTGTTATGCAGGTAGTTGCATTTGAACCTATCAACTATACTGCAGCAAAGCATGATGTATCAAATGTCAATGACTATGACTCTTGATAATCTTCATTAAGTGAGGGAACAATTTGTTAATACCTTTGCTGTGCAACAGCAACAACAAAATAATACATGATTTGTTTCAGGTGAACCTCAGAAACTTCAAAGATGCCATTCAGATAAGCTTTGTCATGTGTGGATCCTTATCTGACGATCATCAAGTAATTGTTTGGATGTAATTATTTGCTAAAATGTGTAATAAAAGTAAGGAACTGTGAGTACTTTTATATTCAGAAACCACAGGCACAGTTTCAGCTAGAGCATGATGTTGGGAGTTGAATAATGAGAACTAATTCCCTCCTATTTAAGATGGTTTTATGATTTCTGAAGTATGTTCATTTTTTTGTTATTAAAACTGGAAGGAAGCTCCAGCTGTCCTCAGAGCCTGTGTCCAATAGCAAGTGTTTTGATAATGTGTTTTTGCTGCACACTTATTATAAAAAATAACTGCAGTGCCTCTGATACAATTAACTTCATTGGAACAGCTGGCAAATCCTGGTTTTTAAAAAGAGGACCCCTGTTGAGTATTCCAGTCACAAAGAGGATACAAATTCTAAAAATAATAAATAAAATCGTGGTGTATAAGAGACAAGACACACATGATCAGTGTTAGCTTGCAGTGAGCTAGATCACACTTTTCATAACACTTCATCAATGCTAATTAGTACATATTTGCATTTGTCTCCCTTTAGAAAAGCTCTTCAGGATACATGTAAGCTTAAGTTGAAGTTAAAATGCTAGCTTGCTGAGGTCTCCTGGATCACTTACAAATTGTTTTTATAAGATGGAAAGCATGAGACCAGGTTTTACTTTACTTAACCAACAAGTGTATTTGGTTCAGAGGAGAAATATACATATTTAGAATTTATTCTAGTGTATTTTCACAGAAAATATCTTGCTGTGCTAGAAATCTAGGCAGAATTCCTACATCTTTCAGAGAAATAGAACAGATATTGAGGAAAAAGGAATGCCAAATTAATAAAAAAAAAAAAAAAGGAAAAAAAAAAAAAAAGAAACACTTGCCCTGGTCCATTTTAAATTCTGTTCTGTTGTTATGAATGTCTTGGATTCTGCATTTACTGTGGCAGGAAGAGCCTGCAAGTAGTTACACGTGGTATTTTCCTATAAATTTTCCTATTTTCCTGTAAGGGTAGAATTTTCAATGGGAAACCGAGCTGTGTTAACATTAGACGGACTTGGTTTCCTAGAAATGAATGCACAACCCCAGTCCTCAAAGTGCCTTGGGGGCCATAAGCTGGAGGTGTGTGTCTTTTTCAGGGAAGTCCAGAGGTATTGGATGAGCAGGAACCCATGCTGAGAGGGCTGGCATTAGGGAATGCAGCCAGGTGACTTCTTCATGGTGGTGTCTGATCTGCTTAGGCTATGAGCTGAGAGGTTCTGGGGCTCAGAGAATATGAGGGCGATGTATCTTGATCATGGCTCCCTGCAGAAAGGCTCTAGAAACATCCTGGAAGAGATGACAGGATGACAGATGACATCCTAGAGGACAGGAACAAGGAGTATTCCTTTTTCTTGATGACTGTTTTGCTGAAGAAGGAACACTGTGGTGTTCCAAAGGGCCATAAAATTAATCCCATATGTCTTCTGGCCCATAATAAGCTATAACAATACTATAAGAACACTACGAATATATTTTTAATGCTTAAGCTGGCTCAACTGAGCATCTCCAGTAACTGGTGAAGGTCCACAGAATGTGGTTATTCAGTTCATTACACTTCCTTATTTTATGGTCCCTGAGCACTGTCACAGGCAGCCCAGAGAGGCTGTTCAGCCTCCTTCCTCGGAGATTCCCAAAAGCTGCCTGGATGTGGTCCTGGGCAGCCTGCTCTGGGTGTCCCTGCTTGAGCCGGGGATTGGACCAGACGGGCTTCCGATGGCCTTTCCACCCTCAGCCATTCTGTGGTCCTGTGATTTCTGAGCATAAGACACTGTTTTACAAGATCCCCAAGAGCACTCTTGAATTTCCATGGGATTCTGGAGATTATAGTGTTATGAACAGTTAATACCATACACTGAAAGAAAGTAGTGGCTGGGATGCTGAGGGTGGCACTAATCCACAGAGACAGGGGTATCAGTAATACACATGAACATCATTCTGGCCCCAAACAGATTACATAGAAAAGGCATCAGCAGTGTGACGACACGGTTTTCTTCTATTGTCCAGTAAATTCAGGTCTGGGGTCTTGGTACCAAAGCACATGGGAAAAAAAGTTGGTGGGGGTCACCAAGGGGTAATTCTCAGCCCAGGCAAATAGATTGTTTTGTTTCTGAGGAGGTGGAAAAAATGGACCATGCCTGGGAAAAGTGGCCTGGCTGGCACTTCAGATGAAAGTAAAAATTACACTGAGAATATGTCTGGGAAACAGCATTGGTAGAAAAGTTCTTTTTGACCATTTCAGGTCATGAGCCAGGAGACCTTGGGCTTGGTTCAAACACTTTATTAAAGCACAGCTGCCCATATTATCAGCTTTCTGAGGTATTGCAGGGAGTCTGGCTCTTCTCACAGGCCAGGAAAGAAACAGAAACGTCTTAAGTACACGTACACCCATGGGGACCACTGCGATGAGCCAAATGAATTCCAGACACAGAGAATGAAAAAATATTAAAGGGTACAAGCACACTGAGTCTACTAGCTCTCTTGGTAAAGCTGTTACAATGTTAAATTGCCTCACATCTCTCATTTATTATTATTATTATTATTATTTATTTTTCTGCAAAACTGAAATTGTCTGACTTTCAAGTATTCCGCTGGGCTGCATGCAACTTTGTCAGCAAGGTGGGAAAGGATCGCATCCTTGAAAGTCTTTCTGTATGTAAGGGCAGTCACCTAGCTGTGCCTGCACAACCTCTTTTTTAAACTGGCTGAAATCGTCAGTCTTCACATTCAAAAGGCTGGTTTTCTGTTTGGGCTATTTCTGTGTCTTTCCTTTGAGCTTTTTTTGTATTTCTATTTCCTTATCCATTCAGTGTGAAGACCAGCATTGTGATAGTGCAGCTGCCTAGGCTTTCTATGGGGCCAGATAAATTTTTGGTTTCCTGCAGTACTTCTCAGGAGTGTGTTGGTGTTTCAGAATCATCTTACTCAAGACAAGGCCCAGACAGGATGCTGAGGAGACAAGTATTTTTTCTCCCCTATATCTCATATATGTAGAAGTGGGAGATTCCAGACAGGAGTATGAGCAAGTGACATTGCTTTCCTTGTGAAGGAAATTTGGGTATGGCACAGAAACCTTTTCTGCCATGTTGAACAGGGGGAATGGGCTTAAGTTGAGCCAGGGGAGTTTTAGGTTAGATGTTAGGAAGAACTTCTTCACTGAAAGGGTTGTGAGGCACTGGAACAGGCTGCCCAGGGAAGTGGTGGAGTCACCATCCCTGGAAGTCTTCAAAAGACGTTTAGATGTAGAGCTTAGGGAAATGGTTTAGTGGGGACTGTTAGCGTTAGGTCAGAGGTTGGACTCGATGATCTTGAGGTCTCTTCCAACCTAGAAAATTCTGTGATTCTGTGATTCTGTGATACAGCTGTAATGAGAGAAAGGAAGTGATGGTGACAGGCAGGGAGGTCTATGGCTGCAAGGATGGAGGTGGGAGTTGAGCATCCAGAGAACCCAGAACCCTGGGAATGCTTCACTGGACCTACACAACAAATATAGGTCTGTGTTTTCAATATCCAGTTTGGTGAGCTGGACCGAACCACCCCCAGCACCGTGATGGATATGTTCCTCTTTTTAACCTGCAAAGTCTCCTTATTGCTTTTTGATCTCATTACATTCAGTCTGCACATCGAGGCTGTGGTGTGATGTCTCTAGGTTTTTGGTTACAGCTTTCTAAAACAGCAGCAGTTTCTCAGCTAGATACTTTCAGACCTGATGCTGACTGTATTAAAATGTTCAGTGGCTTATAAGCATTTAACTAGGGAATGCATTATTCTGCAGCAGTAGATTGGCTTCCTCATTATTTATTGTTCCACCAAATTTTGTGTCATTTACTGTTTGCCAGCAAAGATTTTATTATGTCCTTTAGCTTTCATATATGCTGTATTTTATAGCACAATGCAATTATGAAGCAATATCTGTTGTGGGCTATATGAAGACATTTGTTTTGTTTACTTAAAAAAAATGTCTGAATCGTCATGGAAGGTTTTACAAATAAGGTAAAAGAAAGACAAAAAAAAAAAAAAAATCTGCTCTGAACCATGGTCAATCAGTTCTTCATTGCTGTAAAAACAAGTTACCACACAATTCTCTTTTGGCTCATGACCTCCTCAAGAAATGAGAGAATATAGCTTGAGTGTTATTTTGCCCTTCAAATCAGCCAGCATGGGACTCTTTCAGATCCACTGAGGGCAAAGTCCAAGACAGCTTTGCCACCAGCACTTATTAAAACAGGTCGTGTTTGAGTGTTTCTGCCACTCTCTGTGTGTGGCATGAACCATCTCACCCTGACTTTCCTGAGAAAGGCTCAAAGGCCACGAGCACTGAGAAATGTCTCTACAGCATGCAGTCTAATGACCATTCTTAAAGAGAAGTTACCATTTTAAAACAAAAGAAACTGCTGACTATTCAGATCTGCCGCAATGTTTCTGGAACAGCCTGTGTGGTGGCCTACCATTCCCACAGACTGTGATTACATGGTACACATAATGCTGTTATTAAAGTAATTCAGGATAAATTGTTACGACAACCACTATTCCCTATGAAAGCAACCAAGACTATGAGGTTACTTTGGATCTATCAGCATTCTGCTAGTTTGAAACAGTTCTCCTTCTTCTTGTCCTTTATGTCATGTCATTTTATACTAGTATATTTTATGCAGTCTATGGTGTGTTGTAGTTAATGAGGCTTAGGTCTAGTATTTGTCCACAGTACAGTTTTCTTCCTGTTTTGTTAGTAATGACCACTTAAAAGTTATGAACCATCATCTAAGCTATCAAAGGGCAAACCTGCTTGAGACCCTTTGTATGTATCCCTGGATCAATTTTCTGCAATTTTCAGGGATGTCTGTTGCATAGACAGCTACATTGGAGAGCTATTTTGATATACAAATGATTGATTTTAAATATTTTTTTTTTCTTTCTGAAATATTCATGGATTATTTAGGATTTTTGATAATTCATCCACTGCTCTACTGAAAAATAATGATTAAGCAGATGAGATGTGTAAGAAAGGCTGTTGATCAATTAGCTAGGCAGTTTACTATGCTTAATAACCACTGGTATTCCCCTGACATCACCATCTAGTGTAGTTTAAAGCATGTTATATATCCTTGAGGATGTTATTTATACATTGTTAACCAATGACCTCCATTAGATGGCTAAACTGAATTGTTATGAGATTGAACAGGAACAGCAGTGGATGTCATTTATTTCCAAATGTAAAGTACAAAATTAGAGTTAAGTTAATGTTAAGTTGCCTATTACTTGGAAGCCACTAGCAAAATACTTTATTTGAGTAAGCTGTGCTGAAGAAGTGTTTTATATGTTGGTTGATAGTCAGCTGAATATGAGCCAGAAGTGTGCTCAGGTGGCCAAGAAGGCCAACAGCATCCTGGCTTACATAAGAAACAGTGTGGCCATCAGGGCTAGGGAAGTGATTGTCCCCCTGTACTCGGCTGTGGTGAGGCTGCACCTCGAGTACTGTGTTCAGTTTTGGGCCCCTCACTACAAGAAAGACATCGAGGTGCTCGAGCGTGTCCAGAGAAGGGCAACAAAGCTGGTGAGGGGTCTGGAGTACAAGTCTTATGAGAAATGGTTGAGGGAGCTGAGGTTGTTTAGCCTGGAAAGAGGAGTCTCAGGGGCAACTTTATCACTCTCTACAGATACCTTAGAGGAGGCTGTAGTGAGGTGGGGATTGGTCTATTCTCCCATGTGCACAGTGATAAGGTTTAGGTGGGTATTGGTCTATTCTCCCATGTGCCCAGGGGAGGTTTATGTTGGATATTATGAAGAACATCTTTTCTGAAAGGTTGTTAGGCATTGGAATGGACTGCCCAGGGAAGTGGTGGAGTCACCATCCCTGGAGGACTTTAAAAGACGTTTAGACTTAGAGCTTAGTGATATGGTTTAGTGGAGGACTTGTTTGTGTTAGGTCAGATGTTGGACTCGGTCTTGGAAGTCTCTTCCAACCTAGATGATTCTGTGATTCTATGATATATTGAAAAATTTACTCTGAAGGTCTGATGCTCTTACATTGAAGCCAGTCTGCTCCCCAGTACTCATATGGAGGTGACTGTGCAATTCTTCCCTAGAAACCTTTAATTATAAAACCCTGTTGGTAGATGAAGTCAGATTTCTACCTTCATCAGGAAGCCCCCTGGCTCTGTCACAATGGATTCAGCTGCAAGAATCAGTTCTTCCTGGAGGACCACATTTCCAGACGGAACTGAGAACCCCATCTCACAACTGTCAGTTGTGTGCTTGTTCCTTTTACTGCTCTAATGGGACTCCTGCCATGATTAAGGATTAATCAATGGAATGAAAGTTTGCTATGTCAGGTCCTAATTCTGAAATGTGAATAATTCATTTCTTTTAAAAACATGTTGCAATTTTCAAAATTACAAAAATTAGTAATAAATAAACAAAGTCAATGTACTTTGAGGTTGGTTGAGGATTATTCATGAATTCCAGTCTGTGAATTAGAACTGGCAGGCTGTGCAAGAGTTTCAAATCTAGTGCAATGGATCTCCTGGGAGCTATTTCCAGCTTTTCCAGTTATGCAGCAGCACTGATGTTGATTGTATAAGAAACCAACAGATTTAAGAGGAAAAGAAATGGGAGGATGGGTATAGTAAATCAGAAAGTTATTCCCTGTTACTGAAAACATTTGGGAACATAGTCGGTTACTTCTAACCTATAAAAATTTAACCTTTATTCAGCTGATGACTGTACTACCTCCTTTGAATTATAAATAAATAAATAAATAAAATCAAAACAAAAAATCACAACAATACATAATAAAAGCTATTAAATATATTAGGCAACTCTCTTAACTGTCATGAATTTAATGACTTCTTGATCTTAAATTGATTTTTATATCTGTAGGCTGTTCCCTTACATTTTACTTCTATTAAGACTGATTACATTTTCCCTATTAAACTATACTCGCTTGAAATCAACTAATATTCTATGATAGTAGTTTGGATCTCACATTTAAAATTATTTCAATTTCTGAAAAGGTAGACTGCTTAGGACTGCACTTGTCCATTAGGGTTACCGAAGTGTCACGATGAAGTTTCACTCTGCTTACAGAGTCACTAGAGGGAGCTCCGGGTGCATGGGAAGTGAAGGCTTTGTTCTCAAACACCGTATAATAATCAAGGAAACTGCAAAAAGTATCTTTCCCAACAGACAGTGATTACAAAATGACTAAAAATGGAAAAAGAAAGCCCCCCCCCCCTTTTTTTTTTTATTCTCAATTAGAGTATTTTATATGCATTTTCTTGCTAATAATACATGCCTGACAAACTAATAACTACCGTGTTTAAAGGCTTGTAACAAATAGTGTCCGGTTAAAACCTTTGCAAATAAGAAGTTTGAAAAATGCATAATACTAATGCCTGTGAGCCCTTTTAAGCAATAACAATCAAGATACATGGCTTTTTCAAGTGGCTGGTTTGTCAACGCTGATGAGATAGATATTTAGTACATTGGAAATAAACCTTTTTCTTTGATGCAAAGCAATGATTCTAAAACAGCAGAACATTTCCTTAAGTCCACTCATCTGATGTCTGATATTCATATAAAACAACAGGTCTGATGGTCCTAAAATAAGTGACATTTTTTTTTTTATTGGGCAAAAAAAGAAGAAAGTGGAGTGAGTACAATATACAGTGAGTAGCTTCAATATTTGTTATTTGTCAAATTGCTTCCAAGGCCCAGTTAATTATGAAGACATTTTTTCCTGGCCTATACGTAGTGTTCTTTTGGTTTATTTTCAGTGTTTTTAAGAACTGACCTTATCTTTGTAGCACTTTGTCACATGAGAAGTTGTCAAAGGATCTAACATCTGGTAATAGGTAGTGTTGGTATTTCCATCACACAAATGAAGAAGTTGACTAATGTTAAGACAGGAGGAATTAATTCTTATAGATCAATGTTTCCATGCTTCCACACTAAACTTTCTTTCATTGCATTTAAAGCACAGACTATATCGACATGTACACAGAATCCACAGATACCTTGGGGAAAAAACCTCCAGCAGTGACTGGGTCAGCTGCTGTTTGCTTCAATGACATGGTGTGGTAGGATTCTGACAGAGTGTCTCATTGCCTTAAGACATGCCTATGGCCATAGCTAAGATATTTACCACACCTAATTGTTTTACTGATATATCTTAATATTTGCACAATGAACTTCATGATACCGAGGTGTTATACCCTAATTTGGGGAAAAGATGATGGGACTAGCCATAAAGGTGACCTCCTGTCATGGATAGAAATGATACGCACTTCACTCATAAGAGCTGATAATAGCTATGTATTTAATTGATATAATGCAGTGATCTAACACTTACTCATAAACGAGACAGCGACTTAACAAGATTTGAGACAGTGAGGTACACTTGGATATTTACTGCAGAGAGGACAGTGTCAGACAAACTGTCAGGAGACTCTCCTGTTGAGTTGTGGGACTCAGAGTGGAGCCCCTTGCATTCTAAATTTCTTCTCACAGCAGAGCCTAAGTGCAGCTGGAGCCAAACTTAGTCCCAGACTTGGTCAACAGTTTATGTCTAAAGGATTTGTATGTACACAATCAATCTAAGCTATAATCTTAGCAAAGCTTACAGAGGTTAGCAAGCTATTACTACTGAGTATTTGCTGCGGATAAGGAATTTGTCAACTGTAAGGAGTCTGTCAGCCTACCAAGTAGACTTGAGAGGTGTCCCTACTCACAGGGAGCTTTTGGTATGCAACCAACTGCTGTGCAGGACAGTTCAAAGGGCTCTTGGGCTGCTTGTTATTTATGGGGCAAGAAGACTGACTAATAGTCATATTTAAATACCAACTGCAGATGTGAGTTTCTTCAAGATTTGGCTTGAGTCAGATATTGACCAGTGCTGTGGTCAGGTGAGTGAATTACTCAGCTAGACCCTTGGCTATTGTATTGTTATCTGTCTCTCCTAAATCCACCACGAGCCAAATACAGACATCACAACCAGATGGCATCCATCATGACCACCACTGATGCTTAAGCAGGGTTCCTAGGAGATACACCTTCAGGCCAGGTAATGCTTCAGATTGTGACAAAAAAGTCACTTTACTCACTGAGCCTGCAAATGCACATACATGTCCTTATTTTAGTCCCCTGAATAATTTGAATTGTCAATGGAAGTTCTATAAATATGCATGCACATGTGCATAAAGAGTGTTAGGATGAGCTTATCTTTTGAGCTAAATAGTGGTCACGGGGTCATTCCATTCTCATTTAGCCAGAGAACACACAAAACAGTGTTTTAGTTTCAGCTATACATTTCTGCTTTCCTAGTATAGTGTGTTGTTGTTGTTGTTGTTATTATTGTTATCATCATTAATTATTATTGTTGTTATTATTGTATATATATGTTAGGTTTTATTTTATGGAGATATATTGCCAATGATTAAGTAAGAGTGTTCTTATTTAAATACCGTGAAATAACAGTGTCATCAAGAATTCACTAAATCTTGTCAAATATACTTTGTGGAAATTCTGAGACTGTTACCTGTACGTTGTAATCAACATGTTATATTTAGGGTGTATTACAATAAACTTTTATTTCAGAAACACTCAGTGATTTGTACAGATAATATGTACAATAATATGTACAATAAAATTTGTACATTTTGTTTTGTGCATAAAATGTTCCATTCAAATCTTCTGTTTCTTCACATTGGAGGCCACATGTCAATGGTGCTGCAGAAAACAGAAAAACTAAATTTGTGTTATTGTACAGATGATATAGAAAGGTATGGCATATTAGAATAAACAAAACCATCTTAGAAATTATCAGAGTGTTAGTCTCTGACTTCTGCAGTATTCATACAGCATTCACAAAACTCTATGAGGAAGGAGACCATCTTTGTACTCAAGGTTGATGAGCACTGCTATATGTTTATATGTATTGTTAGGTATACATGACTGTCGTATAATGGCTATTTAGTGAATGTCACTGTAAGTAGAATGAAGCACTGCTCAGTTTTACAGTCTCTTGATTTATTTCCATGTGGTACAACTTTTTGGATCTCACCTTCTGTATACCTTTGGAATAAAAAAACAAACAAACCTTCAATGATATTTTAATCTAAAAATGGTATGTTTGAGTTTGAAAATTGTAGAAAAAGAGAAAGCAGTTTTTTTCCCCTTCCTGCATTCTACATGCTAGAGGTTAAAAAGGTTTTTTTGTTTGTTTGTTTTTTCCTCCCTGCAGTGTGATATGAAGTATGAGTAAGAGTTTTGCATACATGTTTCAGAAGGATCTATTTAAAGCTATTCAACTTGTTTAAGAGATCAGACCAGCAGAGAGAATCAGACAAAACAAATGGGAGAAAATGTCACATAATCATCTTTTGTGCATCGTTAGGATGAATCTTCCATAATTTTGAATAAGGCTATTTATTTTATTTTATTTTTATTTTTTTTTAATTTTTTATCTGTTGTAGTTCAAATGTTTATCCACGTTAACATAACAACACACAAATAAAACCATCTGGGCATCTGGCCATATATGTTTTTCTTAACAAGCACAAATAAAATAAAGGTTGTGATGTGCACATTGTACATCACTAGAGAAATTTGAAGAGGGATTGAATTCACATTATTTTGCAGTGTTCAGCTGAATCTTAGAAAGACTGTATTTTTTTAGTCCTGCTTCTGCTTTTACCACATCTGTCTGAAATGTATATTACAGAGAGAGATTAACTCATATGACACATTTACTCCCAAGATATTTTCTCCTAGCTGAAAATAGTCTCTCCAATAATATAAGCAGTAAACTGTTACATGATTTTAGCCAGAATTTGGCAGGAAGCATCCATGCCGAGCCCAGTGTCTGTTTGTCCCAGCCCATGTTTTTGGTGTAGCACATGTAACGATCTGAGGAGATTTCCCAGCTTTGCAATATAGGCCAAGTCACGATGTAGCCCATGGTGCTTTACGTTTTACAAGCACTGTGCAAATGTTAACGGGGCTTCATGACACCTCAGTGAGGTAGGGAAAGATTATTAACTTCATTTTACAGAAAGGAAGACTCAGCTGGGGAAGAAGCAGATCCTGCGAGGTCATATAAGAAAGCAGTGACAAAACTACTTTTAGAACTGAGAAATCCCTGGCTCCATCCCACTAACACACAGTGTCCTGGGCTCAAAACCCTCAAAAATCAAGCTGTATGATTATTGCCATAAAAACTGTAGTAAACAATATCATTAACACAGGTCTAGTATAGAATGCCAAGGCAAAATGATGTTATAATGTATATTTTAAAGCCTTGAAACACACAAAGAATTCAAGAAATTGCGATTATCCCTCACTAATATTGTTGTGGGCATTTTGATCAACAGCACGTCATAAAGTTCATTTGAACAGCTGAAGATATGTTCCATTTTGTAGAAACAAATGTACCAAACTCATGGTTATGGGTGTACTGTGTCTAGACAACAGGGCAATTATAAGGAAAATTACATTTTTGTTTCTATTGCAAACTGTCTTGTTAGTCTGCTCAATATTTCCTTGCCACTTCATTTTGACCAGCAGTTCCCTTCTTAAAGAAGGTCAAACAACCTTTTTTTCATTATTACTGCCTGCTGTAGCTATATTATAGGTAATAATAATCATAGTTCATTACTATCATACAAAATAAAACCCATCCTTTCTTTGTAGTGTAGCTAGCTGGCATTTTAGAACATACTAGTTTACTTTTAAAGTTTAACATTTTAGCTGGGGTGTAGTCTTTTCTCCTGGGTTTATTTCTAACATAAAAAGAATAAATGCATTGGGGAGCAGGATGTGGTGAGTTCCCCTTCCTTACAAATTCATATTGGCCTTTGTGCTCACTGATTTTCTAGTATCCTGAAGAACTGTAAAAGGTGACCAACCATTTCCTCCTCCATTCTCTTCCAGCTGCAAAGGAGATAGAGAAAAGACAGAACAAAATGTAAGCTCCCACTGCCAGGAAGGCATACCAGGCAAAGGATTCCAACATGGATACAAAGCTTAATAATTGGGAATTACATGTTTTAAGAAATAGGAAGAGTGCTTTTGAATCTTCTCTGACTGGAGAAGCAAGTGAACCCCAGGTATCTTACCTCCTAGGAGGCATGTAGGTCATATAATCATTGTGATGATATCATCAACACAATAATCTGGAACAAGACGAGAAAGTGTGCAATTGTCATTACCAAAAATCCACTTAAGCAGCTAAGTATGGAAAGTACTTTTTTCCTAAGTATGGAAATTCATTTCTTATACTGAACGCAGCTTTCAAGGAGGTGCTTCATGCTAGCTTCTGTAAAGGTGACCAGGTCCAAGAGCAAGACAGTGCTTCTGTCGGATATTTTTGGTATTTTCTGTTGGCTGCTTTAAGTACAGCTGACTGTGAAGCCCTTTTGTAAATGCCTGTTCCCCATGTGACAATAATGAATGTTGGCTTTATCACCATAGCACTGCACCAGTACTTCTGGAGCTGAGTCCCTTTGCGCACTGCACTGTCAGTCATCACAGCTGGGGGAAGAAGGACTGAGCATAAGTGCCAAGATTTTCCCACCTAGGCACAAATATCTTCTACTTCTGCTTAAACTTGCAAGTTTAACATTATTTGTTCTAAATTCTTATAGCATCTAATAATAACCTTTCAAAAACACTTATTTCTGACTTATAAAGTAAAAGGTTGCCTGTGACTGAATAAAAATGAGGAAATGACCATTGTAGGAAATAGGAGAACAGTGGGTAAGGAATGATTCAGTATGACAATTATGCAAACAAATAATAATGTAAACTACTCAGAAGGCATTTTACCACTGCAAATTGTTAGCACTGTCAACAGTTTCTTGAAATCACAAGCTGTTTGCTGAATTTCTGAACTGTTCCTACATATGTGCATATTTCTATGTAAATGAATGTCATTAAACAAATGCTCCTGTGGTGAGGACACAAGTTCCTTTCCACATTATCACAAGTTCTTCATTCTTCTCTTAGGCATCCTGTAGGGGGGAAAAAAAAAAAAAAAAAAAAAAAAAAAAAAAAAAAAAAAAAGTTTAGATTATTCAATGTCCTATTTGTTTCTAAAATACAGCAAATTTCAAAAGTCATATACCTGTATGTAGGGTGTGTATAAATTATCTATAGGGCATGAGCCTTTTCCTAATTCTTAGAGAATCTGAAAAAGTGAAATGCCCAAATTTATGCTGTTTTTTTCAAGCTCATCAGTATAGTGCTATGTTCTTGCTTTGTGTCATGCAAATTAAGGACTGTGGTACCCCTCAAACTAAACTAAATCTGCAAGTGTGTGATTCTGAATACTTCAAAACATTTTTAGACCATATTAAAAGTTAAACAGGGCTTACATTTCTCTTTAAGATTTTCTTATGCCACTTTAAACTCAAGAATTCTTGAAACAGTTATAATCAGAGGACAAATAGTTTAGCTTATGGAAAGTTCTGATTATGTCTGGGTCATGATCAAACACCATTAATCAAGTAAAAGAAATTTACTGTCTCCAGGAAACTCGTGATTTTCTAGGCTTCAGGATTTAGAGGTGTTAAATGGTGGCTCTTCCAAACATTTCTCTAACCTTGTAATCACATCACAGACGTTCATTTTCAGTGTAGTAGTACTAGGCTTAGAAGAAAGTGAGAGCAAAAATAGGCAGGAGAAATGTGCTAACAGAAATATTTCTGATATTGTCTGTGAAGAAATATAACAAATAAAAAATCAATTATATTTGCAGGAGAGAACACCCTGCCCACATTACCAACTTGCTTTGCCCATATCCTTCACTTATGTCCTTGTTCATGTTTTATGCTAATAATAATAATAATAATAATCTGTTATACAGTTTTGCTTGAATGAGACAACCTCACAAATTTCCAAAGTGTCTTAAGAGAAATACACAGTTTTTACTGAAACAAAATTTATGCCAAAAAGCATTATTCAATCTAAATGAAAGAACAGCTGTGAAATACTTTAGCTTAATGAAAATTAGGCAGAGAAACCCGAAGGCTTTTTTATAATGTAGTACTTAGTATACTGCAGTATTTGTATTTGCAAAATTTATGTTGACTGAGGTGAATTCAAGAGCTAAGACAGTAATAAAATAAATAAATAGAATTGGTAGACAACCGAGGATTCTACAATTTTCAAATTATAACAGAAAATAGGCAGTGAATATAGAGGTTTTTTATTACATATAATTGGCATTTGTTTCAAATAGTGAACATGGAGAATAAAAAATGATTTAAATCAGACACCTCTAGACTAACAGAGAAATTTTTAAAGGGACTCTGATAACATGATAGCGTGATAGTTTTAAGAATTTTTTGATTTTTGAGATTTTTACTGTCATTATATTATAATGGGACAGAATATGATATGTGGAAGAAAGAATAAACCCTGTGTATTGTACTATCTTGATTTTTTCACCTTCTGCTTTGAAGCCTGTATTTTTGATACCAGCTTTACCTTTGATCGAATTTAGTAAGATTTGAAAAGTTCTACACTTCTGCAAAAAGATGTAGTCAATCATACAGTCATGTGCTCAGTCAAGGTCCAAGCAGCATTTGGATATTCGTGGAGTTCTGTTCTTTACAGGAAATCATGCTGTCCTAAACTCCATATATAAAGATTTTAGATAATCTTTCACTCAGATCTTTTCATGTTAGAAAGGTCATTCTAGTTTTTGTTTGCTCTGTTGATGTTTTGGTATTTATCACGTAGATGAGTGTCCTGGTTTCAGTTAGGACAGAGTTAATTTTCTTCCTAGTAGCTGGTAGAATGCTATGTTTTGGCTTAGGATGAGAAGAGTGCTGATAACACCCCGATGTTTTAATTGTTGCAGAGCAGTGCTTACACCAAGCCAAAGATGTCTCAGCTTCTTGCTCTGTCCTGCCAATGGGCAGGCTGGGGATGCAGAAAGAGCTGGGAGGGGACAGACCCAGGACAGGTGACCCAGACTAGCCAAAGGGGTATTCTATACCATCTGACGTCATGATAAACAATATATAGGGGTGGCTAGCTGGGGGGACTATATATAGGGGCCGGACTGCTCGGGATTAGCCTGGTCAGTGGGTGGTGAGGAATTGCATTGTGCATCACTTGTTTGTACACATTATTATTAGTAGTACTATTATCATCATTGTTGTTATTATTATTATTGTTATTATTATTATTGTTATTATTATTTTCCTGTCTTAATAAACTGTCTTTATCTCAACTCATGGGCTTTACTTTCCCATTTCTCTCCCCCATCCCAGAGAGGCAGGGGGGAGGGTGAGTGAATGGCTGTGTGGTGTTTAGCTGCCGGCTGGGTTAAACCACTACAATGAGACCTAACTTCAGGCAGTCTTCTGAGAACCCACTTGGCTTTGTTTGATGCAGAGTGAAATTACAGTTTAGCCTTTCCTGGCAAATGGGTGTTTGACTCCTTCTAGATATTTTTTTTATTCCTGGAAAGCAATAAAGACACCAGGGTATGTTTTTAATGGAATTGGTGAAAAAGTTTGCTTCGCAATCTCTGTCCTGACAATGGTGAATAACAGTTTCTAGTGAAGACATAAAGGCCACATGAATAAAAGACAGAAAAAGAAATGGAGAAAGAGATAGATCTGCTGTAAGGATCTTAGATTGTAATTCTGGCCTTCACTCAGATAATGGTTTGGTCTCTCAATTTTCCTTACATTTGTTCAGGATACACTAGGAATACTCCTCTTGTAAAGAAAAAGCATGCTTATGTAATTGTTTTGTTCAAGAATACAGACACAGATTTACAAAAACTGATGAATTGAAGTAGATTTTAACTTTAACACAAATAGACCTTTCCTCTTGTTGCAGTGAGTTAATATTTGAAATAGGAAGAATAACAAATCATTGTTTGTGACCTTTCTTTTATCCATCTGCCTTAAATGATGATGATGATGATTAATTTTTATGCAGGTTAGATGTAACAGAATATAGAAAAGCAAGGTAATGTGGGTATAAATGAAATGTTTCCTAGGTATTTTTTTTTTTTCCATTCATTTTAGTTTCCATCATTTAAACTGTAGTTCATTTCTAATTTTGACTTCACAACAAATGAAATGTTCCCCATTTGAGATCAGGAGTCAAAGAAGCATTGTCAGTTCAAATTTGGCCCTAGATTTAAATTTAACAAAAAGGAATAATTAAGTAAACCTAAAAGTTTCAGGAAAAAAAATCACAATTAAAAAGACTTGAAATATCCTGTGTTGGCAGAGAAAGGTTCTTGTGATGCAACAACAAGAATATAACTTTAAAAGACAATTACTTTAAATGAAATTAAGCAAAAATCGATTTTTTTTTCTCTTTGCTGCCTCAGTTGTAGAAAATTTAAATCAATATTAAACAAAAGATATAAACAAATCTATTTTTTATATCTTTAAAGATCAATGTTGATATCAGATATATAAATTGATTTTAATATGTATAATTTAAGTAGCAGAAACTGTGGGTGATAAGGGTGAGGAAATTATTATTGTGAAAGCTTATTGATCCAGAAAAACATTACCAGTGTAATCACCAGTGGCTAGTAGAGTTTACCAGAGAGACTTGTAGCTTTCTTTAAAAATATTGCATAAAAATTACCTCTTCACCTGAATTTACTGTTACTCACTGATAAAACTTTATTTTCCTTCTCACACTCAGCATGTTTCTAGCTTAGTCTTCTTTTGTTGTGCTTAGTTATATAAATACATGTATTGCAAAGACATTTTATTTACATTAATTTCCATTCTACCATATTAGTAATTAAATACAAGTTGACTAATTCTTCACTATAGCAATGACATCGTAAAATAAGAACAACATGTGGTTCTCTGATATTTTGATCATTTTGAGTCTTACCGATCTTGAATAGAAAGGAGAACAGTTCCAGAACTCATGACTGGTGACAGTTTCTTTCAAAAAGATGCTATACAGAGATGTATTGTGAATGGACTTCTGTTTTCTGAGAAGGTCATGGTAACCAGAGGTATACGGAACAGACATGATGTGATGCAAGAACTAGAAGCCAAAGTTTGTTGTTGTTTTTGTTTTGTTTTGGTGTGGGGCTGGGAAGGAAGGGAGGGTTGTGGGGTTGTGGTGGTATGTTTCTTTTATTTACTTGTTGGGAGCTGTCTTATTGTTGTTTTTCTTTATACTTTTTGGGGGATTTTTTTGTGTGTATGCTTTTGTGTTTGTGTGCGTCTGTTTAAACTACAGTAATAGGTATAAGAAGCCATCCCTTCAAAGTGCAAGACTGTTCAATTATGTTCATATATATACAGGTCATCTAGAATAATTTACAAGCAAAACAGAGGCCTATGGCACCTGTAAGTTACAAATGCACTAATTAGTAAAGGAATTAATACTGTATAATAATACTGTATATTAATAAATATAATATATATTAATAATATAACATAAAACATATAACATAATATCTTTATATAAAATTGTAAATAATATAATATATAATATAATATATATTATAATAAATTATAATTAATACTGTATAATAATATTATGGAATAAACCTTAATACTGCTATGTATTGCTGGAATAACAACAGGTGAGAGGGTGAGGGGATGGAATTGTTTGATCTTTAACATTCAGCTGACAGAATTTGTGAAATGGAATAAGCACAAAAGACTGAAAACGTATAGACACACTACTGCATTTGCAAGAAAGATAACTAGTACAACCAAAGCCAAGAACACCTTAGATAATCCTATTCAGAGTGGGGAAATATATAAACATCAGGTTGAGTGAGGAAAATGGGGAAGCTAGAAGACATTTGCTTCCTGCTTTGATGAGATCTCAAGCCTGGCCATCTTAATTTTGGTGACCAGGATTACACATAACTACACCACATTAGCTCTGTGGTACTGTATGGTTACAGACAATTTAGGGTATGATAAGGATTGATAACTCTGAATATGTAGTGATAATGTTTGATGAAGGATAAGAAACAATTTAACATAACGTGTGTTGTTAACAATCTTCAATATAATGAAGCTTTGTTTTAAAATTTAAAACTGTCCTGACATTATTCTTCTAGAAAGTATCAACACAGCAATCTCCAGTTCCCTAAACTTTGCTCTAATTCTTGATCTCTAATTCTCTGAATTCCCCTAAATTCTCTAAATTCCTTAAATTCCATAAAGGGGGTCTCCTAAATTCCACAAATCCCCATATAGCTATATCTACACATATATTCTTTCACACCCCACTCTCCCCAGAACATTCAGGAGGAAGGTGAAAATAGAGGAATGGAGGTTCTATCACATCCCTTCATAAGTCTTTTGATGCTGAAGAAAGAGCATCCAGTAAGGCTCTAGAGCTGTATATCCGTTCTGGAACTCACATTTGAATGTTGAACCTGGAAAACCAAGGACCTCATAGAATCACAGAATGATGAATGGTTTGGGTTGGAAGGGGCTATAAAGATCATCTAATTCCAATCCTCCTAACTTGGGCAGGGACACCTTCTACTGGAACACATTGTTCAAAGTGCCATTCAACTTGGCCTTGAACACCTCCAGGGATGGGGCATCCACAGCTTCTCTGGGAACTTGTTCCTGTGCCTCACCAGCCTCTGAGTGAAGAATTTATTCCTTATATCTAATCTAAATTTACCCTCAATTTACATTTTTCTCAGGAATGCAATGGGAAGAAGAGAACATCAATTTTGACTTTGCTTAGAAATTCTAAGATTCTTCCTTTTCATTGAGCAAATTCACAGTGAATCCAAACAGTTAATCTGGAACATCCGCTGATGAGATAACCTTTCCACAAGAAAATCCACTCTCAGAGTTGGTGCAAATGTGCAGTACTGATTTGATACTTCTTCCACCTTCTCCTGTACTTCTTCACAACTAATCTTTTTTACTATTGCAGTAGGAAAACACACATATATAGATGAACAGAGACTAAGGAAAACGCTCTGTGAACTTTAAATGGGAAGGAAAAATCTTGAAGACAGCAAGTCAGAGTAACCATGAGCATATTGCTAAAATTTGAAACAGGAAAGCCTTGCGTAACAATGACTCGACTCTTTTGTTAGAGACAGTCTGACTCTGGTCTCTTTCTGGAACAGCCACGGGAAATTCTGACCCAACACCCTTTGGAGTTGATGTGCTCTGACTGTGCCCTCTACTTGGCTTATCTCTGATAAATGGGCATTGTGTTTTAGTGACATGATATATGATAATTATAGCTGCAAGCAATATGAATAAAATATCTATAGGAAACCTTCATTTCAGGACTATACAATCAAAAATATCTGGATTAAAAAACTGTCTTTAGTTTACAGATCTTGAAATAAAATATGGCCCAGTGTCTGAAGGTAATAAGCAAGCTATTGCCCCATGTCCATGGGTTGAATACAGCAACTTCACAATAGATTCTCTGAGTCTGACAGATTAAATTTTTACTGTAGAAGATGAAAGTATGTCTGTTTGGTATGTATAGTTGGTGAAATTATTAGACCATGTAATCATTTTTTATTTCTGAGAAAGATTTAAAGAACGCAGGTTGTATAGAATGAATATTGAGCTACTGAATGAATCATTAATATAACATGGGCATCTTCATTGGCCTAGAGGTGGATTGTCAAATGATTTACCTGCAAAAAGATATTTGACCCATTTCATCACTGAAGGACTTTGCTTGTACATCAGATATATTAAGTTTAGCAATTGTAATTAAATGGTTTACCTTTGCCTGGCAATTACCAGTGTCCTACAAAATTTATATTATTTTCTATCAAAACTATTTCTAATAATTGGTTTTAATATCTAATTAGTCCATAATTGCAGTACATATCCAGAAAAGTAAAATATAGAACAGAAAAATTATACCTTGAAAATTGTGAGAATTATGAAGTAATAGGAACAAATAGAATAGAAGTGATATATATTTTTAATTTGTTCACTGAAATTGAGGGGATGAAGGTCACAGGATTTTTTTTTCCTCTGAGTGATAATTCAGATCACAGCTCCAAAGGGGTTGGAAGCTTCAACCCTAAATCGTAATATTTTAAAGAATAAGGGACAGGGGTAAGTATCAAACAAAAAAATATCACAGCACACTTTGCTATATGTAGTCCGTCAGTCCCAAATGTAGGTGATGTCAAATTAAATGAAGTCATAAGAGTCCTCACTGACTTGAAAAGGTTCAATAAAACCTTCAAGAAGAAATGTGTGTACCAACTACTCTGTTGCTTATGCTGGTGATGTAATCAGGGAAACAGATTCCTCAGTCCCAATCACTTCAAAGCAGTACTGGAGATATTTTATTTTTAATAATATGCATACTGGGGCACAGATATTTCTCATCCTATAGAGATTACTTTTAATATTATATAGTCATTCTGCTTGTACCTCCCTTTATATGGTTTTCCAAAGAAAAGTCCAATGTCAGAGAAAGATATTGTGGAAAGAACTTTGGTGGCATACATTAAACAAAAGAGACTTTTGTTTGGCTGCTTTTCATCTTCCTGTCACCAGACTTCCACATATCATCAAGGCACAATATTCTCCCCTTCTGTAATGCTCCTACAGTTACAAATCAGGGTAAAGGCAACAATTTAGGGTCTCTTTCAAAGCTTAGTTTTGCAAGTCAGTATTTTCTTTCCCCTCTTAGTTGTATACAATATAAGCATTTGCTTCCAGGTCTGGAACCCCCAGCACAAGAAGGATGTGGAGCTGTTAGAGTGGGTCCAGAGAAGGGCCACAAAGATGATCAGAGGATTGAAGCACCTCTCCTATGAAGACAGGCTGAGAGAGCTGGGGCTGTTCAGCCTACAGAAGAGAAGGCTCTGGGGTGACCTCATCACAGACCCCCCTTAAAGGGGTCTTATAAGAAGGATGGAGGACTTTTTACTTGAGTAGATTATGATAGGACAAACGGGAATAGTTTTAAACTAAAAGAGGGGAGATTTAGAGATTAGAAGGAATTTTTTCACTCAGATGGTGGTGAGATCTCAACCCTTGAGCCCTTTGCATCGTATTTGCTCCCTCCTCCTCTTTGAGGAGGGAAAGCGAGAGAGTGGCTGTAGTGGAGCTTTGTTTCCCCCCTAAGTAAAACCACCACAGTTGTGAATTAATTTGTCTTCAGACAAGATGGAAAACATGTACCATTATCTGCAAAGAATTATAACTGCAAAGTTGCAAAGAAAGGCTGCAAATAATTATATAAAAATACATTGAGTAAAACCATAATTAGAATAAGAAAACAAACGAACACTTCTCCTGTCCAACTTGTTTCAGCTCACCTTTTCCTCTTTTCCTGGTTTTCAACTTGTGTCTCCTAATCATGGTACACAGAACAGGTTGAAGCTCCAAGTGTGGACAAAGATTAAAAGATCAAGCTGTCGTCAGACAATAAAGATGAAAAGCAAAGATATTTTATCCTAGAATCATATAATTTAGAATCATGGAATATCCTGTGAGTTGGAAGGGATCCACAAGGTCCCACACTGAGTCCAACTCATGGCTCCACATAGAACTGCATCGACTATGTGTCTAAAATCATTGTTAAAACATTGAACTCAGCAGTCTTGGTGCTGTGGCCACTTCCCTGTGGGCCTGTTCCAGTGCCCAGTTACCCTCTCAATGAAAAACTTTTTCCTCATATTCAATCTGAACCTCTCCTGACACAGCTTCATGTCATTTCCTTGGGTTGTATCACTGGCCATTTCCCCTTCTGCTCCTGCAATGAGATCTCCTCTCAGTCTCTTCTCTGGACTGAACAGTCCAAGTGACTTCAGCCACTCTTCATATATCTTGCCCTCTATATCTTTCATCATCTTTGTAGCTCTCCTTTGGACACTCCCAAATAGTTTTAGGCCCTTCTTATACTGCAGCTCCCCAAACTACACACAGATTCAAGGTGAGGCTGCACAAAAGCAGTGTAGAGTGGGACAGACATTTCCTTTGAATGGGATATGGTTGGTCCTTTTGGCTGCCAGGGCACGCTGATGACTCATATTCAGCTTGCCGTTGACCAAAAACCCTGGATTCCTTTCTGTGGGCCTGCTCTCCAGCTTCTCATCTCTTAGTCTGTATATATAGCTGGGATTGCCCTGTCCCAGGTGCAGAATCTGGTACTTGCTCTTGTTAAATTACAAGCAGTTGTTCATTGTCTAGCCCTCTCATTTGTCAAGATCTATCTGCAAGGCCTCTCTGTACCTGAGAGAGTCAACAGCTCCTCCTAAGTTAGCATCATCTGCAAACTTTGTATGCATTCAAATTCTGCATCCAGATCATTTATAAAAACATTGAAGAGAAGTGGCACCAAAATGGGTCCTTGGGGAACCCCACTGGTTACTGTTTGACAGTGTGATATAACTCCATATACTGTAACCTTTTGAGCCTGACCTGTCTGCCAATTATTATCTATTTATCTAGCTATATGCTGGATGTTTTGTCCAGAAGGATGAGACAGTATCTTTCTCTGCTAAATTCTGAAAAGACCACATCTACTGGCTTCACTTTGTCAATGAAATCCTTATATTCTTTCAACCATTGGTTTCAACCAATTCTAACAACCTTTCCAAAGCAGAAGAGCTTCTATCTAACCTCTACAAGAGGGCAAGTGCTGTCCCTCAAAATAACAGTGGCATGGCAATGCTGAGAAAGAAAATTGTGCTCTGAGTCAAGACACCCCTTGGCACTTTTCCCATTGAGAGTTCAGGATGGAAATTAAAGCTACTTTCCTGACAGAACTAGAAGTAGTTTCTTTCCTCATATGACAAGCCTTATTAGCAGAGAGCAATGCAGTTTTCACCTTTTTGTGCCAGGAGAGATTCTAGCACAAAGAGTAAGTAATATTCCTTTTTTTTTGGACAGCTCATAAGCTGCCTTGTTTGGAATGTTATGGGATAACGCTCATGTTCAAGTAACACGGAAGAAATAAAAGTGTTGTTATGGTAATTCTTGTTTCCTTTTTATTTATTTTGTGTTACAAAGGAGATAATGGCAATCCTCTAGGAACTTTCAGAGACATGACACATTTAAAATAATGACTGTTTGGATGATTCCAAATTTCATTTTGAACCACAACATCAACAGCAGGAGTTTCTGCATCAACAGAAAAAAAATGCAACCTGCAACAGCTTTGCACAGATAAGATAAAAAAGCCAATGCCATTCTATGAAAAAATGAAGAAGGCCTTCTATGTTTATTATTTAGATCAATAAGGCATGACAGATGTATGAAGACTTTCAGATAACTCTATTTTATATTAGAAATACAGATCTGATAAGTAGTGATTAATCTTAATTTCTGCATTAGCAATAACAATATTGTAAGTCACATGCAAACACAGCATATTTATTCCAATGAGTATTATTTATCAATAATTGTCAAGAACATATGGAAGTTATAACACAAGGAAAAATCACAGAAATTGCTATTTTGTTGCAGACCAGTGATTTCTCTAATCTAATAGCCTGGCTCTTGCAGGGAGCAGGACAACCTGCTGCAAAGGATGTATGCACAGTCTTGGAGTGGATAGCAGTTTAATACTCTACAGATTACTCTATCCGATGATCTCAGAAAATTTGGATTATGTACAAAGCATGTAAATTAACATTTTTTCCTGATATAATTTTGGATGTTTTCAAAGTATTGTACATATATATATGCATGTGTGTGTATGCAAACTTTAAAAATCATGACATCCTTGGACACCCTTTAAGACTTTCATCTGTTGATTATTGAGGTGGTTTTGCCCAGCTGGGCAGCTCAGTTCCACCACAATCACTCTCTCACTCAAATGGAAAAGGGGAAGGGGAGAAAATACAATTGAACGGGCTCAAGAGCTGAGATAAGGACAGGGAAATCACTCTCTGATTACCACCCTGGGGAAAACAGACTTAAAATGAGGAGATTAACATAACTTATTTCATATCACTAACAGACTAGAACAGTCAGAAACTAAAACCAACTTCCCTTCCATCTACATTTTTCTACCTCTTCCTCCACCCCAGCCGAGCAGCGTAGGGGAATGGAGAATGGAGGCTGTGGTTCAATCCCTAACGCTTCATCTCCGCTGTTCCTTCATGGTCACTCTCTGTCCCTGCTCCTCCTGCCAAGCCTTGTGTCCTGTTATTTTAAGCATATGGTCTACCTTCTTGCTTTAAAAGTAATCTGGCATCTTTCACTTTCCTATTGAAATTGAGCCACTTGCAATCAAGGGTGCAGGAATGATACAGGGATACAAGACCAGAAGAAAAGCAAACAAGACAGAATTTAACTTCATATTTAGTGTTTGAGGCAATTACCCAGGAATACGGGAGGCCCATACTTCTGATCTGTGCTCCTATAAATATCTCCATGCTTTTATCTAGTTATTGCAGTGGAGGTCGAATGTAACCTCCTCAGATTCCTTGGAGCAGAGTCTGGTACACCACATAATCCTTTTCTTGCCCAATAATGTATCTTTCTTTTGCCCTTGCATTCTTGGTTACATAGGGCAGTCTCAATGAGTGGGTCATCCACTGTCAGGAAAGTCCAAGTCCTCTCAGGCCACAGACATGTTTTCTTCTTTTACACAGGTTTTCATTAGGCTATAATACAAAATTTAGGGAAGGGCAGACATTTCTACCTGCTGTGCTCAAGAAAGAGGTGTCAGAACAGCTTTTGGGAAGATGAACTGAATATTCCTTACCAGTCCCTAATACATTCAAGTCAACAAAGTCAACAATAAATGTCTAGACTCTAACTTTTTATCTGGAGATTACCAGTTAGTCTGCATCTCTCATTCAGCTACACAGGGAAATTACATGGAAGGCCCTGTAGACTAGATGCCTAAAATTTCAAAGTTTTTCTCAAAGCTTCTACATTTAGACATCTTTTCCTCCTAATTTGATTCTCTTACTATACATATTTTCTTCTGCTTTTATTCAGAAGACATGACCAAAACTACATGCAGTATTCCAGCTAAGAGGCTGCTGTTCATTTGTATATCTACATGCTAATATTTTGAGGATATCTTATCTTGCTCTGTATGTCATCTAATCTATGTCATCTATTTCTTTCTTCAGCCAAGGTGAGCATTGACTTGAAGTTTTTACTGAGCTATTCATAGTAATGACAGGGTTCTCTTTCTGTATGACTGCAGTTAATTTAGAGCTCTATAGTGTGTATGAATTCTTCGTATTTTATTCACTTCCAATATGCCTTACCTTGCATTTGTGAACAATTTAAGCTGTTGTGTTAAAGGGTAAAGAAGTTTGGCAGGAACTAAGCCCCCTTGTATTCCAGCTTGTCCTCAGACAACAGAGGGGCCGGGGGTGGCTGGGCTTACATTCTGAGTAATGCCCAGTTTGGCAGTATAAATCCAGTCACATTCAATATATTGAATTACCACGATCACAGATAAACAAATAGAACAATGCAACTTCAGTCTCATAGATTGACTGGTGCAGTTTATGGAAGCAACAGGAATACAGATTCTTTTGGACTGACAGTGATAAATACTGTGCCTGCAAAGCAGGTGGTAATACCAAGAATATGACTAATACAGCCAACTGCATATGAGTTAACTTATGAAACAACTCTACAGAGAATGTTAGGTTTCCTGGGGAAGCATTCAGTATAACAAAGTTCAAATCTCACCCAATAGGTGCCTATGGGGGGGGGGGGGGCGGGGAGAGAGAGAGAAGAGATGCTCAGCCTGTTGACTGATCCCAGAAGTCAGCGATGTCCTCCTGACTTGTCTGTAATGGTGTCTTCCCTGAGATTCTTTCTCTCTTGAGCCATTTTTATACTATTTTCATACTTGCAGTTGGAGTTTGAGTGACTCTAGTCATACATACCTGTTATAATTGGTATAAAATCTCCTTGTTTTGCCTTAAACAAATTCATGAGCGCATGCTCAGAGAGCAGTGGCTGCACCTTGGAAGTAAGTGGCTTTTGCGACGGAGGTTTGTTTTGGTATTATAATGAGATCATAATAAGCAAAGTTCACCCAAAGGACATTATTTCCACAGAAAATGGAAAACTGCTGTCTCAGGGATGGCTCAGGGTAATGGCCATGCAATTTACCAGTTTCATAGTACCATCAAATAGTATCATCAAGTTCCCACCCCTGCAATGGTATCACAGAGCCTTGCTGCTGTGTTTCCACCCTGCCCCATCATCTGTGCTATTTCTCTTAGAGTCAGCATGCTACGAGTCAGCATGCTCTTAGAGTCAGCATGCAACATCTTCACCTAAGATGTGGACATACCTTTAGTCTCAACAAGTCCCCTCCAGCAATTACTCCACAGATGCCCAGCTAGCAAACTTTTCTGTGTTGTCATGCCATTAAATAGCACCAGTTAAATGTGTATATAAAAGACAAAGGCTCTGAAACTCAAAATGTTTTCTCTTTAATTCCTATTTGTTTGGAAGTGGAGATATTGCAGCTCTGGACTTGTCATGTCTGAATAATGACCACATTCCAGCTTTGGAAGTACATAAGACTTTTAATAATCCATTAAAATATTAACCCTTTGTAAGAGATGTTCTTAAAGTGGGTGCAATGAATGATACATCTTGTGATCCCTAGCTCCATACAGCCCTCATCTTGCTGGATGTTCATTCTACTTACAGGTCTCAGTGCCCTCCTTTGCAATGGAAACACCAAGGAAATATATATATATATCCATTATATATGATGGATATATATATATATATCCATTAAAACACAACCTGACACATGTTAGAAATTTTCATATTTCATCTTCTCAGCATAAGGTTCCATGCACTTATATGATAAAGGGATATATTTGAGCAGCTATTTCATTTGCAAAACTTCTGCCCTTTACACACTTTCTGGAAGTGCAGTGGCAGGACAGGGATTGTGCTAGAACCAGAGCTTTCTGCCCTACTCACAATCTGTGAAGTAGTTCTTTGCACGTAGCCATGAAAATTGGATTAGGAATAATGGTGTAGATGTTTTCTTGCTCCTTGTGTTATCCTTATAAACATGAACTCCTCACTCTGGAATACTTAGACAACTCTCTCTCTGGGATACAGTCCTGGAATTTCTTCCTAATCAGGAATTCCACCAGTGTGAATCAGTATGAGGACTTCCTGAGTGAGGTATTACCATCTTTAACCATGTAATCACTTCCTAGAAGCTCATGTTCTATCTAGTTCATTAATAAATCTCATTACTTCCCAGAAGATTTATCTCCATCAAATGAACTTTTTATTGCATATGTTAATATCTTAATTTTTGATTATATGATTTTATTTTTTTTCTTCTTTCTTTTAAACTATGGACGAGATTTTGCATCACTTAATTGCTCTTCTGAAGACATACTAGAGAGTTTTATGAGTTATGCTTTAAAACATAGCATATCATTAAAGTGGTTGTGAATAAGTATTCAAATCTGAGTTATATTGCCTTAGAAGTGACGATGATTGTAGCCCCCTCTTGGACTAGTTAGGAGGATTTCAAGTTTTCTTTGTGAATTAATGAATCTATCAATTTTCTCCACCCTGAAGCAACAGTTGATCTTTATGGCATAACCTGCCTAACACCTTGGAACCGCAAGGAAATTCAAATGATATTTGGAGATAAAAAAATCGCCTTTCCTTATTCTAATTCCTTTCAACACTCACTTTAATTTTCACCCAAGGGCAGACCATTTTTATTTAATTCCACTTGTCTTCTCTAATAAATGGACACGTTAACAATGTCCACTAATAGGGATGATAATTTTTCCATTTTAATCTTAAAACTTTCTTGCCAATTCATGATTCATTCAGAGATACATTTAAATAGACTATGCCATAATTCCTCTGGAAGCGTAGTAGTTTTCTTTTTCCTCAAAGCAATAAATATTTTGTATTCTATTATCAGGGATACATGGTGAACCACAAGCACTGTAGAAGTCAAAGTGAAAAAAGTTTTAATGTTATTTCAGATAAGAATGGTAATAGGTTTTATTTTTATTCCATATAGTTTTAAAAGGTTCTTAATACTTGGCTTTCAGTGGAATTGGCTTGAAGGCCACACCCAGAGAGTGGTGTTCAATGGATCTATGTCCAGATGGAGGCTGGCAATAAGTGGTATCCCTCAGGAGTCTATCCTGGTACCGTTATTGTTTAATAAAACATATAAATAACATATTAATGTTTAACATATTAATATTTATATAAACATATAAATAATATATTTAAATAATTAAATATATATATTTAATAAATCAATGACATAGACGGTGGGATTGAGTGCACCCTCAGTAAGTTTGCTGATGACACCAAGCTGAGTGGTGCAGCTGATAAAACAGAAGGAAGGGATGCCATCCAGAGGGACCTGGACAAGCTTGAGAAGTGGGCCCACATGAACCTAATGAGGTTCAACAAGTCCAAGTGCAAGGTACTGCACCTGGGTCAGAGTAATCCCAGACACGAGCACAGGCTGGGTGGAGATCTCATTGAGAGCAGCCCTGCAGAGAAGGACTTGGGGGTTCTGGTGGACAAAAAACTTGATATGAGCCAGCAGCTCACGCTTACAGCCCAGAAGGCTGCATTCAAAGAGAAATGGCCAGGAGGTCGAGGAAAGTGATTGTCCTCCTCTACTCTGCCCTTGTGAGGCCCAACTTTAAATAGTATGTCCAGGTCTGAGGCCCCCAGCACAAGAAAGATGTGCACCTGTTAGAGTGAGTCCAGAGGAGGGCTACAAAGGTCTGCCTCTGCTGCTCCCTGGAATAAAGTCTTGATATTAGATGCCATCTTCTGACTCCTTGCTTTTTTCCTTTCCATATTTGTATGTTTCCATGCTGCACCTTCTCTTCCCAAATCCTGGTGGCCCCCTCTCAACAGTCTTGCCTCTGTCTGATCTTTTCTTATATTACCTAGCTCTACATTACAGACTTTCTCACAGCTCTTTTTCACAGCATAGCTATTTCTTCAGAGACCTGAGCTATATTTATGCCCAAGGTGCTTTCTTGCCAAGGAAATATTTCCCATTCTTTTCCTCAGTATGACAGGAACTTTTGTCTCATTTATCTCCATCTCATCACCCCCTACCAACCCCTACCCTCTTTCTTTTCTCCAAAGGCCAAAAATCCAAGTGAAAGACCAATTGCAGCTAACCAAAAAACAGTCAGCAAAAATGTTCAAACAACCAAAATTCTATTCTGGAAAGAACCATTATTAGTCATAATTCACAGGGACAAGAAAAAGGTTGGAATTTTAGCTAGTAATAATGAGGAAAGGGTGAGCATCAGTAAAATAAAAATACATTCCTTTGTGTGCCAACAAAGCCATCGAAGACCAGTGATGAAAAAAAAAGTTATCAACTTCTAACTAGAGTGGATGAAAGGTTCTTGACAAAATCCATTTTCTTGTTCTTTGCTCATTGTAACTTAATGTTACAGCTAAATTTATTGTATATGAAGTCTGTTACATAGGATGGATACTGGAGCTTTGTTCTCTCCTACCTCTAAACTCAATTTCACCCACCAGCTAGGTTCTGATCCTTTAATAAATAATAACAGACCACTTCAGCTTTTTAAGTCTAGCCCTGTTATCTTTCTGTGTCTGCAGTTTCAAACACACTATCATCTTCTTTTACCTGTATTTTTGGGCGCTCTTCTAGCAGTCACCCTCTTTTTTCTACCACAGACTTCAGCCTATGCATTTCTCATACCACACATCTTCGTTTGATGGTTATTAATACTTCATACTCCAAATACAGTGATAAGTTAGAATGCCCATGTGCAAATAGATAATGCTGGTAACCACTCATTATTTTTCCAATTATGATGATATTATTAATACATTACAAAATTGCTTTACAAGAGTATATTTCTAATGAAGGTAAACTTCTAATGAAGATACATTGCCTGAGGTACTGTGGGATCTTACGTATGTTGGTTCAAGATTTCTCAGATCATAAAATCATAGAACCATAAATCAGAAGGGACCCACAGGGATAAAACTTGCTGATCTCAGGAAAAAAAATAAAATGAAAAAAGGAAGCTATTACTCAGAGTTACAGTATACCAGAGAGACTGTATAACAGTGATGTTGGTGGCATATTGCTGTTATAAAGACTGCTTCATCTGGAGACTGCTTAGTCCATGGTGGCTGCAGGCACTTATTTAGAGAAGCAGCTCCTGTTGAATTTCTGAAGGCATTTACAACTACTTTTCCCAGAAGTAGCTTTTTGCCTAGATAAAAGTAAATGATGGCAGGATGGCAAATCACCACACTGTGAGCAAGGCCTATTCATGAAAATCTTAGATACACAGCTCTATTGAGCATCTTTTCCTTTTCTACTCTGTGGGATGCCAATGGTTCAGCTTTGCCTTCCCTCCGTGACTTATGTGTTCTCTCTGTTGTGTACCTTTTTTTTTTTTTTTTTTTCCTGATCCCTGCTCTGTATTTACAGGCTTCTGGTAGAAAACAAAGTGAACAACTGTGAGACATGCTATCAGAAGTTAATGTAGATGCAAAATTTTTGCAGGTACACTCCATGGATTTGGAGGAAAAAAATTGTGCAGGAGTCTTGCCAGCTCCTGAATGTTCAGATGCAGAAGGCAGCACAAGATTGGTTTTGCTTCCTATCAGTAACAGAATGTCTGCCAAAAAAAAAAAAAAAAGTGTGTAAATGTGATCAAATCAACGATCCCTTAAAATGTCAAACAATCCAGGTAAAGATAGGCACATGAGAATCAGACAGAGAGCAAAATACCAAAATATCATCTACTTATAAGGCTATTCAAAATCTCCCTTCTACTCCTTATCCCTTCAGGAACTGTAGGATATATTCTCAAGACTGCCAGTGCTTCTGTTCCAGGGAATTAATGAAGATGAGATAAAGCATCTCATTCTCCCATTCTCCCATTCTGCTTTTTACTGGGGAAAAAAATAAATCAGAAGGAAATGTACCAACCCATTCTTTGTGATAGATAGATAGATAGATAGATTCACAATGGTGAATCTAGACTTTAATTTCTTAACCTTCTTTTCTGATGTGGCAAAAAGTATTGCAGTAATGCTAATTATAAGACCCACCTTTTGCAAACTAATAGGCAGTAGTCTTTTATTCTTTTTTTTTTTTTTTTTTTTCTTTTTTTTTTTTTTTTTTCTGTAGGTATGAACAGATTTTTCAAAAACCTTGTTGCAATTGTGATGACCTATATTTATCACTTATTTCAATGTATTTCAAATGTTTTTCTTCTCCCAGTATTTTTTAATAATCTAATAGAAATGTATCAGACCCTTACACTAGGTGAATATGCTGCCCATATCTAACTGGGAAAAGATTGCCTCTTGGTACAACTTTTGGAAACTTTTTGATTCCAGCATTTCTTTGTTGTTTGTATTTTTTTGTAGACAGCTACACAGATAGAATTAACTATGCAAAGTTATATATTACATACAGAAAAAAATAAAAATCAAAGCAAGGATTGAACCTGAACAACAAATTGTTTGAGAGGTCTAAATTACAATATTCAAAAATAGAAGGAATACATGGGACACTTCAGTTATTTTTTTTCTCCTAATCCTATAATACAAAAGGACTCATTCAACCAGACAAGAATGAATATAAAGCAGATGTCTCTCTAGTGAAAAAAATCAGGAAAAAACAAGGATGTAAAGATGTTTTTAGGGGGTTTTATACTGACATTCTATTCAATGCTGAAGAGCTAGGTAGCAGAATAAATCTCTCAGAAAATCCCTTTAGAGTCTTTAGTTAGAGTACTGACTAGAGGTTCCTAATTTGAAAAATTGTGTATAACTGACATAAAATGGCAAAAGTTAAGAAAATCTGTTAACAATCCTTGCTTTACAATGACAAGAAAAGACAGATGTTGGAAAGCCAGAAGGGGTGTTTCTGCATTGCATGCAGAGACTAAGAGAAAACAAGATACATGTCTTTTGTGTGAAATTGCATATTTTAGTAACAGAAACTCTGTTTTTCAGTTTCTGTCTATATTTCAGTCCTCAAACATTCTCAGAATTCATCACCATTCTGAAGCAGTACATATCCAGGCAGTGGATCCCCTTACTGATAGACAGCTTGGTTCAATTTTATATTCCAACAGTTTAATCTGATGAGTTCACATCACTTATATAAAAATTAAATAATTTAGACAAATTTATACGGAAATGTCTGAAAGCTCTGTAGCCCATGTGGAGGTCACATTCTAATCTTGGCTCTGTACAGTCTGGAGAGTTTAGGCATATATTTTTAATACTTTCTGCTTTTTATCTGTCCATCAGCTTCACTATACTGATGACAACAAATGGAAAGTTGAGTCTTTGCACTCCATTTACAGTTTTCTGGAGCCCAGGACATTTTCTGTACTGATATTTTCAGGATTCTGGTATTTTCAGGATTAAAACTTAAAGAGATTATTTAGTTTAGTTTTGTTTTGTTTTGTCATGAGGGGGAGACTGGAATCTCTTTGCAAGGATTTGCAAATGCAGGACTTCAGACCTTATTCTATTCTGAGTGCTCTCTTTCACTGATTAAATACTCTTGAGTTACAGTCATATATTGTAGCGGCACTGCATAGAGCCAATGTATATGTCTATCCAAACATAACACAGTTCCATACAACTGAGATAATAAACACCACTTCCAGAGGCTTTAAATACTTCTCATTTCTTTATTCAGTCACAGATAAGAATCTACCACATGAAGGTGATAATAAAATAAAATAAAATAAAATAAAATAAAATAAAATAAAATAAAATAAAATAATAAAAAAAATCCCACTGTTGCTAGGCTTTCAAGCAGTTGCTAGGAGATGGGTAACAGTGGTCTGTGATTTTGGAAAATTAGGTAACACATTAGGGGAACAGGGATTGATTTTCAAATAACTTGCAGGTTTGTTGTCCTTGTACTGAATGAAATAACATATTTTTATAATGATATATCTGTACACATATGTAATGACCATATTAAAACTAACTTGAATGTGCTTGAGCTCTCAGTGTTTTTGAAAATTAAAAAAGTTTTACTTTTTTTCAGGATGGGCTTTAAGAAATATTAGAATCAGAAACAGTAGGAGGACCTAGAAGCATTAGAAATAGTGTATTTGACATTTAAGTTCAAGTGAACCAGAAAGGTTTTTACATCAGGGTGTGTGACTTTTCTCTTTGGAACATCTCTTCCCGTTCATTTTCTTTTCATTCCCAGGAGTTTTTAATTTTCTTCCCAATATGAAAGATTAGACCACCACACTTCATAATCAAAATGAAAAATCTAAGGGATACTGAATGCTTACTGCAGATCAGGAAAGGAAAGGAAAGGAAAGGAAAGGAAAGGAAAGGAAAGGAAAGGAAAGGAAAGGAAAGGAAAGGAAAGGAAAGGAAAGGAAAGGAAAGGAAAGGAAAGGAAAGGAAAGGAAAGGAAAGGAAAGGAAAGGAAAGGAAAGGAAAGGAAAGGAAAGGAAAGGAAAGAGAAAAGGGAAGGGAAGGGAAGGGAAGGGAAGGGAAGGGAAGGGAAGGGAAGGGAAGGGAAGGGAAGGGAAGGGAAGGGAAGGGAAGGGAAGGGAAGGGAAGGGAAGGGAAGGGAAGGGAAGGGAAGGGAAGGGAAGGGAAGGGAAGGGAAGGGAAGGGAAGGGAAGGGAAGGGAAGGGAAGGGAAGGGAAGGGAAGGGAAGGGAAGGGAAGGGAAGGGAAGGGAAGGGAAGGGAAGGGATTTGTCATAATTCTGCCTCTTATTGTGATACATGTAAGTTGAATGTCTTGGAAATTCACACTTCTATTTCAGTGATGGCTGAGAGTAGCAGCACCATACTGGGTTCTAAATTAAATGTGTAGGATTAATGACTTGATCAAGAGTTGGTGAGAGTTTTCTATTACTCTGACTGGATTTTGAGTTTATCTAAATTTGTTTCTTTCTTCTCGGGGAAAAATATTAAATTAGTCAAAAGGTCTTCTGAGGTGCACTTTGAATTAGAATGATTTAATTCCATTAATATATTGGCTTTCTAAGATTTTCAGAACCTTTCTCAAATTAAATTTATTTCAATTAACATTATAGCTTGCTATCTGTCCATAACACTGACAAGAGAGCTTAGAGCTTAGAAATTCAATTATATTTATTTATTTATTATTTGATTTAATGTTTTAATTACAAGCTTTGATAATACTGAGATTGGTGTTAGTTTTTTTTGTTTTGTTTTGTTTTGTCATTAAATAATTTGAAAAAGACTAAAATATGAATGTTAAATTCACTAATTCTGAAAGAGTTACATGTTGTCCTGGTTTCAGCTGGGATAGAGTTAATTGCATTACTAGTAGCTGGCACCATGATGTGGATTTAGCATGAGAATAATGCTGATGACTATCTGATGTTCTAGTTGTTGCTCTCCTCAGGACTAGGCTGGACATTGATCAGCAGGTGGTGAGCAATTACATTGTACATCACTTGCTTTGTATATTATTTTATCATTATTATTATTATTTTCCCTTTGTTTTCTGTCTTATTAAATGGTGTTTATCTCAACTCATGAGTTTGTTACCCTTTCTGTTTTGATTCTCTTCCCCATCTCACTGTGGAGTGTGGTTGGTGAGGAAGTGAGCAAAAGGCTGTCTGGTGCTTAGCTGCCTGACAAGTTAAACCACAAAACAGAGAACTAGAGGAGATAACTAAATGACCCTAAAAGTCACATGCCAACACTATCTGAAATCAGAATATTGCTTGCAAGTGCTTTCAGAGCCTTTTGTTAACTTACACATATTTTTGCTGATGTAGAAAGGGATAAAAAAAGCTAACCAGAACGTAATGTGAGCTTGTATCAGGTCACAGCAGACTGATTTGATCAAATTATAATTAAGTTTTAATTCATTTCACAAAGGCTGTGAAGCTGTATTCCTGACTGGCCATTACTGCTTCTGTCACAGCCTGGAACAGAAAACACAGTCTGAGGCCTTCTGTCCATTGCCCTGCTTTATGAAAAAGGAATTCTAGCTCTTATTTTCCACTGAAGACTTGGCAATTTGAAGCTGAATGAAGGTGAATCCCCTACACTAATGTGTCATCTCTGACTACTAAGTAACTGGCTTTTTTAATGGGAATTTATAACACTCCAGATTTGGGATGCAGGAAATTTATCAACCCAGAAATCACTCTTAATGCTGGAAAACTTTTAAAATGAAAGAAAACTTTGATTTCTTATACTACAATCAATAATTTAATAGGTGCAGAGAAAGAAAATAATAGTAGTAAACCCTCTAATTAAATGTCAAGATAACATTTGTGTAGTTTTCTGCTCTTAGATTCCAAAGTGTCTGCAGCTCTCTGGAGAATTCTTGTCCCGTCTGGGGTCCAGTTTTCATTACAAGACTCTCCCCAGAATGTTGCTTTTAATGAAAGGAAACTGAATTTGGACGGAAAACCCTTTTTTTTTTTTTTTTTTTTTTTTATTCTCACTTGCATTTCTTCTGACTGTAAATTCAGTCCTGGGCACCCCATGGTGTTGTCTCTTTTACTCAGAGCATCAATAGGATCTCCTTTCTTGCAGACTACTTCTGTCACCTTCATAATCCTGGTCACACAGAGAACCTTTTGCAGTGCAGCTCCATCCTACTGCACCTGGAAAAGCTCACAGAACAACTTGATACTCCAAAGGTACACTTGTATGACACAGATACATTCTTTCTTGACAGCCAGTAATTGAGGGAGTCTAACACCACCCTGAGTTTGCATAAGCTCATACACGTAGTTCTGGGACACCTAAGTGGAACGAATCCTTAACCAGCATAGCAGTGAGAGTAAAGAATGCAGCTCATTGCTGGCTCCTGATAGGCATTGGATATCATGGCATGTATACCATATTTGGAAGTGAAGTGTTTAAATTAGGGCATCCTTAGACGTGACTTGCTGGATATGCAGTCTCTTCCATCTCCAATATTCATCTAGCCACATTCACCCTACATCCCACTTTTCTTTGGCATATGTGCAGGCAACAGAATCAGTGAAATACTAGGGACACGAAAAGCATATTTAAAAGATAATAGAAATTGCACTCGTGATAAGGAACTACAGTTATGGCCATTATGATAAAGGCAAACAAAAGTAGTGCATTAATGATTGTTTTGGAGAATGAAATGACAGAATAGAATGCTTTTTACATGTGAGAAAATCACTTTAAATCCATTGTTCCTGTATTTAAATATTATTGCTTTAGAAGTTTCATTCAGGAAAAGTTACATGGATTATTCACATACACATCAAAAAAACATTTATACTTTCCTGAGCAAGAACAATCAAATATAATAAGATTGAGGTTATTTATGTTTCAATAAAACCTTTACAAGATGGTTGATATGATAGTTGCTTTCCTCTCCTAGCCAGTTGTATTACAATTAAGAAAGAATTTTCCTCTGTTGCCATTACAAGCAAATTATAAAGCTTGCCAAATTTGCAGAACACATCTATGGAACATTATGCAGTGTAACACTTAATACTAGCACATAATGAGCCACATTTGCATTTTTTTTCATTAGCCACAGTTCCTGTATTTCTTCAGTGATATCTTAATTATTCTTGGAGGATAATGTCCTACTTCTGCATAAACTCCAATGCGTGTTCATAGTTGAAGTGTGTTTTAAAGAACCTTATAATTCTACATGTATTTTTGGAATTGTGCCCAGCCAATTTCACTAGTTTTGTAGTTTTAAGTGAAGATGTGTCTGGAAGATTTTACATGCTTGACTGCATGATTTCTAATGTGGCTGTTAGAAATCAAACTATAACTAAAACCTGAAATCAAGAGTAGGCAAAACTTACTAACTGTTCATTGAAGCCCATGATATGGCTCAGTTCTGTTAGTCTTATTTGTTTGTATTTATTGCATGTAATTATCCATACACCTATCCATTTCTTAGGGCACTTGTCACAAGCATCATCTGACTCCTCCTGTTTCTGAGCTTCCTCTCCAAGACTGTTCAGTCCCTTCTCTTGCTGCTCAGAAAGAATAAGATGTAAAGACTAACAAAGTTCTCACCAAATGCTTAAAAAGTCATGAGGTGATCATCTCTGTTATCTGTGCTACCATCCATCTGCCTACGCCAGTATGGTAAGCATTTATCCTCCAAATAATCATTCTTTTCTGGATTTATTTTACTTTATATATGTATATGTATGTATGTATATATATTTTTATTTTTTTTTTAAGCAGGGTGGGGCAGGGGAGAGGTGTACTGTTTAAACTTTAGTCCTTTTACTCTCCTTATGGCTGCATTTTCCTCAGCCTATAAATAATTTTATTTTCCTGATCCTGTATTTGATCAGGTGATATTTTCCTCTTTATGGTACCAATTACTTCTGTCTTAGTTTAAATTTCTTTATAGAGGATAGAGGATTTTTTCTCTGCTTTCAACCCTTTATGGGATGAGGCACTGTTTGCAGTTCCAGTGTACTTGCATTGATGTGGTTAGCCTAGTCTGTGCAGACTGCCATTTGCTGGTGTCTGGGAAAATAGCTTAGTGAAGTACCACTTGTATCACACTTGTCTTGTTTTTAATATTGTTTCTGTGGCTTTTGTTACTCTTTGCTGTCAGACATAAGGTACTAGTCGAGGTGGACATGTGGTCTCAGATGGTGCCATTGCCATGTTGTTACAACAAAATGAGCCAGAGACTTGTTACTAAAATAAAGCATTGGGTTTCCCTTTAGCTTTCTCATTGACCTTTATTTGTACATGGCAAGGGGGAAGGAAAAGAGTCCTTTCAAAAGACTTCCCGATGATGTGATGGAGGTAGGAGAGTCCTCCTGAGAACCCCTTTATCTCCACAGGGATGTAAGGTGTGGTGGCAGTGGCTGAAAACATGAAACAAAACAAATGTTTTGTGCAGGTCTCCATATGTCTTAGCCAAAGGTGAGGCTCATCAGACACCTGTGCTTCTCCCCTGTCTGCTGAAATAGTCTTGCTTTAACTTAAACATGGGGTTCTGAGTGTATAAAGTTCCTTCTTTAATGTTTTTACTTCTCTGCCTGGAGGATCAGCATGTACTGTCAGACTGAGAGATGAATCTTTAAAAAGGGTTACTTTACCTCCTCTAGCCATAAAGAAATTAAGCTCTTAGGACAGATTTTCTTCAGTCACAGTGAGAGGAGGTTTCCTCTCCCATGCAGTTTTTGCTCTGCAGTGAAAAGTGGAAAAAATGCTTCTAAAGTGAAAAGCACCAAAGATAAGCACACATCCCATCAAATCTCAGAAACATCTGAGGGAATCATCAAGATATTTCCCTCCTCAAAAGACAGCAGCAGATCTCTAAACTAATGCTGGGTTGTGTATTCAAATGATAAGATTATGAATCTGTATGTTTCTCCTGAATATATCCCATAAATAGGCTTTAAAGCCTACAGAGTATTTCAGAAATGCTAAGGACAGTGTTTACTGAATGACTACACAATGATGAGGACATGAAGAGGCATTTTAGAGTGCATATATACATATACACACACACAAATAGACAACATTCTTGATTAGGATAGTTACATTTTGTTCTTATTTTTCCCAGAATGTATTGGAGATACATATTTCCCTCAAGTAACACTCCAAATGTATACCAAAAGAAACAAAATAAGCTACTCTCAATGTTCTATGGCAGTATAGAAGAAAGAATTGCTGAACTTTGCTAACAGAGAAGTCCCACAAAACTGAAAAGCATAGAAGCTTAAGACCTGTTTTGCTTAAAGATCCAGAACTGCTAATGTTTTATGTAGAGTCTTCAAGGTTAGCCTGAGATATGGGATGAGATTCACAGTCATGGGTGTATCCTAAATTAAGCATCTTTAGGGTGAATTATAACCTAAATTAGCTGTTTCACTATATTCATGTAGAAGGAATCTAAATAGCCCATTCAGAGTTTAGACATGGATGTGTATTTTCAGTCAGATGAATACCAACAGTGGTATTCATGAATCCCTTTGCTAACACAGCAGGATATGCAGAACAGGGCACTTGTTCCATTCTCCCTTATTCCAAGAAGACTTCCAGGTGACTCATATTCTCTCTGTCTCAGACACTGGCAGTTAAACACTAAGGGTGTTTCATTTTTCTGCAGAAATTCTCCTACATCTAGGTGCTATAAGATTGCTTATTATGGGAAGAAATTTGGATTTCACAGAAACCTCGCTACAGCAGATTAATCTGGCTTTCTTCCTAGAACCCTGCTGTGTTGTGATATAAAATATATACTCTTTCTCAAGGTATTGGATTAAATGATTATCATAAACGGACAGGTATTTCAAGTAAAATTTGAGGTTAATCATTGAATTATATCCCATTTTGATCAAGACTTATGTTACAGGAAAATTTAAATATATACTTAAAAATAACAGATGTGCCATGATGCAATGACTAGGCCTGAAATTGGGTTGTCTTAAATATATGAGGAGTGCTGAATCTTACTTGACATGAGTAATTTCAAAAGCACATTAGCACAGATAGCAAGAAATGAACTAGTCATGACAGGAAGACAGTTCAGAACTTAGCTCACTGGTGAGTTAATTTTATTATGCTTTTAGTTTAATTCAAGGAAGTGAGCCCTAGACTTTATAGAAGTATATCCTTCTCTACAGTAAAATATGTTTAATGATTTGTATTTATAATGTATTTCTAATTGATTTTGGAAAACTTGTAATGATAAAAGTAACTGCAGGATTCTTATCAGGTCTAGCTCACATGCTTTAGTTCCAGCATAAGTAATATACTGGAGAAATAAACATAGACAGAGTTTTCTCATTGAAGTTGACAGTTTAGAGATAATCTGGTGAAATTAAAGAGAAAGTGGTTAAGATTCTGAGAAAATGACATGCAACTAAGGGACCTGTTCACATCTTAGTGTCACTGCAATAGGAACAAGATAAACTATTACACACACAAATGTAACAAACACCCACTTTGTGGGTATTCTAGAACTTGTGCAATTTGTTGAATATTGCACTACAACCTCATTTATTTGATTTTTTTTTTCATCAGTTATGCTTTTGACTATTTACTGGGAGTGGGTTAAACTGTTACAGTGACTGTCTTCTTTCCTGTTTGATTTCTACCTTTTGTCTGCAAGCCAATACTTTAATTTGTATCTTAGTAATGTGAAAATGTCTTTGTTTCCATTAGTTAGATAAACATCTTTATTTGCTTGCTAAGAAGTAGTAATCAGAGTTGAAAACATCACAAACTACATGATATTATGCTGCTGCCCAGTTTGTTCTCATGTTATGTTAATCTAGGTGTCTCTATGTGCTGATGGGATTTGGTCACCTTGATAGATGTCTCCCAGAGCTAATATAAGAGATCAAGTTCAAAGTAATGGGATGTATTTATATGAAGAAACTACCAGGGTGCTTTAAAAATGATAAACACAATAGAACTTTGCTCTCTGTGTTACAGTTCTTAGAAACACACTGGCCTTGATTTAAAACTCAACACCTAAATCACAGTTACATGGGTTAAATGTCATATATTATAAAGATAGATCAAACAGGAGTCAACATATTTCTCTTGCTTTGTTTTCAGGAAACATCCCTTCACATCAAAATGCAAGAAAAATATAGTTCTCCTTATATAGCACCACAGAGCAGCAATATACCCAAAAATGCTTCTAGGGAGTCTATGCCTATATTTTGGGACTTTCCTATGAATCCTTCAGTGTTATGTTGGTTATTTGTAGTGCATAAATAACACCTAACCTTGGTACTTCGAGTATTTAAACTGAACTGACTTTCCATGTTAGAGAATACTGAAATCTAAACTGAGCTCTGTGGAAATTACTTCATCATGTTGTATGATGCAGGAAAACATCCTCTTTATTTTTTATTTTTTTTTTGAGTGTGTGTGTGTATTGCACAGCTAGAAAATAACTTGAAATAGAATTGTTACTAGTTTTTTATTTGTAAAATCAAAGCTTGTTGAATAGCTTTCACACCATTTTCAATTGCCTGCCTTATATGAGCTGTTTTGCCCACGGCTGTAAGCCAACACGCTTCTTTACTGTGGAAGATCTTCATTAAAAATTGAGTTGTATAGCAAATGTAGCTAAGAAATAACAATACTGGTGAAATTCATAAACAAACAAACAAGCAAACAAAAACCAGGAGTCAACAGAAGCTGCAACATTCAGAGACAGGACTTCTTCCAGCACTTGGGAAATGGTAAACAGGAATTAGAATAGCCAGTTCTGATCAGCTGCCATGCACGTGTCTCCTCCCAACCTATTAATGATTTCACAGGTATACCACCTCAGTCAGACTGATACTGTTTTATCCACAAAAAGAAAACTACCTCCATCCTAGTAAGATTTAGCACACTGGCACAAATTCAAAGTATCTGCATGTGGTTTTAACAGCTTTTAATTACAGATGTCTCAAAAAGGTTATGAAAAAAAGGTGGGTGCAACAGATCTGACTAAATGAAGATGTCTCTGAGCTAGCTACTCCCTTTACAGGCAATGATGCCAAAACAGGTGCTTGCAGGGTACAATTTAGCTGGCCTACTTGAAGGGCTTAATTCTTTTGCTTAAATTTTAGGCAGTTTAAATAGCCTAGGTATGAAAAGTTGGATGTGGGACCTATAAGTTAGATGTGGTTTGGGCTACAAGAATACTATTAGACTCTATCAAACTCTGTAAGTACTGTAACTTGAATGAAAGCCTGTTGTAACTATTCCCTGCAAATAAAGAAAACTGCCTAAACAGCTTGTTCTTTAACCTCAGCTCCGAGGTGATATATATCCAGAGTTTACTGATGTGCTTACAGCCAGTTCTGTAAACTGGAAGTGTGGGAAAAGAAACAGAATGAGGTAAATATACCTCTAAATCCGAGGAGGTACTAGGAGAGAAATTCATTCCCCTAACTATAGGTAACCAAGAATCTAGGATGCCTTGGTGGGTTCATGAAACCTTGTGATTCCATGAGTGTTGTCTGGGGCTTTGTGTCCCCAGGCTGATTTATCAGTCTCTGTCAGCAGCAGGCTTCCTTCTAGAAGCCTGCAGAGACTGGAATACCACTGTGAGTCCTTTGGCCTTGAGAAAACTTGAAAGGCAGCAGAGAACAAGACATAAACCTTGTGAGTGATGGAAAACGGTCTGAGAATCAGCTATGAACCTGTGCCAGACCGGTTGGAAATCTTTCCAGGGCAGCCATTAGCTTATTATTAGCCATCTTCTAACTGATTTAAAATGTTTCCTATTTACTTATTTATTTTCAAACCAATAACCAGGTGTGTACAGTACATAGGCCTGAAAGAACACAAGGCAGTGTTATATATGGAGTGGTAATTTGTGTCGAGAAAATGGTTGATATTAATAAAGAATGGGGAGATTTGGGGATGTGGCCATGGGGGTTGGAAAGCCCCATGGTTGAGATAACATTAGACTCTTAACGACGAGGCCATCAGGAATATAAAAGAGTTTAGAGGGAACAAAGAAGGGTGATTCAGGAGACTCCATGCAGTCTCCGGTTTCTTGTTCTCCAGATGGGTTGCTTGTTCTCCAGCCATTAAGGCATGGATGTTTCTGGGTGTTTGCTGTTGTTGTTACATTCAAAGTTGTTTGACCAATGAAAAGTTGTTTTGAAAAGAACTGCTTTGGAGAGAAGAGTATAAGAGGGGAAACTGCCCTCAAGATAAGAAAAGAAAAAGGCAAAAGGATGAAGTTACATCATCAATAAAGAAGCAGGAAAAAGAAGTGAAGAGGAACAGGCTGGCAGAATGGAGACCAGGATGGGAACAGGCACATTGATTGCCTAATGAAGATAGGTTCGGCCAAACTCAGCAAACTGCTCAGAGAAGCTCGTACTGAAAGTTGCTGGAAATAGGTGCACTGGAGCTGGAGAGAAGCTCGAGCTGAGAGAAGCGGACCCGTGCACACAACTGCCTCTCGCTGGTAAGCAGTTGCGCATTATGGGGAATCATACACCCTTAGAAACAAAGACTGTCCTGGTAACCTTACAGCTTATTCTCCTTATTAACAATTGGACAGATTATGAGCCTGAAATATGGGACCAAACTGAGGTCAAGGTGTGGGACTCTGCAACTAAAAATGGCAAGGTTGCAGTGGGATTGCTCGGCACCTGGCGAGCAGTCTCTGAAGCCTTAAAGAGCCATGTGGAGCCACAATCACAAACGTGTGGCTTGCCAGATAGTGAGGGAGCTGCGGGCTCCTTTACTGATTTGACTGCTACGCCACCGCCATCGGCCCCTCTGCTGCTACAGCCATCGAAGGCCTTTGCTGTTGACCTGAATGTGCCTTTTGATCCAGGCTTATTGGCCTTGAAAAGGAGATGGATACACTTTCATTTGATCCAGGAAGAACGGGATACATAAGGCCTGAAGACTGAGTTCCTTGACAACTTAAAGCAAGACATATTGTTCAAAGGGAATGGAAAATGGAGACTTGTATGTAATCAAGAAAAGGAGTGGAAAATGGAGACTGTTGAGTCGTGGAACTTGGAGGATTGCTCGTTACCTTTTCTGATCGTACATATGTATAGGTGTACTTGAGTTTAGTAAGTTATGGAACTTAAAGGATTGTTTGTTACCTTTCCTGATTGTACATATGCATAGGCATACTCGGGTTTAGTATGTAAAGCAATGTTCTGTATATTTAGAATGTTTGATGTTTGTGTATGCATGTTGGTGGAGCGTAGACTCCCCGCACACCCGGCGCTGTTTACTTGCCTTTTATACCTTTTAGAAATATTTGTTTTATAAATATTACAAAATTCAGATTGAGTTGAGACCTCATTTATAACAGCAGGAAGGAGATATAAGTAAACAGTAGAGAGGCAAGAAGCTGAGTTCAGAGATAACTGACTTCAAAGATTCAGTGGAAGCTGCCTACTAGAGAGAGATGGTGTGATCCAACAGTGCTTAGGTCTATTGTTTCTTCCACACCCAACTCCTGGACTCAGCTGCTCAAGGATTGTATTGGGTTTACGTAGCAAGGTTTGTAGTAGCAGGTAGCAGGGTGGTTGGTGCTGCAGAGGTGGCCTCTATGAGCAGAGCCCTGCAGCTGCCCCATGTCAGATCAGAGCCGGCTCCAACATGGCAAAATGGACCCACCACCAGCCAAAGCCATTGGGCTTCTGTGAGAGTGGATTGAAGAAAGGGGAGAAAAAAAAAAAAAAAAAAAAAAAAAAAAAAAAAAAAAAAAGCTGCACAGTAGCAGGAGAGAGGAGCAAGTAAATGTGAGAGAAGCAGCCCTGCAGACACCAAGGTCAGTGCAGCAGGAGGGCAGGAGGTGCTCCAGGCATGCAGCAGCAGTTCCCCTGCGGCCTGTGGAGAGGCCCCTGGTGGAGCAGGCTGTCCCCCTGCAGCCCGTGGGTCCTACATGGAGCAGCCCGTAGAGGAGCCCCCGGTGGAGCAGGGAGTCTGGGGGGAACTGCCGCCCGTGGGGAAACCATGCCGGAGCAGTTTGCTTCTGGGGGATGGACCCCATGGTATGGAGCCATGTGGGAGCAGTGCTTGAAGAGCTGCTTCCGGTGGGCAGCCCCCGCAGGCTCAGTTCGGGAAGGACGGCATCCCGTGGGAGGGACCCAGGGAGGGAGCAGGGGCAGAGAGGGACCGAGAAGGAGAGGTGGAGATGAAGGTCCCACAGTCATCATTCCCTGTTCCCCTGCTCTGCTGGGGGGGCGAGGTAGAGGAGGGTGGATGGGGGAAGGTATTTTTAGTTTGCTTTTGGTTTCTCACTGCTGTAGCCTGTTAGTAATAGAAAACAAATTATATTAATCTCCTTATGTTTAGCCTGTTCTACTTGCAAAGGTAATTGTTGAGTAATTTCCCTGTCCTTATCTCAACACTTGAGCCCTTTTTCATTGTATTTTCTCCCTGTTCTTTGGGGGGGGGGGGGGGGGGGGGGGGGGGGTGGAGGATTGGAATTTAGCTGTCCTTGAGGGTGAAAGCACGACAACACTACTATTGTTAATTTGTTATAATGCGGAGGGGGGAGGCATTTATGAATAGTTCTAGACATTACTTGAATAAATGGAAATACTTTGTCTTTAATTTTTCTTTTAGTTTGTTGCTTCATCAGTAGTTGGGCACAATGTTACTGATTGCAGGAATACAAGTGATGCAAATAATAATGATAAAAGGATAATTGTTTTTTTTTTTTCTATCTGTGTATCTCTAAATACCAAAATATTGTTGTTTTATGGCAAACAATGACATAAACAGTAGATTCATAAATAAATCTGGACCTACATCACAGGCAGACAAACTTTCCATGATTTCTGAGAGAAAAAAAAAGTAAAACTTAGCACCATGAGACAATATCTAACTTACTATATTCAAAGCATGAACTGCAGACAGCAAGTACTAAAAATGTTAATTGCTCTACCACAGGAGAAAATAATTTGTTTTAGAAATAAATATTCCTTTCCTCCCTTGAGAAAATTCTTTATTAGTGTTTAAAATAGTAGTGGACCAGAGGGAGTGCAGAGTATATTTTAAGTAACAATTTCCATACAAATATAACTGCAAACTATTTAGCTGTGCATTTCTATGCATCTATCACCAATGTATCTGACCACAGTTGGGGCCCAACTTTTCATTTGCATTGATTAGTGGAATTTAACACAAACGTGTTCTAGATACATTAGTAGAATTATTTTCCACTTAAATTCCAATATTTTTTATTCTTCAAATACAACACGTTTCAAGCCATGTCTCAGATACTATAGTAAATTGTCTGTTCTTGCTGTGTGAATGAAATTGTCTTTCCCTCAAGACAATTAAAGACTTGCCTACCTAGTCTGTATTGTTTGCATGCACTAATTGGATGTATAGATGTTTTTCTGAGATCTGACAAGAGTCTTCGGTTTCCTGGAAAAGTCACAAGAACATGACAAGTGGATTCTGGTTATGGAGGGAAGATGAGTGACTGACAGAAGAGATACTAAGGTAGTTTCAATGTAAGTGTGCTTTGACTTCACTGAGAGCTGATTGTGGAAATTTCAGAATTGTCTCTAAAATTCAGTGCTATGTTTATTTGAAGACTCTTAAATGCTATTAAATGCTAGTGTTACTTGGCAGCAAAGATATTCCATGGGCAAAACAGTGGTCAGTAGGCCTTTAAAAAAACAACCAGCCTACCCATCCCCCTCCACAAAGCTGAACCCTAGGGGTGTTTTGGGTAATCCAGAACCACTTAATCTTGCAGCTGAGCTGGAGCTGGTTGATTAAAGGGGTTTTCTCGAGATATTTTCAGATTTGTGTTTTGGTTTTGCTTTTTGCTCAGAAAAGTAAGTAACTAATGTCCTAATATTTAATAATTCAACTAATCAATACTATATTTTCTGACTATGTTGTATGTGTGAATGTAGAGCTGAGTTTCCAGATTGACAGCCAGGCTGTTGCCAGTTCTGTAGGTATGATCCAGGAATAAAGAATTGCTGTCTTCAGGGCTGTCATTTCAGCATTTGAATAGAAACAGGACTCACATATTATTTAAAGGACCGTACTATGCATGTATTCTAAATATGCTTTACTATTACAAAGTCTAAAAGGAAAGCTATCATTTTAGAAACTCTCATCCAACAAGTGGGTGTTGGAGTCAGGGTTTTATAAGTGCTGTTCTCTATCACAATATTGCTCACCGGTTGAATGGAAAGAAATGTTAAGGTCAGATATCCTCTGTGGGTAAAGTTCAAGAACATTTTATTATTATTATTATAGATAATCTTAGTACTTACATTGCAGCAATCATTTTGTTTGTTTGTTTGTTTCAGACATATAGCAAACTGCCCAGTTAAGATATACAACTTCTAGCAAATCAGTGCTCATTATCAAAGAAGACCTGATCCACAACATCTAAATTTGTTGATAACTGGAAAAGGTATAGTCTCATCCAACTCAAAATCACTGTTATTGCAGTGTAATTCATATACATTTCTTGTCAAAGGGAAATACCGGTCTGAAGTTAACACATCTTTTTAATTCCCAGTGCTAGTGGTGTGATTTTGTCAGTTGATGGGGACTAAACTTCCATTACAGTGTTCTCAAAGCTAATAGCAAATGACTATTTAGAACTTTCACAGCCACATACACTCATGTTTTAGGAAGTATTGTGCATACCATTCATCAAGCCTATCAAGCAAATAAAGGCTGAGGTGCTTTTATTTTCTGCTTGACGTTTTAAATATGTATCTCATTATCTAAATGTCCATTAAAGTCACTTATTTTATTGATCTGAAATAACACAGTTGCAGTCAATATGTTAAAGTAATATTAGAGATACAAATTAAAACCAAAACAAGGACATTTCTAGTGTAGGTTGTCACTTCCAATGAGTGGAATGACAGTGTAAGCTTGAGTTTCCTTGCTTTTGTCAGTTCTCATTAGGTCCTTAACATTGAATTAATGTACTATGAAGTCACTTTTTTAACTTTTATTGCTTGAATAAAATATAACTAGAATGGATACCATGAAAACTGAAATGAGAAAAAAAAATGAATATGATTTTTGTAGTGGCTTTTGCTTATAAAAAGCCACAGCTAAAGGCTTAGTACAATGGCTGTACTCTTTAGAGGCCACAGAGCAAATACCCTGACTTTTGTACAAAGCACAAGAGTCTCCAAGCAAAATGATTTTGAAGATCTCTGTTCTTCCTTGTTTCTGTAATAGCATATTTTTCTTAAATGGAACCCAACAACGTTACTTACGCACATGGTTTCAAAGAACATAAGCTGTAGTGATGTGTGGTAATGTGGTAAGTACTTGTGGTCAGACTTATTGTCAGACAACTTATCTGTCTTGTTTAACTAGAAATTCTGAAGAAAAAATATTTTGAATTTTGCTAATGAATTTATAGTGCCACTGCTAGCCCAGAAAACTTATAGTTAGTGGCATTCATTGTACTATCACTGATAAGAATGCAAAGCATTTACAATGTATGTTGGAGAAATTCTTCATACTTAGATGAAGTTACTGTGAGACTTGACCATTTCACCAGTAGAGCCATTTTATTCATCAGTCACCTGATTTATTCTTTTTTTTTTTAAGTCTGTACTTATTTCTTACATGTTCTAAGTGTGTGTGTTTAAAGAACTTACTACACTATGTCAAAATATCAACCTTCTCCACAGCTGAGAACAATAAAGGTAAGTTCGCTTTTTGTCATTCTGATCATGTCATGCAACTTCCTTTGTTACTTCCTCTTTTAGTCTTCATCTCTTTCTACTCTACAGCTGAGATTCTCTTATTTTTAAAGCCCTGCACAACCAGAGGGTTATAAAGTAATAGCCGTTATGTCCATTCTTCTTACTTTGCCCTATTTTTTCCTTTAAGAACACTTTTCCTACCCCTTCCTGATTAGGAATTGCTTTACACATTTACTTGTATGCTTGTAACTGCCTATGTATTTTTATAGGTTGAAAAATCTTCCTTTCATCTTTTGATGTGACATGTAGTTTTTGATGTAGTTTGAATACAAACTTGTCCAACATTCAACATTTTTATAGGATTGCTAGGGTTTTTCTAGGATTGCTAGGCTACATTGAAAACAAACAAACCAACAAAACAAGAAAACAACCCTACAGCCAGATGAATTACAGTAAAATAACACTGCACACAGCAAGAGTGTAATATAACCAGAGCTACTTGTTTGTGTAAGCACTTACCTGGGGATGGCAGAAGTAGAAAAGTATGCTGCAAATTATATGTCAGTATTTTCTGTTTAAATAGGATAAGCATTCTTATGACAGATATTGTAATTTATATTGTGGTAACAAAGTTGGACAATGAAAGTTTAGTTTAATTTGTGTGAAAATTTATAGCTAGAGGGAAACTCCAAGAGAAGTAATTTTGCACAAAGAGAACACTAGAAATATGTAAATAATTCCATATGACATGTATCTTTGGTTATAGGTAATAATTATATTAATATGGAGATAAAATATAATTTTTAACTAGAGAATCTCTATAAAAATAAGATTAAATTATAGTAAATAGGCTGGGATAAAAAAAAAAAAAAAGAGAGAGGAAAAAAAAAAAGAAGAAAATGAGTGTAACAGCTTTATTCTTGTTTTGGAATTCCAAGGAGAAAAATAGTGCTGTCTAATTTGTAGTCAAACAAATGATCAAAAAAAAAAAAAAACCTCATACATCACATTCCATATAGGATAATCTACTTCATAAACTGCAAGAGCTCTTGTATGCTTCCAACTTTTCAATAGTTAATGTTTAGACTTTCCTTAAAATGAATGCCCTATCAGTCAACTCAGAAGAGATACTTCTTTGGTTATTTCAGAAGATCCCCAGTACCAACTACTTCTAAACTGTTATTCCATATTTAAGGATATCAGCATCATCTGTTTGTTTCAGGTTTACACAGAACAACACATTTTCCTTGACTATTAATTGTGAATATTCCATTAAATTCAGTGAAGAGACCTTTAGCCCTCAGTTGAGGAAATGCATTCAGAAGTTCAGAAGGAGCGGTGTGGTCTGCAGCTGGACTGGGAGAAGTATGCTTGCTTGGGACCCTAGGAACTCTGCCTGGAGTTGCAGGAAGGGTGAAGCAGAAGGCCTAGTAAATGCAAGGCTGCTTTCTGATCTCTGTTTTTCACTGGTCAAGTTTTTACCTGCGGTCAATCTATACCTATGTGACACTGCATTTATTCAATCACCAGAATTATTTGTGTGTTTTAGATCAGTGTCTACAAGTTAAAGTTAAGCCTCTCCTATGAAAAAAGGCTGAGAGAGCTGGAAAGGTTCAGAGAAGGCTCTGAAGAGACCTCATTGCTGCTTATCAATACATAAAAGGGGGCTTATAAAAAAGATGGAGAACACCTTTTTGCTTGGGCAGATAATGATAGGACAAGGGGGAATGGTTGTAAAGTGAAGGAGGGGAAATGTAGATTAGATGTTAAGAGAAAATTCTTCACTTAGAGAACGGAAACAGGTTGCCCAGAAAAGTGGTGGATGCTCCATCTCTGGAGGTGTTCAAGGCCATGTTGCTATGCATGACTAAATACTTTTGTCTCTCTGGAAAAGAAGTGCTTTCTAGAAAAGAGAATTAAAAAGGCCTATGTAATATATATAGATTCTGAGGAATTAAAAGATCCCTTCAGAGATGAAGGGTAGATTTTTAGGAACTGTTCTTTCAATCTGAACATTAATAGATTTGAATAGTATCTAATATGAAAAGTAAGCATGAAAAAATGTTACTCTGATATGATTTGAAATTACAAAAATCCTCTAAAGTCTGTACAAAAACATAGCACATAGCTGTGGTGTCAGGTGTGGTATAGCAGTGTGACTAGATTACAATCTGATGTTAAATCTAGATGACACAGAAGTTTATATTCTACTGAAGATTCTGATTTTTTTTATAACATATAAGACAGTGATGTCTGGTCTCCAGAGGGAAAAGGACAAAAGCATATATTTTGATTTCTTCAGCAAAATTTCATACTTGACATCAGTACAGCACAGATATCATGCCTGATAAACATCAGATGCTTGTTTCTGCTGTTATAAGTCAATAGAAAGTTTTCAATATATCCTGCTGTAAAGCAAAAGAAATCTGGTCAGAGTTTCTTTATGCTCTGGCTTTGCCAAATCAAGGATTTTTTCTTTTCTTCTCCTCTGTAGAAATAATTTGTTTTTGCCAAAGTATGAGATCCTTTTTAATGTAAACATGGTTAAAGAAGAAAACCTCTATATTCTGACAAAGTAAGGGCTTAAATTTTTGACTGTGAAACTGGGAATAAAGTTGCAAGCAGAAAAACAAAACAGAACAAAAAAATCACATCAAATCTAGAAAAGAGAAATTCTAGATTCGAGATCATCATAAGCATCAAGACTCTTCCTGAACTGCTCCAGGGTATAACCTTGGCTGTCGTGGAGGAGAGAGACTTGCAGTCAGTTCTGCTCCTGCTTCTTTCCTCATGAGCTTCTTTCCTTAAGCTGGAGTGCTTTCCAAGGCAAATTCCTTCTCAGCTCTATGGATATGGTGACCATCATGCATTTCAGACATCTTTCTCCTACACTCCAAAACCACATGGACATAAAGCAAGCAGAAGCAGGAAGTTGGTTCTGGACCTATTAATCCTCAGACACCTAGTTTCAGTCACATTCCCCATGATTCCTAATTTTCATATATTTGCAGTCATGCAACATGATTTCAAGACTTTCAGTTCTTATTTGCAGAGGATTTGAGGGAGGAAGCTCAGTAAAAAGGAGAGCCATTTACAATAACTTTCTTTAGCAAACACTTCCATTCAATAAGGATAATTTTCCTCTGACTTCTCTGGTTGATGCATAAGTAGGCACATCAAAACTACTTTTTGTGGGGTTTTAGAGACTTCATCCACTTGGCTGTGCTTCTTTGAACATTCCTGTGTGATTGCTGATGTAAATACCTTTCTTCATTTTCAATAGTATCAAAATTTTATATATATATATATATATATATATATATAAATAAAATAAAGATGCTAAGAAGATGCTAAGTTAATGTAGCCATATGCATTCTTAATTGTTATGGTCTGTCATTTATGCTACTTTTACATTGGTCAAATACAGAAGCTGATTTTTTGTGCTCAGTTTCTGCTATGGTACACAGATTTCCATGATTAGTTAAAGGAAATATCTCACAGTTAACTGCAAGGATTTATACTTTAAAGGATTCTGGTACTGTCAGGTAATTATAACATCTTCCCTAGCAATAATGGGCACCACAGGATATAAAACTGCAGTACAGGCTTAATCAAAACTGAATGACAAGGTCATTGTAAAGTTAAATGCCTCCTTCTTTTTATATATATCAGCAATATGTTCCATATAAAAATTAAGTTCCAGTGTAAGCCGATGTGGCCCATCGTTTGCTCATAATTTTCATTTCATTAGAGGCATCAAATTACTCATTAATTACATAAGAAAAATGGCCATTCTAAAGTGTGCAGTGGTCTACGGTGTTTTTCAAACTAAAACTGTAGTGCCTGCAGTTCAGTTGTTTACTTTCAATTTTTATCTATTCATGCCATGTAGGCATTTAATAGATGCAAGAGCCACCTTCAGTCACAACTGTTTCATTATTAAAGCCCCCAAATATGAATAACTGACAGAATTTCATTCTATGTGCCTTCAACTTCACTCCTATCTTCATTTTGTGCAAACAAAAAATGAAACCAGTGCAGCTCAAAAGCCTAGAATCTTTGTTTGAACTAAAGGAATAAAAGAAAGAGCAACTTCATCAAAGGTCAGTGCTCCCCTCCTACCCTTTTGAGTTTTGGAAAAGGGTGGCTTGAAGGAAAACCTAATAGGCTGCTATGAACTCCTTCTGAGGGGAAGGTATTTCTTGAATTTATGGGCTGTCCCAAAAGGCTTCAGGGCTTTTTTTTTTTTTTTTTTTTTTTTTTTTCTTCCTTTCCTTGTGGCTGAAGTTATCACTTACCGTGTTTAAAAGCCCTGAAAATGTTTGTTGGAAAGAAAAAGAGAGAAAGAGAGAAAGAAAGAAAATACAATATTCTACCTATGATTTAGGAAACTTGTGCCTGTCTGAACAACATAACCTAGGCAAAAGTACATTTATTTTCCTTTCTTTTCTTTGTTAACTCCAAAGACATTGTAAATTATGAGAGAGGTTCATGTAAACCACAATACTCCTGTCCTTGAATCCATTTTTTTTTTAACCAGGCATGTAAAATTGCATGTAAAATTGCTCTCACAGGCTCAGTGGTAGATGCTTATAAATACACTAAGTCAATAGAGGCCTAATTTAATTTCACAATGTTCACAGGTAGTTTTTGACAGACAGGTGACTCACCATCTGAATGAAAATTGCTTTTCAGTGAAGGTGATATACCAAATCTGCAAGCTTGCTGACCCCCTTGAAGTCTAGTTGAAGAGTTGCAACATGCCTAAAGTTTTCATTTTGTTTTACTTTGTTATTTTTATTTGTATTGTTGTATTATTTTTTTACTTTTTTTGCTTTCCTACTAGACAAGTTTTCTTTTTTGTTTATTTGTTCGTGTTTTGTTGTTGTTGTTTGGTGTTGTAACACCAAATCAATTCCATTACAAAATTTTCAGTGAAAAAAGCATCAGAGAACTGAGTTCTCAAAACTGAGAGTCAGGCTGTAGGATTTTCATGATATTATAGATACCAGAAGGTGAAACATTTTATATATTTATTTTTTTCCACCAAAAGTAGTATAAAGAACATGTACAGTAGAAGTATGGGATTTTATTCTCAGCACAAGCCACAATTAAATTTTATAATACTGGGAGAGAAACCCACTCTGGATTCATCTTCTTTGAAGTTTTTTCATCTACTATGAACTACGTTTGTATTTTTGATTATGTAAAAACAAAAAATAAAATAAAAAAGATTGTAAGTGGCAGTTACTCCTGTTTAAATCCCCTTTCTATCTGATTCAAAGCAAGCAATGAATCTCAGATCTTCTGGATGCTGCGAGAATATATATGCAAATACCATATGAATTCTGAGAACAGCTGAATGATTAGAGTATGTCTTCTACAAAGTTGAGAGGAAGAATCGTTTTGAGTCAGTGTTGAGAGGAAGAATTCAGAAAACTTTTCTTTGTCTTTATTTGCTATGAGAAAAGCAAGCTCTGAATACCTAGAATTTACATGACACAAAGCCTAAAGAATATGAGAATTGTTGAAACTTTAGATAGGAGTAAATTCCCCAAAAGTTGTTAGTAAGGCTGTGTTATTTTTTATGTCTTCCAAATCTTAATGGGTACTAAGTAAGGAGGAGATTATGCTGTTTATGATAAATAAATAGCAATAAATGACCAATTTTGTACCTGCACTGTAAACCTGTTCCTTATGTTTCTAATTTTATTCACCTCTGCACTGGTGAAATTTGTTCAGCCACCTACAAATCTGTCAAAGTGGGGCCTCTTGAGTGTTTCAGAAGAAGGAACTACTTCTTTTCACTTAATTCAGGGCATTTTTGTGACAGAGTTGTACATTAGTAACCAAGATGTAACCTTTTTGCACATATGTATTGCATGGTAATGAACTTCTTGTGTTCCAGTTTCTGCTCCCTCCATAGCATGTCTGATGTGAATTGCTGGGCAACCTTTCTGAGCAGGGCTACATGATACAGAAAAAGCTAACAGAAGAAACATGCACAGCAGGAGACCCAGAGACTTGTTGTTGTTTTTCCCCTCCTACTTTCAGGTAGAGAATATCTCCATCTCAGACACTAAAACTTCATATGACACTATTCTGTTGTCTGTCAGTAGAATAATGTGCATACATTTACCTTTATTCAATTCTGTGAGTAATTGTAATGCAGTAATGAATGTACAGATGATGTTCTCAAATTTATTGAGAATTCTCATTAAGTAATATTTTAGCCAAGCTTTCTAAGGAAATGAACTGTACATGAAATTATGGTGTAGATGTCTCTCTGTCTTTTTTACTTGTAGTTGGACCTATTGGATAGCTTCAACCAGCCTAGAATTTTAATGAGAACAGCTTTACGAAAAGACATCCTATCAGCATGGAAAGGTGGCTTGTATGTTTAATCCTTATTAATTCTCCAGAAAATCTACAGGAAGGAGAACTGTGACTGCCAAATGCAAGAAAAATTCAGTTGGAGCTTGAATTCTTAAAAGATGGCGAAAGACATCCACAGGAAAATGCTGTCCATTTTTTCAGCTGCTCACAGGGCTACTTGTTAATAGCCATCATTAATTTGAATCAGGGTTACTGTGCACTGTTTCCATCTTAATGCCAATGAATTTTTTGTGTGAAAAAGATATTCAGGGTTAAGAGAATTGTGTTTCCACATCTCACTTTGGGCAGGATAAAGTGAACTAATGTTCTGACAATAATCTGTCATACCTTAAAGAAAACAAAAAGCATATCAACCATGACATCCAAGAAAGAAAATTCTAAAACTTGATTACTGTTGTATATTTCATGTTTATTTCTCTTTGTAATTTTTAAAGGGTACATTAATCACTTCACTCACAATGCAAAAAAGTTGGAAATAGGGACAATGCCAATGAAACATTAATAACTATTTTATTAATTAATGCAATTTGGCAACCTCAACTGATTACCATTATCTAATTTAGAATAAAAAGATCTGTATTCTGACTTCTAAAATCTCAGCTAGCTTATCATAGTCTTTTTTTTTTCCTGTAAAATTAGAATATATATCATGTTTATGGCAGTATGTCTTCTGCTGACCTATTATGTGACAATCATCTCATGACTTAATGTCTTCTGGTGATTTTTTCAAATGTTAACTTCTCTACTTATATTTCCAAGTTGTATATTCCAGTTTTTCAGGTGATGTATTTCTTTTGTCTTACTGAATTCTGATTACTTGTAAACTGTCCTTTAGTACTTAAGAAGCTATTGGTTCTCATGCTAACTGAGACCTCTACTGTTTAAAAGCTCAGTACAGCTAAAGATACATTAGAATCCCAGTTGTGAACATTATGGCCTTTACTGTGTTGACGTTTTTAATATGAGTCCTCAAACATGTTAAATATACATGTACAGAGGCAGATGACAATGTTGAATTTATGCCTGCTTCTGGACTCTGTTTAATTTGCTCTCTAGTGGGGAATAGCCCAAGCATGGAGAGGTCCACAAAATATTCACATAGAGGCCCCACAGACTGACTGGTGTGGCTACCAGGTTTAGCAGTGGTGAGGGTGGGATATACAGTGGAGAAGGCTTAATAAGGCACAGCTAGGCCTAGCTCCGTTGATCTGTAAGTGTAGAAAGAACGTGGAGAACTTGGTCATTTTGTGTCATTGTTAAGAAAGTAACAGAGCACGGTGATCTAAAACTGGCTGCCACTAGGGCTGGAGTACTTCACATTATCACTGTGAAGTATCTGAACCACTACATTATGAACTATACTTCCAGTGCCACATACTTAAGACTGTTCAATAGGTAATTTAATCTATATTAAATTATTAATCTATCTATCTATCTATATCTATCTATATATATAATTATTAATCTATCTCTATATATATACACATATAGTGTGTGTATATATATATATATATATGCACATATAGGTTTTGGTTAGGAATGCCCATGAGAATAAGGGGTAAATGGGTCATATTCACAGAGTGTCAGCAATAAACTGCCCAGCTTTTCCTGTTGTGCTTGTTTATTTGTTCTGATAATACACCAAGACTGGGGAACACCAGCACTCTAGGTGATAAGTCATTCCATCCTTACAGCTATCACAGCTGTAAGAAAATCATCAAGGACTGTCAATTAAATCTCACCTGTCCACACCCACAGAGAAATGGGACATCTATTTCACATTGTGAACAACATAAAATAAGAATCAAAGCCAGAAGATATCAAACCATGCCAGAAGAGGTTATAATCTTAATCTTTATCATGCAAATTGGACCAAGGAATTCAAATGAAGCTCTTAGCAGCTCTTATCTTTGTGACATATTTATAAGAAAAAATGTATGAAAATCAAACTTTCCTTCTTAGTAACACTTATGTGGCGAATTAGAAAAATCTTGTCAGATGGAAAATGAACTCTGCAGTTTCACTTGTCTTTGCAGCATCCTTCACTTTGTTTCATGCACAGCATGTGTGGAATCCAAAACAAGTGAAGCACCCAACAGCTTTTTTGTGCTCTAGAGGAAAGCCAGGTTTGGTAAGTGGAAGTGTAGGTGCCAGACAACAAACATGGTAGTTGATCCCTCCTTTGAGGTGGGTTTCAGTAAAGTGGGCATTCTTCGACAGCATGATAAAGAGTTTTACTCATCTTAAAAACTGTTTTTTGAGTATATGGAAAGGCTTTGGACTCAACAATTATCTAAATCACTGTAAAGTTTCATCCTTTCTTCTTTAGGAGGTGAACATATATTCAAATTACTAGGCAATAATCCAGTATTTCTGAATAAATTACACTAACAAAAAAGCAGGAAGTACAGTATTCTGAAATGAAAAATAATGTTTATGCTCCAGGTTTAATTTTAACCAAATACTTGAACTTAATCTCTGAAAAATCAGCAATTCCATAAGGAAATCCAATTTTATTCATATTCAGACAGCCAAATGAATAATGGAACAGAACAAAATCCTTCTTCTCAAGACACACTGCCTTTTAGATCTGGGTAATAAGAAATACAGGTTAATTCCACTGTGTTTGGCCTATATATTTTTGACCTATTTATTCATCCTGTTAAGTAAATATAACTAAATGTTTACATTATTGCATAATTGGTTGATAAATAGGCTTAATTCATTCCCATTTTTATCATTCATATTATTAATAGCATTGCTTCATGAAAACCTAAGTCAGAAGTCAAGTAATTCAGTTTTAAATTGGATTTTATTCGGCAATGAGTCCAAACAAGCAACTCATCAAACTTTAAAATAGTAATCACAACTGGCATCAAACTTTTACCAATTAATTGGAGATTTCATAATTATTTGAGGCAAAGGGTGTTATGGTCCTCATGAATACTGACAGAGAATACCTTTTATGAACACGTATTTCTGTATTCAGGCTATGTTCATATGTTCATCTGCTGTCCTCAAGGCCCTCCTAAAAATGAGATGCTGCATCTCATGAGGATATCATGGGAACAAATTTAAGGTACAGTAACTACTTGTCATCATATTCAGCAATGAAATACAAAAGTTATTAGTTTGCCTGCACTGTGGATGTAACTCAATAGCAAGCTGATGTAGCCTAGAGTGGTTCTTCTCCTGGGCTTTTAGTTTGTTCCCAAACTCTTTGCCTACCAATAGGGATAAATAATGTGATAGGTAACTGAAGTCTTTTCCAGAGTCCAGAATTTCCCAGAATTTCTAATCAAAAATGTTTTGCACAAAGACATTTTTGCTGTGCTTTAGCTAGTAAAAAGTTTTTTGATAGAGGTCTCAAATAGACTATTTTTATCAAGTGTCCCCGATAGCCACTGAGGATAAAAAAAAACAAACTCTAGGTTGATGTAATTCTGGTTATTTGCTTGTCATTTCATACACATTTGTATCTACATATGTATCCCCCCCCCATATATGCATATGCATATTTTGTATACATATGCACAAATCTGTACACACATATATACATATAAATATGTATGTACATATGTGAAGTATTTCAATATGTATACATATATATTTGTATAGAACATATGTGCATACATATAATACTGAAAGTAGTTCAATATCAATTAACTCACCTAATTATGAAAACAAAACCATCCTTTGTAGTCTTCTTGGTATTCACTGCAGACTATCAGATTGATTGAAAGGGTATGGAGAGAAATCATCCTATAACCCTTGGAGGTAGTTCATGTAAATCTTAGCTGAGATGTATTGGGAGAAATTTTACACTCTGCACTGCAATTTCCCATTTTGTGTTTGTTCTGTGAATAGATTTCAAACTCCAGGACCATCAGACCGAAGTATTTCATGAACTAAATCCAAATTAGTATCAGGGAATGGCAGCTATATTGCTGAGAGTGAAATTACTTCCCATTCCAACACTGTAATTCATAATAAGCCTCAATTGCTTATCATGACCATGACTTGTAGGCACTCCACAGATGTATATTTTTTATTTATATATTTTTTTACCCTTTGGGATAGTGTATTTACATATATTTTGGTAAAATAAATTCCAAAAGTCTTCCCAAAGTATCTGAAACTTCTACACATTCTCTCCAGTGGATATTAGCAAATATTAGCACCTTAAGGAAATTATTTCTGAGTTTCTTTTTGATACTCTGTCCTCACCATTGTAAAAAGATTGTGTGAAACTTTGCATAACTCAGAATTGCTAAAAAAAAAAAGTCTATTTGTATGTCTCCTCTTTCAGATTATCCATTCATTACTGAGTGTCCCATTTATCAGTTTATAGGATCTTCCGCTGTGCTTTTCAGATGAGGAAAAATTGCTGCAGTAGTGTTTCCATAATTATTTTATTCCATTTATCTTGTGATTTTTTAGTGTTTGCATGTTTGCTTTTTTTTTTTTTTTTTTTTTTTTTTTTTTAATTTCCCAGTGTGTGTAAATACCCTTTTCCAGACATTTTATATGTATGCTAAATTTGTAAATGACTGTTGATGCATTACATTATTAAAAGCTAGACTAGATATTTCTTTTGTGAGTACTGCATTGGAAAGAGTATTTATAGTTAACTGGCTAGAAGTTCTCAAAAATATATTCTACAAATTGGAGCTGGAGTCCCTACTTTATGCCATTGTTTATTTTAAATTTCAGAAACCTTCATCTCCTTTTCTGTGTCCCAGCTGTTAAACATGGTAAATAATAATTTATTAGGGAATAAGTACCAAGTACCCTTGATGCTTATAAGCAAAGGTCATTAGGATCAAAGGAAATTTGACTCTGTAGAGATTGAGATTCACTGCTACATACTAAGAAAAAAAAAATCTAGTCCCATTTTAATTAAAATATATCTGTAAAATCAACTGAGAATAGAATTCCCGTTGATTCACTACTTCTCTTTTTAGAAATGTATTCTCAAATTGTTTGCTCTTGCATTGTAACCAAACCTCTTCAGAACAGTTAGTATTTTTATTTATGTTTTTGGTTTAAAATGTTTAATGAAACAAAATATTCAGCTCTTACATATCTATTGAAATTCTTCACATGGTTAAATAAAAAAAAAAAAAAAGCTTGTTGAAAAAGGAAAGATAAATGGCATAATGGAACAATGAGAGATCATTTCCAAGAAAAGCTGTCTTCTGTTCATACTTGTCTTGTTAAAGCACTCTCAAACCTGATCACCTTGGTGATAACTGACCATTATTACAATGTGTAAATGAATTAATTTAGCAAAGTTTAGCTCTCAAATTTACAACTGGTCTCATTTATGGGTCTTCTGAGCAGTCTTTTCACAGGCATCTCTAGTTCCCTATTAGATATATTCATTTTCAACAGTACTTAAGCTGTAAATTGTATATCTCAAAGTCTTTGGTCCTTCAAACTCTAACTTTGTATTGTTTTGTGAATTTTTTGTTAAATATCATGAGAACCTTCCAGTTGTTTCTTTGCAACATCCTTTATGTGAGGTCTGTTTTAAGTTAATTTATACCTGGATTTAGATCAATGGAAATTGAAATTGTTCTAATAATGCTGATGTTTCGATATGCTAAGGTTCTAGTCATGCAAAATACTTGGAAAAGTTAATAATGCTCATGGTCTTATAGAAGGCATAAAACCTTGAAGGATCAGGTCCCTATCAAGATAGGATTCTGAGTTTTTATTAATTTCTTACACCAGATTATCAATGATATCAAGGGAAGTCTTTGTGGAATGGAGTAACAAAAGTGAGCATTTAGCTAAACCAATGAATCAGGAATTCTAAATTCAGCTTGATCTTAGTGTTCTTTTTATTTCTTTTGTTTGCATATAATATATGATAACTCCTTTATTATTTTTTTTTCTATTTGTGTCATATTAAAAATGAAACATTGATTTAATTAAAGATTGGATTGGATTGGCTGCAGTTACAAAACTTAAACACCAACATAATTAATTATAGAAAAAATTGTCAGACAGTAAATTTTAAATTTATTGAAAAATATTTGTTTGAAGATATATAGAACAAGGCAAGGGTCTTAATATTTCAAAATAAAAAGTTAATCAGCACAAAAACCAGGAATGTCACATTATTCATGAACTCATGAATCAAATAATTTCATTTCCATTCAAAACAGCCAGAAATATATACTTTGCTGAAAATATAATTCATTTTATGGGAGTGCTTGTGATGAACAGGAAACATAAGCATCTCCTTATGTCAGCATGTGTGATGGATCTCTAAATCTAATATGGTTTACACATTTCACTGATAAAAGGCATATAAGACAAGGAGCCAAGGTCTGAAAACTTCTAATATCATGTCCTACCGTCCTGCATATATTAAAAAAAAAAAAAAAAGAAAGAAAAAAAAAGAAAAAAAAAAAGCCTAGGGAGTTTAAAATCATTGGTAACTGTATTAGAACAGAAATTCAGAGCACAATGGCTGCTAAATTTAATATGGATTATGCAGGGTGAAGAATACCAGTGCAAGCAAAGAAGGTGCACATGGGGTTAAGTTAAATTCATCTGAGAAACGACAACTACACAGTGAGGAATAACTGGCATGAAAATGTGTCTGCAATATATAAATCATGAAACGATTTGGTTTTGTCTCCACAAAAACTTTGAAAACATGAGATTTAAAATGGCAAAACTGTTTGCTGAAACTGATATATCAATCTGATATCAGTATCTTATAGCAGGATTTATCAAAACTGATCACAAATCTGACTGATCCCAGTGGTTACAATTTTCATTGAGAATCTGGAGAAAACAAACACAACCTCCTGGCAATGCCGTTAGGCAAGGGGAGATCTAAGAAACTGGGAGTCCCAAACCTAACAACAGCAAGTATTCTAGGTTTCTAACAGAGAAACAGGTAGGGTGTAGAACAGTGCTCAATGATCAACTCTGTCAATGAACAGAACAATGCTGCATTCATTTTGCAGATCTCCCATCTAAATCATGCCACTTGGATTTCTTATAGAACAGGGAATATTCTGGCATTTTTCAGAAAATTGGAGAATGAAGAATATAAGAATAGATAAATGTCACATAATAGACTCTTAATGGAGCACAGAGGTAAAAAACTGCAGCAGAAGAGCCAGTGTTGGAAGATAAATGGACTGAATTGCAGACAACTCCTTGCATATCTGGAGAGGGCTGAGACAATACTGGATCTGCAAATGAAAAGAAAATAGCATTACAGTTACATTTTGATTTAGGGCTCAAATAACAGCCTGAACTGATGAGTCCTAATGAGCAACTTTGATCTGTGAATTGACTGCACATGCTTTTAATGCTCTCTTTTTATTTATTTATTTATTTATTTATTTATTTATTTATTTATTTTTGCAAAGGGAGTAAAAATCACACTAGTTTAGAGAGCTAAATTCATTTGACTTCATTTCTGCAAAGGTCTCCACCAAAATGCAAAGGTAGTTGCTGCAGGTCTGCTGATGCAGGGTGAAACACTGACACAGTGATCATTGCATTGCCTTCACCATTACAGACAAATTATTATTCTTAAAAGCTTCTTAGTTGTCTTTGCAACTAATGAATGTTATTTTCTATTTCCGTATGGTGGGACCCCTCCCATTTTGCATATGTGGAAATTCAAGGAAGTTTTCCGTAATGTTGCAAAAGTACCAACAGAACGCACAGCAGGGAACTACTGAAAGGATCCCTTTGGAAAAAAAAAAAAAAAAGTATGTTCAAACTAATAAATTCATCTTAAAAGAGCAGAATTGAATATTATTAGAAAATAGAAAGGAGTAACTACTTTGAAGGCAAACGTGGTGGTCTTGCTACAAAGCTAGAGCACAACCTGAGAATTAAAGCTCTTTCATTTTGTTTTGGCATAGACTGCGAGTGAACTTTGATAGATTTTGATAGATGCCATTTCCTATGTCTAAGTATCATTCATTTCTTGAAGACCAATGAGGTTAAGTCCTGCACACTTTCAAGTTTGCAAGGAGTTCATTAGCTAGGGTGAACATGATGCGGTCCTGCCTAAAATATTGACTAATATCATCTTGTTATTTGGAACTGAAAATAGATCACATGAAGAAATGCTGTAAAGCAAGCTTAATGGGGAAAACAAAAACAAAAACAAACAAAAAAGCAATGACAAAACCAAACGAAATATAACAATCATTAGAGATTTTTGGCTTTGGCTTTACATCTTTCCCATGTAACAAAAGCAACTCCAGTTTCACTGCTGTCACTGAACTCGCAGATACATTTATAAACACCAGAGCAGAGTCCAGCCTTTTGCTTAAGCACAGGGGTTTTCTGTGCTACTAGAGATGCTGTAGAACAGTTAAGGCTAATCATTCACAGCAGTACCTGAAGAGGCCTTTAGCACTTGAACAGCTGAAGGAAAGCAGTTAAAATTTTCATTTGCACACACATGCACATCCACACTCACTGGAGTCCATGGGGTAATTCCTTTGGGTTAGAGAAAATGGCTCAGGCTAGGTGTTGTTAAAGCATCCCTACATACTGCTGCTGTTCTTGAGTCTTAGGATTTTCTGATAGGAATCAAAATGAGATTTTTCTTGCTGCTGGGGTATCCAAGGCCAATGTTAAAAATGCCTGTTCATGGGGTGAACAACAGAGACCAGCAATACCTGCTTCATCACTTCATATTTGACAAAACTGAGCTTTGCTTTCCCTCTTGACAACAAGCATTCTTAACAAGCTGCTTCTTTACATGACACCACACTTTATTTCTTCTGAAGCTGAGGATTGCTATTACAATTATAAACCCCAGTTTAAATTAATGCACTTGATTTTGACATGTAGATGTTAACAAATATTTTGATGTCAACAATAATAAGGAATTTGGAGGATGACTTTCACCTTCCAAATGTTCACTGAGACAACTTTCATGTTGTTGTGTTTTATTTTCATTATTTTTCAAAAGTGCTTCAATGAAATGCTGAAAACATTTTCTTACAGATTTTTTCTCTGCTTTTGAAAAGAGAAAGTGTGAAAGAAGCGACATGATGCCTCTTTTATTGTCACAGAGCTTGCACACTTTGCAGGATCAATGGTTCAACACAGCATCACAAAGCCATTAATATGTGGCTGCCAAAATGGGCTTTGAAGCACAACCGCCAACTCATAAAGGCAGAAAAAGCCCACATACAGTGTTATGAGAGCCACATCTGTGTAAAAATCTCTTAAGGTAGGCTAACCAATTGACAGCCTCCCCATGCCTAAAGATGTTTTTTTTTTTCTTTCTTTCTTTTTTTTTTTTTTTTTTTTTTTCTATTTGTATTGATGCCTTTATAGTGTAAACATGAACCCAAGAGTTCATGTATACTTCATCTCATGCATTCTGAATAGACCATTCAAGACAATAGATGCTCACTGAATGTCAAAATAAGCCTGTTTTGTAAATCTTTGCAGGAGAGAGGCATGCTCTAATCAGGCTTTGAGTTGTAACTTTTTCTCTATTAACAATGCTAATACTGAAATACGTTTTGCAGAAATCTAACTTTATTGGTTTCATTGCATATTGGCTAGAAGAAAAGGCTCAGCTCACCACTCACAAAATAATAAATAAAAAGCTGTCTGGACTTAGAAGAGCTAAAAGGTTATCTAAACCATATTTCTCAGGTTCCTTAATGACTGCCCATGAAACATGACACGTTTGACACTTCTACAGCAAGAACTGGAAGGATTAAAGAAAACAGAAGAAATATTATGATTCTGCTTTTTTTTTTTTTTCCTTGATACCGATTTGTGGTGTCCCATGACCATTTTAAAAGTGATCTGTGCAATCCTTATCTGTCATGGAAACAAATTCATTCACTGGGTGGCTGAACAACATGAGGTGAAGTAAATTTCTCAGAAGTCTATCCCCAGAAGGCTGCTATCCATTACTGTTACAAGTTTGCAATGGAAATCGCTTTACTGCTATGCAGAGAGTATGATAAAATTTAAAGCCCTGTGAAGGATACATTAGAACAATAAATATAATGCAACTAATATATTAGTGACAAAATATTGCTGAATGTGATGTGTTTATTTATTCTTTTTTTTTTTTTTTTTTTTTTTTTTTTTTTTTTTTTTTGAGTGTAGAACTCCTTAAATCTGAAAGTTAACCCAAGGAGTAATAAAAGTGAAAAATGATGCACGGATAGATGTATGCACCTAGCATGGGGATTAACACATTCTCATTTTACCTATATATAGTACCTAGGTTTGCAGTGTCTCTGGCAGATGTGATCATCATAAATCAAAAGATTCATCATAGTCAGCTACCTGATTTCATTTTACCACCTCCAGATGTTCACTGTCTATACTTTGAAAGCACATTATGGATCATTATCCTCTTTTCAACCAGGAGTATCAATGCCTAGTGTATCTAGTGTGATTATAATTAAAGTCTGAACATGCAAGGCACTGAGCAGCCTCAGAACCCAGGCTTTTTTACAAAACAGTATTTAATTATATGCTTAACTCTAAAGATGTGCTAAAATACTATTGCTTTAAACGGGATTTAAGTCCATGCTTAATTTTGGCTTTCAGACTGTAATGGGCTGTGTGTTGATGGGAATCACATGGGAAGTGCATGATTGTGCATGATTGTTCTCCTTCTCCCAGATAATTCCAGCTATATAATGTTTACGATTAGCTTATTGTATTCAAACAGATTGACTGAACATAGATCTGTAATACTTCAGTGAAGCAACAACCTACCTTTAAAAGAAGTTTAGCCAGATTTTTTGAATTGCAATGCATCACTGATTTTTAAATATGAAAAGAAAGAAAAGTATTGCCTGTCATAAAAGGAAAAACAAAACAAAACAAAACTCCATTCATTAAAAAAAAAAAAAAACACTTTAGTTTTTCACATTTCCTGCAAAAAAAGTCAAAAGGAGAGGAGAAGTACTGAGATAAATAACTAAATAATAATTAAATAATTAAAATTTGCAAAGGAAACTTGGGTTCTTTCAATGTAATTTCTCTGGATATCAGCTTGTGTCTGAACAATGGTCTGGTACCCATTATATGGCCTCAAGCTCTACAGAGTTTTGCATTATTTTGTTCCCACTTGCCATGCGTGATCCACCTTTCTCTTGCAAGGAAGCCAGCTATTAGACACAACATGCTGCTAATGTAAGTAGGTCCATGCAGTCTCGTTCTATGCTGTAAGGTGTGTTCTTGGGTTTCAGTCTGTGTAGTGAGTACTTTGAGCATGTGGATGTGCTGCCATCCAGATGTTTGTTCTGTTTCTGAAACTTCATCCTGCCACAGTCACTTCCCCATTATGCTCCAGAGAAGCCTGTGTGTTACCTGATCTTCTAGCTTAACCTCTCTAATGACAATGTTTGGGGACAAAAAAAAAAAATAATTTTTGCTTACAATAGTCATATGTTTTTATGTTTCTCAATCCTCAAAAATTATTATTTTACTACCAGATATTAGACTTTCTGAGTAGTGTTCCCTGTCCACTCTGGTCTTACTTTTTGTGAGTTTGAGGACTCTCAGCAAGTCAGACTGGAGAGCTCATCCTGCTCTCTTCCCTCTCACATGATACACTTAATGCTTTAGACCATGTTCATCACCATCTTTTATGAATACCCATTCAAATCTGGTTCCCACTTTTTTTATCCATGTCTTTCCTATGGCAAGTTTACCCTTTTCTCTGCAAAGTCTCCTTGAGTCAAAGTTTCAGTGTTCCATGGAAATACACTGGTAGTTAAAAGACAAACATCCAATAATCCATGACTGTATCATTGACAGTTTCTCAACCATAGCCCTTACTGAAGCTTTACACCCTTTTCTTGGTCAGAATAGCTACTTGAAGTACAATTCAATAAGCTCTCCAGTGCAACTTGGGCAGGTGTTAGCAAATAATGCGAAATGGCTTTCCCAGTACAGATACAATTTACAGCTTTAGAAATGGCTAGGAGTCCAGTTTAGCATTATAGGACATCCACAGCATAAATTGTGAGGGAGAACAGTGTCCCCAGACAGCTGATTCCTTCTTCATAGCCTCAGTATTGAAATGATGAGACAATATCAGCCTGTATTTGTGTCTGATAGAAAGCCAGGGCGACAAAATGTCTGCTTGACTTCAATGAGCTGTTTGTGAATCATACCATTCAGCTTAAAATATGTGGTTGCATTAGTGTTTATAGCGATAGGACATTATTTTCTAACAACCTTTCATGTGTCATTGGGAGAACGGCAGGGACATGTTTGCAAGGAACTTGGTACTTTCTGAAATAGCAAAACTTTTACACAGGAACTTTCTCAAAGTTAACATTTTGCTCTAAATTATGGCTACACAGGTGAGGGTTTTGACAGAAACATGTACTGTACAGATAATAGGATGAAATCACAGTTCTGCTAAGTCTCTGCTAAGGAATATAATTATTTATGTTCATATTTGATTTTTATAGCCTTGCCTGACCTCTCTTACACTTCCATTTGGGTAAATTGAATATTTTACCCTAACCTACACTTTGGCTCCAATAAAGAAAAAATGAAGCAAGAGTGCCATACATTGATCTTCTCTCTTTCCATAATCCCTTTGTCAATGTTAAAAGGAGTAAAAATTTACAGTAGCCTTTTCTTAGGATACCATTATATCTTGGGTGAATGAAAGATAAAATAACTAAAATTTTCAATCATTAATGATAAGTAGACAGTAGGTGCTTGCTAGTGATTACTTTTTAGATATTATCTCTAATCCACTTTATAGGATTTAATTATAAGTTTACACTTAATTAGAATAGAAAGCCAGTGTTGCCATTCAACAGTACAAAATAAAACATTTTAATTTTATTTTTTTTCCACTGGTTCATTAGACAAAAATGTCCAAGGTGGTGTTTATCAGTTAATATCAATTTTATGAGTGGCACCAAACTCTTCTGATAGCTCCATAAAGGTTCTGATAGCTCCATAAAGGAAGACTTCCTCTTCCCTCTATATTGGCTAATTTATATATATATATATTTTTTTTATCAAGAGGTCTAGAAGAGTACATAAGCCTTCTAAGGAATTACTATTTACATACTTATGACTGCGCAGCATGTCATAATGTCATGTTAGTGTTGTAATTAATGAAAATAGCTGAAAAATATAGAATTTAAAAGTAGGTAGTACTTGCAGTGGTTACTTTGGGATAGTACTTATATGTCAACACAGAGACAACCAAATAATATTTGTTGTATACCTTTTCATGAAGATTATTCAATGCAATTTGAAAATAGCAGTAAAGGAGTGATGTTTGTATAGTTTTCCTCACAGCAGAATACCTAAATATTTAATGTATGAGCAGGGCCATATGACATGTTAATCAAGAGCAAAACACTGCTTTAAGAAGCTCTATTCTATACAACATTGTATCTAAATACTTCTGCGTCCATGCACCCAAAATTCTTTTTCTTTGTCTAGTTGGGTAAATGCATTTCACTTTAACTTAAATTCTTTTATGCTGATATATAAATGAGTCTTAGTATAATTAAGTTTAAAATGTCATGCATTTACCTTTGGAAATACTAGGTATACAGGAATATTTTTATCTCTTTTATAGTAAAAACTGAAATCAGTTCACCTTGTTGCAGCATATTTAGCTTGACAATACTCTTGAAAATAGTATTCCAGATGAGTCCCATAGGCAGCTGAGGCAGTCAGCTGGAGGATCAGCATCTTGTGTTACACTTAAGGGTTCCTTTGTTTGGTGTAAACAAGGAATAAAGCATAATCGACAGTCAGAGCTTGCATAAACCCAAGTTTCATTAAATTATCATACAAGGATAGTATGATGATTACAATGCTTATTACCTATGTCTAAAATAATCTCTCTTGTGAAACAGAGCATGTAGAAAATAGAGAAAATGCTCTAAAAATCACTGAGAAACCAATGTCAAAATGAAGTCTGACAAATGCTGTAGAATTACATTAATGCTACTGTGATAGACTTCTGATATTAAAAATATGTAAAATCTCCCTCCAATGTAATTTCTATACCCATTTTACATTATCAAATTGTATTATTACTCCCTCAATAGTTTTTATTCAGAACTCTGTGCTGTAAACTCTAACACAATTTGCCAGGCATCTATAAAAATTAGAAAATCAAATCTTTTGTCAAATGTAGATCACAAAAAAAAAAAAAAAAAAAAAAAAAAAAAAAAAAAAGCTTTAAAAAACTGTTGTCTTTGTCTTCTTTCATCTCAGTAATGACTTATCTATAGAACAAGTACTTCTTACTTTCAAATATCCATGAAAAATGTCTCAACAATGTGATGGAATGATGAAAGAATAATAAATTTCCATGTCACCTGAGCCATGAAAGCTCATTGCAAATTTGAGCTAAAGTGTGTTTTCATTAATTTCTGTCACTGAGTTGTCTTATATTGCATTTCATATAGACTAAAAATGCTTGTCTGTTCAGCTGGTGAGGCTGAAGTCATGCCACCTGGATTGCTAAACTTTTCTGAGCCTTTGAGCATTGTCTATACAAAACAGTCTAAGCTGTAGGTATTAATTATTATTGCTGCTTGGCATTCTGGAATGCAGTTCTCCTTCTTTCAACCTTTTTTTTTTTTTTTTTCTTCTTCTTGCTGTCTTTTTCTTTCTCTCTTTCTCTCTCTTCCTTTTTCTTTGGATGAATGTTCTCTCCTTTTTCACTCCGATAGGTCTTTTCATTAGCAGGGGAAAGCTGATTTTATATGAAAAAGTCATTCTTGGTAGTATTAGAAATACTACCAAGAATTAGGAAAATATTCAGGAAAACCATACCCAAGTGTCTCTTTCTCTGACCTTGAGCATCTTTGCAACAAGATAGTTCTAAACATAAAGTTACAGTCTATTTTGAATCTCTTTATGGCTATTTGGATGAAAGACTGCCCTTATATATATACCTTTCCATTAACTTGGTAGGGCCTAAGTAATATCACTTGACCCTTACCCTTCACCTTTGGTCTTCTAGGAACAGCTGCCCTAGAATCTATCTACAGAGTGATATTTAAATACATGTACTTTGCCACTCATGTGGAGTCCTAGTTTCATTGGTGATGAATACACAAAATCTGTCATGTATTCTCTATATCCGTATGAAAAAATAAAAATAAAAAAATGAGGAAAGGGTTATATTGACTTATATCTCAGCTTCAACCTGTTGGCTTTAATGGATGTTTAAGGAGGCTGACATCTTTTTTAAGCATCTTTTTCTCTTGCAGAAAGTCATTTGACAAAGCTTGGGTTCCTGGCAATTGTGCAACTGTTTAATTCTCCCTAGAACATAGCCCATCCCAAATCAACTTCACAGCTTTAAACACTCTGCCATGTTCTTTCAGTCATCAGAATCTAATCTGTATCTGCTGTCAGGCATACTGTCCTCTTCTGGATTATGAGATGTTCCCAGCAGTAATCACCATTTACTACATATTTCTACAGATTTAAGCACAATTTGGTCCAGATGGGTTAAGTGCAATCTCATATAATGTTAAAATTATTGGTAATTTCAGGACACTTATGTTAATCAAAACTGTATCTGAGATAAAATGTAAGCCTTACTCAGAATAAATGCAGAATTAAAAAGTCACAGACGCCTTCGGTTTTGATTCCTCTTGCTTGACATGGTATCGAATTTAGCTATCCCAAATGCACTCAGATGTTTCTCCAAATTATTGGAAAACCAGATGCGTTTTCTTGAAATGTATTATACTGTCAATTGACATATATATGTATATAATGATTTAGAAAGCTTCTTCTTCACCCTGTGTGAGCTGGCTTTCTTCAGTATGACAAGGGCTGACCAAGCCCTGCAAGAATATGCCAAATCCACTACTTCCCCAGTCTACATATGCCTTGTCTAGCTTGTCACTCATTCACCATAACAGTAACTGTTCTTTTCAAATGAACTAGGATGCATAGATGTTTGGTTTGTAGCCAACGACTGATATGTATGCCCTGGAAACAATAGCATAGACAGCAAGAAGTAACTCATGTAAGGGAGTGCTTTAACTCAAGGCCTGAGTCTTCCAGCACAACATGGCTGTAGAGAAGATCAGGTATTCTCTTCACAAAGGAAGCTCTGTACAGGACAAGAAGCAGTAGGCACAAATTGCTTTGTAGAAAACTTGGTCTAGATATAGTAAAAAGGTTATCCAGCCAGAGAACAATTAAACATTTGAGCAGGTTATCCAGAGGACTAGTGAAATTTCTTCATTGGAAACATTCAAGAAGTGGCTTGACAGGGCCCTGAATAACCTGAGCTAAAGCCCTGCTTTCAATAGCATGTAGGATGAAGTATTCTCCAGAATTCCTTTCTGAACTGGACTTTGACTCAATGACTCAGGGAACTAAACAGTCAGAGAAGAATCAGTTTACAGACCTAAGCCCTCCTGTAGTACACCCATGTTTAACTCAGGGGCATAAAAGAACTCATGTGATGCAATCCGGATTTGGACCAATATGGCAGAGAATATATACATGGGTATATGTAAAGTGAGAGGAGGAGGGAACCACAATACATTAAAAGACAGAAAGCTTGTGGAAGTACATGAAGTCTGTTGCAGAAGTGGTTCCCAAACACAAGTGTCCAGAAAGCTATTCCTGGATCTGAGGCCAGCTGCCATTTCCATCAGTGGCATTCAGCTAGTCTCCCAGGACAAATTTATCTCAGGAAGAGCTGATCAACTAAATAAGAGGCATGGAGGCACGTTCGTTTATTTTATTGTTGTTCCTCTAGACAAGTGAAGAATATTTTTCAGTGTAGGTAATACCCATTTTGGACTGATTCTGACATTTTATATAATGAAAAGCAGATCATACTTACAACTAGTGTCAAACCACATACAATCTCTCTAGACCTCCCGCCTACTGTTGTGCAAGTGCACACATTTCTCCAGGTGCCAGTTGCTGAAAGGGGCTCTAGGGCATGCTGTCTGTATCCACAACCCAAAGAAGGGTGACTACAAGCTACATGTATGTGAAAGGCTCTGCTGAAGTACAAACCTGATAGCAAGTATTTTTCCTTTCCATTCTAATTTAACAGAGGAAACCTGTGCCAGAGGCAACTCAGGAGTCAGACCCTGGGACTGGCCTCTCCCAGAGGGCTCACCAAGAGCCCTATCCTACCAGTCAACAGCAAAGCCAGCATACCTTTTCCCTTGCTCCAACTCCTGTCTCCACAGTACAGCAGTAGGCAGAAGAGGCTAATGAACAGGCTGAGCAACTCAACAAGCAAAGTGAGAGCTTTGTCAGCCTGTTCAGTACCCTGAGATAGCAGTAAGAGCTGGATGCAAGAGCCTGCCATGCCGTAATCAGGTGGTTACTTTGAGGGCTCGCAGGTTACCAAAACTCACCCAGGAGAACAGAAGATGAGCAGCTCCTAACTGCTCCTAATAAGCTACTGCTCTGACTGGTCACAACATGAATGAAGTAAAGCTGTTCTGGCAGAAGGAGACTTGACTGCCTAAAACATCCAGGATAGATGAATTCTCCAGCCCGTTCTTTTATGTCCTATGTAAGTACTACCTCACCTCACTCTGTGTGTGTGTATGTGTGTGTGTAAGAGCTTTGAAGAAAAAAATAATCATAGTTTAATAGTCTAATGCTCCACGAAATGAGATATGGCGTCATGCAATGAATAAGGAGGACAAAAAAAAAGAAAGAAGAGTAGTGGTTATTTTATTTTTTCATTTAGTAAGTGTAGTCCATTTTGCACTGAATATGGGAACATTCCAAGGGAAATATGGTAGATGAGGACAGGAGGGATTTCCTGTACTTATTTATTGGAAAGTATTATTATTAATTATAAATGATATTATTATTATTATTATTATTATTATTATTATTATTTTGGCAATATAAAGCTTTTGTAAAATTCAAAATACTATTTCATGTGGATATAAAGGACTTTTAGACTAGCTGAAGTCATGCCTATTTTAAGAGCTGTTAGGTTCTTGAAATATTTTTCAAATTCATATAAGCTGAGGCAGAAAAATGAGATGTTAATGCAGCTTAAGTACAGATTTCCCAGTTTTTTTTATTTGCATTTCTCCCTCTGCATATCCTAACTCCATACAGAGAAGGTGTGAAGATTTATTAGCTGTGTGTTGTATAAGTAGGTTGAGTTGTTTGGTTGTAAATCAGTTAATGGTCTAAAACACACAGCAAGCAAGGCTTTCATACGTAAAATGAAAAGTAAATATTTCATAATCACTGAAATTATAATAAAGAAATAAAGAACACTTCTTTCTGTCAAATTTCTCTGAATAGTTTAAATGCTCTTCAGGAAGAAAGAGAATAGATTTTTAGGTCTTCCTGTCAGTAGGAAGACCTACCCTTACTGTGAGATGGCTGTGATCAAAAATGCTTGGCAGTTTGGCAGAAGCTAGGCCAAGAATGTAAAAATAATGTAGCTAAGGTAAGCAGCTAGAAAAAGGCTGATTTAAGGTTACTGGTTAGTTTTTCTGACTACATAAATAAAATTCTTCATGTCTGTTCCAGGAGCTTTATTATCATCATCATCATCATCATCATCATCATCATCATCATCATCATCATCATCATCATCATTATTTAATTATTTTTTATTTTTATTTTTATTTTTAATTCATTATTATAAAATAGAAAATATTTTCCTACACACAGACTTGTATCTAAAACCAAAGATATGTGTATCCCAGCATCCTATCTTCAACAGTAACTAGCAGTGGATAACTAAGGACAGAGTGTACGAGTGGAAGAGACATATGTCCTTTAAACATTGTCTCAGCCTCCAGGAATTTTCAGTACAGGGACTTCCTGATCCAGTGGTGATATCTGCACTTTTAAGAGGATTGTTTTGCATTGAACCATCCATCTTCCCTTTTAATTTTCCACCATAACATTGCTTGACAACTTAACCACGCACCGTGTGAACAACCACTTCTTTTTGCTTGTTTCAAATCCAGATCATCCACTTTTGGGGTGGATCCTATTATGTGAAAAAGCTATTCATTCTCCTCCTCTAAATTTTCAAAGAAAAAATGGCCGTAGCTGTTGCATGTGGTTTTGAACTTGGTATTGTCAGTTTTTATAAGGCAAGACTTTTGATGTGGGCTCAACTGCAGAAAGGCCTGAGCTCCCAAAGTGCAGTAGGGGAAATAGATTCAATTTCTCCTGAACACATCACTTTTAGGCAAACATTTTATTCAGGCTCATAAGAGAGATTTAACTAGTCATGCTTTAGATGGTGTGGAGCCTAAGGTTCCCAGCTCTGTAGCCTTCCATACCAACAAGAAAGCATTTAATTTATGTTCCTTGAGATGCTCCACTAGGATATTTTGCTCTAAAACTGAGATGCTGGTGACCAGGCAAGTTTCTGCAGACCCTGGAGTAGTGCAGTAGAGTTTTCTTTTCTGAAATAGGAAAACTCTCTGAAGACTGACAGATTCTGGCAGTGACTATAAAAAGCACGATGACATGAATGTCAAAGTGGTGATGGAGTTTGTTAAAAGTTTGTGTGAGAATTGAAATGTTTTGTCATTTACTATAACCTCCATTTTAGTGTAGTTTTTCTGATGGCAAAGTATTGTGTCTAGCCTTCTGTTCCTCTGTCTAATACCCAGCTTACTGAGAAAGCTTTAATAATAGCACTTATCTTTTACAGCATCTTTTATCTGAAGCTTTAAAGTACTTTACAGAAGTGGGTACCATTATCACAATTTTTATAGGCAGAGGAACAGATTGGGTTACAAAGTGAATACACAGAAGAATTATGAGTAGAGCTCAGGTTTCTTGATCTTTAGGCAAGTGTGCTAATCACTAGCCAAATTTATCCTCTAGAAAAACAGTAGGAGATGGGAGGATCCAACAAAGTGGGGACATCTTTTTTGAAGTTATCATTCCAGTGGTAGAAGTTCTCCTGTTGCGATGCAAAGATGAACTATAGGCAAATAACAATTGATTTTTTTCATTTTTTCATTTTATTTTTTTTTTTTAGCTAAGATCAGTACAAATGAAAGTTCAGCATGATGCATTGAATGCTTCCTGCCCTAATGAGGAGTTCTGCACCACTGTTCCTAGTGATGAGCAAGACAGAGGCTTAGTGAATGTTGAAAGGGTTGGTTACCCTTTCCAGTTAGAGGAGGGAGATGGGCTTCAAAGAGCACAAAGCAGAACTTGAACAAAGCAAGAACAGCATTCCTGAGCTCAAATTAGTTCAGCATTTCCAGCTGTCAAATGAAGCAGAAACTTTTTATTGTTACTTTAAGTTAGAGCAGATTCCTTTATTCAACAGGTGGATGAAGAGCACTGAACCCGTCAATAACAGTTTCTTGCATAGGATCATGAGTGATGAAAAATTACAAGGTCTTCAGTAGCTACACAAATGAAATTAGTGTGTATTAAAATTGATAGCCATGTGTTTGGTCCTGACAGAAACAACACAGGCCCTGCTTTTAAAAGAAAAATTAGACTGAATAAATGCATTCATGATAGCAAATATCAGATGTTATCCTCAGTAGTTGAACATATTTGTTTTCCTCCTTTTCACACTATTTTTCCTTATCTTTTTGTATCTCTGGTCTACTAAATGACTTTCATTTAGTGTTTAATTATCTATCTTTAGAAACACTGATTCCCACAAAGGCATTTCCTTTCACACTGGTCGATAGTGTGAAATGGTGTGCACTCTCTATTATATTTTTTTTTCCTAAAAAATCACAAAGAGACACAATAACAGGGGGTAAAATTTGTGACTTAGAGTACAGATTCTGTCTCCACTAAGGGAACACACAAATTAAAAAGTGAATAGAAAAAAAAAGTGTTTCTTCAAACACAATAGGAAAACACCTATTCTTGGGTTAAAAACATGCTAAGCCCAAAAGGAAAATATTCTACTCCATCCCCAAGAATATTGAGATTTTATTGAGATCTTATTTGTATATATTATATATGTGGATAATAGGGAGATTTGATGATTTCAATAAGAGTTTCTAAGCCTTTAGACAGAAGTTCAGTCAAGAAAAGCCCTTAGAATATGAATATGAAATAATCCTTATAAAAGAGCTAAACATGTGACCTGGGAACTCATATCTACTTTTGTTAAGCATCTTATAAGTGTAATAACCATGCCTGGAAATGGATGACTGTTGAGAATGTTTGATTTTAGGCTGTCTATGAGGAAAACTGTTTCATAACAGGTTAAGGTTACATGGCATTCTCACCTAAAGCTGAAGGACAGCAAAGATAAGGAACACGTAGTGAAAAAATTCTCCTGATAAAATCTTGCTTCAATAGGTGGAAATGACTGAAGAAATAAATTTTCTGTTGCCTGACAGCAGAGGAAATCCATGGGTTCATGTGATAGCTCAGAGTGCTTCATTGTTAGATTGTTAGTCTGTGTTTTTTTTTTTGTTTTGTTTTTTGGTTTTTTTTTTTTTTTTTTTGTGTGTGTGTGTGTGTGTGTGTGTGTGTTCTTTTAAGAATAGCTGCAAAATGTTATTACTGTTACACTGGCAGGAGAAGAAGAGAGAAGGGCTTATGAAGTTATGAAGTTTTTGCAAGACCAATTTGGAATCAGTTACTAGGTTAAGCAAGGAACCATCTCTAGGCAAGGAAAGACATTTCCAAAAATATAGATTTCTGCATCTAAGTAAGAAAAGTAGAAGAGTGTAAACAGCGGTAAGTTTAATGAATAATGGCAATAAACCAGTCAGGAATATTATTAAAAACAACTTGTAATAGATTTCAATAGTTACCATATAGATTTTTTGAGCACAACAGAAACAGAAGCATGATGGGGAATATTCAGGGCTCATAGCTAATGAGGAAGCACTCTGAGAAGAGAAAGTTCCGTTCACCACAGGGAATCACTGGGAGTTTCCCACAGTAGAGCTCGTCTTTTCTCTGGAAACATTGGAGGAACAGGCTTAAAAAAAAATGTCAGAAGGAAACATTTCTGAGCAAATCAATAAAATGAAAAATAACAATTGGGAAAACAATGGCTGAATCTAGATGATATTTACACAGAATTACTAAAGGAACTTGAGTGGGAAATTACAAAGGTATTAACTGAGACATGTAACTTGTTGCTTAATTTGCCAAAGGAATAGAAGGCAGTCAGAGTTCCCATAAACCTCCACTTCTGGCAGTTTTCAGAGATAAGACATTGGGGTGTGCTGCTGTTAGGTTTGAACTGGTATGTACCTTCTTGTGTTCTTATATTGCGACAGTTATTTAGGAACAACTAAATTGAACATAAAGATCAGAAATGCCTGTCTTCTGTTCTTTATACATAATTTTTATATACTGATGGCAATTAATTAGTCTTCCTCTTGATACGGCAATGGAATTTAGGATCTAGAAGAAAGTCCAGTGGCAAAATGATTAAATTAAAATACTTACATTCTTCAGGTCATTAAATCAAAGGTCAAGATAGCCAGTTACTTTTACTTCATTTTTCACATTCCTGCCATTGCAAATTGCAAACATGTCTCTTTAAAGGCCTTCTGTAATGCTACGTTCTTAAATAAATATTTCTTTATTTTTATTTTATTTTATTTTATTTTTTCTCAAACTAAAGGTAATTTTTGAGCAGGAAAATATATGTTTGTTTTGGTATTTGGTTTGGTTAGAGAAACTCGAAGACATTTTTAAACGTTAGTTGATTACATATATTTTAGAGTTAAAAACAAACAAACAAAACCCCAAACAAACAAATACTTAGCAGGAGCCAGAGTTGGTGGTTAAAAATTTTAAGCTTTAACAGAAGAAACAAGGTAAAATTAGCCAAAAGATAATTAAATAGAATTGCATTGTCTGTTTTCAGAGCAGGCTTGTGAGACTTAAATTCAAATCAGTTCTATATTTCAGGAAATCCTCTGCATGTCTAGATACATAGGTGGTATACATCTGACCAGCTGTAGCTGTTTATATGTGGCCATATGAATCTTGTCATGTAAACACCAACTCCTTTCTGTTAATTACACAGTGATAGTCCTCTTACTCCCATACCTTCCCCCCCAACCCACTTTTATTTTATCAAAATAATATTTATATGAAAAACATACAGCATAGCTTACAGTTGCTTTATCTTGTCATCTGTGACTCGGTGAGAAAGCTTCTTGCAATTTAACTCAGTGAGCCTTGAACTAGTAAAGGATAGACTTGTATGTTACATGACAATAATGAAAGCCTAAAATTAAAGTAGATATACCCAGTTGTTCTTACCTCTGTTTTCAATTCAAATAAACAGGTTTGGAGGAGTTTAACTGAGGACATGTTCAGTAAAGTATGATAGGAATTTTGAAAATTATTATCTGATCATGTGGTCATTACAGATAGCTCTTTTATGATGTATAGTGCTATGGAACACAGTGTTTTTCCCTCCATCTTTCCAAGCAGTAAGTATTCTGGTGTCAAGCAATACAGAACATGCCAAAAAAAAAAAAAATGCTGGCTATAAAAAGCTGGCTATGTTTTATGTTGATTTGCATGCTAATATCAGAAAATGCAGAAGTCACTACATCTGTTGCTTTAAAAACTGTTGTTCACAAAGACTGTCATTATGGAATAATTAAAAGCTGAAATACAAAGAGATGGCAATAAAAAAAGTCTTGTCAGCTGGAAGTTACTGCATGCAGACTGCAGACTGAATCTAAGAATGAAATGAATTACAAGTGACTTGTTAACCTATTCAAGATGCTCATTTGTGTGGCAGTTTTACCCTCTGGACAACTAAACTCCACTACAAACACTTTTTTACTCCTTCTCCTCAAAAGAAGAGTAGGGGAGAAGAAAGTATCCTGGAAAGAAGAAAAAAAAAAAAGAGCCAAAGAGTCATAGATTGAGATAAGAATAATTTAATACAAAAACAGAAAAGAAAGAGGGAAAACAAACAAACATGCAAACAAAGGCCATGCAGAAGCACAGAGGGAAGAAAAAAATATTCTCTACTTGTCATCAATGAGCAATGTGTTTGGCCACATCTTGGAGAGCAGGGCTGCAATACATGTAGCGATTGTTCAGGAGGACAGACATCTTTATAACAAGAGCACCCTCTTCTCCTTCCCTTTTCCCAGCTTTTATTAGTGAGTGTGACACCGTGTAGCATGGTATAGCCCTTTGGTTGGTTTAGGTCATCTGCCCTGGTGATGTCACAGAATCACAGAGAATCACGGAATGGTTGAAAGGGACCTCTGAAGATCATCTAGTTCAACCCCCCGGCTGAGCAGGATCACCAAGAGTACAGTGCTCAGGATGGCATCTAGGTGGGTTTTGAATATCTCCAGAGAAGGAGACTCCACAACCTCTCTGGGAAACCTGTTCCAGTGCTCCATCACCCTTACAGTAAAGAAATGCCCCCTCACATTCAGCTGGAACTTACTGTGCTTCAGTTTGTGCCTCTTGTCCTGTTGCTGGGCACAACTGAAAAGAGACTGACTCCATCCTCTTGACACCCTCCTCTCAGATGTTTATATGCACTGGTGAGGTCTCCCCTTGGTCTTCTCTTTTCCAGGCTAAGCAGGCCCAGCTCTTTCAGCCTGTCCTTCTATGACAGGTGCTCCAGTCCTCTAATCACCTTTGTAGCACTCCTCTGAACTTGCTCCAGTAGCCCCATCTCCCTCTTGTACTGAGGAGCCCAGAACTGGACACAGTACTCCAGGTGTAGCCTCACTAGGACTGAGTAGAGGGGGAGGATCACCTCCCTTGACCTGCTGACAACACTCTTCCAAATGCACCCCAGGGTACCGTTGGCCTTCTTGGCCAGAAGGGCACATTGCTGACTCATGGTCAGCCTGCTGTCCACTAGGATCAGGTCTCTCTCTGCAAAGCTGCACTCCAGCAGGTGAGCCCTCAGCCTGTACTGGTGCTTGGGGTTATTCCTCCCTAGGTGCAGGACCCTGCATTTGCCCTTGTTGAACTTGATGAGGTTCCTCCAATCATCCAACTTGCTGAGGGTGCACTCTGTTACGGGAGGCAGTGTCAAAAGCCTTGCTGAAGTCAAGGTAGACCACATCCACCTCTCTCTCCTCATCTATCCAGTTAGTCACCCCATCATAGAAGGCTATCAAAATGCTTGGTTAGGCATGATTTCCCCTTGGTGAATCCATGCTGACTACTCCTGATCACCTTCTTATCCTCCACATGCTTGGAGATGACTTCCAGGATGAGCTGCTCCTTCAGCTTTCCAGGGATGGAGGTGAGGCTGATGGGTCTGTTGTTGCCTGGGTCCTCCTTGCCATTTTTGGATACTTTGGCTGGCTTTGGCTTTCTCAGACAGTACAGTTTTCTAGTTTGAGTTTTATACTTTTTTGTTGTTGTTGTTTTGTAATTAATAAACTTTTTTAATTTGAATAATTAATCTGGCTAATTATTTTGATTGGGAGAGATATTATATAAAAAGCAAGGGGATAATTGAGAAAACTCTGGAGAAACTTCAGAGTAGCTCCTAAAATATACAGGTCATCAGTAGAGAAAAACTGATTGCAATCAGAGATTAAGAAAATCACTTCTTGATGAATTACAGTGTTACAATCACAATGTGCTGTGGATCAACAACTCAGTTCTGTTTTATACATTTGGAATTGTCCATGTCTTTATCCCTTGTGTTTGTGAAGGAGAATTTCAGACTTACAGGATCCTGTGGTGAAAACTGCATAGGATATATATTGATAGAGTCATAGAGGAGGAAGGGTGGAGGTGGAGGAAGGGTGGCTTTTTTTTTTTTTTCCCCACTCATATTTGTTCCCAACATGCCCTAATATTTTGGAATGACCATAGGTTATGTTCTACCAAACTCTAATACCAGTAATTTTCTACCAGTAAATTTTTGCTGGTGTGTTTTGGAACACAAGAGAGCAAAATATAATGAATACAAGTAGTCCAAATACCTCCCTAAATAAAAAAGCAGATTTGGGGGTGGGGAGATGGGGGGGATGTAGTACACTTTTTTTTTTGTCATGTTCAGATATATTCTGATTTTATTACAATATTCTTTCTGCTCTTTTGTACAATGCTTAATGTATTAATGTAACTAAAAACTGAGTCATTGCATGTTTCAGCTCCCATTTTTCTTTTTTCTTTCTTTTTTTTTCTTGTTTATCTAATCATTTCAGCTTTTTTTTTTTTTTTTTTTTTTTTTTTTCCAATATTATGCTATTTATATTTGCTTCTATATTTTTTTATCTCTTAGAATTCTGGTTATTAGGATGCTCATTAATGTAGAATTAATTTCCTCTAAATAAAGCAGGTAGCAAAATATTACTTTATGTACTAATTTGTGTGTTTAGGTTAATATTTCAACTTTGTAAAAACATAAACAAACATACAAAACAATATAAAAATGTGAAGTCAAATTAATATTGTAAACTAATCTACCAACGATGTGGAGAGCACAGTTTTTGTTATATCCTGGAGTGTTATCTATATTTATGAGCTGTAAAAAAATAAAACAAAAATAAAACTTTTGACTTGATTGGCAATTTCTAGTGATATACAAGCCTAATTTTCTCAAACCAGTGTTACAGGATCATCATCTTATCTCAAACTGTAAATATGCAAGGTTACAAAATAATGTTAAGAACCCAATATGATATGTTAACAGAACAATAAAGCTAGATCCATTCCAGAACTGTTCATGTCAAAACATGTGAAGTATTGCTCTTCATACTCTTGAATTACTATTAGAATTTGTCATCTTGTTGCACAAATATGATGTAGATTGGATTCTTGAAATGAAGAAATCTGTGGACTTTTTAGAAACTGAATTCCTAGTTGCTCTGATTTCTCAGCCTTCTAAAACAAGCTGCCTGTATACTGAGTGAGCTTTCAGCATTCCTTACCTTTGTTCATTACTACTGCACACAGGAAATTCTGTCTGAGATGTAAAATAAAGACCCTACTCCTTTTTCTTTGTTGAACTTGTAGATATTATGTAGAACGCTTGTTCCAGCTGGGAGGGGAAATGATAAAAGGATTCTTATTACCTTTCCCTTTTTAATTTGAGGCTTCTCTCAGAGCCTATGCGGTACAATGTCCATTTCATTTTTATCTCTGCTTTCACCTCTTTCCTGAATTGGGTCTTGCAAAAGTGTTAGACTCCATAGAGACATGATGCTGTGCTTTTGTGATTCTCACCTAGCACTGTAACAACAGTTCTCAGCTCCTGTGTGGAGGAAAAGATTATTCTGATGTTGTTCCAGATGCAGGGAATATTTAAAATAGTTAATTCTGGTGGTAGATACAAGACTGAAATCACAGGCGTGAAATATGTTTCTATTATTGTTTGAATATAAATTATATATTAGCAAACACAGAGCTGTGAATCTCTCTCTCTCTCTCTTTTTTTTTTTTTTTTTTTTTTTTTTTTCCTACAACAGGTTAGGGTGTATGATCAAGAAAACCTCTCAAATTTAAACTCACCTGCATCAGCATTATAGCCAGTCATGAAATATTTCTGCATGGACATTTAAAAAGACTCCATGCAATGGCCTGAATTTCCTTGTTGTTATCAATATACATTGGTAAATGTCACCCTATTCTTTATAGAAAGATAATTCAAAGTTACAATAGTTTCTCCATTCTTAATCTGTATAGACAAATATCTGTGGCTAAAAGGCCTAAAGCTGACCTTTCTTCTTCCCTTCACTCCCCCTCTGCTATGGTCTCTCTGATGGTCCTGGAGACTGGTGTTTTCAAACACTTGTTTTCAAGTAACGGTCCTGGAAGCCAAGCATACTAGAAGAAATCTGCATGGTGAATAAAATCAAACAATCCTGAAAGGTGCATGTGTCTTTGATTTGGATATCGCTTATCTGTGTTACTAAGACCTCTGAGCAGTTCAGCCATGAAGAAAGCTGGAGGTTTGGTCTCATTGCTCCTCACTGTGTTTATGCACCAATTATCACAACTTAGCCTTTAACTGAAGTCATCTGCAACTTAAAAAGGAGTGGTTGTACATAGACAATGTCAGTGCCTTGGACCCATACATTTTTTTTAGGTAAGAAGTACAGTAAAAGTTGGGTTTTGTAACAAAGGGTATTTTTCTTTTATTCATTTGTTAGATTGCACATCTCCTTCCTTGATCCCGCTGGAGCATGTGAAGGCGTTCCTTGGTTTATGAAACAGGGACCCAGCCTAAAGGGACGGTCCCACACATATGGGGTAGCAAACAATGACAGGCAGAGATTAAGACTGGGAGCCAAGAGATCTGAGTCTGCAGATCAAGCTTGCCCCGCAAGACTGTGAAAAGCAGCAGAGAATCGAGAAACTGACCTTATCTGATAGAAGAAACCTCTCCAGGGATTGGAAGTATTGTGAATTGTTAGCAGTGACTCTAAGAGCCAATGAAGTGATTGGAACAAACCCTGCCATCAAGCATCTTCCTGCAAGGAGAGAGAAAAATGAAGAGGCATTTTTATGGCTTTTTGGTTATCATTCCTTATTTCTTATTTTATTTTTATTTATTTTATTTTTTACCAAATTACTCAGAGATTTCTCTAAAATATTAAACATTCTAGTTTCTATTCTGATACAAATTAGCTGTGCTGAATTTAAAATCCCAGGGATATACTTAGCAGAAAAAGCAGTTTAGTCACATTAATTTCAAAGCTCTGTGCACCCAAGGATACTGCTGCAGTATATAACCAGTAATCTAGTTCGAATGCAAGCCCTTGGTTCATCTCTGTTTATCTTCTTGCTTTAAGAGCTTCAAATCATAGAATCATGGAATCATTAAGGTTGAAAAAAACCTTCAAGATCATCTGGTCTAACCATGACCCTACTACCAATGTCACCCACTACACCATGTCCGTAAAAACCAGTTCCAACCTTTCCTTGAACATCCCCAGGGACTCCAAGTGAATCCATCACCTCTCTGGGCAATCCATTCCAATGCCTGACTGCTCTTTCTCAGAAGAAATGTCTCTTAATTTCTGACCTAAACGTCCCCTGGTGCAACTTTGGGACATTCCCTCTAATCCTATCATTAGATACCTGTGAGAAGAGGCTGACCCTCAGCTCCCCACACCTTGCTTTCAGGTAGTTGTAGAAAGCAATAAGGTCTTGCCTGAGCCTCCTGATCTCCAGACTAAAGAACCCCAGTTCCCTCAGCCACTCCTCACAGGACTTGTGTTCCAGGCCCTTCACCAGCTTTGTAGCCCTTCTCTGGACATGCTCCAGGGACTCGATGTCCTTCTTGCAGTGAGGGGCCCAAAGCTGAACACAGTACTCGAGATGCAGCTTCACCAGAGCACAGTACAAGGGGATGATTTCCTTGGTCCTGCTGGCTACACTATTCCTGATATGAGCCAGGATGCTGTTGGCCTTCTTGGACACCTGGGCACACTGCTGGGTCATTAACAAGCAAGCATCAATCAGCACCTCCAGATCCTTTTCCTCTGCACAGCTTTCCAGCCACTTTGCCCCAAGCCTGTGGCACTGCATGGGGTTGTTGTGACCAAAGTGCAGGACCTGGCACTTAGCCTTGTTGCACCTCATCCCAATGACCTCTGCCCATTGACCCAATCTGTCCAGGTCCCTCTGCAGGGCCTGCCTACCCTCCAGCAGATTGACACTTCCCCCCAGTGTGATATTACCTGCAAACTTAATGAAGGTGAGTTACTCAATTCCCTCATCCAAATCATCAATAAAGATATTAAAGGGGATGGGCTCCAACACTGAACCCTGGGGAACACTGTTGATGACTGGTCACCAGCTGGATTAGAACTAGTTCATGGTTGGTTGTTAACTATACACATCCATGCTCTAATACCTGAGCAAACAAAAAGCTGACATTCTAGAGCTATGGGTTTGTGTTCCTGGGTAGTTATTGGATAGACTTGTTACAGATAATATCAACAGAAATGTGAGGATTGGTATAAATGTAAGAATGACAATATGAATGACAGAAAGGTTGTATGAATGGCAAGTGTTGGCATCTAGATTTACAGGTCATGAAGATCACTGTAAATCTGCTTGAAGCTTTTCAGGGTATCCAAATCAAAAGGGTACCATAAAGCCAGAATTCTGGATAGACCACTTGGTGCTTGTATGTGCTTACAATAGTGGAAATGAGGGACACTGATTTTATTTCAAAATAAAACCACCTTCTCCTTCTTCAAGGTCTCTCATTCCTTCTTCGCTTCTTTTTTGTTGTTAGAAACATCTTTATTGTTAGGCTTTTTAGAAATTTTATGCTAGTTTAACTGAAATGGATAATGAAGCTCATTTGGACTGAATGCTCTGGTCCTGATCCAATAAGGTTCTTGCAGACATTTAAGTTTTAATTATGTGATTTTTATTTTTTTTTTTTGAATGAATAAGTCAATTGAAACACTGCAAACATTCTGAAAAAAGTCTTCAATGACATAACATGAAAACACAGGACTGTTCCAGGAAAATTGCTATGTAAAAGGCCTTTAACACTGGGTGAACTCCGTGAATGGGAAAAACTCAATACTTAGGGCAAAGGGAGTATGATGTATAGCAGAAATTAATATAGTAGTCATTCATCACCACCAACCTGAATTACTGTTCAATCTGAATTTAAAATATGTCTGTGTTTGCTCTATATACATAACTGCTTGTATACATACATATAATATATAGCTATATAAAAATGTGTATTACTTTCCAAAGCTGGCATTGGAAAGGATTGGAAGGAGCTAAAGTTGGAGGCAATATCTATGTTGTTGTTTATTTATTTAATTATTAATAAAAGGGCAGTTACTTGCTTTGAATACTTTCTAAGCTCGTTTGTTTGTTTGTTTGTTTGTTTGTTTTTCCTTAAACTTCTCAACTTCTCAGCATTTTATAAATCTTCCCTTTACTATTCAAGGCAATTCTTATGTGAATTTCTCATATTATTTATTTTGTTGTTGTTGTCATCATATTTTGTTTGTTTGTTAAGCTCCCTTTTGGAGAGCTCCCGTTTTTGGAGCTTTTTATTCTGTCTCTAACATAATTTTAAATGTGATTAAAAATATTAATTTCAGATTTTTTTTTGCAATGATATTTGAGTTAGGTCCTTTGCAGAACTCTCATATTAAATACAGACTGTAGGTTTTGAAAGAATTAATACAAGTCAGATAAATAAATTACAGAAAAATATATAGAAATCAGTATATAGATGATAAATATCATTTTTTTTACATGGTCAATTTCAATTTTTACCATACTCATAGTTCTGTTTTTATTTTTTTATTTTTTATTTTTTTTACATACAAAATAAGTAAGCCTCTCTGTAAGTATGTGAAATATATCCTGGGCTTTTGTGAATGTGGGATTTGCCTCAAAGAGGCAAGCAGAGTTTACATAAGCTTCATCTGTAAGTTTGACTAAGTGCAGTTCTTCTGGGCATTAACTCCAACATTTAAGTGCAAGTAATGCTAATGTTAGCAAAGAAGCAGGGAATTTTATATAGTCTGAATACTGTTCAGCTTTTTGAAGTCAAAGATGGATTATCTGGTCAATTTTGTTGAAAGCAGAAATTGAAACAATGACTTTTATTCAGATGCACCTCTTCACTGCTTATTTCTTTGATTAGCAGCTTTTCATGTCTATTGACAGGTAAAATGTTCTTCAGATTTTGCCTTGTAAGTTCATTCTTTTTCTCTTCCTGAAAGACTTCATTTGACTGAAATTTGACTGGTTGTCAGACTGTGATCAGAAAATTATGCAAAACTCTTATACACATTAACCTCTATCAGCAGGTTATTTCCCATATCTCCTAAGAAATATGTATTTTTAATATCTCATCAACTCTTAAAAAATAATAAAATATTATACTATAAATTATAACTATAAAAGTATTTTAGGGTAATCGGTACATCAGACATACACTGGTAATATCATCGATGTAGTAATTGTGTAAGCAGACTAAAACATCACACCAAAATTTATTTCCTGAGGTATCTCCTGTAAGGAAAATGCCAGATACAGGACAATATCTAGATTAAAAGGAGGATTAAGTCACATACTGTGTTTATTAGAATGGTTGGTTCTCAAGCAGTATGATGACATTATCACTACATGTTCAAAACTGTAGGTCTTTAAGTTATATCCTGAATTAACTGTAACTATACATTATGATGACATACAGTCAGCACTTCAGGCTATAGTTCTTGATGGACTTAATTACTGAAGTCACAGTGGTCAGGACTGAGAGCATTTTGTCTGTGTTTAGCAGGATGTCTTGCCTATTTGAAGTCTGTAGTGCTCATCTTGGTTTTGGCCTGGTAACTTTCTGTTACTTTGGTGTCTCATATGCACCTCTTTCTTTGTCCTTTTGGTGGCCACACTGCTCACATAGGTAAAATAATATAACCTAAGTATATATTGTGTTTCCCTATGATATTTTAGTGTTACTAACTTCTTTTGTACTGTTGTACAAAATCAACTGTTATTGATTTCACCATTTTAGTATGCCCATGTTTGGGTTCAAGGCAAGCTAATATTAATTATGTTCTGAGTAGTACATGTGTAATTTAGAGGTGTCTGCATGGTATATAGTAATATACTACAGATTTACTTTTCAATTTAGGCAATCTGCCTGATTAAGTATAGCCAAAACAGTACTACAGTGATGAAAATGTAAATTAAATCAGTTTAACCTTACTACTCCATCTCATTTGCTGCTGACAATGGGAGCATGTGAGGACTAGGACAGGAGAACCATATGTGACACCAGCTGCTCTTTAAAGAAACCTTAATACAACTTTATGGTTCCCAGTGTTCTTGTCAAAGATTTCTTGCACAGAGGGCTTCTGTGTTTATAGCAGCAGTTGTGGTGTTTCTATCTCTCTAGTTAGTTTTCTGAGTGCTGCTTGTATGAAAAAAATGGGAATGTGACACTTGGCTGGGAAGTTAAAGAAAAAATAATTTAAAAATCTCTGTCTTTTTTCCTTTCCCCTGCTTTCTTCTCCTTTTCAAGTTAAAACAACTTAAATAAAAAATCACAAGAAGGAAGATTAATTTTTTTGTTGTTTGCACATGGCATTACGAATTGATTTTACAAATAAATGATTAATAATAAATAAATAAATTATTGAAAGCACTAATATTATTGAATAGACATTTTCATGGCAATATCTTCAGATTTATTTATTTTTTAATCTTTATGTACGTTTTTCTTGTAATCCCAGAAATATCATCATAAATTTCTCTTGATGTAAAATCCTCCTTTCTTTTCCTGCCTTCCCCCTTCCTCTCAGCATTTTACTGCACATATTCTTCCTTTCTTTATGCCTGTCCTCATTCAGTACATTCAGAAAATGCTGAATTACCTTTCTCCTACCATATTTCTGTTCCCTCCCCCTGACTTTTCTATTTCTTTCCAAATTAATTTGCCCTGCCACCTGGTCTCCTAGGAATTTAGCAATTATTGAGTATATAAAGCCTGGCTCCTAACAGATGGGGCTTCCAAAATACACACATCAACAATGTACATCCTAGGGCCAGAAGACTGTGAGTTAGCTGCAGTTTCATTATGATTTCAATTTTCTAATGGTTGTGAACATTGTCAAAGAACATTAACATTGTTTGTGATACCATGTCTTCTAAATAGTGGAGTTTAGACCAAGCCCTGTTTCTTTGATTTAGAACATAAGTTTGTTTTTCAATTTCATGGTACTGATTGCACATATTTTATAGCCACAGGGATGGGAACCAAAATATAGTAATTACATATCTTTACTTTCACCTGTGCTTTGCAGAGGCATTTTACTGTTTGTATCCAATTAGCTAGATCAGCATTTGTCGTTTGTCATTTGCTAAAGCTTTCTATCCTTTCATAGTTCATCTCTGCACTAGCACTTCTGTGTTTTAAAATAGAACTCTATCATTTTTTCAGTTATGTCAAGCTATATAAAGAATATGGCAAGAAAATTTTTCTGACATGTATATATATATATATATTTAAATGCTCAAAATTTTCATGATCTGAATTTGCAAATCAGAAGCTTTGGAACAGCTATATATTTTGGGAGAACAAAGAACATGGTCTAGGGAAAGGGGGGTGTATATTCCAGATGAAAGAAGATATTGAAATTATCCAGGATTTTTCAATTTTTCATGTTAGCGTTCCATTTTGTATAAATTGTCTTAGATGTGGTCAGTAACCACAAGATTAGATTTGATGAATGGATCAGTTGGTGGGTAAGGATATGGAATTGGCTGGATGATCACACTCAAGGAGTTGTGCTTAACAGCTCAATGCCCAGGAGGAGATCAATGATGAGTGGCATTCCTCAGGAGTCAGTATTGGGACTGGTGCTGTTTGGCATCTCTGTTGGTGGGATCAAGTGCACCCTCAGCAAGTTTGTGGTGGGAGGGGATGCTATCCAGAAGGACCTCGACAGGCTTAAGAGTTGGGCCTGTGAGAACTTCATGAGGTTCAATGCCAAGATTGCCTGTACCCAGATGGACAAATACAGGCTGGGCAGAGAAAGGATTCAAAGCAGCCCTAAGGAGAAGAACTTGGGGGTGTTGGTTTAATGAGAAGCTCATCATGATCTGCAAAGTGTACTTGTAGCCCAGAAAGCCAACTGTATCCTGGGCTACATCAAAAGAAGCATGGACAGCAGCTTGAGGGTGATGATTCTCTCCCTCTACTCCGCTCTTGTCAGACTCTACCTGCAGTACTGTGTTCAGCTCTGGGGCCCCCATTACAAGAAGGATGTGAAAGTATTAGAACAAGTCCAGAGTAGGTTCACAAAGATGATCAAGGGGCTGGAGCACCTTTTATAAAGACAGGCTGAGAGTTGGGGTTCAGCCTAGAGAAGAGAAGGCTCTGGGGCAACCTTACTGTGGCCTTCCAGTACCTAAAGAGGTCCTAGAGGAAAGCTGGAGAGGGACTCTTCATCAGGGAGTATTTTTCAGAACAGAGCCACATAGTCCCAGGCTGCCTGGAGCAGAGTTTCTGGGTCCCTTTCATGTCCCCCACTGAGCTAACTGCCCCAATAACCATCAAAGTACCTGTTAGCTTCCTCTGTATGCCTACCTGCCAGCTAAACAGGTGCTATCCACTGCAGATGAACAGCAGATTACTCCCTAATTAGCACATGGTTGCTGAACATTTTCCAGACAGCTTTGGTGATAAATGCTTTCTTGTTGCTGTATGTGGTGAATAGGCTTTTTGCATCATGCATGTGTTGTAAAATCTTGGTTATAGTCCCACAATACCTTTTTAACAATCACTATGAAAAGGGAGAACTGTCTGCCAAGACCTTGTGCTAATTGTCCTACAAAACCAAGAAGAGATAAAAATGAACTAATGCTCCTTTTGTGATCAGAAGCTATCCTAAAGGATCAATTTTTAAAAGCATTATCAAGCATTTAACTAGGCAAGAGGCTTAAACACAACAAAGAGATTCTTTTTGGGAAATGACTTCTTTCAGCAGATGAACGTTTTCAGTTGTCAGGACTTAGAACACTAGCATAATTTGGATATGATCCATGAGGAAGATGTGTTGCTGAAAGCTCACCTCTCTCATAAAAGTATTGTAATCTAACTACTGATTTAAGCCCTATTGTAATTCCTCCTTTTTCAAATTGTGCATTTTTCTTTGTGGCATAGAGTGAACTGTTACAAGAAGTCAAGGCAGGGGGTGGGGGAAAAGAACAGTTGAGATGATCAAGCTTGTTCACTTATGGTGTCAGAACATTTTCTTAGTTTTATATTAACATGAATGGTATATGAATTTGCAGTATTACAATGAAGTAACTTCAGCCATCATATTTGCATAATCAATGTGTCAGATATATAACCAGTAGGAAAGTTTGACAGCGCAGTTAGTTCTTCTGCCTGAATAGCAAGCTCCATACACTTTCAACAGCAGCTCTAGAGAAAAAGAAGGAAAGAAGAAAAGAAGGAAAGAAAGGAAAGAAAGGAAAGGAAAGGAAAGGAAAGGAAAGGAAAGGAAAGGAAAGGAAAGGAAAGGAAAGGAAAGGAAAGGAAAGGAAAGGAAAGGAAAGGAAAGGAAAGGAAAGGAAAGGAAAGGAAAGGAAAGGAAAGGAAAGGAAAGGAAAGGAAAGGAAAGGAAAGGAAAGGAAAGGAAAGGAAAGGAAAGGAAGGAAGGAAGGAAGGAAGGAAGGAAGGAAGGAAGGAAGGAAGGAAGGAAGGAAGGAAGGAAGGAAGGAAGGAAGGAAGGAAGGAAGGAAGAAAAACTGAGAAAACTTGAAGATAATATATGTGCCAAACTGAAACTTTGTTTCAGTTCTGACATCTCAAACACATTGATTTTGTCACAGTTGTAAACCTGCAACTGCAAAAGACTCTGTTCCGTTTCTGGTACCTGAAGTGATAAATTGCAAATTTGTAAGAATGTGAATGCTTCTGGGGTTGTGTTCACTTTAATATTTCCCTGTGATTTATATGAGGCTGAAATGCCACTGTCAAAACATCTTTGATTCATGCCTTTACACAGAACATATGTCATTACCATAATGCTATTCTTTTGTATTTTTCTATTATGTTGTTCTATAGCCTTTCATCACCACTCTTCCAATCCAGGCATGAATGAAAGTTAAGAAGGCTAGGTAATTAATTACTATAGATCACTGGTGGAAATTTCCAAAATTCTTTAGTGAAGCAAGAACAGAAGTCCCATGGGCCTCTAAGCCTCATCTTCTCCTTGTGAATAAGGTGTTCTGCATCATGCATGAACAAGTGGAAGATCAGCTGAAATCTATGTTGTAGGCGGCTCTTCAATCAGTCAGTTTTCTTGCTAAATTCTTGCTAACAACTTGCAAGTAGTTTTGTGTGGGTAATAAAAGTAGGGATGAAGCATAAATATAAATGAATCTGTAAAATATATATATAACTTAAATAACATTAAAGCATATTGCATATTATGAGCTTTCATTAAAGTCTTTCAGAAGACTTTTAAAATGTAAAGGATTGAGTAATAGAATATTTTAAAGTAGTTTGATTATTCCATTCAGGACAGCGAGGTTGCTAAATTTTACTTATATCCTAAATCAGCCAGACAGTTATGTGTAACTAAAGCCTGGAAGGATTTAGTTACATGAAGATACAATGTTTGGGTTTGGTCATTTTGGAATTTCCAACTGCTGGAGACTGGGAGAGTGCTAGGGAAGTAAAAGTGATTACTTAACTTGTTCTTATATAACCCTTAAACATCTACTGCAGAGCTTTGGTAGAAACAGGACAGAGGCCTAGAATAACCTTTGGTTTGGTTCAGTATTCCATGTATATTATAAATTACTAACCTACAAAACCGACTTCCAAAAAATTTTGGATTTCCGAAGACTCGTAAAAATTTCATTTCAAGCAAGCTATTTCTGAAGAGAGTAACAAAGAATAAACAAGGTGAAAATTCCAGATCTAGTTCTGGCAGATAATGAACTGTTTTTTTGCTGTTGCCAATATCACAGAATCACAGAATTTCTAGGTTGGAAGAGACCTCAAGATCATCGAGTCCAACCTCTGACCTAACACTAACAGTCCCCACTAAACCATATCCCTAAGCTCTACATCTAAACGTCTTTTGAAGACTTCCAGGGATGGTGACTCCACCACTTCCCTGGGCAGCCTGTTCCAATGCCTCACAACCCTGAGCAAAGAGAACTCAGTGTTTAGAAAGATCAAGACCTTATGCTGTTTATTTGTTTTCTAATCACTCATCAGTGCTATGTTACAATTTAAAACTGATCTTTGGTCATGGCTGCTGATTTACATAGCAGTTGTATGAATTTATCAATCTCTCACACACAGTAAAGGGAAAAATAAATAAATTCCACTTATATTCCAGAGTCTGAAATGAAATAATTAGTATAAGTCACTAGTAACTAGGAAACTTACCTAGGAAATATACTCTCTGTAGGAAAAAATACTTGAATTGAATACTTCAATTCAAAAATACTTAAATTGAATACTATTGAATTGAAGATTAACTTCTATTTTGCAAGTTAGTCTGAGAACTAAAAATCTAATTCTAATGCAAGACTCAGTAAGAATATTGTGAAGGAGTCAACTTCAAGGAAGAAGTTGATATAAGTCAAAAAGAAAAATTGATTCTGTTTCCCTTTTAAAGATTTTTGAAGAATTCTGAATTTTATTGTGTGAGAGTTATTTGCATTGTGCTGGAGGTGTCACCACTGAAAAATATAAAATTAAATCAATCTGCAGTTGCACACTACCTCTTGGGGTTTTTATTATTATCTATATTGTAATGACCTGTCTTTAGAGGGTATAGGTGATTTTCAAACAGTAAAAACTAACTGGAAGTTTTTCGAGACAATATATGCAGTGTTATAAAGAAGAGGAACTTTATAATGCCAGATGAAATATGGAAAAGCAGTTTTGACTTCTATGGAAAAAAAGTTTGATATCTTGGACCTCATTTTTTAACACTCAGCCTTGGAAGTTCCCCCATGTTTAATGGCTGTATTTTTTTTTTTTCTTCTCTTTTTCTACTTTTCTCCTCAAACACACATAGCCTCATCAAAAGAGTATTAACTAAAACTTCCTAGTTTTAGTGAGAAAAAACATCTGATAGGCTGTTGTTTTGGGGGAATGATTCCCATTGTTTCACTTCTTTCTTCTCAAAGGCAGAACGATCATACATTTCTGCAGGGTCAAAATGGCTGATATGCCCAGCTTCAATGGAGCACTACCATTCTTCAGTGTGTCTGTAAAAGTATAAAAGTTTTCAAAGTGATAATACGCATCATTAAGCAATTAAAAATTTGATTATATTGAGAAGCAAAAATAGCTGAGGAAATGACAGCTGGAGATTAATTTATTCAAGAAAATGACTAGCCACATATGAAAAGTTTTGATTTAAAGTCATTTTAACTGTGGAAAAAATAAGTCTGCTATTTTGGCTCTGCAAACTGTAATTAGAAATTAGAAGTTGCGTTAGTAAGACAGGATTCTAGTAAATTACAGAATCACAGAATCACAGAATTTTCTAGGTTGGAAGAGACCTCAAGGTCATCGAGTCCAACCTCCAACCTAACGCTAACAGCCCTCCACTAAACCATATCCCTAAGCTCTACATCTAAGCGTCTTTTGAAGACTTCCAGGGATGGTGACTCCACCACTTCCCTGGGCAGCCTGTTCCAATGCCTCACAACCCTTTCTGTAAAGAAGTTCTTCCTAACATCTAACCTAAAACTCCCCTGGCTCAACTTAAGCCCATTCCCCCTCGTCCTGTCACCAGGCACGTGGGAGAACAGGCCAACCCCCACCTCTCTACAGCCTCCTTTAAGGTATCTGTAAAGAGCAATAAGGTCGCCCCTGAGCCTCCTCTTCTCTAGGCCAATGCACCTTGTTTATTAATTTTATTTGAGCTATATTTCTGAGTGAAATACATGCTTCTCTGCACTGCTCTGTTGTCTAACCTAACAAAAAAAGCCTTACCACCATATTCCATGTGCATATGACTAATGAAGTACTCACAGAAGACCATCATTAGACTATCAGTATTGTTCTGCAGAATTAGGTTGGGAATTCCATTAAAAAAAAAAAAAAAAAAAAAAAAAAAAAAAGCCAATTCCAATGCAAACTGTTCTGTTACTCTATTGTGCTAAATACCTTATGGTTTACATTACTTAGTGTCTGGAAAAAAGGCTTGGAAGATGAGGTACCTGGATTATATTAGCTACTTTGTTACAGAAGATCTTGTAATAAATTGTATTTATGACCTTTGAGTGATTAAATGATTCAGGTTTAACTTTCTAAAAATATACCCTAAGACTGGCATCCATTTAGGTACAGAGCAAACTAAAAATTAATAATAATAATAATAAAAGCCCATGTTCTTTAAAATACATTATGTCTATGGGATCACATTTGTGTGTATTAGTAGATGCAATTTTGTTAATGCTAGATTACAAACTTTCTCTTGGATAAAATCTGTAGATCCTCTTGTGTTTTCATTTGGAGTTCAAATTAAGAAATGTTAGATTTGTTTTTTATTTTTAATTTGCTTTCTTTTATATCCTCAAATAATCTTTTTCCTTCATCAATCTGTGATTTTGATACTAATAAACATCACTTGTGGATTACTTTTTCAGGTTATTTAATCAGCCATCATGTCCCTAGTGCTGTGCTGAGATAATCAGGCTATCAGCTTGTCCATACAAATTTTACTATACACTGCAATTACTTCAATGTTCAATCACAGATAGTGTTTACTATGGCAGGATCACACTTTATGAATGTGACACTTCCCTCTTGATTATCACCTGACATTTCATTACTGAAGGTAGAAAAGTAGTGTCAAACAGAAACTTTGATGCACTGATTATTCAAACTTGTCAGACTATCTGATATCAACATAAGCTTTACTCTCTCCACTTATGATAAGGCTGAAGTGCCATACACAGAAAGTTACCTGGATATTGCAAAGCAGAGTGTTTCCACAGCTTGGTGTCAGGTACATGAACATGAATGGAATCTGAAATACATTGTTATGTATGTGCCTAGGATCCTCACAAGAGCATGGAAAGGCTGACTGAAAAAAATAATTGATGGGTAACACCAAGCACATGAGTGTCTGTAACCCACTCTACAATCCCTATACTGAAGTCATTTCATTGTATCTGAAAATTGTGTATCTTGGGTAAAAAGAAAAGGTAACTATGATTAAAGCAGTCCTCTTATGAACATCTAGATAATTAGGCATTCTTAGATTTAGCTCTCCATTAAGATATGCTTTATTTTAACTAAACCATCTTTGACAACAGGCTGTCCAACCTGGTGAAGAAATCTTTAAACTATGAATGACTATAGGGAAGAGTATGGTGATCAACAAAGTGAGGAAATGAGAAATTTCTGGGCTGGTAAGCAAAGAATGTGTCAATAGAGATCTTGTCCGAGTATGTTTAGATATGTACGTAATTAAGTTTCTTCAGAAGAACGTATGCATTTCCAGATGATTCCAAGCCTTTTCTATAGGAAACAAATTTCTGAAATGCAGTCTTGTAGCTAAGAATGCCTTTTCTTTTATCTGCTGTCACTTCAACTCTGGTGGAAGATGACATCTATTACATTAGAAACCACTTTAGCTTTTAAAGGATCTAAAAAAATAGTTTTGTGGTCTCATGAATGATCACATCACTAGTGTTCTTGCAGTGTAAGAAACTGCGAAAGATCGCTTTTTCTCAATGTACTTCATATTGACTTAATATGCATCTCTATGCTGTTGGTGTCAAACAATGTATTTATTTATTCACTGCTGAGGTCTTTATCTATGCAAAAAATGAATGAATGCAAATAAAACTTTGAGGCATGTTTGGTTGTTGAATGAATATGTGAAACAAGCCCATAGGCTCTGTGGTATCCTTACAGCTTCACTGACTTATGCATTGCTGACCTAAACACTCAATTTCTGAAAAGTAACTAAATGGAATATTTTAACTAGTTATTGTTATTTACTATAAATGGTAAAACTATGACATGATGGTGAACAGATAAAGCATATTCATTTAAAGTATATGATTACGCTTTAAATACAAAGAAACAGAGCACATGATCAGCAGGGGGAAAAAAAGGAAGAAATGAAGAAAAATAATAAGAAAATAACCTTCTAATGTAACTTATTAGAGGAACTTACCTGGTAATTGTATTTAGCTGAAAGAAAAGCTGCAAGTAATTTGACATTAAAATATCAGCTTCCAAGTATTAATGAAGAACCAGTGTTCATAGTCTACATCCATCTGAAGTCAACTGGAGTTATGAATGCAGATTCTTCTACATTTATTGACTAGCCAAAACCAGAGCTTCCTATTCCCTTCATATACTGCCTGTACTCATACTGGTATGGGTCATGATTACAGGCAAGATAAAGAAAATAGAAGTGGCCTAACGTGTCACAGTCCTGGGATTGTTCTGAGGCTTCCCTGGCCAGGCCAGTCATTCCTGGAGCCCCTCCACAACCCTGCCTATGGCCCAGGACCCCATTTCAGGCCAGCCCAAGGCCGTCAGGCCCTGGCTGGCTGGTGGGATCTTTCCCTGCCCACCTTGTGTACAGCCCAAAGGTTATGCTTCAGCACACCAACAAAAGTGTAGCTTGTTTTGGTATAGGCAATATATTAGGTGAGTAAAGTGATTACTTACACAAGATTTCATCTACTGACTACATCATGCAAGGGATGTAGTCACATCACACAGGGATGTGCAAATCACTAAGTTTAAGCAGTTACACCTCACACAGCTCTTCAGAAAGATGTAAGAGACAGGTAAATTGAGTTCCTAAGTTAAAGACTTTTTTGTTTGTTTGTTTTTCTCTTTTAATTATGCATAGGTTGTCCGGGTGAGACCAGAATTGCAAGGAAACTTTAAAGGAAAGAATTTCTGAGAAACTGTGGATGATCTTCCCAAAGTCTAAATCAGCTACATACAGAAAGAGAAATGAGCATGTCTTCTGTAAGCAGTGCTGATTTATTCAGAATTCAAACTAAATTGGTTATGATAGTCAGAAATACATTAATGAAGATTAACAATAGAGCCCTAAGGATCCTGAATAACTGAACTGGAAATATGAGAATGATTGATGCAGCAATGGTAACAAAAGCCCTTCTGAGAAAAGAAAACTCCCAGTGTTATTATGGAGAATGAGAAGGGCAGTGAACCACATATCGAACCCAAGAGTCTCCATGTCACTTGTTAGGAAGCAATTGGAGGCAGCTAATTCCACACAATGGCAAGTCCCTTGACTGGGATTCTGTAATAGTGACTTGGACGCAATTGTATTTTGGAAAGCTTTCAAAAAAATGGATTTTCATAATTTCATAATTTTGTTTTTCTGTAATAAAATTAGTACATACAAGTAAAAGAAAAATACTATCTAACCACAACATACAGTTAATAAGAAAGTAATAATCCACACTTTTCTATTACAGAAAAGAAAATTTTCTCTACTGATGTGTTACAGAAAGAGTCTTAGGAGAATCTAGAAAACTAGGTTTAATTCTAGTCCATTTCAAAGTAATGAGCTAAGTACATGCTTTAGTATAATTTTTGTGCTTAAGAGGAGAGATTAATGTTCAGAACCCAAGAGTATTGATTTTTTTTTTTTTCTTGGTTAAGATAAATGACTTTGCTCCTACTCTTTTCAGAGTATGCAAACTCCTTTATTCATTTATACTCACATAGTGGCTCTTTCTTCCTATAGCTCACAAAATGAAAGCACACACAGAGTCTGTTCTGGAGAAAGGACAATCTTTACTCCTCTGTCTTGCAAGCTGACTTCTTGGTCATCTTTAGACAAGATGTTTTTTCTCTCCCATTAAAAAGGTATTGACATGTATACATTTCTGTATAACTGCATGTTAACCTGTAATGAAAAGCAAGATGCAGAAAAAGAAGAAAAAAAAATAAATAAAAGTACAACAGAATGAAAGCAAGGGGAGGAGAGGGGAGAGAAAGGGAGGAGAGAGAATCACTCTGATACAGATCAACTGTATTGCTCTCTAAAACTACCTTAAAGGATGTTATTGCAAAGTGGGTGTTAGTTTCTTTGCCCAAGCAACAACTGATAGTACAAGAGGAAATGGCCTCATGTTGTGCCAGGGGAGGCTGAGGTTGAATATTAGGAAAAATTATTCACTGAAAGGGTTGTGAAGCTTTGAAACAAGTTGCCCAGGGAAGTAGTTGAGCTACCATGCCTGGAGGTATTTAAAAGATATGTAGATATGGTGGTTAGGGACATGGTTTAGTGGTAGAGCTAGGTTAATGGTTGGACTTGATTTTAGAGGTCTTTTCCAACATAAATGATTCTATGATTCTGTGATTCTATATAACACAGGAATTCAAATTCTTCATTCAAAAATGAAGTTCTTCCTCGGATATACAGTCTTAGCCAAGACTCCATTTCTCTCTTGTCTATTTGTCTTAGTTTAGCTAGATCTTGCTGTCTGTAAGGTTTCTTGAAAGACAGCCTACATTTTATTGTAGGTTGAAATTTTATTTTATAATTTTATAAATTTTACCCAAATATTATTCTAGTAGATCATGGCCATCTAATCATATGGTTCAGTTACAATGGTGTTCATTTCATTTGTTCCGTGAGTTTATAGCTTGTATTACTGTAGAAATGTATAATTATTTCACTGCTTTGTGTTACAATGTGGTTATTTTATGTTCATATATCTCATTGGCTAGCATTTAATATTCTGGTTCCTTTACCCTTAGATCTGCTTCATCACTATTGATTTTCATGTCAGAATATATATATATATATATACATATATATTATATTTTCCTTAGATATATTTTATCATTTTCTGTCCTGGTGTTTGCAATGATTCAGCCTGTGGTTGCAAGGAGTACCAATAACTAAATTAGAATTTTTCTTTATAAAAAAAAAAAAAATAAAAAATAAAAAATAAAAAAATCTGAGCTCTGTTTTGAAGCCCCTGTCCAGAACTGCTGGTGACCTTTGAAATGGCTATGGTAGATTTTTAAACACCAATTGTACATGTGAAAGAGAGGTTTCTTCAGCAAGAAAAAGACACTGCACTAGTAAATGAATAAGAAAGCATTCATAATAGTAATTTACCTATAGTTATTTCGCCTTCTCATCAGTTGTGTAAATATTCAAAGGGCTTTTTTCTCATAATTCTTCTTTTCCAGTCTAGTAATTCACACCTAAAAATTAACACCCATTAACATTATAATAAATCTACAGGTGTAATACACAAGCATGCAAGTGTAGTCCTTACCCATGGTGAAAATCTGCTTAGTCATCTCCTTCCATCATCTAGTGCAGCTGTAAAAATGTTTAAGTAGTAGGGAATTTCACCAACAACCTTTTTGATGCTTTTCTGGTAAAGCATTGTGTTCTGGTGTGAGAACTGTCTCGCCACAGCTGAAGTCTTCTCAGCAGCCTAGGATGAACAAGAAAGAGCTGTTCTTTGTAGTAGCACCTTTTACAAAGTTTTTATCAAGTTTTAAAACACCTCACATCACATTATTTCTCCAGTTCAGTTCCCCTATTTACCTGACTCTATGCTTGCGTTGGCTCCCAAATATTGTCACCAGAGAAGCCCTGAGCAGAAAAGCATGTGTTGACCACTGCTTACTCTCTGGTGGAAAACTCATGCCTTTTTCTTTAGGGATCTAGTAAATAATCAAGCATATAGTTTGTGAAGTAATTATGTGGCCATTTCCCTCTCTGTGTACCTGTTCATAGGAAAACTTGCTAGTTCATTAAACCTCAGGCTGCAAGACTTGTAAAGAAAAAGCATCATCAGGAAATGTACATGAACAAACCATGAGCAAGGCTTGAGAGATATGTATTCAGTTAAGTTATATGGCTGAGGCACACCAGAGAGACAGAATGGAAAATGGGGAGGGGTCTCTGGCTGAACTATAGAGTTTTAAACTGGTGCAAAATGTGCAAGAGAGTCATCAGAAGGCAGCAAAGAAAGTGCGTAACTGAAGCTGATTTCTGTAGCCCACAAGCTCTTTTTTCATTGCATTAAGTAACAAAAATCTCATTAGATCAGGACTTAGAAAATTGTATAATGTTACAGAACATGGTGTTAGAACTTGAGTAATAAAGACAGATGATTCTCAAAAGATTCTGCTGCTAAGAGAATAAAATAAATCATATTAAGATAAAGATATAAATCATAGACATGAGTAGAACTGCTGTTTTCAAAATGTCAATCTTTACAGCTGCATGTAAAAGTTTTTCTACAAACGTACTCAAAGGACTATACACATACATGCAAAAGTTATGTTATATACACTTAGGTGTAATTGCTTATTTATTTTCACATATAACTTTCTGCGTTCTTACTTCAGTCATTCACTACATGTGGATCTTTGCATAGATATTACTATTATATAAGAGGCTGCTGAAAATGTGAGAAGACCAAACCGGTTGTTCATTCAGGCTAGGTGATGAATGAAGAGCAATGTGTTACATTGGGTGAATAAGAAATTTAAAATATAGCAGCACTGTGGCTTCATTTATCCTATTTTCTGTAATTTGAAAATTATATAGATAGCTCACCTTCAGGCTCAACCTTAGATTTAAAGACACAACCAAACTGTAGCAGACCTATTTCAAAGTTATGAGAAAAGGCGTATTATTACTGTATAATGTATTATTTAATGGCTATCCAGTGACAATCCAGTAACATTCTCACATTCTCAGGACTGGCATGGCTATTTTCATATTTATGAAACTCATCTGGAAGAATATTTTCTGAATGTTTCTGAATTCATGGAAGGGGGGTTGTAAGTTTAGAAATGGGTTTTTACAGACCCACAGATTGTGAGTGAGATGAGGACTTTCATCAGAAATGAGCATCAGTCTGTCACTTCCTGAACAAAGTAAATCATATAAATTGACTAATTGACTCTTTTTTTATTATTATTTTTAAATTTTTATTCATAGACTGTGTAGTCTGTTGTATTGTAAAATAGTTTATTTCTACTCTAGTGAAGAAAGTTCTGGAGAAACTGATAATAAATTTCCTTTCCTTCCTTCCTTCCTGCAATAGTCTTCATAGGGACATAGTAATGACACCAAGACTGTCTGAGTTTAAGAAGCATTTGGACTGTGCTCTTAGTCATATGGTCTGAATTTTTGGGTAGGCCTGTGCAGTGCCAAGAGTTGGACTCAATGATCTTTATGGGTCCCTTCCAACTCAGGATATTCTATGATTCTATGATTCCTTCTGTATATGTTGCAGCATGGAATGTAAGGGTTTGAAAAGCTAGTCAGAGCATGTAGAATTAATTGTCCAACCTTGTCTTTTTTTGAATCAACTTCTTTACTGGGAACGTGATGCACCACTTTTTTTTTTTTTTAATTATATATTTTTTCAAATGCAGAGGCAACATTTCATATCTAGAGAATTAAATTTCTAGCCTATTTGAATTAGCATTGCAGAAACATGCACAAATCTTGGTACAAAAGAATATAATTTAAATGCACACACAGAAAACTACAACAACAACAACAACAACAAATGTCTGGACTAAGCCAAATGCAGGTACAATAAAGAAGTTTAACATTTCAAATATACAATTGTCAAAAACAGCTGTTTAAGACTAGATTTAACAATGACAATAATTGTATTGTTACTGTAACTAGGTTAAAATATTAACATAATGTTATTTAACAATAATAATTTAGCAATAACAAAATATGTTATTTAACAATAATAAACGATTTAGCAATAACAAAATGTTATTTCCTTCTCCTTCTCCTTCTCCTTCTCCTTCTCCTTCTCCTTCTCCTTCTCCTTCTCCTTCTCCTTCTCCTTCTCCTTCTCCTTCTCCTTCTCCTTCTCCTTCTCCTTCTCCTTCTCCTTCTCCTTCTCCTTCTCCTTCTCCTTCTCCTTCTCCTTCTCCTTCTCCTTCTCCTTGTTGTCCTTCTCCTTCTTCTTTTTCCCAATAGCTCCATCTCATATGCATAGGGATCTGAGTATTTCACAATATTGTGCTGTATCATCATCTCTCGCCTATCCATTGGCTGAAACTGAGTGTAGTGTACATACAAGAGTACAGGATTTAGGTAAAAGGGACCAAAGAATTTCTGATGTATTTCAAAACCTGAAAGTGGGGCTCTAAAATATTTCATAACTTATGAAACATGGCATAAAAGTCAAGGCACAGTACTCTATTGATGATATGAAAGTGAAAGCAGCAACCAATAGAGTTTAAAGCTTTGCAATTATCTGCCTTGATATTTTTACATTATCCTATCTTAAGTGCCATATCTGATCTTAAAGAAATCAGAGAAAGTAATTAATCTCTTAATTTTATCAGCAGATCATGTGTCTATCCAGTATAAAGACATAATTATACTCAAGAGAGTGGGAGAGAAATAAAATGAACATGGCCTGTGAAATGATTAATTTTGTGTCCTGGAGTCAATTAAGCATAGGATAACTGCAATTCTCTGAAATTACATTTAATGCCATAATGCACTGTAACAAAGGAGTTGTGGGAGTACAAAAACAGTACTACATAAGAAAAATTGATAAAATGTGTGCTATGCCATTAAAGATCTTAAAGAAAGCACTGAATAACCTTTGGCTTCATAATTAATGACTCCATAAATGGTGCTGTTTCTGTCCTGGTCTTGGAGAAAAGCACAAAAGAAGGAAAAATGATTCAAGGTCAAATGTGTCAAATACCTAACAAAAGTGAGAAACCTGTACTCCTAGATTCTCTAGTTAATGTTCAACAACCTAAACCAGAATCCTATTAAGTGGTACAAGAATTTGGTGATGAGAAGCCAACAGGCTGCTTATCAAAGAACATACCAAGTAGATTGTGAAATATGTGGTATCTTCCTCAGTGTCCAAATCTGCCATCAAAATGTGGTTCCAAAAGCATAGGCCTCAAGTCTGACTATGTCAGGGAGACACAGAAGTGCTGTTACAGAGTGTTAACACCAATGCCAACAGTAAGTGTACTCTGCATCTAAATATTCACTAGATGTCTCCAGAAGCCTGAGCATACTGACTGTGCTGAGTGCCCTATAATTAATATAATTAATGATGAGCCTTTCCTCCTTCTATAAAGCTGTCTCACAAGGTCTTATTCAACATAACACATTGAATGAACACAGAAATAATTTACTTGAGACAAGTAGGTGGAAAAACTGAAATGTAGAGAATCGAAGAATTAAAGTAACAGAATAGTAATCAGGAAAAATATTATAAACAATGTACTGGTGTTCCAGTGTGCCCCACAGTGGGCCTCTAATGCATGACCTGTTGCAGCTGGAACAGGTTGAAGAACAGATAAATAAGACATCTCTGACCATACTTGCTTAGACATATGGGATATGGGTTGATAGAGTCCTTTTGTTCCAGGATGAAATACAGTAGAGAGGCAGGGAAAAATACTCATTTGGAGAATGCCTGTTTGTCCATATTAAACTTTTCCTGGAAATTGTCCTTTGCATTAAAAGCAACACTTGATGGAAGAGGGTTCTTCAGTTCAGCAGACTTTTATCCCGCCTCTGAGAAGCTGAGGTTGCTTTGAGCCCACGAGGTGCGTGACTAAGGTGCCATGAGACGCACCTTTATAAGGTGCGTGACTAAGTTTTGCTGATGGCCAGACTTTGAACACCATTCATGATATTCCTACCAAGGAAGTTAATATAAGATGAAGTCACAATGTTTAGAAAAGGCAGCTGACATTTACTGCCAATAACTGAACCTCACTTTCTGAAATTAAACTGTAGGAAGTTGCTGTATACTGAGGAGTGCCTAAGCAAAAATAGAACTCTGAACTATGGTCCCTTTATTGGCCAGGTCACATCAATTTAGATAACTAAAGAAAGTATTACTATGATATGTAAGTGGAAGTTCAAAATAATTGATTGAGTGAGCCATCTGGATTCATAATACTTTCATGTAAAGGAAAGAAAAACAAGAGAGTTCACCATGACACAGTTTTTTTTTTTTTTTTTTTTTTTTTTTTAACTTTATTTTTTATTTTAAATATATATATAATTGTTGTGGTTCCACTCGAGTGAGCAGCTGAGCTCCACCACAGCCGCTCTCTCACTCCCCCTCCTCAAAGAGGAATGGGGAGAAAATATGTGAAAAGGGCTCAAAGGTTGAGACAAGGACGAGAAGATCACTCAGTAATTATTGTAATGGGCAAAACAGACTTGGCATAAGGAGATAGTAAGATGTATTGCTTATTACTAACAACCTAGAGAAGTGAGAAACAAAGGAAAGAAACCAAAAGCACCTTCTCCCCCCATCCACCCCCTTCCACCTCCTCCCCCCGAGCGGCGCAGGGGAACAGGGGAATGGGGGTTATGGTCAGTCTACAGCGCTTCTTTTCTGCCGTTCCTTCTCAGTCACTCTCATCCCTTGTGCTGTGGGGTCCCACCCATGGGATACAGTCCTTGATGAACTGATCCGGTGTGGGCTTCCCACAGGCAGCAGCTCTTCCAGAACTGCTCCAGATATGGGTCCGTACCACGGGGTCCATCCCTCAGGAGAAAACTGCTCCAACCTGGCTCCCCCATGGGCAGCAGCTCCTGCCAGGTCACCTGCTCCTGCGTGGTCTCCTCTCCATGGGCTACAGGTCCGGCCTGGGATCTGCTCCGGCAGGGGTCTTCCACAGGCAGCAGCCTCCATCAGTGCAGGGCCACCTGCTCCACCATGGTCTCCTCCACGGGCTGCAGCGTGGAGCCCTGCTCCACCGTGGTACTCCATGGGCTGCAGGGGGACATCCTGTTTCACCATGGTCCTCACCACAGGCCGCAGGGGACTTCTGCTCTGGCGCCTGGAGCACCTCTCCCCCTCCTTCTTCACTGACCTTGGTGCCTTCAAGGCCGTTCCTCACTCCTCTCACCCTCCCAGATGCTGTGTGGCGCAGCGTTTTTTTCCCTGTCTTAAATATGCTCTCACAGAGGCGCAAAACAACATTGCTTATTGGCTCAGCTCTGGAAAACAGTGGGACCCTTCCCAAACATGGGGCAGCTTCTAGATCTTTCTCACAGAAGCCACCCCTATGGCCCCCTGCTACCAAAACCTTGCCACATAAACCCACTACAATAATAAAAAGATTAAGTATAAACTCAGGAGAGGCAAATGCAAATGTACTGTAAATTCAGCATTTGTAAACGTTAGATAGAAAAAAACATGGCTTTCAAGTTCATTCCAGATTACCACCTCTTTATTCATACATGGTGATCTGTATATATTATTATTAGCTATAGCATTGAAGCAGATACAGTACATAACTATCTTTGGAGAAATATGCAAATTTATTTTTATAGACTGATAGAATCATTTAGGTTGGAAAAGATCACCTACTTCAACCTTTAACCTAGCACTGTTATTCTCTGTAAAAAGTCCAGTATGTGACCCATACTTGCTTTAAGCAAGCTATGTATTTTATAGATCATGTGAGCAGGTTTATATGTTATGATTTAGCCATGTCTGATTTTACAAGTGCATATTCTACAAAACATACTTTTCACATTTTCAGTTTTCTATACTGAACACATACATCAGAGATACTTGTGTAAACTGAGGATCAAATACCTATACAACAGGTAATGAGTACTTAAATTTATATAAATTATCCCATTATTAGAGGGATTTGTTTTAATTGCTCTAGTTGAAAGATAAATCATATGAAACATAATATCTTTGTGATGTTTCTTCCATGGGCCCAAAATGCGCAAGGTATACAACCATTTCTGCTGCTTATCTGCTAGTTGGCCTACTACAGATATAGCAAGCAAGCATACTCCATCAGAAATGGTCACAGCCTCACATCTAGTCAAGAAAGTTCATGCTGACACCTTATTGAACCTGACTGAGCGATCTGATGAATATCAGCCAACTATCAACTCTCCACAGCTATTGCAATGTATTTTAAGCAGATCATATTGTTTAAAAGGAAAGTTTGTGTAAAGTCTCACCACCACACTAAAAAACTAGCAACCAACCAAACATGAGTGGCACTGACTAAAAATCAGTGTATAAAAGTAATAGGTGAATTGGCACCAACTGTCATAAAAATGGAAGAGAGACAAAAAAAGTTATAGAGGTACAGTTAGACTGGTAATTCAGGGACTGAGTGGAAAAAATAACTGAAAAGAAGGTTGCATGACAAGTTTTCATGAACTTTGCTTACTTTTAAGTAACGTTTACCCTGGTTTTCTAGGGCCTCAAAATAATGCATAATATGATTTTTTTTCCCCCATATCTGGTTTGGTGTTAACATTAGAGCAATCCAGACTAAAATATTATGGAACAATAAAGTCCCGAATATTTAAAGTAGGTTGTATAAGCAAATGAAATACTGCCACTAACTCCCATTTTAATTAACTTACATTTAAAATATAGCCAATTTTTTAACTTATTTAATGGAAAGGCACACTGGCACAACTGTTAACAATACAAAACTATGCTCACTATAGTCACATTTTTTACCATTATTTTTATTATTTTATGCAAGAAAATATTTTGGATTATTTCCCTAGGAATATATGTATTAGTTTTTGAGATCAAGATTAGAATGCATAGTCTGGCTCAGACTACAGCATTCCTGCTGGTGATTATTTAGATGTTGTTTTGTCTTTGCTCTTTTTTTTTTTTTTATTTTTTTTTTTTTTTTGATATGGAGGAGTTCTAGTGTTCAGTATGTCTCAGTATTATTAATAAACCATGCATTAAGCATGAAGAAACCATCTCACAGTGTTGAGAAAACATCTTGCAGTCTGCTATGCTATTAGGAGTGGAAAGGTGGGAAGGGTTATTTCCCAGCAAGGACATTTTAATAGAAATTTAATTGCAAAACAGGCTTAGGTCACTAAAAGATATAATTTAGTATTTCAAAAGCAATGTCTAGTAAATCTACCTTTAAGACAGAGTATGTGAATATGCAGTGGACGAAAGAAACTTTTGTTGATTTTTTTTTTTTTGTGATTTAAAAAAATATCTTCAATTATGACTTCAAAAAATCATATTCTTCATTTAGATGAATATGGCTCATACAGTGTGCTCTATACATTATTACTTTACAACATTAAGGGCTTTCTGTCATATCTCAGTAATAAAAAAATAAATTTATTAAAATTCTCAACTAGATTATCTGTGAATTCCTTACCATGAGATCATAACATGGTTGTGGGCAAGATACTGTCACTTCTTGTGTCTTTTTCACTGCTTAGCCACTTATTTTTTTAATGCCTGGTGGTAAATTGATTTTGCTTTTGTGTTTTAAAAATGAAATATAACTACATTTTGAAATTTCATTTAACAGCATGGCTTTTCTAATGAGACTCAATTAACTAATTATTGTTTAATAATGTTCTAGTGCTGTGCTATTAGTAGCACAGCTCTAGTTTACTGAAAAGCTAAAGTTCAGAAAATTCTTTTCAAGTTGTTAAAATGTGTGCAAACAAATAAAAGTTTCCATCTTGTCTTCCACACTAATGGCTACAATTAGCATTAAAATAATATTTAGAGGACGGAGGGATCTATTTAATCTTTTCCTCAGGGGGGAAAAAAAAAAAAAGACAAAGTGATGTTTCAAATAAAATATTTTTCTAAGATGTCACTGTCTATAACATTTTTAGCAAGCATTTTTGTATGATTTGCTATCATAAACAAATGAAACAATTCTAACTATGCTAGGAAGAATATTTCTGCTTGTTTTTTCAGTCCTTCCTAATGGGAATATTCCCAAACCTTTGACAAATTCAAATAAAATCCTATTCCTGCTGGCATAGAGATAGTTACAGATAAAAGCCTACCCACATTGCCTGTAAGCTGGTGGATAGGCCAATTTCCTGACTACCCTAATTAGCTTTGCATAATTTGGCACATTGCTTCCTGAAATAATGATTTAATCTAATTAAGATTCTTTCAGAAGATATATTTTAAATGAATTAATTAAGGATTTTATCTCAAAAGCCCAGAAATTAATATCACCAAGAATAATATTGGCATCTTGTGCTAGATTAGCATATTAGTTTCCTTATAAACTGACTCTACTTCTAACCTATGAATAGTTAAGGAATTAGGTGAAATGCCTTCCCGGATTGCCAATTTCCCTTTGTGCTAGGCATGGTTTGCTGTAGAACAACTTTTGTAGCTCTCCACTGTGAAAATGTGATTTGGTCTGGCTTGTTTTAAAAAGTACCATCAGATCTACATGCAAAAGAGAGAGTAAGTGATTATTTGATATTGCTGATGAAATCTAACTCTTTGTGGGGAAAAAAAAAAAAAAAACAACAACACCTACTGCTGTTCTGTAGTGATGTGGTACCAGTTTGGCTAGCTTCTGTGTTTTGTTGTTGTTTTGTTCATTTGTTTCCCAGTAGAACTATCAAGTGGCTTGTAATGACAGAATAATATTTCATAAGTTGGATGTATTCTCTGTCAATCATAAATCTTGTCTGCCTATTAAAGAGAAGCTCACAATGGCAGAATAGAATGATGCCTTGCTGAAGTCACTGGACAATATGCATTCAGTAATTGATACCTGTTCAAGAAAACCTTCACTGATGTGTTGAGGTCAAATTCATCTGACTGGATGAAGGCCTAGAGAAGAGTATGTGACTTTTAAAAGTGGTTATACTAGGTACAAAGTCTCGCTTAGATCTTCAATCTCAGGCAAAGTTGAATGTATCTGCTTGTGTAAAAATAAATAAATAAATAAATAAAAATCTTTATTCCAGATCCAAAGCTCAGTGGATTGAATGTAGGCAAAACTTTTGATTTTAACAATTTCAAAATAGCATTAAGGAATAGTGAAAGAACAATGTTTAGAAGTTCAGACTGTGTTAATTTAGCCATGGAATGGAATAGGTTAAGTCTGAATAGGTAAAGTGGAGCATTTTTATTTTTTTTCAGTTGCTCTGCTTCCGTTGCTGTAATCACCCCCACAGGGCATTTGCCACCATCCATGAGTCAGTATGGAGATAAAGTACTGGCCACTTTTCTCTTACAGAAATATCTAAAGCCAGCTGGATTTCTGCACATTGGTTCAGTTCACCTTCCCTTACTCCTTCATCTTCCTCTTCTCCTCCAGGCAAATTACAATAGCTCTTAAGAATTTTGAATATCCTTGGGATGTTCAAACCAACTTGTTTCTATTGCTATGTCTCCTGAAGGTTTTTCAGGTTTTAAAGTTCTACAGCTATTTAAGAATACCACTCAAATATCTGTCTTGAGGCAGGATAGTTTTGAGTGGCAGGGAGTGTGGGTTAGTATGCATAGGCACCTAGGACAGTGGGCACCTGCAGTATTTTGGAACTTCACCCCTGAACATGTACAGAATCCTGAAAAACTAGTAAACTGTTTGAAAAAAGCGTACTGTCACACAGGCAGTTCTGGAGAGACACAAATCAATGCAGCATGCTGAGGCCAGGCTCACGCCTGCCAAGCCCTGTTCAGCGTTATTCAGCACCTTCAAGATGAAGAGAAGGAAGACCTCAGGGCTCAGACAGGACCCATCAGTGAACAGGGCATATTGCGTCTTATTTTCTGTAGTTATACAGTGAGACATCTTCAGCATGTCACTTCCTTCTCTGGAGATATTCTGAAATCTTTGCCTTCTGGCCAGTCCAGGACCACTTCCAAGATTCGTGACTGGAGTTTCCTATAAGTCCATTGTGTGATCACTTACTCCATGTAGCATCAGTTGTACAATGTGTAGGGGGGACCCTCCATTTGAACATCCAGCCCAGCACTGGAATTTCAGTTGCCAAGAGGAGCTGTGTTTCAGGGCCAACCACTTCTGAAGCAGCTCAAAGCCTTTTATACACTGCCAATACAACGTATGGGAATATGTATGAGGTGCCACTGAAGTAACTTGTTCAGCCTAGAGAAGAGGAGTAGGGGAGAGAAGACTGAGGGGAGGCCTCATAGTGGCCTACAGCTTCTTCACGAGGGGAGCAAAGGAGCAGGCACTGGTCTCTGCTCTCTGATGAGAGTGACAGGACCCAAGGGAATGGCATGGAGCTGGGACAGGGGAGGGTCAGGCTGGGTGTTAGGGAAAGTTTCTGCACCCAGAGAGTGGTCAGGCACTGGGACAGGCTCCCCAGGGAAGTGGTCATGGAAATGAGCCTATTGGAGTTCAAGAAACATTTGGGCAACATTCTGAGACATATGGTCTGATTTTTGGGTGGTCCTGTGTGGAGCCAGGTGTTGGACTCGATGGTCCTTGTGGGTCCCTTCCAACCCGGTCCCTTCTGTGATTCTATGATGATTCTATGATTCCATGTTTCAGTATAGCTTTTTCAGTTGGAGTATATTGATCCTCTGTATCCCTGACTCCAGAACCCTAGGGGAGGACCTCAAAAAAGAAAGACCTCCTGGTGCTTTCTGCCAAAGGCTCCAGGTAGGGACATTCTCCCTAGCTGCAATGTAGAGCATTTTTACATCTTGTCTTGCCCAGACTGGCCTAAGGGCTACTGCATGAACTGTTTAATTTGTTCAAAGCCTTGTTGTTGCTCAGGGCCCCATTTGAAATCATTCGTCTCCTGGATCCGTTGATAGAGAGGGCTTACAATCAGACTGTAATTTGGAATATACATTCTTCAAAAACCCACAGCACTTAAGAGAGCTTGTTTCCTTTTTTAAAAGCCTGCTGTGGTGTTGCAGGAAGAACGGCCAAAAACACGACAGACAATAATATGGTCAGATCATGCTCTCTCTTTATTACCCGAATAGCCTGACTTTTATAGCAAACTTAACAGGGGCGAATAGTGTCTCACACAAGATTATGGGTCAAAAGCACTCAGACAAACAACTGCAAGGAAACAACCCCACCTGCAAGAAAACAACCCCCTTGTGATTAGCAGTCACGTAGATCCTGTCCTTGAAGACAGCTGCTGGCAACAATATTTTTCTAAATTCCTCAGTCGGGCGATGTGGGAACACTGTCATGGGAATTTCTCATAGTCATCCTGGTAGCTTGGTTTGCTCAGCTGCAGCAAGTCGTGGCCTCCTTACTGTTTCAAAAATCCCTCAACACTGTGGTATAACCTGGAAGGCAGCTAAGAACCACACAGCCGATTATTGTCTCTATCCCAGTGGGATGGGGGAGAGAATAGGAAAAAGGTAAAATTCTTGGGTTGTGGTAAAGACCATTTAATAGGACAGAAAAGGAAGAGAAAATAGTAATAACAATAATAATAATAATAATATACAAAACCAGTGACGCACATTGTAACTGCTCACCACCTACTGGCCGATGTCCAGCCCATCCCTGAGCAGTGGCAACCTCCAACAGCCAACTCCCCCAGTTTTACTGTTCATCATGATGCCATAATGGTATGGGATGTCCCTTTGGCCAGCTTGAGTCATTTGTCCTGGTTCTGTCCCCTCCCAGCACCACCAGCTTCCTTGCTTTCAGGGTAGTATGAGAAGATGAAAAGTCCTTGTGGACTTTTGTGTCCTTTGTGAACAACATAGGCTGTGTCTTCAGGCAAGACTTCAGTTGAGTGATAGACTGTCAGGAAATACATGTATAGCACAAGACACACTTAGGCTATTTGTAAACTCAGTTTCAGAAACTACACTGTTGAGACTAGAGTGTTTCTATTGGAGCAGATGACTGACAATTCTGACAACACTAGAAATGCAGATGAAAATCAAGGTACTGATGTCATTTGTGATTGTTCTGTTTGCTTTGACCAGAGCTTTCAGAAGGCCCAATTACAAACATTCAGAGTGCAATGCTGCACCAAGTTGCAGTAATGTTGTGTTCTATTGCAGTAACTACTATATCAAGCTCTAATAATAATACGGCCGTGTGTAGACTTACATGGCAAGGTTTCAGTACTGGGGGCTGCAGAGGTGTCCTCTGTAAGCAAAGCCCAGCAGCTGCCCCATGTCAGATCAGAGCCAGCTCCATATGGCTCCAAATGGGACCTGTTGCTGGCCAGAGACGAACCAGGGAGTGACACTGGTTGGGCCTCGGGGAGAGCAGATTAAGGAAAAGGAAAAAACTGCTGTGCAACAGCAGCTGGGAGAGAGGAGTGAGAAAATGTGAGAGAACCAGCCCTACAGACACCAAGACCAGTGCAGTAGGAGGGCAGGAGGTGCTCCAGGCACACAGCAGCAGTTCCCCTGCGGCCTGTGGAGAGGCCCCTGGTGGAGCAGGCTGTCCCCCTGCAGACCATAGGTCCCACACGGAGCAGATCTCCACACTGCAGCCCGTGGAGGAGCCCCCGGTGGAGCAGGTGGCTGTGGCCTGGAGGAGGCTGCAGCTCATGGAGAGCCCCTGCAGGAGCAGGCCCTGGGCTGGAGCTGCAGCCCATGGAGAGGAGTCCACACAGGAACAGGAGGTCTGGGGAGAGCTGCTGCGCGTGGGGGACCCGTGCTGCAGCAGTTTGCTCTTGGGGGATGGACCCCATGGTACAGAGCCATGTGTGAGTAGTTCTTGAAGAGCTGCTGTCTGTGGGCAGCCCCCACAGGCTCAGTTTGGGAGAAACATCGTCCCATGGGAGGGACCCCACATGGAGCAGGGGCAGAGAGTGAGGAAGGAAGAGTTGCACAAATTAAATGTTAGGGACTGACTGCAACCACCATTATCCTGCACTGCTCAGGTGAATGTGGTAGAAGAGAGTGGATGGTGAGGGATGGTGGTTTTAGTTTGCTTTTAGTTCCTTACTGCTCTACTCTGTTAGCAATAGACTAATTCCCTACACTGATTTTGTTCGGTAATTGGTGAGTGATCTGCCTGTCCCTATCCCAGCCCTTGAGCTTTTTCATTGTATTTTCTCTCCCTGTTGCTCTGAGGAGGGGAAGAGAGAGATCAGTGTGGTGGAGCTCAGCTAGCCATCAGTGTGAACTATCACACCATGACAGTTTATTAATCTGAATGGTGAAATAGTCTCTGACTTGGATGATAAGACCATTTTGTGTCTATGTTGATGTGAGGACTGCAATTTATATGGAAAATTGTTGTATAAATGTTTCTTCAAATCATTCTGCCAGTAGTATTTTTGAGTGATTTTCTGTCAGTACACTGAAAAAGATTATTTGTGTTTAAATGTCTTCTGAGTATCTTTCTAAATATTCGCTATAAACTTTATTTAAAAGTGTACATTATTACTTACGGAACTACAGTTTCTGAGACAATTATTAGACTTACAGAATGCATGTAGATGAAATAATGATTTTCATTAATGTAACTGAGCTATATAATCATTAAGAGATGTTGAGATTCTGCCCTGACATTGGGATGTAATCCACTCACAACCATATTAATTCATATATTTCTGTTTGAGCTTATTTACCCCTGCAAATGGTCTGGTCCCAGGAAAAGTACTGATATCAAAAGCATCGAGTTAGTACAGTGGAACAAAACAGAGGTAGTGTCTATAGAGTTATATTAGTACAGTGAACATAAAATGGCAGGAGAGTGAGACCAATGGGATTCTTTAATCAAGAAAATTGAAAAGCACTTTCTACAGATTTAGTCACACTGCTGGCCTATTCTTGGTTGCCTGCAGCTGAGTGTTCACTCACAGCATGGTTTTTGTACTACACTTTGATCTAAAGTTTGCTTTGTTATTGACAGCGAAGCTTAGTCATGTCAAAAAGATATCAGGCTATAAATTAATGTCCTGTTCCTACAGAATTTGTAATGTAAATCTTACTTTCCTGATAACAAGAGAAATGTTTATGATGTATATGTACACGGCAGCCATATCTAACCATGATAAAAAAAAAAAAAAAAGGAAACAGAAAAACAAAGCCCACTGGCTGCCCCTGAAACTAGACATTCCCTAAGCTGAAATGTTCCCCTTCCTATTGGATCTAGCAGACTGAAAATTTATTGATTGTCCCCCAGTAGAGTATTTCTTGTCTTCATCAAATCCCTTTCCATGAAATAACCCCAAACAGAAGCTGTATTTCAGTCTTGAAGAGGTTCAGTGGTAGCACAGCTACACTGGTGTCACCAGAGCAGAGTCCTATGCACTTACAGAGCTTTACTGTGACTGAAGCGATAGAAGGTGCTTGCCTATTTGCAGTCCCACTGTTTAGAGACAGTAAGCAGTAGCCAAATCGTTCTTAGAAAAAATCTACTGTTGAAATGCTTGTATTGGGTTTACCCTTTTTATCACAAAAAAATCTGCCCACATATTTGGATAAATTGATTTTCCTGCTCCTGGCTGGCTTTGCTAAAGATTTATGCTAGCTGCTTGTTGGTGCAAATAATTGTTTTAAATTAACTCTGCTCTTTTTTTTTTTTTTTTTTTTTTTTTTTCCAAATTGGTAAATAGGAAAAATTAATCTGCAGCAAACATAGTTTTGCTATAGATCACTTGATTCTACCTCATTTATACTCCCTCATTTAAGGAGATCCTATATAAATATGCAACTGAATTACTGTGGTTACCAGAACGCCTATGAGATGTTCACACACTTTCACATTAACAGAAGTTTGAATTTCCAAACATCTCCCTGAGAAATTAATGATATCAGAAAATGTATTTGATGAGAAAAATGGTTGGAATTTTCATTTAATAATGCCTATTATTTGTATAATTAAACCTAATGTAAAGTTGCTTTCAGATCTTGTTTTGTCTTTGTATTTCCTTGATGAAATCTGATATTACTAAAATTAAAAAAGAAATATTACTTTTTCTTGCCTAACTCTAAAATGTGATAGGATTTTTGTTGTTGTTGTTGTTTCTGTTGTTTATTTTTGTTTGTTTTTTTGCTTTTTTAAAGTATAGTGGGGGATTTGGAAACTATTGTAAACACAGCTAATTATACAAGTTATTTGTACAGGTACACATATTTTAAAAGTAGAGATCTAAATTTAGACTTCTAATCTCCAAATGAACACTTAAATATTGATTCAGTGGTTCAGTGTTAAGGTCTAATTCCTGAAAAGCTTAAACAAGTATAGCATATCAGTTGTTCACCTACTTCATCTAATTCACTCACTCACGGAAGTCTGAAGCCTTGCAAGTCCTTTCCTGAGGGGATAAAGCTTGCAAATAAGAAATCTGTTTTTACATTATTTTATTCTTTTACTACACCAATATATTAGCAATTTATGTACTCACACAAGCTTATCTTTTCTAAAAGCTTAGATGCCTCGAATGCTGAAATTTTATAATTTAACCATTTGCTAAATTTCATATTTGTTACTAGATGTCTTAGATATATAAAGCTAATAATCCCATTATTCAACATAAAATTATTTGATTAAAGATGTATATAAAGATGTCTATATAAAGATGTATAAAGACAATGCAACACAGAATGAGCACACTGAGCAGTCATCAGTCCACTAAGTATATGACCTCAATTTTCAGAAAGGTCTGTTAGAGGAATGGTACTTGAAATATATAAGGCTGGTTTATTGTCTCTATATTTGTAGGAACATCTTTTAGTAGATACTAGATATTCTCCTTCACTTTCATATGTGTTCTTTTAATTTTTAATGCCACTTAAAATTTCTCATAAGGAGCATATACAGAATTAGATTTGAGTCTTAAAAACTGTATAAAACAAGTCAAATTGTTGATAAGAAGAAAAAAGTGCTTTTTATAGTGTTGATATTTTAGGAATTACATATAATTGAAAACATTCTGAGTCACTATATGCCTTAATGAGTGTCATAACTCTTATTTTTCTTTGGAATGTTTTATTATTTCAGGTATGTTTTTCAAATTTTATGTTTTGTTTAAACTTAATGTGACAGTTTAAACAAATTTGGAATATCTGACACAGAAAAGTCTATGATTTTTTTATTTTTTTTTTTGAGGTTAGTTTTATGAAGAGTACCATTTCTCTGAAGTTAAGACAGTCACACATCTCAATTCTAATTCAGAAGTAAACTGACTTTAAGTTATTGAGAGTCTTAATGGATAGGTGATTTTGTGTGAAGGTATACATCTGAAAGAACTATTTACACATTGAAAGCACCTGTCTAACAATAATGGTGCTTTTACATACACTTACAATGAAACTGTTACTATATAATGCTGCAGTGACAGACTAAGCTAAGAAAAAAAACACACACAAAGCCTTCTATTTATCGATTACCATCCATTAAATGTAAGTCCTATTTTCAAGTATCTTGTGACACAATCTACATTACATAGTATCCCATTGCAGTTATAGTGTGTAGTCTTGTACATTAATACTAACATAGGGAAAGATCAGGGAAAAAAATAACTACAAGATTGTGCTTGAGGGTTGATATTAAAGCCTTAGCAAGATCTGGATTAGCTCAATGCTGCAGCAAAGTAACCAGTAGGACTTTTTCTGCAGAGTTAAAAGGAGCCTTCTTGACCTCGTTTGATTACTGAAATTGAAGCAAACCCTGTAGCCATTACCTTTCTGTGAATCATGGGATTTTTGTCGTGGAGTTTAACTTGCTAAATTACTTTGCAGAGGAAAAAATCTTGAATTGTGTTCACAGGAATTGGAAACTGAGCTAACAAATAGTTCAGTAAATTAAAAAAAAAAAAAAGAAAAAAAGAAAAAAAAAGCTAAGAGAGAGGAGGGAAAGGAAGAGAAGGAAGGAAGGAAGGAAGGAAGGAAGGAAGGAAGGAAGGAAGGAAGGAAGGAAGGAAGGAAGGAAGGAAGGAAGGAAGGAAGGAAGGAAGGAAGGAAGGAAGGAAGGAAGGAAGGAAGGAAGGAAAAGACAGAAAGACAGAGAAGAGAAAGAGAAAAAGAGAGAGAGAGAAAGAAGGAAAGAAAAAGGAAGGAAGGAAGGAAGGAAGGAAGGAAGGAAGGAAGGAAGGAAGGAAGGAAGGAAGGAAGGAAGGAAGGAAGGAAGGAAGGAAGGAAGGAAGGAAGGAAGGAAGGAAGGAAGGAAGGTATTTAAGAGACATGTGGGTGTGCTGCTTCAGGGTGAGGGTGTGGTGTGGGCTAGAACTAGGTGATCTTTAAGATCTCTTCCAATGTAAGCCATTCAAAGATTCTTAGAAACATGGTTTAGTGGCATACTTGGTAGTGTTCGTTGGTAGTTGGATCATTTCCAACCTAAATGAGTCTGATTCTGTGAATATAATTTTAACATATGTCTGTAATGCGACAGAGTATCATAGACATGCTAAGGAGATTGAATATCCAGCTTCTCTCTCAGAGTACCTTTAACCTAATCAATGAGTGAAGACAGCTGTTGTTCCATTATGACCTATGTTTAGCAGAAAGCCACTGGAATAGCAGTATTTAAAACAAATGCATACAAATAAGTCCCAACAAAAATGGGAGGACAAAGTCCCAACAAATGGGGGGCAGCTGCCGACTGTGGGGGGACCCGTGCTGGAGCTCCTGACGGATGACCCCATGGCAAGGAGCCATGTGGGAGCAGTTCTTGAAGAGCTGCTGCCTGTGGGCAGCCCCCGCAAGCTCAGTTCAGGAAGGACAGCATCCTGTGGGAGGGACCCCATGTGGAGCAGGGGCAGAGAGTGACTGTGAAGGAGTGGCAGAGGCAAAGCGTTATGGACTGACCACAGCCCCCATTTCCCATTCCCCTGCTCTGCTCAGGGGGAGGAGGTAGAAGAGGTAGATGGAGGGGAAGATGTTTGTTTTGCTTTTAGATTCTGACTGTTCTAGTCCACTAGTGATAGGCAATAAATTATATTAATCTATTTATTTTAAGTCTGTTTAACCCATGATGGTAATTGTTATCTCCCTGTCCTTATCTCAACCCTTGAGTCATTTTCATCATATTTTCTCCCCCTTTTCCTTTGAGGAGGGAATGAGAGGGCAGTTATGATGGAGTTCAGCTGCCCACCAGGGTAAAACCACCACACCAACTTGTGCAGGATTTGAGGCTCCAGCTGGATGCATATAAGTCTGTTGGGTGCAATGGGTTTTATTCCAGGGAAAAAGCTGGCTGATGTCATTGAGAGACCTTGTGGTTTTCAATGGTCTTCAGAAGCTGGAGAGGTCCTGGTCAACTGGAAGCTGGCAAATATTATTCCAGTTTTCAAGAATGACAAGGAAGAGGACCCTGGTAATTACAGGTCTGTCAGTCTCACTTCAGCGCCTGGTAAAATTATGGAGAAGATTATTCTGGGAGTTACTGAATAACACTTGAAAGACAACACAGTCATTTGTCACAGCCAACAAGGGTTCATGAGAGGAAAGTCCTGTTTAATTAACTTAATTTAATTTGATGACAAGGTTACTCACCGAGTTGACCAAGGGAAGCCAGTTGATGTAATCTTTCTGAATTTCAGCAAAGCTTTTGATACTGTTTCTCACAGTATTCTGGACAAAATGTCCCTCATACAGCAATGGTTGGGCTCACAAGTTAGAGTAAATGGGGTTACATCAGGCTGGAAGCCAGTTGCTATAGGGTTCACAGGGCTCCATTATGGGGACATCTTAAATGTTCTCTTAAATGTTTTCATAAATGACTTGGATGCAGGCCTTTTTTTGTTTGTTTTGTTTTGTTTTGTTTTTCCAGGCATCTAACATTATCTTTCATATATATATAAAGCTCAACAACCCCAGTTTATAAGATAATGCAAATACTATTATTCATTCAAGTTATTGCTAAATTTTGGCTGGAACAACATTATAATTCATTCCTATTCTTGAAATGATTAACTTCTAACACCATTCAAGGGTACTGTTGGCCTAGATGTAACTAACTGGATTGTTGTAGTAGAGATAAACATACTGGGTGTGTCAAGTAGGGAGGTTGCACACATCCCTGGAAGAGGGAATTTTATCTTTCTTCTCATTGGGCAAAAAAAAAACCAACGTTATACCAGTCAGCTCATTGACTAGAGCTCTCTGAAAACTAGAGAAAGTAGATGTTTCTCATCTACTAATAATTTAAATGAAATGGCAAGTATTATAGTCTCAGTCACAAATTAATTAATTAATTAATTAATTAAAATAATAAATAATTTAATTAAATAATAATAAATTAAATAAATAAATAAATAAATAAATAAGATTAAAAATTCTCTTCATCCTACCACAGAGATCAATAATGAAAGTGATAAATTCAAAGTCATGTGCTTGATGATGAACAGTTTTTCCTTTCCTTTCTGGGAACTAGACCTTCAGAAGGCATGTTTTCCTTATCTGTGAGGTTTGGTTTGAAAAGTTTGCTGTTCTGACTGTCACTGTATGAAGTAAATATAAAATAACAGCTAATTGAGGCTTTCTGCTGATGCTTCTGCAAATTTTGCAAATAAGTTCTTTGAGGATTTCAGACCAAAAGATCTTTAGTATAGTGGACAGATCAGAAAATTAAGGAGAAAAATTCATTTTTTAGAGGAAATAATATGTACACGTGTGTGCCAGTATATATGTATGAATGTATATAATTATTTGATGAAAAAAGTCTAAAATATTTCTTGTTCCTTTCTACTGTCTTGGAATGCTTTTGGACAGTCATGATATTTACGCTAAAATATAGGATATTTCCTTTAACATCATTCTACCTCCTTCTTTGTAAGCACTACTGTACTGTCATAATCTTGTCTTCACTCATTGTGCCAACGTTAATTTTAGGGGCAAAAAATATGGTTACAGCACTGAGATTTCAATTTACACTTACGAATTACAATTTTATTGGTGTTAAAGCTATTGGCTATGAGAAATCTTTTTCGAGCTGTCAGATGTTATCCCACTAGGAAAAGATGATTGAAAGGACTGTGGTTCCTATATTATTTTCCAGATGTAATGCTTGGCTAGCACAATTTTACATGCAAATCTCTTTCAGGATCTTTGATCAAATGAGATATGTTATTGCAAAGTATTGTTAATTAGAGTGTCTAGTATTCATGGGTTGTGTGCAATGCAAACAAAACCAGACCTGTTTTACCAGCCTCTCCTCTTTCTGTCCTGGTGACATTGTTCTGGCAAACCTGGAAGCTGAAATTGGCCTAGGAATTGTCTGGGGTAGAAGCCAAAGTTCAGTGCAGAGACATTTAGGAAAGGAAAATTCTTTAACAGAAGAATTACCTTCACTTGCCAGCTGGATGCTTACCAGTGCTACTGGTGGTGTAACTGCCACTGCTGGGATCCAGAGATCATTTCCAGCAACTCTCATTTATGAAACAAGACTCTAGGATTGGATCTCTACAAAGGGAAAAAGAAAAAAAGAAAAGAAAAGAAAAGAAAAGAAAAGAAAAGAAAAGGAAAGGAAAGGAAAGGAAAGGAAAGGAAAGGAAAGGAAAGGAAAGGAAAGGAAAGGAAAGGAAAGGAAAGGAAAGGAAAGGAAAGGAAAGGAAAGGAAAGGAAAGGAAAGGAAAGGAAAGGAAAGGAAAGGAAAGGAAAGGAAAGGAAAGGAAAGGAAAGGAAAGGAAAGGAAAGGAAAAGAAAAGAAAAGAAAAGAAAAGAAAAGAAAAGAAAAGAAAAGAAAAGAAAAGAAAAGAAAAGAAAAGAAAAGAAAAGAAAAGAAAAGAAAAGAAAAGAAAAGAAAAGAAAAGAAAAGAAAAGAAAAGAAAAGAAAAGAAAAGAAAAGAAAAGAAAAGAAAAAAGAAAAGACTGTTAACAATATAGTTACAGATAGTTCATAGTTATATATAATATAGTAAAAATATAGATGTGCTATTAACCTGGGTTATTAGACGGGGCTCTGCCTTAGACAAAAGACTTTTGTAAAAAATTCAGGTCTTCCCTCTTGTTCAAGCAATACTTTTCGTATGCCTCCAGCCTTGTGTTGGGGTCAGGAAACAAGAAGTCATCATGACCATTAAAAGTCCCCTTTACCCCATTTTTTTTTCCTGCCTCAGTCCAGGCACAGCCTATTTCATCCTGGGATTTTCCTACTTGAATAACAATTCTAGGTGTCCATGAGGTTGGGAAGAATTATAATCATTTTGATACCTTTGCTTGAAATATATTTGCTTCAATGACATTTAGTTAATACATTTCTAGATTACTTTATTATGAAATTCTGTGTACATTCCAGGTTATAAACTTGCAGGTCATATACATTCTGTCCATGACATGTCAGTCAGAGGAAATAAATTGAAATGGTAACAATATAGTTGCATATAATTTCTGCAGAGATAATGTAAAATATTTCCAGAGGTGATCTAGGCTCTCTTTAAGAGGTATTTATTCAAGCATATGGAAAGAAATTGTTTTTTGCCTTGGACAGTTAAAAAATAAATGGAAGTAGCTAAATTTGTACCTTATTATTGTCAAGACTTTTAATGCTTTTGCAATACAAAATAAACATTATATGGAAGTAAATCTAGATATAGTCATAGAACAACTGACAGTTAGCTAACAATTTCACAATTACAGCTAGGCTATTTTAAAGCTGTCATTGTTTTCAAGACTGGTACTGACAGTTACCATGTCACTTATGTTGAGAAAGACTCCTAATTCATGGTTGTGAGGCTTGATCCTGCCTTGAAAAATCACTCTTCTTGAATACCTGTAGTTGAAATCATGTCATTGCCTTTCCCTATTTTATAGATCTTAAAGTGCCTAGTCTACATAAGTAATCAATCACATCTTGAAGCCACTGTTCATATGGACAATTAAAACCTAAAGAAAATGAAAGGAAGTGAAGGTATGATTTTAAACCAGTTCAGTTAAATATACTGTAAGTGGATTTAAGATCTAGTAGTAGTCTCTGAGGGTGAATTTTTATGTTTCAATTAATGCACACACTTCTGTATAAGCTGGAGCCAATTTTTGCATATAAAGTGGATAATAGTGGAAATGGTTATGTTAGCATATGTCCTCTCCCATATATAGCTATCCAGTTTGCTTTACGAGATGTATGCTATGTACATGAAAAAGGGACATCAGTTTGCATGGTTCCTTTCTATTACTGTAAGTCTTTATAACTTCAGTTATGGATCTTCATGGATGACACACCCAAAAATATTTATTAAATATATGTATATTTTTAGAAGAAGAGTAACAGAGTTTATATTGTGCACCAAATTGCATTGTCAAATGGATTTTGTTAAATGGAAGCATATAAAAGCTGTTGTGCAAATCAGAAAGGTGGGCTTCATGTAATGTCAATCACTTTAAAGACTTAGGCAATATTATCGTAAAGTTAAGCAATTTCATGTGACCACTGTCAGCTGAAATGGGCAGTTTTAGGATTTTGTTTCATCCTAAAGTAGACTTCAGAATAAGTCCATAGACTCATTCTCTTGAAGTACCTAAGCTTCACCATCAAAGGAAAGCTAAGAATGTCTGCTGAGATCTTGATGGCTACAAGGTCATGATGAATCTCACTTTGGTATTCTGTGTTATAAATGTGGGATGACTGGCACAAGACACAATGTGCCACAGGACAAACATTGACTCAAAATATGTACTTTGTTTTTTAAATCATTAAATCAGACAATGTGCTGTTGCTCTCCATTAGTGTGTGACATCATGTGATGTATCAGCATGTCTACCATGCATTTATTTTTCTGTCATCACAAGAATTCATCTCATACATATGTCTTTGTAGAAACCATCCTATTCTTTCAATCTTAATGAAAATGAACAAACCAAGCAAACAAGAGTTGTTTTTTTGTTGTTTTTTTTTTTTTTTTTTTTTTTAAAAGGGTCACCTTTTATATTATTTTATTATGCATGCTCTGCATTTAGGATTGACTTCTCATGCTTTACTTGTATCTTTTCTTTCTCCCAGATGTTTTTGAATAGTCTTATATGTTGCCCAATAAAAAATCATCTCCAGTGAGATAGTGTAGGGGTAACCTTATTGTTCATGCTTCTTTCTTCCACGAGTATTATAACTCTAAGTACCTTTCAGCAAGATATTTCTATTGCTGTTCTTTCTCAGAGGGGTCTGTAGTCCTCAGATATGTTCTTTACACTGGATGATTGCGTACAGGCATATATTCAGTCCATCTCACCATGTCTTCCTCCCTTCAAATAGCACGGAATGCCTGTTCTTTGTGATGTACTGCGTAGGATGATTTCTTTGTTCTGATAATTGTTATAACTCTAGCTTAAAATTTGGTGTAATAACTGTCAAAACTTTTTTTTTTTTTTTTAATAAAACATCCATCACAGGAACATCTTGACACTACAGCAATGTACACTGAAATACTTTCACTTCATTCTGTTTTGTACACTGAATGCTTCCACTGATGCCTAGAAAACCTGCGTGGGGTTCGTTATAGAATCTAACATGCATGGAAATAATACATTCTTTATATATACATTCTTTATATTACATAATACATTCTTTATATTACTCTCTTACCTATGTGATTTTATTGAGTAGGGGGAAATACATACAATTTCAATTTTATTTTTTATTTTTTACTTTGAAATAAATACATCTGACGTTCAAGGCTCACTTTATATCTTCTGCTTCTGTCAGTTTTCAACCTTGACCCACCTTACACCTGCTGCTGAGTGATTCTTCTCCTAGAGAATTCTTGACTGCTGCCTTCCAGTCAAGAGGACTTCTAGGGGTCTGAGTGATCCTCTCACTTCTGACACACTTGCTTCATATGGTTCAGCTGGACTGAACTGGTATTTTCAGATCTTGACTCAGGCTTCCAACCTTTTCCTCTAATCTCTCTGTAACTTCTCTACATTTGTTGCAGGTTTAGGCATGAGGCTGATGATCACTGAAAGCCTTCTCTATTTCAGTGTGAAATCCAGTTAAAATGGTAAGCTCACTCAGTACCAGCTCTTCTAATAGGATCAGAGTATAACTCCAGGCAAGAAGAAAGGTATATCTTTTCCTACAGATTAAGAGAAAGTAAGGCATAGAGAAAGATAATTTTAAAGTAATATTGGAGGCTGAATTTGGTTGTATCCCACCTTTTTGTGTGTTTGGGGGGTGGGGGTGGAGGGGTGGGGAGGTGGTTCACAACTAATATTCTAAGGTTTTAGTGTATTGCAACATGACTGTTTCAAGGCAGTGACAGTTCACTCAGCGTAGAGATAGATGTATAGGTAACTTTATGAAGTTACATTTAGATAGCATAATCTCAGTATGAGCAGAATATGAGGTGCTTTTCAAAGAGCAGTGTCAGGAAAAGTGTGCTGATTCAGGCAATAAAAAATATAATGAAAACATAATAATTTGAATTATATATATTTTGTCGCTGGACTTGTGAAATGCATCATTACAAGTCTCCTTTTTAACATTACATTCATAAGTTACCAACTGATGCAAAATTATATGTATTTCATAGAATCATAGAATAGTTTGGGTTGGAAAGGGCTCTTAAAGATCATTCATTAAGATTTGGAATTCCTATTACATAACACTGGAGTTTTAACAGAAGGAGGATAAAGTGTTAATTTCTATTGAATTTCAGTTGGATTTATTCACTTGGCCTTTGGATATTAGTTATTGCTTAAGATCAAGATCACAAACTTTTTAAAAGACATTAAGCCTTGCGAAATATATGAACACTGAATATTTGAAAACAATTGAAATATTGTGGGGGAGGAAAGAAGGGAGGTAAGAATCAGGAAAAAGAAAACAATGTGGGGAAAAATGACAAGGGGAATAGGTACATAGGAACAAATAAAAATGGAAAGATACTTTCCATAAAGCTGCAAACATCTATAAAATGTTTAGAGGTTCAAGAAGCATATTTCTTGTTGAATAATATTCATTCACTCTTCCTTTTTTTTTTTTTTTTTATTTTTTATTTTTCCAAAATAGAATATCAAGAAAATAAATTTGTTTCTGGTCAACCTAAAGCAGACATTAGCTGGGCTCATGCTTAAATGTTTTATAGAAATATTAGTTTCATGGTATTAGACATTTCAAAAAATTTCCTTTATTTTCATTTGTGCCTATTTATAAGTAAAGAGAACAATTTTAAAATTGAAATTCAAAAAGACAAAAAAATCACTTAGAAATAATTCCAGTAAGTGTAACATTAGTTTGAAAAATACCAAAGCAGTTCTTATCAAAATATTTCCTTAAACTATTCATGGCCAAAAGAGGATTCCACAAATACAATTTGGTTAATTAAGAGATCTAGTTCACAAGTGAACTAGCTCATTTGGAGGACTTTCCTGTTTGTTGAAGACATTTACTCAGCTTTCTTCATAACCTCAGATAAATGAAAATCAATGTGTACCCAATCATTCAAAAATTCTGTACAACAAAGACTATTTTAATCCCTATAGTTAACTTTAACTTTCCCTCTCTTGCTGTCTTACTTCTGGAGGTGTTAAAACAAAACAAAACAAAACAAAACAAAAAGTGGTTTTCATTTCTGAATAAAAGTTAAATGTGAAAGTGTGTTAGGAAGGATGAAGGGAAGGGGTGAAAATGAAGAGGGTTCCAAATGTTCTCACTATAATGTTACTCTGTCTGCTTCAAAGATTTCTACTGAAATTTTATCTGTAGCTTCACAGTGTCCAGAGATAAGAAGAAGGTGATGATAGGATGATACTAATATAAAAATTGCATTCATTTACTATGAGAAATATTTGTGTTGTATGTCTAGTCTTGTATATGCCATTTCATTATGAAAAGAAATATCATATTTTTTTTTCCGTGCCAAACACACACACACACAAAACACAACAAAACAATAAAAACTACAAACAAATGAAAAATGATGTAATGGAAAAACAAAAACAGAAAAGCAAAGAAAAGATTAAAAACAAACAAACAAACAAAAAAGCACTCAGATAAGGTATATCCTGAAAGTGAGCAGATCTAAACTAAGAAGAGTAAGTGAGAAAGAGTAAAAAAATAAAGGAATTAATACATGGGGATGAATATACAGTATAAGATATTAAAATGCAAAGACTGAAAGCTCATCCTTTAAACTTTCTTACTTTCCTTAACTGACAAAGATGTTGCATATCGGTAAGGTTTTAAATATTAAATAGCTACATAGACTTCTACCTTCTATGACATCTTCCACCATTTGCAAGAAGAGGGTAAATTGTATGTTTGAGATCTGCTGTGTTAGATTTCTCTGGTATAATTTGCGATATCTTATTGAAGTCTGTCTGGCAGAAATAGAATCAGTTTTTAAAAGTGGTGATATTTTTAATGTTCTTTAACAAATATTTTGTATTAATTAATAAAAAAAAAAATAGAAAGTGACTAAATAAAGTAGAAAAATCACTAATGAGATGTTCCTTATATAGATTTTGGGTCAGGCATCAAGAGATAGGGCAATAGTATATGAGGAAAAATATTACATAATATTGTTGTGACTGCATTTTGCTAGATGAGTAGGAACCATGTGAACAATTTTATTCCTCACAAGATTCACAGAAATTTGTTTCAATAATTGCTCATTGTCATCAAAAACCTCAGAAGAGATAACCAAAGATCATTTCAGAATGCATTTGAGATTGTTTGGGAAGGCTGCCGAAACCCAGCCTTTTAATTATTTATATTTCAGCCATCGTCCTCTATACCAAAGAGGCTTTGACCATTTGGGTTGCTTGATTGCAGCACATATTTCACAGTCATGAATAACCTGTGCTACAGCGTCCATGGTCAGGTCCACCCGTCGATGACAAGCCCATCTGTATGTTGCATCTCTAGCTTGATGGCCTGAGGTGTCATGGGCCCATCGGGCTATAAATAATTCACCTTTATGCTGCCAATCCAGGTCCACCTGAGCTACTTCAATCTTAGCAGCCTGATCCACCTGCTGGTTGTTTTGATGTTCTTCGGTAGCCCGATTCTTGGGCACATGAGCATCTACGTGGCATACCTTTACAGCCAGGTTCTCTACCTGAGCAGCAATATCTTACCATAATGCAGCAGCCCAGATGGGTTTGCCCCTGCGCTGCCAGTTGTTTTGCTTCCATTGCTGTAACCATCCCCACAGGGCATTTGCTACCATCCATGAATCGGTGTAGAGATAGAGAACTGGCCATTTTTCTTGTTCAGCAATGTCTAAAGCCAGCTGAATGGCCTTCACTTCTGCAAACTGACTCGATTCACCTTCTTCCTCAGCAGCTTCTGCAACTCGTCGTGTAGTACTCCATACAGCAGCCTTCCATCTCCAATGCTTCCCCACAATATGACAGGACCCATCAGTGAACAGGGCATATTTCTTCTCATTCTCTGGTAACTGGTTGTACAGTGGGGCTTCTTCAGCCCCAGCTGCCAGACAGTGCTGCAACACAGATGTCATGGTGAAGAGATAGGCATTAGAATGCAGAGAAACTGGCTCAGATTCTGCTCAGGCATAGAAGATAGGAACAGTAAATGGAAAATGTTCAGATTAGTAAGGCCTGGATAGGGTGTTAGTAAAGTGAAGGGGAGACTGGCATTGAGGACATGCCACAGGAAAAAGGCATGCTAAATGCCATATATTGTGGCAGTAGAAGAACTTCCTTGAGCCTGGGAAATGAGGCAGAAAGATTGAGCCTATAAGTTTATTTAAGTGAAGAAAGGAAAGCATACTTGGCAATATAATGAGACAAAAGGAAAAGGATATGACCAAATGAAAGGATACAATTACACATGATCCTTTGACATCAAACTGCAGCTTTCATTGGTCCCAAATGCACATCCTTCAGTTCCTATCTGCTGTTAAGTTGTATATGAAAGGAGAAGGCATCTTAGATCTTAATCAGCATTAGCAGCAGTATGACAGGCTATTTTTTTTCACAACACTTCCACTAATTCCTGGACTTGATAATAGCTTTCTTCCCCTGTGACATGGAATACTTTTAAAATGATTGACACTAAATGTTATTATACTGTTAGTGGACTCAGAATTAATTTTAATCAAATGCTGTAGGAATACTTTAGTTGTGTTTCCAATATGTTGTTACAGATTTCAGTGATATAGCCAACTGGTGATTTATCATTTACTACATGTGCCAATTGATACATTAATATTCTATATTTTTGTAGCAAATATATAGCAAAATTGTAATTGGATCTGAAACAATACTTCTTACAAATGTTAAATAAAATATTTAAGGCCTTAAAAATTTTCCTATGTTTGAAAGGGTATGTCCTGCAAGTCAGATAATGCTCTGCCTCAGATAATAAAATAATGAATGTTTAAATCTCTTCTGGATTCACAGGGGCAATTTTTTCCATTCTATTTAAATTATGTTTAATACTGGGCCAGTCAGCAACAGAAGCCAGTTGCTTTTTTTTTTCTTTTATTCTGAATCAGCTGGGATATGGGCCAATCTTTTGTGAAGCTGTTCCAGCAGTGGGGCATCAGAAAAATGACTTAATGTGTGAGTTGTGTTGGCCACATCTTTACAGATTCAGCAGAGAATGCCAGACAATTTCCATATGCAATCTTCAGACATCAGTTACCAAGAACCCTGAAGGAAAGGTAGCTACAATTCTCTTCATGAGTAGCTTCTTTTTCTTTTCTTCTCTATATTTGATATAGATCTGTGATCTGGGAGGATTTAAAATTCCCCACTTATTCTTTCCATTTAGTAAGACAGGGAGCAGCAGAAGCACTGAGATTTCATTTCCTTCATGTGCATATTGAAACTATTGCTACATTTGGGAGAAAAAGAGCTACCTGGTAGAGTAGACCTGTGTCTATTGTCTAAACAGACAGAATTTTCCCTCCAACCTTTGTCTCTTCTACAGAGGTCTCTCTTTTACCAAAAGTGGTGAAGCTTGTGGGAACATAACAGTTTTTTTAATCTCTGTTTCTCTATTGAGCTAGACTGAGACTTGTAAAGTTTCTAAAGAAACTAAGAAGAAAACCCAGATGGAAAGACAGAATGTGATCACCTAAACCTCTTGTCCCTGAGAAAATGAGCTGAAAAACAACCACCCACCATTTATTTTCAATGTTGTTTAAGGCTCACAACTATTAATTACATTCCTTTCTTGTTCTCAATTACTTGAACATTTCAAGGCTTTTTTATTTTCTGAGTTCTAACTTGAAAATAAAGTTTCCCATAATGTGAAAAATCTGTCAGGATTTTGGTGCCTGACTAAATTTTCAGAGGCCAGCTTGACACAGTACTGTGGCTTTGACACAGTTTTGGATTTTAGGGAAATTTTAAATTATATAGAATTATTTTGCTTTGCTCTGACATCTGAATTCCATGATTAATCTACTTCCTAAAAGCTTTTACTGTAGTTAGAGCCACCAGAGGGTCATAAGTTGACTTGAATCTTACTATGCAGATATAATACAATCTCCAAAAGGACTATATATAACTTCATTTTACTATTAATTTCTGTATTTTGGTATCATTACATATTTGCATCCTAACATGCAAATTCTCAGCAGAGAGCTCACGGACCTTTGGGATTTACTGTGGAATTTGTGAAAGTAGAAAAGTAGAAAGTAATTCAAAAGAAAATGTACTGACAAAGGCCAAAAAAAAAAAAAAAAAAGAAAAAGAAAAAAAAAAAGTAGCATTTAACTAGTCTTGAATGTACATTGTTTACAGATAGACTCATTTCAGGATAAGGTCAGATGGAAATATCTCTGGTTCATTATACGTGCTTAAATATGTTGTCCTTTTGAAGACAGGCACAATGTCCTGTCTCATATTGCTTCCAGTTCTAGCACACTGATTAAGAATTTACTGGAAATCATAGTTCTCTGGCATGTGAGGAGGAAATTTTGCCAGAAGAAGAGGATAACAACTCTCAAAATGTTCACCTCTGGCCAGTGAATTTGGAATTGCTTGATTGGTGAGTGCGATGAGCTTCTGACTTTATAACACTAATGCTTTTTTAAAAGCACAGCTCAATATAAAGTTTCTGAGGTTCAGTTTTTTAAGCAAAATGAAAAAAAAAATGTTTTGGCATCATATTATTTCTTTACAGAGTTCACTGATAGGAATAAACTATACAAATTCAACACATACCAATTAATGGCTTTAGTGGTTTGTTACCTTCCACAGGGACCAGCCAGCAGAGAGGGAGGGGTGGATTAAAGAGTTTCAGAAGTGTCTACTGACAACAGGACACTACTGAGTTGCATAAATTCTAGGTTTTTCAACAAATTTGAAGAAAAATATATATCCTAAAGGTACACAGCTCAATCTCCCAGCACCTTGACTTAGTCTTCTCTCAGTTTTTCACTCCAGCCTCCTTCCCTTGCTGACAGAAGGGAATCTGTCCAGCATGTTATCTAGAAATCATTTTTACTAGGTGTCTGATGCTGCAATGAACTGTTGGAAAGATTTTGATTCCTGATCTTTCCTCTTCTGATTTAAAGAACAGGATTAAGGATGCTCTCTGTGTGTACCAGAAAGTATTCATGCATAAGATTCTCAATTCTTACCTGATGTCCTCTATATAATTGGCACATTTTGAAGCACATTGCTCTAAAGCTATTCCTGGGCTTTCATTCAGTTAGTTTATTTGACTCTTCTAAATCATAGCATTTAAAAAAGCTTTGAGGCTTCATAGAGTAGAGACTGCAAAAAGCAGAGTTACAGAAGCTGTAGTAAGTCTCTCCCATTCAGTGCTTCCATATATAACATTTTTCAATATGTGGTACATATATTCTAAATGTTTAGAAAAAAGTTCAACTATTCTTAAAGGTCCAGAGATTCAAATGAAGGCTTGAATTACTTTTGCTTGGTTATGAATTTGTTAATACCATATGGCTAAATTCTACTTATTAAGAATTATTATCTAACAAATATTTTCTCAAAGTATGCTGTCCCCCTAAATGTAGTAATATTCTGTTCCTAGCTACTGAGAGTTGCTTAGTTTGCCCTACACTGCATATTTGAAGATTAGTCATATTAACTATAATTAAAAGAAACGTTGCAATATAATGCTGTATAAATATTTTTTGGTCTCTGAAGTGATTCATTAGATAATCCTTCTCCAATAAAATTTACCTCTGAACAGAAATCTCAGTAGACATTTTGAAGTAAAACTGAAGGACAAACATAAGATGTTTGATCATTTTATTTAAATAAAATGTTTTCTGGTGGGAAAGGATCTCAGCAACAAGTCTGAAAGTTAATTAGACAATTCTGTGGCAAAACATTTGGAGAATCTTTAAAAAAAATCCCTCCCTGGCATTTAGAAGACTGAAAAAGAGCAAAGGGAATTTGTGGATTGTTGTCAAACTTTCAAAGCAGCATATAAGAACATTTAAAAGTCTTCTGACATTTGAAACTTTTAAGACCTATCCACACGGGTTACTTGTTGTGGTAAGGAATACATTAACCAGAATAATCCCTAAAATAAATTATGATAGTCAGTTGAATTTGATTGTAGTGATTGAATTAAAATAATTAATTCAAATAAAATTTACACTCCAAAATGCCAAGAGAAAACTCAGAATCACTATATTTCATGCAGCAAAACTGAGTTTGCATAAATATAGTCCAAATTTACATAACTAGAAAGTGAAAGAAGAATGCAGGGAGAAATACTGTAGTTTAAAATCCATTTTTAAATGAAAGCTCAGTTGATGGATCAAAGAAGTGATGATGTTTAGGTCATCTGAGAGGCTGTGGGCTTATTACTGATTACTTAGATACTAAAATGCTAAACATGAGGACATTTATACCATTCACACATCCAAATGAGCCAAATTTTTGCTTAGATTCCAACATAAACATTAGCAACACAATAGGCTATCCTGATCACTTTCATCCACTTTGCCCTGCATTTCATGTGCCTGCATTTTAGATTATAATCAGCTTGGGAAAAGAGCTGTCTAAACTGAATTGAATCAATATAGACCACTTCTGACAATGAAACGATAGATCTGCAATTAAGGGAGTGACTGATTCACTAAAGAGTAGAATATTATTCAGGAAATATCAGAAATAAAGAATTAAGACTAACCTATATTTTCACACACACAATCCATCCATCATTTAACATCATGTAGCCTGTAAATCAGTGTATGACAGAAGCCATGAACAGAGGGAAATGACCAGCTAAGATTCTGTAAAATGGATACAAAATGCTCCCTAAACAAAAATCCCTGAAACACTTAATTGTAGGTAGCAAAGTGGAGGTAGCAGATTGAGGGATGGTAAAGATCCTGTTTTTAGAGTATCTTGGGTGATTGACCCTGTGGAGCCGGTCAGAATTCCTGCAGTTTTCAGTGAGCAAGAGATGTTGTTTGTATACAAATTCTTACTACAGGAAAATGGATATATGGAGCTCATTACTGACATGACTCTTACCGTTTTCCTTGTCAAGTCTTTCTCCCCAAAACTAAGATGGACTGAACTGCAGCATAAGTGGTGCATTGCAACATGGCAGCGTGACCATGAACTCAGATCCTCTGCTTTCCCAGACTGGGGCACCAGACCCCTGTGCCCCTGGGGACAGCCAGGCACTTCATCTCTCCTTCACAGAGAGGAGAGTGAATCTACCAACAGCAACTCTGCTTCTGTCTCTTTCTCCTTCCAGAAATGTGACTTCTGTCTTCCCTCTCATGGGAAGAATGACATCCTTCTGGTTCTTTCCACACAACAGGTTGCCCCCCCCCCTTTTTTTTTTTTAACCCAGGCGGCAGCTAAACACCACACAGCCGTTCGCTCACCCTCCCCCCTCCCTGTCTGGGATGGGGGAGAGAAATGGAAAATGAAGCCCTTGAGTTGAGATAAAGACAGTTTAATAAGACAGGAAAATAATAATAGCAATAATAATAATAGTACAATGATGATAATAGTACAATGATGATAATAGTACTACTAATAATAATGTGTACAAACAAGTGATGCACAATGCAATTGCTCACCACCCGCTGACCGATGCACAGTCTAACCCTGAGCAGTCCGGCCCCCCTCCCCCAGCTAGCCACCCCTATATATTGTTTATCATGACGTCAGATGGTATGGAATATTCCTTTGGCTAGTTTGGGTCACCTGTCCTGGGTCTGTCCCCTCCCAGCTCTTGCTGCACCCCCAGCCTGCCCGTTGGCAGGACAGAGCAAGAAGCTGAGACGTCCTTGGCTTAGTATAAGCACTGCTCTGCAACAATTAAAACATTGGGGTCTTATCAGCACTCTTCTCATCCTAAGCCAAAACATAGCATTCTACCAGCTACTAGGAAGAAAATTAACTCTGTTCTAACTGAAACCAGGACAGTCTGTTTCAGCAGATTTTTTTAAATAAACTAGAAGTAAAATTAGTTTTCACAAAATAAAATTAATTTTGACAGCAGAACAACTTGTAAAAAGAGCTGTACCATCAAAGTACAGTGCATGGGCACTGAATTTCTCCATTTATTCCCGTTCTTCTTCTTTTAGTGCTCATATATACATATATAGTGAAATCATTAAAATAAACCTTTTTTTATATAAGTACAGCAAGCTGGACACATCCGTGACATGAATGACTGAAGTTGAGCCTTATTTCCTTTGGCCACAGTAGGGTAACATTCATGACATTCAGGTTGTATGGTTGTTCATGAGCAGGTAGCTAGGGTGAGAATCAGCGGTTTAAACATACGTATATAATATAATTTTAGGTGTTGTTGGCCCACAGCTGCCACTCCAGAGGTACAGAACTACCTAAGGTCATATCTGTTAGCCACTTGTAAATGTTCTACGGATATCCAATAGCTCTAGTCATCTGTGTTAAGACAACAGTATCATATCGCTTAACATCATCTCCTAAGAAACTAGATGGTAAGTCTTTAGGAAAGATGGCCAGAAAGGAATAGAAAAGCTAATGAAAGACTTTCTATTAATCTTTCTGTACATAAATTAGTGCTTGCTTGTACACATTCAGAGGGCACTTATTGTTACAAGCATTACACAGGTTTGTGTTTCCCTTAGAACATAACCATGAGACTAGAACACGGAGTCCAAGCTACAGAGTCCCTGAAAGAGCTCTCCGGCCATCTTTGTCTTATATAGTCATAATATGTTTTCATTAATTTATATCTGAAATACTTGCATCCATCTCAAATAAAGCTTTGCAATTTTATTTCCAAATCCCTTTCCATAAAAAACCCCACAAACTTCAACTCATTAGTGTACATTTTCTTCAGCTGTAGAGGCATACCTGGCAGTTGTTAAAGAAAAAAATAAAAGATTTACAATTTTTTGAAGGCTTTCAAGTTGTTACATAAAGTGCTTGGTAGATTAAATAACGCTTTTGATTCATATGCTGAGAGTAAGAGACTTCTGGCATAACTGCTGTGCTATCAATTGGTCTGACCCAGTTGTACTGCCAAACTCATCTACAGTTCAGAGCTTGTACTTTGGCTCTTCCTTATGGTGTCAACCTCAACAAAACTCAGTTTTCAGATAAAGACTCTTTACTCAATTCTCTGTCCATTCACAGTGCTGCATCTCTTAAAGCAAACAAATACTTGTGTTCACTCCCAAAATATGCTGTCTAGATTAGCCATTGCAAAGTTGAAGGTAACTCTTTTTTTTTTTTTTCTTTTGAGGAATTGAGTATTGTAGTTTGCAAGACCTGACAGACCAAAATTACTCTTTGGGTAGCTTTTTCTTTATATTAATATTTGCAATAGGTTATGAATGCAGTGTTTGAATGTCTGCAACAATGACTCCTACTGCAATGACTGTAAAATCAATAAGCTTACACTGGAACTCCATCTATTGCAACTTCATGTTTAGGAAACAAAGCAAAAGTCAACAATCTGATCAGTTAAATCATTGTCTGACTGTAAATGCTATTGAATAGGTGATGTGGAAAATTAGAAGCAGCAGGGAATAGTGGGGTTGGGGATACCTGTCCTTGTATTTTTCTTCAGTTTCTCTTTCACAAACATTTTTCTTTGAATACTTCCAGAGTTTCTTTGGTGAAATGATTTGGGAGAGGGTACAGAAGGTTTAGATAGTTTAGATAGATGGACAGGATAGAGTTTAGACTTTGACCGTACATATGGTACTGTACAGTTTTTGTCTGAGGTTCACACAGTTTGTGGTAGCTACATCTCCCAGTTAGCCTTTGCTGAGAGGTAGAGAGCAGCATAAATGTCTTTGGTTTCCTATTTTAAGTATCAGTAAGGGCTCCTCATAGAGACAAGGATGTCAGCAACACATCACAGTACTGAAAACTATTATTTAAATGAAATGGATCTGCAGCACTCTACTCTTCTAGGCACTCTTCCATAGTCAGGCATGTGTTGCTACTGTTACACTGAGGAGTCTCTCAAAGCTTTGAGCCTCTGCAGTGACATACCATGGGAAACAGAAGGTGCTGCTGGTAACTCTCAGCAATTTCAGACAGATTTTGTTGTACAAGATCGAGTTGGGATGAATTTTCATATTTTATTTCAAAATCTGTAAACACAAAAATTTTCCTTTAAAATTAATGGCCTGAGCTGTTAGCATACTATAATATACCAAGGGCCCTAGACATTGATGTATTTTGCTTATACTGCTCACTTTTGGGTGGGATGTTTTTTCAACTTGAAAGGAACTATGACATTGAAATTGTCAAAGAGCAGAATACTCTGGGGTTGGATGATGATGCAAGACTGTCAATGACCTAAAATGCTCACAAAACACTAAATACTTCATATCCTGTTCCTCATCTTTGTTACTGCTAGCTGAAAACAGCAGCAAAATTTCTGTACCTGTATATTCATTATCCTTTTTTTTTTTTAAGAAGGTTGAGCACATTCTGCACACAAACAGTACTATCTGCTCCAACATCTTCGTAGTGCTAAATTTTTATGAAGTATTTTGCAATTAATAAATCTCTAAATCAGTCTGGGATAACTGTTTATATCACAGGAGTAATCCTAAAATACCTTCATAAAGTTGAATTGTCAGCATATATTGCATTAGAGAATTATTTAGCATTGCTTTATTCTTCTTTTCATAATTCTACTTCCTGCTGGTTTTCAAATATCTTTTACATCCTTTCAGTCAGTAACTGCAAATGGAAAATATATGCATTCTTCTATCACAAAAATAAATTAAAAAAAAAAACAATTACATTAAAATCCAATAAATTTGTATTACTTTTTACTTTTTTGCTTGCTGTATTGCTAACAATGGAAATATTTATGCTTTAAGCATAATCAAGCATGAAGAATAAGCATTTGACACACATGTTTATACATGTAAACGTGTGTCAAATTCAAATTCTTGCAAAATGAGGTAACTAACTTCGCCCCACCCCCCTTTTTTTTTTTTTTTTTTTTTGATGTTTGTACTGCTTTTCCTCTAATAAAAAATGGGCCAATTTCATTATATGGTGACTGCATAAAAATTCCTATTTTTTTTTCTTCTCGACTGAATTATTGACTGAGGTATATTCTGGAACTGACGGAAACAGCACTTGCAGGATAATGGCCATGAAAGTGAAATGACAGTATTGGTTTCCAGTCAGAAATAAGCAATATTATTTGGATCACTGGTGAGATATTTGCCACATCTCTTGAAACAACATCTATTGGCTTACATGACAAACCATATGTTTATCTTTCCTTTCACTTATTAGATTCAACTTTAACATAGATCATTTTATTTGATTGTTACTTAGCAATAAATCATTATAGGATATAAGCCTGGTTATGCCCATGGCTTTCAGTCTCAGAGTATACAAGGTGTCCACTCTTTCTGAAGAAAGATTCTGAAGCTGAGAAATATAAAATTTTATCTTCATGCATGGCAAACTTAAATAGAGGTGCCTAAAACCACAAAATGAATTACACATCTAGGCATCACCTCAGTGCCAATTTAAGCATCTAAGCTCAGTAATGTCACTGTAAATGCATCATCTTCAGAGCAATTTAATTCATATATTCCCTTTCTGGACATTTATTACTGTGTTTATGCATTTTACATTTCCGCATATTTTGTTCAAAACATAATATTTTTCTTCTAGACTTTCAAAAGACATTTTAAACTTGTGTTGCATTTGTGGTTTATATTCTTGCTTCAGTTCTTTAAGTTTAAATGCTTCTCTGGTGTGTTGAATAGGATATTTCAAACCCAGAAAATAAAATGCAAACTGCAAACATTGTAAGTTTCAGATAGTTTTTATGCTCAACTATTTTCCTCTATAAATAACTGTTTTGTTGTTTGTATAACAAACTTTTCCATTCTAATTTCTTCTGTTTAAAATCTGAAGCCAAATTAGGCAGGTCTTCTGGTGCATAAGACACTTTTCTAAGTCATACCATGGAAGAAGTAATTTACTGTCCAAATGCCGCTGAAGGTAGAAACTCCACCCCTACATTTCAATAAAAGTACTGCATCTGTAGGGCTGAAACACTGCACTCTTTTGCATCCAAATTGGTGTCTGAATGACTTGATAAGTCTTAGTGACTTGTCTAAAGACCTAATATTGGTCATAAATGCTTGGTAAACATTATTTGTTTTACATTATTTTGAACATAGTACATCATTTTCATCCTCGTCATTTTAGACATTCCATTCTCCTTCTTTGTCTCCTAATGTAATTAACATTAAGATGATGTTTGTCAAGGATGTAATTTTAAGGACACCTTCTGCCATATAAACCTCATTAAGAGCTTTTGAAATATAGAATACTAATTAAAGCCCCTTGTGGCAATACATTTAGTTTAGGACCCGCATAGCTTAGGGTGTCTCAGTTTAAGATATTGCTGCTAATGATGCAGACAGTCTCATTTACAGAAATACCAGTGCTGAGGTAACTATAAAGTTGAGACCCAACAAAAACACCCATTCCCAATAAATAAATAAATAAATAAAAACTCAGACCCACCTGATAGCAAAATTCCCTCTTCATTTTTTTTTTTTTTTTTCCCTAATAAATGAATATAGCAATATCATCCATACACTGGAAAAATCTGTGGGTTTACAGTATTTGATTTAAATTCCTGTTTACTTTTCTTTCAGGCAAGTGTGGATCAGTTAAAAATGCAAAATTTCACTGTCATATGACTAGTCTGTTAGTACTGCTAGTAGTTCAGGCCTAAACAGCCCATGTCTCCTCATGGCAGCATAGACCCTCAATGGGACACACGTGGCCTGTGTTTCTAGGAACCGTATTCTTACTATAGTCCTATTGATTTTACATCTATAACTGATCATCAGGACTACTGAAGATTAGGACTGTATGCCTACAAGGTTAAGCAAAAAGTGAATGAGAATTTTCAGACCACTAGCACTGCTTAAGCATACATGTAAGGCTGGCCAGATCTTCCATGTCTCCGTGACCACTGTCATGATATTAAATCCTGTGTACAGTTCTGCTCTCCTCCTCTCTCTGTCAAAAGAATATAGCAGAGTTGGAAAAGATGCCAAGGATGAACAAACACAAAGAATGGCTACTGTGTGAAGAACAATTAGGTAAGATTTTTCAGTCTGGAAAAGATATGATGGGAGGTATATTATGATGTCTGTCAAAATTATGAATGACATAGAGAAGAATAGGAAATGACTGTTCACTCTGTTGTAATACAGGAATTAGTGTATCAGCTGAAAATAGCAGATTCAATACAAATGAAGAAGTGTTTTTTCTGATACTCCTTAACATGGGGTTCTGTGGTGGGGGATGCTACAAGTTTATCTTAATTCAAAACTTAATTAGAAGTTAAAACTTAATGGAAAAACAAACAAACAAACAAAAACAATAAGACAAATAATAATTACAAAAATCCTACGGCTGTTAAATGTGGAAAGAACAGTTCAAGGTAGAGACATCCTTGAGCTGCAAATTGCTGGCAACTGGGATTAGCTGGAATTGTCGCTGCATTCTCATCCTCTCTTCAGGTGTTCACTGCAGGCCACTGTCAGAGACAGGACAGTAGAATAGATAGATGCAGCTGGGCTATCTAATGTTATCTTCTTGTTCTGGTACTCTTTTCTCCCTGTGCAACTGATGCTTTTACAGCCACACCATCTTGTTATATAATGACTTCCACAAAAAAAGCAAGTGACTACATACATGCATACAGTTACCTGAGATGGTATCATTCCTTACCTGTAGAGAATAAATGGACAATGTTAATTACCTGTTTGTTATTCTGCCTGCTAATTAACATTGCTGAGTGCTGAGTTTAAACAAATACTCTTCTTCTTTGTTCTTTTTTTTTTTTTTTTTTTTTTTAAGATTAATTTCCTTTATATAACATATCAAGAATGTTCATCATTATACATCATTATTCTTTCAAAGTATTTCTAATCTATTTATTTGCTCTACTCAGCAGTGGTGAGGCCTCATCTGGAATGCTGTGTCCAACTCTGGGTCCCCCAGTACAAGAGTGATCTAGACATACTACAAAGAGTCCAACAGAGGGCTACAAGAGGATTGGAGCACTTCTCCTATAAAGAGGCTGAGAGCGTTGGGACTGTGTAGTCTGGAAAAGAGGCTCAGGGGGATCTCATCAATATATATTAATACCTGAAGGGAGGGAACAAAGAAGATGAATCCAGATTCTTTTTAGTGGTGTCCAAAGCCAGGATAAGAGGCAATGGGCACAGACAGGAACACTGCTCCATGCTGACCCAAACAGCTAAAGTCCAGTTCTCTTGGTCACTAGTAGAAAATTCAGAGGGGTTCCCAGATTAGCACAGAGGGCAATAAAGATGCAAATTCAAGGCTTAGAGCTATGGGAGTTTTGAAAAATAAGTTTGGTCCTGGAAACAGATGTCTGACACATCAGGGGTCTTGTCATGCCCACCATTCACAGACAGTTTGTGAATTAGGCATATTTATCATTGTTCAGTTGTGAATTTATCTGCATGGCAGTTGTCTTCAGTTTCACAAATTAGGTACCTGTATAGAACCGAATATGTTAGTTTATTTTATCATATTAATAAATACATAAGCCTATTATCTGATAATAAACTGATTTGTCATGGTGCTCAAAGTAGTTCTATAGTCTATGACAGCTCACTTACCAAATAAAGCATTCATATTGTTTTCAATTTCTTTGTATTCCCGTGAGAATGGGAAAACTATTTTAGGTAATAGCTTAGTATCAGTAAGGCAGCGTAAGCTGGAGTGTTTCTAGAGTTTCTGGAGAGATATATTTCTGCTTCAACCATAACAATCACCTGTGGAATAAATGTATTAATGCAACTTTTACACACTGTGTGGGGTCATTTATCTATTCTCCAAACCACCAAAGCATTGATATTTGAATAAACAGAAAAAAAGAACATCAGAAGATACAATCTTTTGCATTTAAATCTCAGCTTTTCTGAATGATCTATTTGCTAGTTTAATTACTACCTTTCTGTAGAGATCTTTAAATTAGTGATTCCCCCTTTATCGTGAAAAGAGCATCTGTACTGCTGTCCCTTCCACTCTTTCTGGACAGCCTGACCACTGATTGTAGCAATGCTTTTCTGGGAGGAATACAATCTCATTGTGACTTGAATCAAGTGGTATGCTTTGAGGAAGGGTTATCTAGTGATTTATTGGCTTAATTTACCTGTCTCTCCTCAACTTTCTTACTGTTTTCTTGTGATGGAAAAGGGATCTCTTGTCGCTTCATGCACCAACTCCTTTTCTACAGCTGCCAGCTTTAATCTGATCTCCTCACTTTCCTCAGAGACTCTTGCTCACAAGGAACATGCATTGGCTGGAACTGTTTCCTTAACTGATTTAAAAATAGCCATCATCTCCCAGACCAAAGACTCCACATTCTCTTACCCACTGCTACCCACAAGGCATAGCAAGAGATCTTCTTGACATAAACAAACTACTGCAGGGAGTTTCATCTCCCATCCTAGCTATATTGCAGGTGAGCACAATCTGAAAGATACAAAAATAAATGGAGCTATTATGCAGCAGCTCTTTGGTGTTTCCATGTGAGTGCTTCTGGCTGTATTAAAGTTCATTGGATTTTGCAAACACAATCAAGTCTTGTTTCCCTAGACATTGTGGCTGTACAGTGATTGTATGCTATAGCATATCACTCATTTGTCATTTACTGCTTGTACATGCCCAGGGAGCAGTTGATCTACTTGGTCTTTTGCAGAAAAATGTACCTAGATGGCCAGATATGAGTGAGCTATGCAGTTGTGCAGGACCCAAGCTGACAGCCATGCAGCTGCATTACTGGATTATTGTGTCTGAGCGAATATGGTCACAAACACTTCTGTTTCTAGCTGATCGCTTATAGTCGGTTCGCATCCTGTCATCCAGAAGTTCTGGAAAAACAACACTTAGTCTGAAAAATAAAGATAATCTGTAGTCATATAGGCATATTTTAAAGATATGCATTATGTATGTACCTACTATGAAGTGGGAAATGCACATTCTGGAGGTGTTGAGGTTCCAGAGCTGAGAGCTCTTAATAATGGAAGCCAGAAGTGGCTGGAGAAATGGCAATAGGCTCTGTGGAGATGAGACATACATTTAGCTTCCTTTCCAAATAATCCATCTTCTTTTTCCCCTCCACTTTTGGTATTTTCTAACCATAACAATGGTAGTTTCTGGTATTACTTTTTGGTACTTTCTAACCATGACAATGGGCAACACATTTTGTATTTAATTTAATTCTTCCTATTCACAAAAATAAATTTTTAAAATCAATGGCAACGTCATGTTTTTTATGTGAAAATGGAGTCTCACTGGTTGCTGCTTGCCTGCCACTTCCAACATCACGTGTGAGTGGCTTAAATATATATTTTGTTTTATAACAAACATTTGCTAATGTTTCCATTCTATAAAAATATGTTTCCGGTTACTTAAATAAAAATTAACTGAGAAGAATTTAGAAATAGAAGCTAATGAAATTCATTGTTTGCATACTTCATTTTCAAGTGTTTTCCATATTCTTGTGAATATACTTCTATTGCTTATAAACAGCAACAAAACTTGTACTTGCATTACTGGGCAGAAAGGTTTCACTTTTCTGTTTATAAGTAAAATAGCAACATTAGTCAGACTCCTCTTGAAAAAGAATTAGGATGTTTTTATCACATAAAAATGGAATTTGGAAAGTAGAAACTTAAGACTCTAGGAAAATCTAGTAGAAAATGTTATATCAATGGCTGTTGAAAAATCATGGAATCACAGAATTGTTGAGTCTGGAAGGCATCTCTGAATGCATCTCTCTTTTCCAGTGTTTGTTGACAATCATGACAAGGTTTTTTTCTGGTACTTGAATAGAATTTCCTCTATTTCAGTTTGTATCTATTGCCTCACTGGGTACCACTGAGAAGAGTCTGCTTCGATCTTTAATCCCCTACCAGATGGATAAGATGGATAAGATCGTCCTGAGCATTCTCTTCTCCAGGCTGCACTGCAGATGTGGCTCACCAGTGCTGGAACAGAAGGGATGGATCACCTCCCTCAATATGCTAGTGAAACTCTTTCTAATGCTCTTAGGAGGCTGTTGGCTTTCTTTTCTGCAAAGGGATATTGCAGGCCTGTAGCCAACTTGCTGTCCATAAGGACCCCATCTCCCTTTATGCAAAGCTGCTCTCCATCTGGTTGGCCTTTGGCTTGCACAGGGCTATTTCTCCTCATTTGCAGGACCTGGCCTTTTTCTCTGCTCACTGTCATCAGTTTCCTGTTGGCCCATCTCTGTAGGTTGTTGAGGTCCCTCTGTACAGCAGCATAACCATCTTCTATAACAGTCACTCCTGACATGAAACATCTTCACACTTGCTTGAGTGGAGCCTGCCCAATTTTACAAGTCATTATTGAAGAGACTAAACTGTGCTATTATCAGTCCTTGAGGTAAGCCACCAGTTTAGACCAGTGTAGTGTTCTTAAGGTGTGATTTCCCCTTTTTAAATTCATGCTGATTGATCATCCTTGCCCTCGTTAGGAAAGGTTTGGAAATGGCTTCAAGGATTATTTGCCCCATAACCTTCAAAGGGACGGGGCAGATATTAAAATTCAGATTTTTTTCATATCTTATACAAAAATAAATTGTGTTTATTCCAAAAGACTGAAATTATTTGGAATTTCATCTAGTACAGATTAGTGTGTCTTTTTGGTGAGAAGACTCTGACACCAATAGCACTGATATTACATTGCGTGAACTTCTAATAACTTTTCCAACAGATTTTTTTGCTTTTTGACCTAGAAGTGCCAAAGTGATTTTGATTTGCTAAATAAATTCTTTCTTCACAGACTATACTGCCATAACTCAGATCACTGGCAGTTTTCAAGTAGGACCATCTGAAAATGTGTGACTGAGGAAGAAAAAAGACCAAAACAGTAGTTGATTCTGGTTTGTTCCTTTCAAGTGGAGTAAGAAACTCTCTCTAAACTCTATGTTTGTAGATCTGCCTGCTGCAGGTGTCCTGAACTTCCTGCAACTATACAGAAGACACATTTTTATTTTATTTTATTTTATTTTATTTTATTTTATTTTATTTTATTTTATTTTATTTTATTTTATTTTATTTTATTCACTCCCTGCATAAACTATTACCCAGAATCTGTACCTGAAATAGAATAAACCATCTTGACACTGGTTGATTAATTTTAATAATGTTCCAGTCAATCTGCTTTTATTCACTTTCTTTGTCCATTGGCAACTTTACCTAGTCAAATAAGTATCTTAGTATACTGGGTCACGATGAACCGAAATACATCATTACCATAGTTTATATGTGTTTGTCATTTTACAAGCACAATGCACGTGAAGCTTTCTGCTACCCAGGACGAAGGGAATAAGTAATCTAGCACGAAGGCTGAACAGTTAATTCACATAGTCAATAGGTTCTCGTGTAGGGAAAAAATCATATATATATATATTACATAATATATATATTGTCCCTGAATCCCCTTGGTAGTTTTAAAAAATGTTTAAATAATTACTGTCTCTAATACTGTCTAATACTGTTCTAATACTTCTAATACCTTTTTTTTTTTTTTTTTTTTTTTTTTTTTTTTTTTTTTTTTCCCACCCAGCTGGGAGTAATTCACTTTTTCCTTCCTGTTCTGTACACAGTAGTCAGAAGTACTACCATTGAACTTGGCAATTTTATGTTAGAGTAAAAGTGGCATAATAAATAGGAAAATCTTCCCAAAATAATACTGTTCTTGAGCCAATCCAATGAAAGCACTGTTGGGTCCCTAAAAGAAATACCATATATAATACCACAGATTACCATATATCCCACAGCTTGGATATTTTCTAATGAATGAATTTCTGTGAAATCGTATGTTATCATAGTACTGAAATGACCCTGTAGAAGTGGCCTTGAGAAACCCTTAATAAAAGAAGAGTGATAGATTGGCTTTACAGCAACCAACAAAAGAAAAAAATATTCTTAGTATGTGACAGCTATTCTCCTTGCTACTGGGCTAAGATAACTTTCATCAAATTACTCTACTTGCCCCTCTTTTCAGTTTGATACAAAGTATGGCTGTCGGTTCCTTTTGTTTCTTTTTGCCATGTGGAGGGATAATGAACTGTGTTTTCTTGATCTTCTTTCTGTCTAGTATCTCAAACCCTTAGCCTATCTGCAAATCATTCTCCTCCAGTGTTCCAAGGAAAGAATGAAATCTGCTTGCTGCCAAGATCTGTTTGAATGGAAAAACAACGGAAATTGTTTTCAAAATGGTTCCAAAAATGATCACTTGTGTGAATATGGCAATAGCCAGCCTAGAAATACTTGCCTACAGGTAAGAATGACACCATGGCATCCACAACACTGGGAATTTGATGACTGACATGACCTCTCAGCAGTTCATAGATCACAATAGAAAAACACTAACATAGCTGAGAAAACAAAACTACAGAGTTCTATATATCAGATTGAAACAAGGCATTTCTTCTACGTGTGATGTGTTGTGGTTTGTTTACAGAATAATTATTCTGATCTCATAAACTACATCTGACTGTCACTTATTAATATCAGATCATCTTATATTCCATGACGATTGCTTTTGAGTTATTGTCTTGTTCTATGCTGAATGCCATTTAGTTTAATGAGACAGTATCACCTTATTAGAATGCACCTAGGAAAGTGTCACTGTGGACAGGGTGCTTCTAAAATGGTTGAGACAAATTAATATTGTCAAACCCAAGAGAGAGATTATAAATTCTCCTTTAAGCTGCCTTTGTGTCTTTCAAGGACAATTTACCCCCTGCAGATTCAGCTGATGCTTTAAGTACTTCACTCTGTCATTCTGTTAAGTGTTTTAAAATGCTTTCTAAACTCAGATTTTTTTTTTTTTTTTCTATTTGTTTATATATAAAGGAAAAAACTTGCAATTGCAAGTTTTAAGGTATTGATATAGATAACAAATGCAGATGATAACAGCATTGTCAAAGGAACAAAAAGATTTTAAGCAACTATTGTGTATAATATTTACACTTAGCTTATACATCTAGAAAACATCATTTGAAACAGTCAACATTCAGGCTCATCTTCATTGCAAGCAGTTTTTATTTGAAAGTAAGAGACATGTATTACTAAATATGTATTCCATTTCAGACAGATTTATTTTCAAATTCCACATTTCCACATACAAAACTCTAAAAGAATCCTCATCTCAAGTTCAGCACAGTTTTAAGCATTCTTGTAATATGAACTTAATCACAGATATAAACGACAACATCAAAATATTAATCTCTCCTCCTGAAAATAAATAAATAAATAAATAATCAGTTTCTTTACCTTACCCAGATCTAAACTTGAATGACCTCAAACATTTCCACAACCTTTAGTCATGTAGTTTCTCAAAGTGTGCACTCTTCAGAGTGTCCTAAAAATTAACAGGTCAACTTTCACACACCGAGGCTCACCCAGTAAACTAAGTAGGAAAAAGTTTTTCTTTTTTTTTCTCCCAGGTAAGCCTCTACTTTTTGTCTCCCTACCAAGCTTGCACCCAAGAGGGTCTCTTTGCTAGTAGATGGAGCATCATCTCAGTATACCTTCTAACTGCTTGGAAATAGAGTTTTCTTGCACATCATTTCTCACTCATAAAAAGGTGGCCTGTAAAAATGCAATTACTTAAAAACAAAAGAAGCCTAAAAATATCCAGACCATTAATGAAACTGTTGTATTTGTCTTCTGAATTTTTGGCCTCTAGTGCGAAATTTGGTTTTACAATTTTGAGAATTTGAAGTTATAGTCTTCCACAGCTCAATTTTGCATCTGAATAAATAATTGAAGTAAAAAGGCTTGAAATGTTATACCCTTAAATATTTAGATATTTAAAGACTTACTTATTTAAAGTCTTTAAATACTTGAAGACTTAGAATAAACATTTCAGGCCCAATATCTGGAACAATTTCAAAAAATCAAAACATTACATAAGAATATAACAATTCTGTAGAAATGTAACAGAGGAACAGATGCTGTTTTTTGTTTGTTTGTTTGTTTGTTTTTTCCAAAAAAACCTTTCCCTCTCTTCATCTAACTTATCAAAAATTACATTTTTTTTTTAAAGTTGAAACTCGTTACTTCAGATAATCTGACTGACTTATTTTAAAAAACATGTAGTGAGAAATTTCAAAATTTAGGAAGATATACAAATGTATGCTAGTTTGGGCCATTGTTGTATTTCAAAATACCAGTTGAAAAATTGAACAAAAGTTCTGAATTTTAATTGAATTATAACATGATAATATGTGACAACATTCTTTTTACTTTTTTTTTTTTTTTCTCTCTGCAGATGCAGAAAGCATCTAGAGATGCAGAAGCTGACCAAAAGAAGAATGCTCTGAATTATAATACAACATTGAAAAAAATGCATAGGGAAAGATCACAAGATCTAAGTATAGTGCAACTTCTGCTTTAAGTTGTATTATTTGCATGTCAAACAATATTGATTTATTGAGGTCATCTGTTCAATAACATTTATAGTTCCTATTCTTTATCATCCTCCCATTTTATTTATGGTTACATGTTTCTTTGATTTTTGACTTTCATCATTCTCTTCTTTGTTATTTGAGCCATGAAATAGTCCGTCTTAAAATACACAAGATTACCATTAAGATTGTTTCAAAATATTTTTTATTAGTGTTTACCTTTGCCTCAAATAAGACATTCAAGTAATTTTAGTGAGAGCCTAATCTGGAAGTGTAGCATATTGCTGCTATATGTTGTACAAAATTTATGTTGTGTTTCGTATTAGCAGTTGGGGAAAAATGGACTTGCAGATTTGTAGAAAAAGTAAAGGCAAGGGACAAGAATACTTTTAAAATATTTGTTCCGTGTTGTTTTCTACATCCCCAGCTTACTATTTGCAATAAAATTTTCTATTCATTTCTATAACTTCATAATCATTGAGTTTTCTGATAAAAGTACCTATTGTATCTAATGTTTCAATATCCCATCTCATAAAAAACAGACTTTGTTATTTTACAGTAATAGATACATTTAGCCCAATCTTGTCAGGACATTTTTGAAGTCCAGAATGAATTAAGGAAAGGAAGAAAACATAATTAAAAAGCCTCCATCTTAAAACCATGACTCTTAAGGCTAATGAAGCAGACTTCTTTGGAGTCTTAGGCAATCTAAAAAAGGTAGCTTTTATATTGAAAGAAATTAGTTTATATATAAACATAAAAAATATGCCTTGCAGTATTTCTGACTACCCAAAGGAAACAGCCTATCATATGGGAAATAAAAGGGAGGTTTTGTAACACTTTATTTACAAGACACTTTATTTTTCTTTCTAAATGAAAGAACTCAACCATTTTATGAGTAGGAACCTGTCTGAAAAACAAACACACACACAAAAGATACACATTCGAACTACATCTGCTCCATCCTCTCTTTTTCTCAACTACTTATTCTGCACTAGTAAAGGTAGTTCTAAATGAATTTTACTTTCATACTGTTGAAAAATACATTAACATATCCTGTGTTAGAATAAAGTAGCTTTGTATTACTCAAAATCAAATAATAATGGATTCATGGACTCCATTTTTTTTTCTTTTTTTCTTTTTTTTTTTTTTTTCTATAAAATTCCAGAAATTTTCTACCTAGACTGTTATACCTCTATTACTTTCATCCTCTTTCTTGGAGAGGGTCAAGGGAAAGACAGTCTTGACAAGGACATTGACCTGAGAGTCAACAGAGTGGGCCATAAGTACCTGATCTTTCAATGGCTTTATGAACTTGGGTAAATCTTTTGTGACCAAGTTTGAAAAATGTGTTGTTTTAACTGATTAGCTGTGAAGAGAAGAAAAAAGGTATTAATAGCCCTGTGTTAAGTTCACAAAACTGAGCAGGCTGGCATAAAAAATGTTTATGATGATGATTAGAGGGGAACAGGCTTTCACTTCCCTATAGCTTAAGTATCAGCCTACCTTCAGGAGTCTAGGTGTAAACTCAAATTTGTAATTAATATCTAATATCATTTGTAATACCTAATGTTCAGAGAGAGCTGTGTTAAGTCTTACATCCTTCCAAGTAGATTGGAACCATAACCCCCAAAGAGCATTTTAATCATTACACTTCATCAGGAAGATGTTCTGAGAGATAAGTAACCCTCAACCTGTTTCCTCGACATTGTTCCACTTCGCATAAGAATTTAAGTATCTTCCAAAGAAATAAATTTTATACTTCGCATTAGAGCACTCATCCTGAGGAAAGAACCAGTGGACCAGTTCCTTCTTCCACTAATATTTTGCTTGTTTGTTTTGGAAAGGAAAGGGAAAACTAAATTTCCCTCCACATACGAGTGTGAATAGACCAGTTACATAATCAGTTTCACATGGTCTTTGGATGAGTCGATGTCTAATTACTCTGTAAATGGAATAACTTCAACAGAAAAAAAAATAATTAAAAAATGGAACATTCAGTATGTGAGGTTTCTCAATCAAAAATCAAATCTGAGGCTCCTCAGATGGAGAATGGAAAAGAGCAAGATCTTCTATATCCTAAAACAATCTGTTTACAGCTGAAAGACTTCCCAGACTATTATCAGTTTAATCTCTGCTCTCTATGTGACTGATCTGATAAGTGTTCTTGGAGAATGATTTACTTAGCCCTGAAGATAAGTGTTTTGTATGCCTGTTTTGCCCAGCTTCTCAGAGTAGAAAGGTCTAAAACAGGTTTGGACATGATCAGATGGTCTTCAAGTACCTAAGGAAATTTAGTTATGGAAATGTACATTCTGACGGATTTAAGGATTACCTTCATCCGTAGTGTGAGGTTTTGGGATACAATTAGAAATTTAAATGTACGGAGTCATAATACCTAACTTTGTTATCTACCACTTCTATTTTGTGTACAATGCTTCCATCCTAAAATGTTCTTCTATAAAAAGGACAAAGTAAAATATCCCCAATTTTTATGCATTGTGTAACCAAATGTATTAAATCTCATAATATTTAATGATCAGATATGAGACAATGGAGGAAAATATGAGCCCTTATAGATAACTAACAAAACACACCTGCTACTATGATATTAAAGAATTTATTCAGCGACCTTACCAAATGTTTTATCTTTGCCAGAAAACAGACAAATAAACAAACCTGCAAAGATTACACTGTTAAAGCTATCTAGAGATGTCTCCTCATCTGCAGGACTCTACGAACATTAACTAATCTATAATCATCTATGGCATAATTGAGGTTGCAATCAGATTTTCCTTTTTCAATTGATTCAGTAGTTAATGATGTTAGGAAACCTGAATTTAGAATAACCATCCAATATCACAAAAAGCAAATTATAGTCTTTTGTTAAATAAAATAAAATAAAATAAAATAAAATAAAATAAAATAAAATAAAATAAAATAAAATAAAATAAAACATTTCTGTGTCAGTCAAGAGAGTACCAGCAATGAGAAGATAACACTAGAGACAGAACACAGAATCTTTGCTTCAAAATCAAAGTTAGGAATGGGATAGAGGAGGTGGCTGTCAGAGGGTGGAGGTGGGCATGTAAACTGCTCCAGGACGTTTCAGCCATGCCAGGAAGCTGTACCATTACTTGCCCAGTTTTGCCTGAGTCTAGGTTAATGGAAAATATCTTGACCAGATGAAGGATATTCATCTTAATTTCCCTCAGTGTTGATGTCTTGAACCACCTTGAATACTGGGAATAGCTAATAAGCTATAGGTTGAAGCAAAATGAGCTTATTACCTGACACCTTGCCATCTTCATTAGAGAAGATTTATGCTAACTATAGAGAAAACATCACCAGATTTATAGACCTAAAGTAATAAATGTAAAGATGCTCTTTAGTCAGCAAAAGCATCCTTGTGGAGATTTATATCAGAAAGCCACTTCATCAGTCTCTGATTAATAATTTATTAAAAGCATGGACTCATTCCATTATTTCTTTCTAATATTTTCACCCTTTTTCTTTCTCCATCAAGAACATAATTCATTATAATATGCTATCAAGGGTGACTGCTGTAACCAAAGATGAACTTTAAAAAGAAATATGCAATTATTTTTATAAATGTATAAAAAAATTAATGCCCACAGACTTAAAAATGATTAAGTTGATAGTAATCAACTTAAAACAATATTTGACCATCCACTATTGCTTCCTGAAGACAAATATTGGGAATACATTTTCACAGGGCTGAATAATTTTATCACCAGCAATATCATCTCTAGCTATTGAAGCTGAACTCTTAATAGTTAACTCTTAAAAAGACAAAACTAAGGATAAGAAAGTTTTGTCTGAATATTGAGATAAACAGTGAAATCTATTATACTGTACTGTCATTTCTACAAGCACATCCTTTTCATATTTATTTCACTGTCCCACAAGTCATGCTGATTTCAAGATCAAGGCAGTTTATGGAGTTTGATTTTAAACACAGCTGATTGAGAAAGAAGACTGCATACATTTCAAGTTAACCTTTCTGTGATTGCTTCTATTTTCTTCTTTTTATACAACACCCACTTACCTGGCATTCTAAAGTTCTGAATAAGAAATATGTCTGGCTGCTGATGAAATAATTCACTCTTATTTTTAAACTCCATTTGTGAAACATTCTTCCAGATATATAATATTGTCAGATGTAACGTGTGACTTTTACTATCTCCTTATAGAAAATATTTTGGCATAAGGAAGGGATTTCTCTACATTGTCTACACATTCTGTCTTTTCACTAATTATTTTTTAAAAATATATATTCGGGAATGAAGATGGTCAGATAACATGATGCTGCAGTACCAGTTGTTTGAATATATTTTTCCTGATGGTTTAGAACTGGTGACACAGTGTATTAGTGAGTATTTCAACATCCCATGCATCAACTCTCCTGAACCCATGAAGAAGAAAAGATGTAAGAAAAAAAAAAAAAAGTAAAAACAATAAATAAATTAATTGATCTGGGGATGTGAGCTTCACCTGTGGTGATTAGAGATGATTTCTTGGATTTGTTGCCTACACAACACAATACATATGTATTATATGCTTACATAACCGAACTTATATGAAAAGCTGCACTAGATTTGTTCTATTCTTTTTATGGTCAGCCTTCAGTCTGGTAGATGAGGAAGCAATCCAGCACAATCTTTAGTCATTATGAGAAATACCAATCTTGTCAGTTAATTACACACAGAGCTGTGTGTGACCAATAACAATTCTTACTCATGTCCGTTCTTGCTAGATATAAGCATATTATTTTGAGATGAACAGTCTTTATGATATGCCCAACATACTTTATTTCATACAATCATCATGAGGGAGATGAGCATGAATAGGACATAATTAATGCTGAACTTGCAGTAAGTAATTTCAGATATTTATACTTGAGAAATTTGTTTGGGGATCTGGGGTATTTTATTGTACTCCTTGATGAGTACTCCTTGATGATCTTTTGCCTTCTTTATTCTCTGGGTTAAAAATGCTTGGATGGAGATGTCAAGAAAAAATAAACAACTCAGCTTGCAGGCCTTTGAAGCTAGGTCTGATAGTGAAGTAATGTATGTATATACAATGCCCTTAAAAGGAGTTAGCTTACTTAGGAAATTGGCTTATCCCAAGGGATATATTCTGCCTGCTAATCCTCTTTCTCCTCCATTCCTACCTTGTACATACAGAATTGATATGGTGGTGGAAGTTAGTACAGTTTTCCTCTCTCCAATGCTCTGGAGATTCAAGCATGGCATGCCAGTGTAGGGGCTTCTAAGATCTGTGTGGTATGTATCTGCATCATGCCAGAGAAACCAGTCCCTTATATACATTTATATTTTTGCTTGAAGTTCTCTCTGTTATTTTGTGTTCAACCATCTCTATTATAGCAGTTTGGAGGTAATATAAATGTGATATAAACCTTAAATTGGGAGTGATAGATCACTATAAAATGTTTTCCAAAATCTAAGGAATGAAATGGTCTTCTGTAAAATCACCACTATGGAAACAATGGCTTTCAGTATATAAAGAAGCCCTTTTTAAGTGCTATAAAATATCAAACTTTCACATCTTGTCAAACTCCACAAAGTTGTTGGGGTTAGTTCAAAGCTCCATTTAGCTGCCATGTATTTTTCCCCTTTATTTCCTTTTCCATCATTTTTGATTACCAAGATTTGATGAACTGTTATCACAAAAACATAAGTAGTGGCCACTTGAATCAACTTGCTTTTCTGTCAAGAATGTCTCAGCAGTAGCTTTCATTCCTTTGAAAGATTTCTCTTCAAGTCAGATGGAAAGCATTATTTTATAAAGAAGTACCTTACTGCTTTATAGCTCAATTTTCCAATGCTTCTGGAGAGAGACAGAAAGACTAAGGGAGTTGAAGGCACCTGGCACCCTCCAGGAGGCACTCCGCACAGCAGAGGATTGAATCATTAGATATGGTATTTTTCATAGCACACATAAAATGATGTTGGCTTTGAGCTCTGTTTTGTGAATCTGTACAATGTTCTACTTCCTGGTAATACTTTTACAAGTACTGTAGTTGCTATACTGTAATCAGAGATTGTTGGGTTGGTTTTTAACCTGCTTCTGTAAATATTATAGAAGACCTATTGCTGTGAAATGTAATGTTAAATATGGTTTCCTTAGGTAGTTTCACAGGGACAGGATTCATTCTTTTATCTGTTGAGGAGTCTTTTTTTTTGATACAGTGAGCACTGCTTAATTGCTTGTGTTTTCCAACACATCTCTAAAGCTTGTGACATTTTTATTATTAGAATGTGGATCAGAAGAATAAGTGGCAAAGGAGGGCATAAGTTCTATGCATTCAGGTGGGTTGCAAGTATCCTGGCATATAGGTAAAATAACATAACATAATTAGGTGAAAGAAAAGAGGATGGCGAATGATGTGTGAATAGTTGGGAAAGTTATATCAAGACCAGCTGAGGTGGTAGGAATGGAAATTTTCTTTAATTTTGTTAATTTCTGTGATTCTGTGAAATTAATGAAACTAATGTTTCAATGTCTAGGAACAAAGACGAAAGAGATGTAAGGAGAGGAATTACAGAAACCATATTGAGAACATGACACATTCTTAGGTAGACTGCAATAAATAATGGCTGAAGATGAAAGTGAGAGTCCAGGCAGCAGTGGACCAGAGAGACCCAACCATACATGTAGGAGCAAGGAGAACCTGTAAAGGAAGTCAGACGTTGTCCTGGTTTCAGTTAGCACAGAATTAATTTTCTTCCTAGTAGCTGGTGGAATGCTGTGTTTTGGCTTAGAATGAGAAGAGTGCTGATAACACCCCGATGCTTTAATTGTTGCAGAGCAGTGCTTATACTAAGCCAAGGACATCTCAGCCTTTGCTCTGTCCTGCCAACGGGCAGGCTGGGGGGTGCAGTAAGAGCTGGGAGGGGACAGACCCAGGACAGGTGACCCAAACTAGCCAAAGGGGTATTCCATACCATCTGACGTCATGCTAAACAATATATAGGGGTGGCTAGCCGGGGGGAGGGGGCCGGACTGCTCGGGGTTAGGCTGGGCATCGGTCAGCGGGTGGTGAGCAATTGCATTGTGCATCACTTGTTTGTACATACTATTATTACTTTCGTATTATCACCATTGTATCATCATTATTATTATTGTTATTATTATTTTTGTTATTTTTTTATTTTTTTTTTTTTTTCCTGTCTTATTAAACTGTCTTTATCTCAACTCACGGGCTTCACTTTCCATTTCTCTCCCCCGTCCCAGAGAGGGAGGGGGGAGGGTGAGCGAACGGCTGCGTGGTGTTTAGCTGCCGGTCGGGTTAAACCACGACAGTCTTTTTGGCGCCCAACGTGGGGCCCGAAAGGTTGAGATAACGGCAGATCTGATCAGAGTGTGTTAAACTAAAATTGGTGTAAGGATTAGACCTGCTTAATAGTCACTTGTCATGATGCTGATTGCTTTAATCACAACTCTGCTGCGCCTGTTTTCCAAATTGAGTATTATAGTACATTATTTTCCGTATTTGCTCTCTGTAGTGTTGTTTCTCCTCTCCGGGCCCTGGTTTCAGACCATTATGGTACTAAGTGTTATAGCAATGGCTTATGAGACGATAAGATATCTGGTCATGACTCTAACTTGGTATTTATACTCAGTAACATCGTGGACTCTGTACTTTGGAAACAGCATCTTGGGAACTATTAGCAATTATACCTATTGTTTTTCTCCATTAGAGAGTCAATCTGTGGAGGGGAAAGGGGAGGATATTTTTCCTTACTTGCTTACTCTCCCTTTCTCCTTCACCACCCCTGTATCCTCCTGGGTCACTCTGCCTTCCTCCTTCACCACCCTCTTATCCCCTGAGCTTGTCACAATAGCTCTCCAAGATATTGAATATTTCTGGAATACTCAGAATACCATAGTCTTGTTGTTCTGCCTCATGAATGCACTTCAGATTCTGCTTAAAGTTAAACAACTACTTATGAAGCTCATCCGGAGATCTGCCCGGAGGCAGTATAGTTGTGGGTGGCAGGGAGTATGGGTGGATATGGGCAGGCATCTAGAGCAGTTGGCACCCCCAGTGTGTTGGAAATTCACCCCTGAACAATGGCAAAATCCTCAAAAACTGGCGGAATGCTTGAAAAAAAGGTGTAATGATTCTGGCAGTTCCAAAGTAACACAAATCATTGTAACGTGCTGGGGCCTGGCTCATGCCTATCGAGCTGCCATTGATACTGCTGTCAACTTAGTGACAGACCCTGCGGCCACTCCAAACCCTGTGACAGATCCAACGGCCACTGTGACCCCTACGGTGGATTCTGCAGCCGCTCCAGTCCCAGCTCCTGCAGCCGCTCCAGTCCCAGCTCCTGCAGCCGCTCCAGCTCCAGCTCCTGCAGCCACTCCAGTCCCAGCTCCTGCAGCCGCTCCAGTCCCAGTTCCTGCAACTGCTCCAGTCTCAGCTCCTGAAGCTGCTCCAGCTCCAGCTCCTGAAGCCGCTCCAGCTCCAGCTCCTGCAGCTGCTCCAGTCCCAGTTCCTGCAGTCGCTCCAGTTCCAGCTCCGGCCGCTACTCCAGTCCCAGTTCCTGCAACTGCTCCAGTCCCAGCTCCTGAAGCCGCTCCAGCTCCAGCTCCTGAAGCCGCTCCAGCTCCAGCTCCTACTGCTGCTCCAGTCCCAGCTCCTGCAACTGCTCCAGCTCCAACTCCAGCTCCTGTAGCCGCTACAGCTCCGGTTCCTGCAACTGCTCCAGCTCCTGTAGCCGCTCCAGCTCCTGTGGCCGTGTCAGAGAAACGAGCTGTAGCAGTGCAAGTTGACCCTGCAGAGGGCATTCCAACCCCTGTGGCAGAACCTGTAACAAAGTCAGAGAAACGAGCAGTAGCAGTGCAAGCTGCCCCTGTAGAGAAGGTGAAAATATGGTATAGAAATTCAAGTCGTTTAGAACGCAGAGAGTCTTCTGCCAATCCAGGTAAGGCTTCTGCCAAAACTAAGTATAGAGATGACGAAGATGATGACGACGCTGGGCCGTCAAGGATTCAGGAGGAGGAAGATGAGGATGCCGAAAGAGCAACAGTAACTACCCGAAGCCTAAACGAGCGCGAGCTACGAGATGTGCGAAAAGATTTTGGTCGCTGTATAGGTGAGCAGCTTGTCACCTGGCTGCTCCGGTGCTGGGACTCTGGAGCCAATTGTGTGGAATTAGACGGCAGGGAAGCCAAGCGGCTGGGATCCCTTGCTCGAGACGCCGGCATTGACAAAGCAATTGCAGATGGAGCACGACCCACCAGCCTCTGGAGGCGTCTCCTCTCAGCTGTGAGGGAAAGGTATCCCTTCAAGGAAGATATTTTATGTCTACCAGGCAAGTGGACCACTATGGAGAAGGGAATCCAGTACCTGAGGGAATTAGCCGTACGGGAAGTGATTTATGAGGATCCAGACCTCAAACAAACATCCACAGATCCAGATGAAGTCAAGTGTACACGACCCATGTGGCGGAAGTTTGTACGGAGTGCACCATCATCATATGCCAGCTCATTGGCAATAATGGCCTGGAAAGAGGATGAGGAACCCACAGTGGGTGAAGCGGCTAAACAACTCCGGCAGTACGAAGAAAGTCTCTCCTCTTCCTTACAGGCCTGCGTCTCAGCTGTGGAGAAACTTTCTGAAAAGGTTCACCAACTTGAAGAGAATCTAGTGTCCTCCCCACCTGAACCAACCAGTGCCCACCGACCAAAGGAGAACACTTGGGAGAAACTTTCTGAAAAGGTTCACCAACTTGAAGAGAGATTATTCTCCTTCGCACCTGTACAAAGCAGTGTCTCAGCTGTCAGGGGTAGGCGTTCACCCACACAAGGAAGACGATATGGTGGGTACTCACCCCGTGCCACCCTGTGGTTTTACTTACGAGACCATGGAGAGGACATGAGAAAGTGGGATGGAAAATCTACCGCGACCCTAGAGGCACGGGTACGTGAGTTGCAAAAGAAAACAATCAGGAAAAAGGGATTCTCCGAAAAGTTTGCTGCTCCAACTTCCAGCAGACAGTCCTTCAAACACAGAAACGAGGAAGATTCTGACCAGGATTAGGGGGGCCCTGCCTCCAGCCAGGGGGAGGAAAGGGACAATCGAGTTTATTGGACTGTGTGGATTCGATGGCCTGGCACATCACGCGCACAGAAGTATAAGGCTTTAGTAGACACCGGTGCACAATGTACTATAATGCCATCGAGCTATAAAGGACCAGAGCCCATCTATATTTGTGGAGTGACAGGGGGATCTCAGCAGTTGACTGTATTGGAGGCTGAAGTGAGTCTGACTGGGAATGAGTGGGAAAAGCACCGCATTGTGACTGGTCCGGATGCTCCATGTATCCTTGGCATAGACTATCTTAGAAGAGGATACTGCAAGGACCCAAAAGGGTTCCGGTGGGCTTTTGGTATTGCTGCCTTAGAGACAGAGGGCATTAAACAATTATCTACCTTGCCTGGTCTCTCAGAGGACCCCTCTGTTGTGGGGTTGCTGAGGGTCGAAGAACAGCAAGTGCCAATTGCTACCACAACTGTGCACCGGCGGCAATATCGCACCAACCGAGACTCCCTGATTCCCATCCATAAGCTAATTCGTCAATTGGAGAGCCAAGGAGTGATCAGCAAGACTCATTCACCTTTCAATAGTCCCATATGGCCAGTGCGAAAGTCTAATGGCGAGTGGAGACTAACAGTGGACTATCGCGGCCTGAACGAAGTCACGCCACCACTGAGTGCTGCAGTGCCGGACATGCTGGAACTTCAGTATGAACTTGAATCGAAGGCAGCCAAGTGGTACGCCACAATTGATATCGCTAATGCATTTTTCTCCATCCCTCTAGCAGCAGAGTGCAGGCCACAATTTGCCTTCACTTGGAGGGGAGTCCAATATACTTGGAATAGGCTGCCCCAGGGGTGGAAACACAGCCCTACCATTTGCCATGGGCTGATCCAGTCTGCACTAGAGCAGGGGGAAGCTCCTGAACACCTGCAGTACATCGATGACATTATTGTGTGGGGTGACACAGCAGAGGAAGTTTTCGAGAAAGGGAAGAAAATAGTCCAAATCCTTCTGAAAGCCGGTTTTGCCATAAAACAAAATAAAGTCAAAGGACCTGCACGGGAGATCCAGTTTTTAGGAATAAAATGGCAAGATGGACGTCGTCAAATCCCAATGGATGTGATCAACAAAATAACAGCTATGTCTCCACCAACTAACAAAAAAGAAACACAGACTTTCCTAGGTGTTGTGGGGTTTTGGAGAATGCACATCCCAAATTACAGTCTGATTGTAAACCCACTCTACCAAGTAACTCGTAAGAAGAATGAGTTTGAATGGGGCCCTGAACAACGACAAGCCTTTGAACAAATCAAGCAGGAAATAGTCCATGCAGTAGCCCTTGGGCCAGTTCGAACAGGACCAGATGTAAAGAATGTGCTCTACACTGCAGCCGGGGAGAACGGCCCCACCTGGAGCCTCTGGCAGAAAGAACCTGGGGAAACTCGAGGTCGGCCTCTGGGGTTTTGGAGTCGGGGATACAGAGGATCTGAGGCCCGCTATACTCCAACTGAAAAGGAGATATTGGCAGCATATGAAGGAGTTCGATCTGCTTCGGAGGTGGTCGGTACTGAAGCGCAGCTCCTCCTAGCACCCCGATTACCGGTACTAGGCTGGATGTTCAAGGGAAGGGTCCCCTCTACGCATCATGCAACTGATGCTACATGGAGCAAGTGGGTTGCACTGATTACTCAGCGGGCTCGAATAGGAAACCCCAGTCGCCCAGGAATATTGGAAGTGATCATGGACTGGCCAGAAGGCAAATACTTTGGGATATCATCAGAGGAGGAGGTGGGTCGTGCTGAAGAAGCCCCACTGTACAACCAGTTGCCAGAGAATGAAAAGAAATATGCCCTGTTCACTGATGGGTCCTGTCGTATTGTGGGGAAGCATCGGAGATGGAAGGCTGCTGTATGGAGTCCTACGCGACGAGTTGCAGAAGCTGCTGAGGGAGAAGGTGAATCAAGTCAGTTTGCAGAAGTGAAAGCCATTCAGCTGGCTTTAGACATTGCTGAACGAGAAAAATGGCCAGTTCTCTATCTCTACACCGATTCATGGATGGTAGCAAATGCCCTGTGGGGATGGTTACAGCAATGGAAGCAAAACAACTGGCAGCGTAGGGGCAAACCTATCTGGGCTGCTGCATTGTGGCAAGATATTGCTGCTCGGGTAGAGAACCTGGCTGTGAAAGTACGCCACGTAGATGCTCATGTGCCCAAGAATCGGGCTACTGAAGAACATCAAAACAACCAGCAGGTGGATCAGGCTGCTAAGATTGAAGTAGCTCAGGTGGACCTGGATTGGCAGCATAAAGGTGAATTATTTATAGCCCGATGGGCCCATGACACCTCAGGCCATCAAGGTAGAGATGCAACATACAGATGGGCTCGTGATCGAGGGGTGGACTTGACCATGGACGCTATAGCACAGGTTATTCATGACTGTGAAACATGTGCTGCAATCAAGCAAGCCAAACGGTCAAAGCCTCTTTGGTATGGAGGACGATGGCTGAAATATAAATATGGAGAGGCCTGGCAGATTGATTACATCACACTCCCTCAAACTCGCAATGGCAAGCGCCACGTACTTACAATGGTGGAAGCAACCACCGGATGGCTGGAAACATATCCTGTGCCTCATGCTACCGCCCGGAACACCATCCTGGGCCTTGAAAAGCAAGTCCTATGGCGACATGGCACCCCAGAAAGAATAGAATCAGACAATGGGACTCACTTCCGAAACAACCTTATAGACACTTGGGCCAAAGAACATGGTATTGAATGGGTGTATCACATCCCCTATCATGCACCAGCCTCCGGGAAAGTTGAACGATACAATGGCCTGTTAAAGACTACCTTGAAAGCAATGGGCGCTGGGACGTTCAAAAACTGGGATACGCATTTGGCAAAGGCCACCTGGTTAGTCAATACTAGGGGATCTACCAACCGAGCTGGACCTGCCCAATCAAACCTGTTACGTACTGTAGATGGGGATAAAGTTCCTGTAGTGCATGTAAAAAATATGCTGGGTAAAACAGTCTGGGCTACTCCTGCCTCAGGAAAAGGCAAACCTATTCGTGGAATTGTTTTCGCTCAGGGACCTGGATATACTTGGTGGGTGATGCAAAAGAACGGAGAGGTCCGGTGTGTACCTCAAGGAGATTTAATACTGGGTGAGAATAGCCCATGAACTGAATTGCACCATGTTAAATAGTATATTATACTGTATGTTATCACTACCATGATTACTATAGGTGACTAATTAGAATGTATGGAAAAGAGTGTAACCTGAGCATGACATAAATGGTATGGAATAAGGGGTGGATAGATGTCCTGGTTTCAGTTAGCACAGAATTAATTTTCTTCCTAGTAGCTGGTGGAATGCTGTGTTTTGGCTTAGAATGAGAAGTGTGCTGATAACACCCCGATGCTTTAATTGTTGCAGAGCAGTGCTTATACTAAGCCAAGGACATCTCAGCCTTTGCTCTGTCCTGCCAACAGGCAGGCTGGGGGGTGCAGTAAGAGCTGGGAGGGGACAGACCCAGGACAGGTGACCCAAACTAGCCAAAGGGGTATTCCATACCATCTGACGTCATGCTAAACAATATATAGGGGTGGCTAGCCGGGGGGAGGGGGCCGGACTGCTCGGGGTTAGGCTGGGCATCGGTCAGCGGGTGGTGAGCAATTGCATTGTGCATCACTTGTTTGTACATACTATTATTACTTTCGTATTATCACCATTGTATCATCATTATTATTATTGTTATTATTATTTTTGTTATTTTTTTATTTTTTTTTTTTTTCCTGTCTTATTAAACTGTCTTTATCTCAACTCACGGGCTTCACTTTCCATTTCTCTCCCCCGTCCCAGAGAGGGAGGGGGGAGGGTGAGCGAACGGCTGCGTGGTGTTTAGCTGCCGGTCGGGTTAAACCACGACAGACGTAGAGGGGCGAAAGCATGATGCAGGCAAGTAAACTCATAAAACAAAACAAAACAAAACAAAACTCACTTTCCCAGTAACAACTTACTTGCTGTTAGGTAACTCTTACATGTTTTGTCTAACTGTTAGGAATTCAGAGTCCATAAGCATCATAGTTTTGCTTGCAGTGTCCTTTACCTGCCAATTTATATTTCCTAGATATAGCTTATAGGCTGCTGGAAGTTTTATTTTCTGGAATGTAATGAAAATTTATAGTGTTGAAAATCTTAATTTTTAGTACTGTGATGCCACTGGGCAGGAAGGGATGAAGCATTGTCATAAGTGAGAACATGGTCAGGGAGATTTGAAACATGAAAGAGAAGGCACAGAAAATAATGCACTGAAATAAAAGAAGACAGTAGAAATAAAAACAAGAGAGCATAAAAGTAATTGAATAAACCATTGAATTTAATTATACTACCAAAATACTACTGAAAAGAATGCATGGATTTATATACTAAATAAGCTAGTTCATATTAAAAAATATATTAAAATTCTTCAATTAAAAATGTTAGATTTTTAAATTTTATTTTGTAATAAAATGTTGCAGTTTCAAACTGAGAGGTTTAAGAGGTCAGAGATTTATTTTGAAAAGTATTTTGGGAGATAAAATCTAGACATTTTTAATAGAATATTGAAAATACTAATTTTTATTCAAGAAACCCTTTAAAATAGATTGTGAAATGACTGTCTTTAAAACCAATGCAGCATTGTTTTAATTTCTTCAAAATCATCCTTTTAAAGTAACTTTATCTTAATAGAGTTTTGTTTCCATTTCATAGGTATCTTCTTTTCAAGCAAATTGTATTTGCATTATTTTGATTTTATTTTTTCCTTTTGCAGTGATTAAAACTGCTTTTATTCTTGACATCATGGAAGCAAATTAGACAGGCACTCAAGATATTTACAAAAATAAGAAAGCTTATATTCATTTGGAATTATAAAAAAAAAAAAAAAAAAAAAAAAAAAAAAAGTAAGATAGACAGGAATTTGGTCTTCTTGCTCCTTGTTTTCTTCTATTTTCCATTTCCAGGAGAAACATGTGAAGATACCACCTTGAGACATACTGGATGTTACTGAGAAATTGGGATATAGTCAAGAGTAAACAGTGGACTATTGAGAATAGTCACAGAGTAAATAGTGACTATTTGCAAGACCAGCTATTTTAGTATGTCAGGTACAAGGTTCTAGCCTGAGGTCAGAGAGTAAAGTAAATTGCTTGATCTTGCTTAGAGCAGGTGTTTGCAGATACACTTCTGGGTTTGTCTGGAATTCTTGAATATGTCATGTCATATGTGAATATGTCTAGGCAACATATTTTGTAGAAACCAGAAGACATCCAGTCAAAGAAGCTATGGTGCAGAATCTCTATTATTGTGCTCCTTACTTAGCTGCTGACTGACAAGCAGAGTTTTTTTTTCAAAAACTTGTTTGTTTGTTTGTTTGTTTTCATTATATCATTCATTGTTCTTATGGAGGTTTCAAAGTCTGAAAGCTGTAGAAATCTACTTCTTCTTCAGTAAATTCCATAAATAATTATTGAATCAGGTATAATTATATATCAAGAGAAATTTCCTAAGTTGGAAATAGCATAAAGGCCTTAAAATTTTTAGCACGCTACATATGTCATCATTTATTCATATTACATCAAGTTACAGCTGCAATGTACATTATACAATCGCACTAGGCCATTAGGGAGAACAAAAATAAACACAAAATACAATTGGATTTTGAGTAGCTTCATTTTAAGTGAGTAAAAATCAGAAAGGAAAGTTTCTATGCTTCATTCTCAGCTCTTATCTGGGTCTCTGTGAACACTACAGAAAAAACTTCTGAAGACAGTTCTGTCTTCTTTCACTCTACCTTTGTCTTCCTCTTTTTACTGTGATGTAACTCATGAGTGAAGAATTCAGAGTAAATAATTAAACAGAACACCATATTCAAATATATAACCATTTATTAAAACAAATGAGGTGATTCAGTTGGGTCAATTGGTGATTCAGTTGGGTCAATTTCTTCCAAAATTTAGATTTTTGACAATATAACAAAATATGTGAAACACTGAATTCTACTGGATTATGCTGCATTAGATCAATTAAGTCAATATAACACCTTAATAACATGACAGACCAAAGACAAATATTGACAAGCAATGCGCTTTCTTTGCTAATTGCATGAAGGGTTGAAAATTTGTATGATAAAAAAACATTGCTTGTATTAACAAAAATTACAGATTAAATTAAATCTTACAGATGTATTTGAGCTGGGGAGAACAATAAAAATGAAATCTCTCAACGTATGATATCCCACAGGCACATATTCTCACTGTATCTGTTAATAGTTAAAATCCTGGCGACACAATTGTGAATATTATTTCTTCTTTTAGGAAGAAATTCTTTACCAAAAGGGTTGTTAGACATTGGAACAGGCTGCCCAGGGAAGTGGTGGAGTCACCATCCCTGGAAGTCTTTAAAAGACGTTTAGATGTAGAGCTTAGGGATATGGTTTAGTGGGGACTGTTAGTGTTAGGTCAGAGGTTGGACTCGATGATCTTGAGGTCTCTTCCAACCTGGAAATTCTGTGATTCTGTGATTCATTAAAGCCAGTTCATGTGCTGGCTGGATCACAAATACCTCTTTCTGTATATCATCTGTTTCTTAAATAGTTAATTTTATCATAATAATTACTCCTTTTTTTTGTCCTTTATCTACAATTTCAGGAACTCCAGCTTCACGGATCTGCTCTCCTAGCTTTATACCAGAACACCAGAAGTTACAGGACTCTGCTACCTGTAGCAAAGAGAAGCAGGAATTTTCACAGCATTTTTTTGGTATATCAGAACTTCCTGATTTTCCCGAGTCACTTCGCCTCTCAAAATTTGTAGCCTGAGGCTGAAAATTGATAAGAAACAGTTTTTTGTTGTTGTTATTTGTTTGTTTTGTTTTTCATTTCAGTTCCTGGCACTTTTACACATGACACTGAAGCATGCTTTTTAAAAATATTTGCAGTATTTCTTATTGCTGGAAATGAAGCGGAAAAAGGTCAGTCAAATATTCTAGAACTTTTAAAGTAAGGCACTATTTTATTTTTTCTTCAGGATTAGAAATGGTTCAATGTTTGATGATGTTTTATTTTTTATTTTTTACTATCTACTTATGAAATCACTACTTCTTAAAGGCTTTTAGCAACAATAACTGTTAATAAGGACTACTCTCTACCAAACAAAACAAGAATACCAACCGGTATCAGTTTGCACAAATTATTTGATCCAAGATATGCAGTCCTCTAATCTATGACAAGTTTTCTATGGAAGTTCAATTCTAAATCATAACTCACCACAAGGGAGAAATATTTAATCATAAAGAAAATATATATATATATATTGCTGATAAACTTATGATTCAGTAGGATGAAAAAGAAATATTAATCTCAAATTAACCACATGATAAAACACCAGTGTTCACATCAACCTAATGTGTGGACTAAAGTACCTACCTCTTCTTCTTTCAGTTCCATCTTCTTAAATGTTTGTTTTCTTATTCTTTTCAAATCAATAGACACAATAGATAAAAATATCAGAGACTGAAATTTTCAAATTTGGATTTGACATTTTCCACTGGGTGGAGTTTATTCCTTCTATTTACTGGTGTCATCCAGGTTTCAATCTCATGCTGAGCAGATGCTTTACTAATGCTTTGCACATTGGTTAATCAAATATTTATGCAGCACATGAATGAAATATACTTACATTTCACTGCAGATGATTGAGTAAGTTCTATACAATTTCCCCCGTGAATGGAGTCACTTCCAAACACTTTCAATTATTCATGTCCTAATTTGCAAATATTGCAAGGAATTCTTATCTGGCAATGCTGCTAGTCCCATAGCTGAGGAGAAGGAATGAAATAAATCCTTCCATGTATGGCAGATATATGATAATGAGTGATTCTGTTCTCTCAATATTATATACTCAGTGCCAGGTCCTGGCTAATCCAGAAATCAATGCTAATATATAATTTTTCTCTCCTATATTACAGCTGAAACATTCTGACACTTTGTGTGCTCTGGAATTTAGAAATGCATAGGTGGTTTAATCTTAAATAATATGGAAAAATCTTGTGAAAATAATATATCAAAAAACAACATATGCAAAATCTTTCCTCTGCCCTCAAAAATGTAGATTAGAAGCATTTTGAGGAATTTGAAATAGACAGATAAAAAAGCCAAGGGCCTGATTCTGCAGACTTCATGTTTATGTAGTCCTTACTCATGCAAACTGTTTCATTTTAATTTTGCTGTAGTAGGCACTAATACATAATATACTTTATTACCTTTCAGTTGTATTTTTTGTTGTTGTTGTGACAAGCAGAATGCATGATTTTATTCTTAGGTAATACATTAAACATTAATTGGAATTCTATACATAATTAAGATAAATGTGTAGTTAACCAACACACAGTACTATGCCTATAAACCAAACAAAATTTAAAAAAGGAAAACATAAGTATTGCTTCTTAAATCTGAGCTGGCATCAAGCTGGGAGGAGCTGCAAGCACACTTTAGGAGATTATTAAAATACAAAATGATCTTGAGAAACTGGAGAAGTTATCAGGAAAAGAAAAAAAATAAAATAAAATAAATAACATAGTTCACTAGGGAGAGAAACACTTGTTTTTCTGCATACCAGATTCTCTCACAAAACAAACAAACAAACAAAAAAAAACTGATCATATTAGTGTTAGACTGTGGTAAACAGGGGTATTGTCAACACGGCAAGCACTCTTTCTTTTTAAGAATTTACTGATAATGCTTCAGTTTGAATATTTTTCTCAAATGTTGGAGCTCTGTTGTAAGCAAGACACAGAGCATTGAGAGAATATTGAGAAGACAAGAAGCAACAGTGCTCTGTTATATACGACAGTCTGAAGAAATTGTAATTTAAGAAAGAGAGTTTGGTGTTTACAGTTCAAACTTTTTAAGGAACAGCTATGTATGAAAAGGGAATGTCCAGCTATAATACCAGGAAAATAAAGGTCTTCAGCTGTAATAAACTGAATAAAATGTGTGTATAAACTCACATTTATAGTAGACATCAGGAAAATTTTTTGGAACAGAATGTTACGAATGCGAGGAAATGTGGAAACAGGAGTTTTTAGGAACAGTTTTTATTAACTGCTGTCAGAAATGGCTTATGCAGAGCTCATCTCACCTTTGGCTAGGCAATAAATCTGATCTCCACAGAAATCCAGCTTCACAATCCAATAGTCTTACCTCAGTGAGAACCTTTTTTTTTTTTTTTTTTTTTTTAATTTCCTTATCTTTTCCCTTCTCCAAATTGTATTTCTGCAGCTGGAGGCTTCCTATGCACAAAGATCAACAGAAAAACAGAAAACACGCTCCTGAGGCTTTGATTTTCAGAAAAAAAAAACATGATGAATTATCAGCCCTGTGAAGTAGTTCATAATTCAACACTTTTTTTTTTTTTTTCAGCAAAAATATAGTCCTTTAGATAGCCTAAAGATGAAAAAAATAATACCTTAAAAGGGAGAATGGGAGAAAAAGAAGGCTTAATTAAATCTCAGCTTAAGCAACTTGCATTATCAATGCTACAAAATAGAAATTATTCAGAAAAATCTTGTGAAATAGTTTGATACAGTTATATATCATGATAATCTTTAGCAGTAATGGTGCTACAGTACAAAGAAGAAATTTATAATACAATAATTCGTCTAGAGACTTAAAACATTTACAAATTATCACTTGTCCATGTGTTTCTTTGCAGAAAATACAATTATATTTATTGCATGAAAATTAAAAATACATGTTGCTATGCCTGAGAGCATCATCTTGTATTTCAAAAATTTATCATTATATACATTTTTATCATGTTGCACAGATGAAGGGAAAGAAACTAAGAAACTTGAAGTAGCTGCTCATAGGTTTCTTATTAACTATAATAATCACAATATTTTCTTACTGTCCCGAAGAGATGGGAAAATGTTTAAGTGGTTTTCTCATAACTGGAATATTTGCTGAAGAATATAACATACATTTCCAATGGAAACTCTCAGAAAAACAAACAAACAAAAAGCTAACTTACTTTTAATTATTTGTCAATCTTCAGATAGAAATAAAAATAGAAAACTGTGTAACAGTATAAAAAGGTCTGTGTGAAAACATAATTTAATATAAACTGGCCAAGCATGCATATTTACAATACATTAATTTCAGTGTGTCTCTTTTATGAAGATATTTCCTATAAAAACAAAAACAAAAGCACAACAACAACAATAACAAATAACACCTGTACTATAGGATTCTTGTCCTGTATATTCAGGTCCTTTCTCTCTTTACAATTTATTTTCTCAGCTGCTCTACATAAACAAAGCTAGTACTGTAACAAATAATCTGTAAAAACAACTGAGAAAAGTGAAATAGATGTTAACAAATGGTTCAAAAGTGAGAAAAGGTGTAAAAAATTCACTGGTGTAAAAAATTAAGCTTTCTGTTAAATTTGTTTATTTTATTCCAGTTGGGAATGCATGCACAAGTTTGCAACAGTCAGGATTAAATGAGTGAATATGGCTTCAGGATACACAAGGGACAATCAGTGCTGGAATGAAGGTTTACCGCCAACAGAGAAAACCGTTTCCTCCAATGAAATAGTGATCAAGGTGGTTTTAAAGAGAAGTAGAGGAAGCTGAGGCTGGGTAGGAAATCTGGTTGCTATACCACAATGTATTAAAACAGAATTGATGTGGGAAAGAAAGTAAAGACAAAATGACAAAAACGTAGTAAATATGTTATGAAAAAACGTTTAAGAAATACAATGCAGACACAATATAGCAACAAACATTCTTGAATGCAGGTATAAAACATCTGTAGCAGTGAACACATACAATGTCCAAAGAGCCTTCAGATTATAATTAACAATTAGAATATTATTTTAATTAACATGTATTAAATTACCATACCATTAACTTTTTTTTTTTTTAATAAAATTTCATAGAATTTAAAGACATCCCAGAGGATAGTAAGTGATGGGCTAAAGCTACATTAGCTTTAGCTACAGTTAGACTAGCTTTTTGCTAGAAAGTTTATATTCATTACACATACAAACATTATTATATAGAGAGGTTCATATTATGCATTTTTAATTTCTCTAGAAAATGTTCATTGTTTTCAAACATAGCTGGTTTTAGAACTCAGTAAAAAGAATAACATTTTGAATAACATTCATTACACTGTAAGTAAAAATTTGCTTATTTTGATTGGGATGACTTTGTATTCAGAAAAGTCACCCCTCAAAAAAAAAAAATGTTGTTGTTGTTTTGTTGTTGTTTTTTGTTTGTTTTGGTTTGTTTTTTCTAAGCTTTTGAGACCGTTACTTTTTTTTTTTTTTTTTTTTTTTTTTTTTTTTTTTTTTTGTGGGGCAATTATTTAATGCAAAACTGCAAAACTGTCATCTCTAAAAGATATAAAAAAAATTATATTCTCACATGACCAAAGGTGAATTCAAGCTGATTCTAATGGGGTATAAAAATTCACTATCACTGAGAAAAAATGACTACATTCAGCTCAGCTTATCAGAATTATTTTTAAAAGATATTTTGACAAGAGTAGAAATTATAAATTTATTTAAGAATACAACTTTTTGCTTTTCATCTTACATCTTCATTTTAGATCTGTGTTCCCCATTAAGATGGTTTTGTAGCTATGGAGGAGAAACTGATGCAAAAGGTATAAACATAAAATCAGAATGCCAAACCTTAAGATTTAAGAAATGCTTTTTTTTTTTTTTTTTTTTTTTCATAAGCTCCATTTCATTTCATTTCATTTCATTTCATTTCATTTCATTTCATTTCATTTCATCAAGTCAGGAGAGGACACATAGAGACAACTGGGGCTTCATGGATATTTTCTAACTTTTCAGTCTCTCTCTTGATGGTCTTTTTTTTTTTAAGCCTTGTCCCCTTGCAAGCAAGAACCCACAAGTTTAGAAAATTGTTTTCTGAATTCATATTTAACTCTACTTTTTCAAGAAAAAAAATCAATGCACTCTTTTGGAAGTCTAGTGCCCAAATTAGCAGAACCAATGATTTAAAATCTCACACTGGGCCAAATTCTACTATCTTTTCTCATATTAGTTCCTTGATTAGTAAGCAATGAACTGAAATCAATGAACTTTTTGCACAATTCTCATTATCAGTAAACACAGAAAAATCTGACCAACAACTTTTTTTTTTTCTTTGTCAAACAAAAGTAGATAGAAATATGTATGGCAAAGTGGTAAGCAAAATGATAGAATATGCTGTTATCGAATGTCTTTTTATACTTTTGTCTTTGATAAATGCAAAGGTTCTCAACCAGTATTTGAATTCTTATTATAATTTAAAGTTTATTTATTTATTTATTTTCAACTAATCCTTTTAGTCTACGTAAAGTAATCCACATCTAGGATCTTGACATTCAGAAAAAAATCTGTCAATAGGAGTTAAAAAATAAAACAAAATAAAACAAACAAAAAAAAGCACAGTGCTATAACTTTTGCTGAATATTTATTCTGTACTCTCCTTTTTTTTTTTTTTTTTTTTACACAAAAATCAGTGCAACAGTTTTACAAGGACCTGAGTGTCCAAGAGTCTCACATGTTCTCTTGCTTTCATGTTAATTCTTTCAATTTCTTGTTGTTGTTTTGTTTGTTTGTTTGTTTGTTTGTTTCCCCCCCCTTTTTTTTTTTTAAGGCAACTATTCTTTACAAAATGTGCTGTGAAATATTGGCTCAAATGATGTTCAGCATCTCTTCTTATTCTCTGTAAAGAAGGGTTTTTCTCCAACTCAAAATGTGTTCTATTCTCTTGCTTTCACTTTTCTCATGTCTGTTCATGGTGTCTTTTTCTCTGTTTTCTTATTGAACATAATGCTGTTAAAAACCTCATAGATTCACTGCTTTCCCAAGTACTTCCCCATGCTTATGTTTGAATTCTTTATATACTTACTCTACAAATTATTTTAGCAGATGTTTAGTGTTCCTCTAAAAGGTAAAGTCGAAGCCTTATTTCCCTACCAAATCCTTCATCTTCATCTTCAATTCAGTTAGTACTTAATACAGAGCTGTAATGTTCTCAGACAAAAGGAGATCTTTTTTGAAAGTTAGAGCTAAATCAGGCAAATTAATTCTGAATTGCAAGACACTGGGTGGTACTATATATTTTCTTACATGTTCTCACAGACAATTTCATCTTAATTGTTTATGAAATGGCATAAGTCCAGAAAGAAGTCAGGTATGAAAATTAAGCATACAACAATACAGGCAATTTCCAAGAGCTTTTGTTCTCCTCTCCACTCCACCATCCCTCACCTCCTGCCCAAGCATTTAAGAATTCAATAGCTAAGGATATCTTGCTGTGGTATAAAAATTTGCTGAGTCAAATATTTTAGTTTCTAGAAATTCCAAATAAAAGAAGCAATGTTCTGTAGAAGTCTCTCTAAATCAGTCATTCTTGAGAAATCTCTGCTTATTTTGAAAGATTAAGATGAGGAGAGACTAGGTAAAAGAATTTATGTTAGAGTCAACAGGGCTAGAATCTTGTGGAGTTTTGAAGTACCATAGAATACAGAGCTCCAAGGTGATAATCTTACAGAGTAAGCACTTAAAAAGCAACATAGCTAACCACCGGGTTGCTGAAAAAATGATATGAATATTTCCTGTTCCTACTTCATGTTCTGTGAAGTGTAAGTCTTTAGCGACTTTTTTTTGACCAATGTCAATACATGATTCATGACTGGTGGGAGGCAAACATTGATACTAGTATATTTTATACCCTGTGTTCAAAGAGAATGATGCTTTTTGGCATTTTTATCTTCACCTTTTTTCCTGGAAATAAATAATCCTTTGCTGTCTGAATTCTTTACCCTAATCTACACACCCCAGGAGGCCACAGACTCTATATACTGATGTCTTACAGTGCACAATTAAAAGATCTGAGTTATGTTTATTCAACTTGTGATGATGCAAAAGCAGTTTACTGTGTAGGCCCTAGATGCATTCTGATTTTTGTTTTGACTTTTGGGCCTAATCATTTAAATCTGGGAAATATATTCAAGCATCCATATCATTTCAGGAACCAACCCAACCACATCATCACAAGGCTAATGGATTTTATTTCTACATATTGATTGAAGTGTAGCTTTATCCCAAGCTGAAGGACTCACACATTCTCTTAAAACCAAATTTGTTAGCTGACAAGTTTTCTGGGTGCAGTTGCTCATTGTTACTGGCCCCAGCATGCTGTTTGGATTGCTTATGTCACTATTCCACTGCATTTAAAAAATCCCTGCCATTAGGCGAGATATTATATTTGAACCTCTTAATATCATATGACTCATTTTTAAGGGATTAGGGAGAGATTGCACAAAGTATTCTGCTGCTGAAATAAAGGTGATGATGAGAGATGGGATGTACATGGATCAACAGCCTTTTCAACCAGTTAGCTGAAACTGGTAAACAAGGTAGTTTCACAGCCTCAGCTCTTTCAGGTGCACAGCACGACAAGTCTTCTTGCACTAAGTCTACTAGTCATTCAAAACAGATGAGCAGTACTTGTGAAAACCACAGGCACTTTTAAAGGAACAGAGTCCAAATGATTAATGGTAAATTAATGCATGAGGACCGACTTGAATTCATGAGGCATAGAATAATTTCAGACTATAATGAAGGGTTTTGTTTGAATTCAAATTGCCAGTGATACAGAGGCCTGCATGTTTGCAAAAATTGTCAACACGAAAAGTACTTTAAAAAAATGGAAAGAAAAATGAAATAAATGTTGAGCTTTTTATGATTTTTTTGGTAAATTTGTGGAAAATGTTGTCTCTTCTGCCTCTAAAAGCAACAAGGAGGTGTTATGCAATTTCTTCTGGTTAGTTTTTATCAGTGTATGTATGTAATTTGGGGTGTTTCCCTCTTTTCTTTCGCTGTTGTAGCTTTGTAGGTTTTCTTACAAAATGTGTGCCATTCCTTGCAGCATCCACAATCTTTCTACATATTTTGCCTATACTCAACCAACAATATACATATATTAGTTCTGAGTTGCACTGCTAATTTAGAAACTGACACCATCTTTCAATGCATTTAAATGAAAAATAATTTTGGATTACACAACTACAGATATTATTACAAATTTTCAGTTCGATTAGTTTCATATCAATGTAGATAATGTCACATTTAGACCTAAATTACTGAAGGCTTTTCATGACTTTCCTGCAGGTAGTGCACATAAATTAAAACCACCTTCTAAAAAATGTTGTTCTCAGTTTGCACAGTAACCTAGGCACAATCGTTTCTGTCAGCATGGCTAGTAACAACACGTGCCATCTATGTCCTGGCTTCAATCTAGGGGCAAGACTGAGCAGTGCAGCAGTCCAACTGCCTAACTTCCCATCAAACCTGTTCTTCAGTGAATATGTTTCCATGGAGATTAAATCTGAGCATCAGGGCTAGCAGTTTTTTTCCAAAAGGAACAACATTTACATAAGAAAAGGACCAGGATCCTGGTGTGTGCAGCCCAGCAGGTAAGAGCAAGCTTTGTAACACTGCACATATCTATGAATAGCCATTCATCATTGCAGTATTTCTATGGAATAATACAGTCTTTGCCTGATTTTTCACTGTGTCCACCTCTACAAAGTTTTGATTTCTTTCTGGAAAATGTCAGTGACAATAGTTACAGTGATATATGCAATGAAAACAAACTACTCTGTGATGCAGAGAATACTTTTGTAATTGCATTGTTCTGATCTTGCATGTCTCCACAGATCTTCCTGCAGCAATTTCTCACAACTTTGAAATTTTTCCAGCAGTCTGAGCCAAAGTTATGAACTTAGGCCTTATCTAGTTGGGCTTTGCACCCTCAGTTACAAACATCTGGACCCCCATGGAGGGGGAAAGGTTACAGAAAGAAGTTACAGTAAACTTCTAGTCTCTTACATAACAAAACAAGATCTATGAATTTAGACTCAAAACTCACTATAAATGACTCCGTCTTGGTGAAATAATAAATTGGAAGCAAGACGAATAATTTTAAGGTATGCCTGTCTTTTTCAGATTTCTTTCTTCCTGGTGAGAGTCCTGGCCCATTAGCATTAATAAACTAACTTTGGTCTTTGGAAAAGCTTCTTAGTTATTTAATGTATTTTATAATGAAGGGTTGAAGCTGTTTGGAATATCCGTTAGAATGGATATCCAAGAAAATAAAATTTACTCTTTAGTACTGAGGAAGGAAATCCAGCCTCCTACAGTGGTAGAGTTCTCCTATGTAGCTACCCATATAAAAGCAAATATTGCTCATGATTCTTGTTTGATTCTCCAATCAAATGACCTGACAGTTTTCTGGAAGAAGATTAAAATCCAAGTCACTGACCCCTGCTGTCTACCTGTCCCTCTAACAGAGGTTGCAGGGAGTTCTGAACCTCCTTTGTGCCAGTTCCTTTCATCCTGGTTCACAATTGCATTAAATACCTTTCCCAGAAGGGGAAAGGTGAAGCTGGGCCCTACCAGAGAGACCGGGTATGGTGAGAGTTCCACTGGTTGGATTTAAATTGCCTCTGAAAATCTGTCAGTGGCTCGGTTTAAATTCTTTATCCCATACCCCTCCAACCTCTTTGCCTTGGAGAATTAATGTGATAGGCCTTTGAAAGCAATTCATTAATGATTGAGAAGTCTCTGTAGGCCAGAAGCTGAAAGGATGAATTTTTCATATGTATAGTGAAGAAGTGCAGGTAAATAATACACATTTTTAGAGACTACTGTATATTTACCATTAGGTTTTATTCACATTGAAAATGAAATGCTTTTCTTCTAAGTACATAAATAATTCTAGTAGGGAAAAATTAGTTGTTATTCCTTCTGAACTTTGAGGTATGGTTTTTCCTTTTGTCTGAAAAACATTCTTCAACTCTGCACAATATTTTTCAAACATCAGAAGCTTTTTATTAACCAAAACCAGTGAGTGTTTGAATGGGGAAGGTTAGGGGAGAGATGTAATCTGTAGTCTAGCACAGCTCTCATTCTTTGAAGCTAGCAAAGCATTCCTACTCTGTGTGTGTGCGTGTGCACACAGGCATGTGCATAAATCACTTGCTCAGGTGAAAAGCTTACATTAGCAGCAAGTGCAAACTCACGTAGCCAGGAAAATCAGAGGCTGACACAAAATGGCAAATATACTGCAGCATTAAAGGTCACTTAGAAAATTTCTGACAATTTGGAACATTAGAAGGTCAAAAATCAACAGCACATTGTCCTGTTTGGTTAGACGGTGCTACTACACTCTCTCTATGGACTCTTATTATCTAAAATAATTGCATGCTCTTTTGAAATCAGACAGCCATTCAAAGACCGTATTTCCCATTATAGTAAGAAATGAATCAAGTGTAGTGAACAGCTTATTTTATTCCAACAGTCCTTTTAACATGCAAATAGTAGAGTCAATGAGCATGCTTCTGTTTATGCCATTAAAGATAATGTAGGAATAATTGACGATCCTTTGCAAAGTTGATGAAATTCACATAAAATGTATAATACATTTAGAGTAAAACAGCCTGTAAAGCTGAAGTTAACATATCTTCTTTCTATGACTGAAAAAAATACTTATTTATATTTTTCTATTTACTGGAATGGGTGTCCTGGAATACAAAATACAGGGATATTGTATTACTGCAACGAGGAACACAATTAAATCTCATCCACATTAATCATAAAAGCCATTTACATATGCTTAGTGTGATAACAGGTAAGTGTTAACAAGGATGGGCTGTTGGCAGAAGCAAAGTTGTTCAAGAGACTTTTGTCTGAATGGATATTCAGCTTCATTGTGACTGTTAATATTCTGCTTGTCATGCCTTTGTAGTCCATTGCGTAAAAACATTTAAAGTCATTTACAGAAAAATATGAGACTATAGACAGCATGAAAGGCCAGCTTTTCCTGCCTTGTGATAGTACAAGGTTATGGTGGTTTGAAGAGATAATGTCTTTAGGTAGAAATTATATTGGTTTCCAGACAATACTGTGGACATGCAGAAATAAAAATAGAATGACTACAGGTAATTCTGTCAAAGGCTTAAATATAAATGAGCCATTAAAAAAAAAAAAAAAAAAAAGAGAAGTGGGCATGGGGGCATAGGAACTTTTCATCTGAGTTTGTCATGGGCAATTCAGAAGGTGGAGCAATGAGGGATATTAGACAGTTTAGCAGCAGTGCACCTAAAGGTAGCCTGTTGTGAACATGTGAACAAAAGATCTCATTAAGAAGAATTTGTTTATTTATTTAATATTATTCCTGATCTTTCTTCCCTGAGATTAAAATAGTAACAGAATCACTGCTGACTACTGATATATCAAGCTCCTTGTCCTATCATTTATGGATTTCAGCCACCCAAATTATGTTTATTTTTCTAATTGTTTTGTTTTGAAAAGCCTGAAGATTATATTTTATGAGAAAAGGCACTGAAGCACAGACAGACTGGGAAACGTCTTGTGGATCTTAGCAGAGAGAGAAAAAGATATAGAATTTCTTCTCCCAGCTCACCCCATTACGTTATGAACAAAAGAATGCTTACACAAAACTTACAGAGAGCACATTCATTTTCACTCCAAATTTCAAAAGATACTCTTGACAACTCCTTAAAGTAAGGATTTCTGGGAACCTATTTTCTCATGCTTCTGATACTAGCCCATCCTGATTTCACAACACACAGACTGTGCACCTTACAGAGACCTCTATAAATGCATCCTGCTGTTTCCACAAAGAAAATGTGCGAGCCATGTTCAAAAGGATGTCATTGTTAAAGGACAAAGAAGTCATGATGTTGGCCAAACTTTAAAACAGGTTTTGTCAGTATCATGACAACATCATAGAGTATATGGAATTATATTAGTGGGGATTATTGAGAACCTTACCATGAGCTTCACTGGATTTCTTAACATTTGAGAAATATGTGCATCTGGACTGAAGTTGCAAAAGGTGTTTTTTAAAAAAGGGGACATGAATGCTACTTCATACATTATAAAGCAGAATGTATTGAATATGTGTGAATTTGTGAACACTTTTGCTTCATAAGGGGTATCATAATAGAACATTAGTGAGCTCTGAATGGGATTATGGAGACATTTTACAGTAACCTACAAGTATAGTAACAGCAGCAATTTAGTTATTATGAATTACATTGGATTCATATATATATACATTATTTTTTTTAAGAGATAAGGAGGAAGTATTTAACCTATTTTTTTATAAACAGGAATGTTTAGAAACAGAAGCATATTCTTAAACTATGAAACCTATGAGACCTTCAAAGACATTGTTTAACTCTGATACAGTCAGTGGGAGTTAGAAAATCTGTGCCTGGTACTACCTCATTTTACTTTAGAGTTATCCAGATTAAAGATTAGGAAATATATATAATTTTTTAAACTATTAATATAATTTTGGTTATTGACATTGACTTCTTAAAAATGGAATCTAGGCTTACAAAAAAATGAAATGTAAGGGACAAACATTTGCAACCCTAGTAGAACAGATATGTTAACTGATTTTTGTGTAATATTCTACTCCTAATCTACAGCCATGACATCCTAAAAATTATCTGCTGGAATGGAAATGCCAGTGATCTCTCTCTTATTCCAAACTTCTCAGCATTTCATTTTATCTTAGGAAAAAACAAAAAACAAAAAACAAAAAAAACAAAAAAAAAAAAAAAAAAAAGGAAGGCTGTCACTGGTCTAACATGACAGATGATATAGTAGTAGGAAGTTGTCTCAGATTTAGGTCATTGTTATAGACAGGATTTGAATATAATAAACAGGCTCCTGATTTCATGAAAAGAGATTTTGTTCTTTCAGAATAAGCCAGAGTTCTCATCTGTTTTAGTTTGTGATCTGTTCTTTCTGAGGAGAATTAATTAAAATGTTGAAATAAATAAATACTGGGTCATGTCTTTTTTTGGTTTCTCTTTTTTGACATTTGAATGACTAACTTCTCTGTTGCTACAGACTCAAAATAAACCCCAAACCTTTCATTTTCTGAAGAGAAAGTTTATGCAGAAAACTAATTCTAACCTTCTATTCCAATTCCAGTGACAGTAGTCCCTTCTCTGTAAAAGCAGAACTGTCTGCCAGTAAATTTCTCAGATGTCAAGAGTCAAAGTATGAATATTAGTGAATGTAGGTTTTCTGTAGATAAGAGAGATCTGAATAATTTTGTGACCTTTCAATTAAGTCATGCATAATAAGTTTGTTTGCTCTTATCTTCAGTTTCATTTTTTTCTGCTTCTGTGTATAAGCCAAAAACTTGGAATTTATCTAGCCATGGAAAAGATAATAGAAATATTAATGTAAAAATTGGTTTTATACTACTTTATAGAACTACCAATTACTTAAACATATGGCTGTGGCTTATATATACAAGCAGACTCTTACCTCCTAGAATCTACTAGGCATATTTAGTGGCATTTGCTCTTTGCTGCTAATGGTACAAGTCTTGCTGTGTTCTTTTGTTGAAAGCAATGATAGACTTGTTCCCTGATAAAAGATATACTTAAAATATGTACAGTAAAAAAAAATAAAAAATCCCTTAGGTAGTATTCTCTAATGTTCTGTAATATTAATATTTCCCATAAATAAAGACTACAATAAATTGGACACTGGGGTAGGATACATTGTACTCAACTGTAGAGGTCTACAATGCAGTTTTATAACCAAGCTGAGCTGCTTTCATGATTGGTGGAGAGGAGTGAACATTTTTGAAGCAGGATTCATGAGATGTCTTTTCAACATCTACCTTAGGGTGAGAGTCATTGTGCTCTGAAAGTGGCTATTTCTCTCTAACGATGAAGAGAGCGTAGGATGACTCTTTCAATATATATGAATAGAAGAGACGGGTGCCTGCATTTGTCAGATTAATCCCATACACATCTGTATACACATGCATCCATTTGTTGAAATACTTTGGCTAAGGTCAGTGTGCACAGTGCTTTCCCGAGTGTAGGGCCACCTATAGGTGGATGTATTTTAATACCAAGGAACTATCTACCCCTAAAAGTATTTTATTGCCTGACTGCATGGATGTCAAGCAGTAACACAGTGTAGCTGGATCATGTTCACACTGCTTAACCCTGGTCCTCCACCTAAATTTCTTGCTAGGCAATGGCTGTAGCAGCAGTCCATATCATTTGGCTGGCAGATTAATTTTTATGTACAATTCAAATAAATGAATGGTAGTAATAAAATTATCAGGACATATGGAATAACCATGTGACATTGCCACAAAGGCAGCTGATCACACAAGATGACTCTGCTGGCAATGATGTGCCCCTCAGCTAAAAAGGATAGTTTGTGTCCTGGATGAAAGTCCCCCACACCTAGTTCCTCTCTGAATGCCATCTCAGGCTGGAGCCTTAATGTTGACTTGCATCCACAAAATGTGCATGTAAGCAAAATATTTAGAATGAAATACATACTCAGGTCTGCCTTCCAAATAATGTTTCTAATCTATGTTGGTTAGAGATAAAATATGTGAGAAGACTCTCTGAATTTTCATCTTCTTAACTGCTGTTATCTTCTTAGAGACTTCTTAGAGCCTTTAGAAACTATTTCTTCTTAATATACTTAAATAGCTTTAAGACAGATTCATTTTTTCTTTAAATACTCACATATTGACTGTATGAGAACAAACCTCTAATTTAGCTCAGATCACTGTAATAAAAGTAATATTTTTTTTCTATGCAAAATGTGCAATCCTTTATTCACCTTAGTTGTTTTTCAGTTATTGGTATTTTAGAATTCTAAAATGTGTGTTACTATTTTACAATTATAACTTTATGCATTTGTAGGGTAGGAAGGTTCTACAGAGAAATCTGGGTAGGCTGGACTGATAGGCTGAGGGCAACTGTATGAAGTTCAACAAGGCCAAGTGCCGAGTCCTGCCCTTGGGACACAACAACCCCATGCAACGCTACAGGCTAGGGGAACAGTAGCTGGAAAGCTGCCCGACAGAAAGGGACCTGGGAGTATTGGCTGAATATGAGCCAGCAGTGTGCTCAGGTGGCCAAGAAGACCAACAGCATCCTGCTTTGTAATAGAAATACTGTGGCCAGCAGGACTAGGGAAGTGATTCTCCCGCTGTACTCGGCTCTGGTGGTCACAGCTGGAATGCTGTGTTCAATTTTGGGTCCCTCACTACAAGAACGACATCAATGTGCTGGAACATGTCCAAAGAAGGGCAACAAAGCTGCTGAAGGGTCTAAAGAACAAGTATTTTGAGGAGTGGCTGAGAGAGCAGGGGCTGGCTAGCCTGGAGTAAAGGAGACATTATTACTGAGAAAACCTGCAATAAAAGTCCAGAATACATGCACTTTACATGCACATGCACTTTACTTGTCACATTACTCATCAGTGTAACGTACAGTGCTTAGATGGCAGAGAAATAGTTATTCAAGCAACACCATATCATGGAAGCTCAATGAATGATGCTGACTACTCATTGCACAGAGATTCACTAGTGTTTACCTTTTTTTTTAAGTGCTATAATTTAAAACAGATATATGTAGGCTACTAAATATAGGCTAATTTTCTCCAATTAAAAGATTTTTTGCTGTTACAAACATACAAAATTCCTGTTGTTTCCAGTGGGAGTCGGACAAACTTTCAGTATTTGGTCTTTTTGCTCATTTTAGAAAACATAGAAAAAATCACAGAAATGTTTTCACAATGCTAGCAATTTAAAGGTACTTTCTTTTAATAACAGGGTTTTTCTAAATCTATATTAACATCTTTACCTCTAAATTACTCTCTTCCAAACAGTATGCATTCCGAATACCCATCTTCCCACTGTGCAAATTTACTCACAGAGGGTCTGTTATCTCAACAAGATTAGTCACATCTTTCACATTCCCTGTATGTTTTTAGCTAGCTTTTCTTATTTATTTATTTATTTATTTATTGTCCATTCCCCTCCCCAAGTCATTCATTTGGGTCTATAACACTTTTTTTATAACACTTTTTTTTTTTTTTTTTTTTTTTCTCCCAGGAGTATCAGGTCCTGGCAGACTCAGCACTCTACACAAAGACGTGCCAAGTCTTCCTTGAGCAGGGTCAGGGGAAAGTGTTTAAATACTCTATTAATTTAAATTAATTAAATATCTATTTTGTCATATAAAGATGCACAACAAAGTACTCCAGTATAACTGACTTAAATAAAACTGAGAGGTTGTTGGGCACAAAACCATCAACCAAATTGTGTTCAGGCATCTTTCCTTCCGTGTTAGTGGGAAGATGCCTAAGACTGCCTGATCTTGCTTTGGCTTTTAAGTATTTAATTTTACTATTATGTTTCATTCCATAATACTAGAGGAAAAAAAAAATCTAACTTTTAAAATGTTTTTATTTAACTTATCACTAGACACACTTGTCACAGATGCACTAAGCTCAGACATTCACCCAAGGATTTTTGATTTAGAAGGTAGGTCTGAAAAAATAGTAAAAGACAGAAGAGCACTAATCAGGTGCCATACAGACCTCCTGTTTGTTCTGAAAGGTTTTTTTTGTTTGTTTGTTTGTTTTTTATGAAGCAAATGTGCAGAACATTGAGATCAACAGTGAAATTTCAAGTATCTTTTATACACATGGATCAGAGGGTCCATAACCACATCACCCCGGAGTTCCAAATGAACTACAAAAATCCAGCAAAAAGTAGTTTCAGTGTCTGCCCCTCAGATGATAACTCACTGAAGAAGAAACGTTTTTTTAATATGTAGAGAAGAGAAGGACAGGACAGGACAGGACAGGACAGGACAGGACAGGACAGGAAAGGAAAGGAAAGGAAAGGAAAGGAAAGGAAAGGAAAGGAAAGGAAAGGAAAGGAAAGGAAAGGAAAGGAAAGGAAAGGAAAGGAAAGGAAAGGAAAGGAAAGGAAAGGAAAGGAAAGGAAAGGAAAGGAAAGGAAAGGAAAGGAAAGGAAAGGAAAGGAAAGGAAAGGAAAGGAGTCTAGTGTTTTTTTCCCGGAGGTGCACGTCCATTATGATCCCAGTAAGAAAGGCAATCAAACTCTAAGTATCCGTTAAAATGCTCCAGTGTTGCATAAAAATGAAAATCCCTTTAGGCAGTTTGTCAGTATTGCTACAGAATAAAAATCTCTTTCAGATGCCAAATGAGAGACTAGCTCAGCATTTCAGGAAATCAAATGAAATATTTGAATTACATGTACATACTGAAACATGGAACCTATCAGATGTACTCAACCAAGTGAGCTGTATCAGCCTTTCCTTCTTCCACTTACAGAATCTAGTCTCATGGCTCCCCAGGATCACCAAATTTGGAAGATAGAGACTGTGGATTCAAGACCACAAAATAGTATGTCTTCTAGGGAGCAGAGAAAGAGAGATGGAAGTCACAATCTCTTTCCTTCCTAGAACAAGCTGAGAAAAGAAAACACATTAACTTCTTGGTTGTTTCTTGTTAAGGTCTTCCATTCCATCCTAAAGGTATACTCCTGTGTTTATCCAGACTTTTTGATGTATTAAATGATCTGTGACAGGTTCTTCTATGTAATTTGAGAGCAATTCCACTTTTTGTCTTCTTGCCAGTGTAAATTCATTCAAAATGTAAGCTTTTCACATTTTACATACAACCATGAAAGGGTATTTTTGTACAGTATTATTTCTTATTAGGAAGTGCCTCTATTTCCCATTCTGTCTTGCATTACATTTAGCAGCTGAGGAGCCAGTGAGCTGAATATTCAGCCTGGTGATTATACTCCAGGTGTATGCAGTTTTCAATCCCAGACAAAAAAAATGTTTCTCACCAGAATTCCCGAGACTCCTTTGACATTGTGAAAACATTGATTAGATATTTCAAATATTTGAAGATACTAAATAAATATACATGAGGAAGAGGGTGTGAAGTGGGTGGGTTGTAAATGAAGAAAAATACATTGTTTTTCATGGTAGTGTGCAAAAGAATAGCCTCCTTTAACTCTAAATTATCTGTCTTGTCTGTCAGACTGTTTCCTGCCTATGTTCAACAATATTTCTAAATCCAGTGGTGCCAAAAGAAAAGTATACCCTTAATTTCTTATTAGAGAAGCTTTTCTAGACGTTTTTGCATACTAGCCTTCTTATACACCATGAACCACAACACTGTGAAGAAAACCTAAAGCTCTGAAGAAACACAACAGATTGTAACTCTAGGAGCAAAGAACTTTCCCTTGTCCACTCTCTGTGTGTAGTTTGAGGAAATATTCCTTGTATTCCTGATGCACCCATGTCCAATCAGTCTGCCAGTGAGGTTGGCTGCTATAATGAGTTTTATGCAGAAAATAACCCAGGGAAGTTAAGTTAAGTTAACCTGCCCCCTCTCCCCTCCCCCCCAAATCAAAACAAAACAAAACACACACACACAAAAAAAAAAAAAACACCCACAGATCTCTCAATGACAATTTTAGTTACCATCTTTGAGAGTTTTGTTGTAAAAGCTCCTTGTTTGTATCCCTATTACAGAATAGATACATGAGCTAACTGCAAACAGAGTTTCCCCATTGACCTGAAAGATGTTGGGAATTTCATACCACAAATTCTTTCCTTATCCATTTGTGTACAATCAGACAATATCTGATAGAACTAGATTAAAATTAGTTTTTATTTTCAGTTTTTCCACACTCAGTCCTTCAACATCTTGTTTATTCAGCCATAGATTCTCAAGTGACATGAATTCAGCATGAACAGTGGTTCCCAAGATGTAGTGAGAAAGTAAAATCCTTCAGGGATTTTCTGATAAAACAGTGTAACGTTATGAAAATTAAAGACAAGGAAAAAAAATGGAGAAAGGCAAGGACAAAAAAAGAAGACGAAGGAAATGTAAGGCATGAATGAAAGAGTGCATTGAGATGTAGCACAGAAGAGCTGCAGACAGGCGAAGATTAAGTGAACTACATACAGAAAGCAGAGGACATCTGGTCATTACGGGATTATAGAAAAGCAATTGCACAAAAAGAGCACCAGAAGCTGAAAATAAGGATGATGTTCTGAATCACTTGAGATCTATAAGGCTATAAGTATGCAGGAGAACAGAATATACGTATTTTATATTGTACACGTTTATATTATACACATATATTATGCACACATATATACATATATATGTATATACATATATTTTTGTGCGTGGGCGGACTGGAAAAAGTGACATATCTTCTTACAGCATGGTTATAGAAATGATGCAGTTGTAATGGAGACACACATGAACAAACTCAAAACAGGTTAACTGAGTACTACTGATAGCAATCTGTCAAGCACAGCATATGTAGATTTATCTTTGCCTTCTGGAAGCTATGTGTGCAAAATGTTTATGAAAAGACCTTGGGTAGAAAAAAACTTGTATTTTTTAGAATCAGTTTTCTGGTTTTAAAACATGATTAAGCATCTGCAAAGTAAATAAACCTCCTCTGATCAACAGTCCTGTTCACAGATTTCCCTTAGTCTGGATCTCGGGGTAATAAATTTTTGAGTTTGAATAAACTTTGCTCACTTTTGCCTGATGGCTTTATTAAACAAATATAAGGAATGGAGTTTATTTTCTGTTAAGAGATACTATACCTAGCCAGATGACCAGTCCCAAAACGGAGACTACTGAGGACCAAAAAAATAATTAAAAAAATAATTCATTGTAAACCTCTTTGAAGGCACATGTTGAGAAACTTGGAAGGTCTACCCAAGAAGATGAAGATTTGCATGCCAGTTTGCATGCCAAACTGGACAGCTGTGGTTCAGGAGTAGAGGATTGCAGAGCTTGTTGGTGGGAGTCTGTCAGGCACCTTTGTAGGACTTCATTCCTCCATCCCACCCAACCCTCTGCAGCTTTCCTTTAGTGCTGCACACCTGCATGATGTCTGCAGTGCAAAAATGTGGTTGTTGAGACAGCCTCTCCAAGAACATCTCTTAAAAAGAAATGACTGCACATTACACTTAACAGGGAAATTAAAAATCCTCTCAAGCAGGATTCAATTTATTTAGAAAAGCCTCTACAGGAAGTCTCTCCCCAGGGATGTAGTTCTGGTAGAAAATTATGCACTGTACATGTACATGATAAAGCATTTGTTCAGAGATGTTTCATATTCAAAGATGTCATGAGAGCTCTGGTCAACACTGTCATATCATTGCACTGTAAAGGAATTGTAAAAGGGAGCAAAAAAGAAGTGTAATTCTGGAAATACAAACAATTAATTTTATTTATTTTTTTTTTTCGAAAAGTCATTCGGATATAACAGTGTTTGAAATCAAAACAAACAAATAAACAAACAAACAAAAAAACCCAACTCCTTATACAAACATTGATACACACTTTGTTGAAAAGCAATGATTGTAAAGAAAAACAAAAACAACCAGCCAAAAGCAAACCAGTTTGATCTAGTCACATAAGCTATTGCAGACTGTTGATTTTGTCTGTCCTTATTGTAGTTCCCAATGTTTTTCTGTCCCACTGAGATGGCCATTATATGGGTATACTTCAGAGAGAAGTGATAAAAGAGATTTTTTGTTTGAGAAATAAAGCTTTGTTGTTTTTATGTACTGCATTACTAGGTAAGAGTATAAATAGAAAGCAAAACAAATGTATCCTACGTACAACCAGACTGAAAAATACAGCAGCAGGACTGAGTCTAGACCAATATGCTATACTATCTGCAAGGGAAAACAAAAACACTGAAGAGATCAGGCTAAATTTATACAAAAACCTTTAAAAGCTACAGTATACTGAAGTGTACTGAAGTCTCCACTTACTGCTTCTCCTTTATATTTTTGCTATCTGAAATTCACCTGAAATCATTTTAAGGATTGCGTTACAGCCTGCTTTCTGTGAATAAAGCACACTGTTTTCTTGCCTCCAGTGCACATAATATTCTCTTATCTGAAGGCTCCATTTGTATCAAGAGTGTGAAAACACCATGTAAAGACCAAAGCTCATTTGCTTGTAATCACTCATGGAAATCTTTCTCTAGCTGAAATTGTATTTTGATATTTTCAATATTTATATCTTATTGCAATGCATGTATAAGATATGAATTCCTCTTTGCACTACACTTGTTCACACAGAACCTTCCATTTCCAAAGGCATCTCATCAACAAGGACCTTCCTTACAATATTGTAGGGTAAAATCAAATATCTATACAATGTCTCTCTTAAATAAGTAAATTAAGGAAAAAAAAAAAAAAAAAAAAAAAAGGATTAAAGCAGCTGAAAAGATTAGTGATGCTAGCAACTCAGGTGCTCTTGAGCTCTTTATTTGAAGCAATTTCACCAATGAGATATTTTCTTCTGGTAGCAAACTGCTTACAAACTAAACATGATTTTTAAAAACGTGTATTTATTTTCAAATTCAAAATATAGATGTTGACAGAATATTTGTGCTATAGATGAAGCGCCTGCTTAATAACTGTAATCAAACAACAACAGATGCATTGTTGTCTGTGGTTCTGAATATTCATGCACATGTGGCATCAGATACATTTTCTAAACCCTTCTTCCCTCTTTTTGTTTCTTGCACCAAAAAAAACAAAACAAAACAAAACAAAAAATGTTGCCACCGGTAGTTATAAGCGCAGTTATGTTTCTGCACCTGTTTCAGGGCTATTGTTTGGTCATTTGATTTGACTACTGAAGAGTCTGGTGATGCCTAACACTGAAATCAAAATGAGAATGATCCCAGATGCGATTTAATAAGCAGAAGAAGTCTGGTAGCTGAAGCTGTTCTCACTGTTGTGATAATTGATATTTTTGTCTGTTTGAATCACTGAATGCCAAAATAAATTCTACCTTTTGGCTACTTAGGGGCATAGACTACAAAGATAGTTGGCAGTGGATTTAGGAGCATCCAATGGAAGCTGTCACATGAAAAAAAATATATTATTTTGGTTTGAAATACCAGTAAAATGTAACGACATGGAAAAAATGGTATACTTTCCTGTATTACATTATTTCTACTTCTTGCAGGTGAGAGAAAAGAAAAACAAAAGCAAGTCTAGGATGGGGAAAAAATGATTTTGTTTGCTCATCTGCTGTAGCAAAGAGAAAAATAAATATCTTTGTTTTCAAATTTATAGGAACAAGTTTTGCTTGCAATTATACCAGGAACTTCTTAAAGACAGGCCTTCTTTTTGTTTAGCACTGCACACCAATGGGACTGAGACAGCTGGAGTCCAGGAGGCTGAAATTTGTGTGTTGATTCAGCTGATCAGAATAAGCAGAAAACAAGAAAGAAACAGGTATATTACAAAGTATAAAAAAAGTGTAAACAGCTGGGGCTCAGCAGCCAGCATAATTTAGACTATGGCCTGTAGCAGTTTTCACCAAGGATGTAAGCCCTTTTCAAATACACCGAGTGAAAATATATGTCCCCAGAAGCTTTGTTGATCAAAGTAATGTCTTCAAAGGCCTCACAGGCACTTCAGTAAAAGGATGCCACATTCTACTTGAAATGGCCACAAGTAGCAAAAAAATAAAATAAAATAAAAAAGAAAAAACATCAACAAAAGCAAACAACAAAAAACATTTGAAATTGGAGCTGCTTGAGAAATCATGAAAAGATAGTGTCAATAAAAATGTTAATAAAATTCATAATATATTTTCCCCTTATAATTTTTTTTTTTTTTTTAATGATGCCATACAGTCTTTTTTTTTTTTTTGGGGGGGGTGGGAGAGGGGTTGGAAGAAGGTGCTGTTGTTTGTTTCTTTGTTAGGTTTTTGTTCTGCTCTGTATTTTGCTTGCTGGAATTCTTAAAAATACAGTAAAATAAAACAAGAGTATTGCTCATAAATTTGTCACTCCTGGACTCACCAAGCAAACATACCAGTAAAAGTTTGGCTCTGTGAGGACAAAAAATGTTGGCATTCCATAAAAGCTGGAGCCCTGATTAGCTCCCCTTGCACATTCAGGCCTGTCAAGAATTTGTGGCACCTTACATCTTATAGCTGAGTAGAAACCAGGGATTTTTTTCTGTCATAAACAGCAGTACTTTGTATCAACTGAATGCCTGTAAGGTGTCCTTATCAGACTAGAACTAACAGTAGGGCATGTTATGAAATCTGAATTTTCCCCCCTGGCTTTTAAAAGACCTGGATACAAACAACAATTTCTGAAAGATAACGCACAACAACAGTTAAGTGCTGGCATGGATCCTGTAAATAAAAAAGAGCTTGTACATTACTGTTTTGTTGGATCGAAGACCTCATGAACAGTAGGATTCTAGACAGTGACTTATAAAAACATAGTCATTTGAGCATTTATTGGATAATTTATACTGCAATTTTTAGAAGCTTGAAAAACATACATCTTGTCCATCTAAGAGTAAAAGAGGGGCAAGTGAAAAACAGTAGGTTGTGATTTTTCTGAAGGCCTTGAAAATTTTCTAATTGATGCTCGAGGTCTGGAAAAGGTTATTACTAACTCAGTGTAGAGGTGAAGAATCAGCAGTACCAGAATAGTTCTGTTAATTTTACCTAACTTTCATGGGACAGAGATGTTAAATATGATGAGGAAAGCCTTGATCTGCATTAAAGATAAGAGAAAACAGGATTTGTTGTAAACAAAGTTAACTATCTTCATGTAACATAAAATTTTATTCAGGAAGCACAGAAAAGAGGTATCCTGCAACAGAATGTGAGTTTGTGTGTTATTTACACAGGTGCCTGTGTAACCCTCATCTAGGTTAGAAAAAGAATGACAAATATTTGATTAGTGACAAAATTAAAATCCTAATTATCAACAATCATTTAAAACAAAAATTACCATACCAATATAGCTCATTGCTGTTCAAGAGTTAATTCATCTGATTGTCTTCTTGGCTGTTATGCGATCAGATGCATTGCAATTTATATGATAAATTAAATATTCATTCAAATGAATTATACTTCTGACATTTTTCTGCACTACTAGTAATTATTACTGTGACATTGAAACTGTGTATGTGGGCAGTATGATCCTCAAAACTCATAATTTAAGTTAGTAAGTAGGTTCTTCACCTTTGATCCCCATCAAAACCAAAATTTTTAGTCTTTTGCTGCTATAGTTTATAAAACTAAACAGATAAATGACCTCAGGAAAGAAGATAAAAATAAGAATAAAAATATTAGTGTAGACTGGTAACTGGCATTTCTGGACAACATGCTTTCTTGTGTTTATGTTGAAAGACAGATGAAAGTGTGTTTGGACAACACACTTTCTCTTGTTTAAAACGTATTGATACAAGAACACTGATGTTCTTTTTTTTTTTTTTTTTTTTTTTTTTTTTTGTAAATAGTTCTAGTTAATATTAATAAATTCAAATGCTATTTATACATACATAGTAATTGAACTGGATTATGGAAAGAGTATAAATTTAGTGGGATTAAAAAACAGTGGAAATAACTTTTTTTTTTTTTTTTTCCACATGAAAAGCCAAAATAATGTGGGAATAGTAAATATTGGATGGAGCTTTGATTCCCTGATGAATACTGCAACATTTGAAGAGAATGACTGAGAGCTTTGTTTAAAAAAAATAAATAAATAATATAAAAAAATAATAATATTAAATTGAGTCTGAAAATTTAAGAAGGAAAAATGAAAAATTCTAAATCTTTTTGAGAGCCACATATATAGATGTGGTGGTTTTGCCCTGATGGGAAGCTGAACTTCACAAACAGCACTCTCACTCCAGCACCTCAAAGAAAAATGGGGTGAAAATACAATGGAAAGGGCTCAAGGGTTGAGATAAGAACAGGGAGATCAGTCAACAGTTATCATCATGGCCTAAACAGACTCAGCATAGGGAGATTAATATAATTTATTGCCTATCACTAACAGACTAGAACAGTCAGAAACTAAAAGCAAACTAAAAACACCTTTCCCTCATCCACCGTCTTCTACCTCCTCCTCCCAAGAAGCTTAAGGGAACAGGGAATGGGTGCAGCGGTAAGTCCCTAGTGCTTCATCTTCTCCGCTCCTTCATAGTCCCTGCCCCTGCTCCACCTGCTCCCCGTGGGGTCCCTCCCATGGGATGCCGTCCTTCCCAAACTGAGCCTGTGGGGACTGCCCACAGGCAGCAGCTCTTCAAGAACTGCTCCTATATGGCTCCGTACCACAGGGTCCATACAGGGTCCATCTGTCAGGAGCAGACTGCTCCAGCATGGGTCCCCCATGGGTGGCAGCTCCCCCCAGACCCTTAGCTCCTGTGTGGGCTTCTCTCCATGGGCCATAGCCTCCTCCAGGCCACATCCACCTGCTCCACTGGGGGCTCTTCCATGGGCTGCAGGGGGAGAGCCTGCTCCACCAGGGGCCTCTCCACAGGCCGCAGGGGAACTTCTGCTGCATGCCTGGAGCACCTCCTGCCCTCCTGCTGCCTTGGGGTCTGCAGGGCTGCTTCTCTCACATTTTCTCACTCCTCTCTCCCAGTTGCTGCTGTACAGCATTTTGTTTGTTTGTTTGTTTGTTTTCTCCATTTCCTAAATTCGTTCTTCCAGAGGCCCAACCTGAGTCACTCACTGGCTTGGCTTTGGCCAGCAGCGGGTCCCTTTTGGAGCCGTCTGGAGCTGGCTTTGATCTGACATGGGACAACTGCTGGGCTCTTTCACGGAGGAAAACCCTGCAGCCCCACACTATCAAGCCCTTGTCACGTAAGTGCAATGCACTACAATAAAAGAGTCACATACCTCAAAGTTATTTTAGAGGCTATATGTGGAGGGGATATCATCTGGTATATGAATGAATTCTTCGTATTGTCAACTGTGTTTAATACTTTAGAAATAAAAAAGACAGTCCTGGCCCCAAGGAGCTGACAGATAAATTCAAATTGAACAGCAGATACACACCTAGCTATGTGTGCCAAAATGTGATACATATAATGTATAAAAATGTCCCAAAATATAGTTTGAGATTAATGAGTGGTACCAGTGGCACTTATTATGAGTTAAGTAATAAAAAATTAGATTTCTGTTTAGATCTTGCAAAATATGTTTGAACTATGTGAAAATTTCCTTAAACATTAGTTATTATAAATATTCACTGTATGTTTAAATGTGAATGAAAGTAAATGGTCATACAACACATATTTTAGTAAACTCATAGTAAAATAGCATAAATCAAGGACTTTGAATCACAGTGAAAGTAATGATACTTTTGGAGGCATTAGGCACAAACATAATACTTCATGAGAAGTATTATTAGAATTAAATTAGAAATCTCTTATTAGAATCAACAGAGGGTCATAGATAAATTGCATGATATTTAGGTTACGAGTCACAGATCAAAGGATTAAAATTTACTATGGACATATGCAGATGTACATATATCACCTATCTACATGTATATAATAAATTTATATGACACATACACATAAATAAATAAGTAAAGACAAATTTATCGCCAAAACAAAATGACTGCCAGTGACAAAACAAAACAAAACAAAACAAAACAAAACAAAACAAAAAAACTATATAAACAGGAAGAAATGGTTGGCAAGTACTTACAAATTTGATCATAAAAAGGGCTTCATCTATTTCAAATGAGAAATTTGTAAATAATTAGTCAATTCTTATGAACTGATGAGTACTAAATTGCATGTATGTAAAATCTTCATTTAATATTGTTTAACCTGATCTTTTGCCTTTCAATGATTCCTCTCCAAACTTTTAACTTTTATTCATAAATTTTATTCATAAAACAGCAAACATATAATCTATCTAAAGGTCTTTTCTGTTCAAGTAACAGATCTCAGTAACAAGCTAAATTTTATCATCTTTTAAAATTTCTGATCTGATTCATAGATACTCATCTTCTTAACACATTTGTTCAATCTTACCCAAAGCATATTTGACTGTATTTAAAAGGGGAAATGTATTCATACTTGATATTCTCTAGTCAATGTAGTGTCTAAATATTCATTAAGAAAAAAATCACATAAGAAGGAAATGGCACCCTGAATAGAACTGACTGTAAGATCAGGTTTAAGATCTCTGCACATAACAGAAATTCTAAACAAATGAGCTCTATGAATACCAGAAAACACTGATGCAAGCCTAGAAACCATCCTGACTGGCAAGGGATATGTGTTTCATTTTCGATGTGTGACTGTTAATATAAATATTTAATGAAAATATTATTTAAATATTCAGATATAGAAATAAATTAATGGAAGCACCACCAAAAGCAACTTGCTTAATATTCACTAAATGAAATAGAATCATTTATCTTGAACATTATTTTATTCTTTAAAGAAGTTGCACACTTTGCACATTTTAGGACAATTTAATCATTACATCATTAGTATGAATACTCATTTTGTTGTTGTTTTTTTGTTGTTCTTGTTTCTTAAATGAGATGATAGAACTTGGGGGGAAGAAAAAACAATGTATGCCTAGGAAAGGAAAATATACTCTACACAAAAGATTGACTTATCTGTATTCAGACTCACCAGAACCTTGTATAAATGTTAACTTTTATAGTATTAAAAAACAACAACACTGTTTGTAGGTGTAATAGATAACTGAGCAGTCCTACTTTCTAATGAGTATTTTGTTGTGACCCAGAATAAAATAAAAGTGAGACCAGGTCATCACGAGCTTCCTTCCTAATTTGCCTAGATCACTTTTAGTCAGATGTTCATTTAGAGTAGTGCTTCAGCAATGTATCTTGACAGAGAAATAAAAGGAAAACTGGAAGTTTATAGCCAGTCATTAGAGATGAATATTTTAAAAGCTCTGTGCTGACTAAGCTCTTCTTAAAAGTGAGAAAGGATCGCATAACATATCTCTCTTCCAACATATTTTGAATCTTTGGTTATAAGATTTCATTTGATTTAAAACTTGGCAGCAAATTAACCTTATGTTTTCCACATTCCTCCTCCTCTTGGCAACAGGGGCATCCTCTAAGTTACTCTAAGTTACTGTTATAACTACTATAACAACTGGCTGAGGGGTGCCTGGTCTCTGTAGCTCCAGTCAGGGCCATTTCCAAGGCAGTGTTAGGCTGCTCTTTCTGTTCAACAGTGCCAGTTACCAGGGAAATCCGTGTTCTTTAAGGTTTTAAGCAAGAAGTTACAAGAAACTTGCATGTGCATTGCCCACATTCTTCATGAATATACTGAACTGAGAAAATACCCAGAACCAAGCCCAAGACATGCTCTCTGGAGCCTGTTTAAATATCCCTGCAGACTGAACAAGATATCTGAACAAGATATTTGACAAGCTCTTAAATCACTACAGTTATTTTCTATCTGTTTATACATTCAAAGACCAGTGATGCCTCACCCAGCCCCCCAGTAATAATAATAATAATAATAATAATAAACAACTATGTCACTAATTCATAAAGACCAAGCCAATAATCTGTTGTAGGGATTTGTTTTAATGCCAGTGGAACAAATTTATCAAAATTAGCCTTTTAGCATCAACACCAACTGGAAAAAAATGTTTGTGACAAATACATCTGAAGTGCAGGAACATACTATGCAATTCCAAGTATGTTTTGCTGAACATATTAACCAGTAATATAATTTATTATTGACACATTTTGACTTTGCAGTCAGTAACCATATATTTTCAACACAAAAGAAGCCATTTGTATGACTAAAGATTTTCTGAAAAAAGAAATCCATAATTAAATTGAGATGATGAGACCATACTCATTGCGAAAGATTAATCATGCCCATTTAGTTGATAAAGCATTTATTTTTCTTTTCCAGTCTGTGCTGTTACTATGTATCCAGTTCCTCACAAAAATCCATTTCTGCTTTCTAGAATTATATAGCACCAGTGTTATTGTTAACCTGCCTTATAAAGAAGCATTATTTTCAAAATAGGAAGCCAGAATGGTAATGAAATGGTAACTACCACCCCAAAATGGCTACTTTACTACTATGACTAGGTATACAGAAAAATGACATTTATTAGTACCTTTCCTTCTGTTCTCTCATAGTCCTTTAAAAATACTGCACAATTTCATCAGTGTGACACCACTGAAGCACAGCCACCAGTACAGTGGAGCAGATATTTTGCTCCCACTTGACAGTTGTTGGTTATTATGACCTACTTTTTTTACATTTATTTTATTTTTTTTCTGGAAAGCAGAAATTCACCTACCAGGAGATAGGCAGAGACCATCTGCAATGACAAATTTCACAGTTATTCCAGGCAGCATTGTTACCAAAATTCCAGAAATGAAAACCCAGTTGCTGTTATAACTTAAGCCAGTTGATGTAAAATGAAGCAATGTATTCAGTATATTTCCATGATATTACCAATGAACAGAGATTTGTGTTAAGATCATAAAGATCATGAATGCCTTTCTGAATTCAAGCCGAGTATGTTTGAACCATTTAGATTGTTTAGTCAAATAAGGCTAGGTTCTACTTCCTTGAGTAGTTAAATATACCTAAGCTCAGAAATCTGATTAGACAGATCTTTGTATTATACTGACATAGAGGAAATGAAATGGGAATGTGTGATCTACATACAGGATGTAAAGATTGTTTTATCCTTAGGTACTAACTGTCTTACACTGATGAAATACTTCTAATTTCTCCTGCAGTCAATGGAAAGAGACAGACATTCCACAGAACAAATATGAATTATTCTCTGAAGCACATCTCCCCCTCCTTTCCTTACCCTACTGATCGCAGAAATACCATGGCATGGCTATGTTTTTAACCTACTTTTTAGCTGATATATATGCCTATGATATAAATGTATGGAGAGTCAGACAGCTTAGCCTAGTGCTGTGCATAGACCTAAATGGGTCTACATTGGTCTGTCTACTTGGATGAATATCCCTTGACCCTGTGGATGAACTCCTGTCCTTTGGAAGTGATTGAGACTTCTTCCATTGCTTTATCTAGACTCATAATTTTATGCTTTTTCTATAAATACAGATGAGGAATAGATCCCTATGAAAATAACTTTTATTTAAAAATGTACTTTTCCTGCCACATATTGAATAAAGTCCAAGTTTGCTACTTTCTTATACAAGTTTACACATAAATACTCACCATCAGGTTGTAAGATTAAACAAACAACAACAAAAAAAGTGTATTAGCTACTGAGTCCTTGACAATCGCACTAATTTTTGAGTTTCTATACTTTGAGACAGTACATTTCTTGTATATGTATGTAAGAGAAAGTATTCTGAAGATATGATCTGAATAATACACAGCAAATTAAGAATTGATCTATATGTTTTCTAACATGTTTTGCATGAAATAAATCAATTAGAGCCAAACCATAATCCATTATAAATGCAGTAACTGAGCAGCTCAGATAATACATGACTGACCAAATCAATAAGAACAAGGCAAAAATCTAAGTCAGGTTGAAAGGTTCAGGAAAAAAAAAAAAAAAAAAAAAAAAAAAAAAAAGTGGATTAAAGAATGATCAGGTTAACAAAAGTATGAAAGAAATGCATGATCTTTACCATACTTTTCAAAAAACAGATCTTATAATTCAGTAAGAATTTGGTTAAGAATGTGAAAAAATGTCAGTAGAAATAACCTTTTTTTTAATTATTATTATTATTATTTATTTTTAACTAATTGGGCCAACATTTTTAAGCTGCAGCTAAACCTCAGGCCTGGAATTCCACTGACTTCATACTCTCCTCCCAACCACAAAATCTACTCAGCAACTAGAAACCAACAGGAAAGAGGAAAAAACTATACAGAGACTGGATTAGGAATGAAATAGATTTACATTCACAGACAGAATTAACAAAAGAACCAAGGATTGCAACTAAAAATATTTTGTTCCTTTTATTCCATCCTTCCAGACTGAGCTTAGATATTTTCAGGATATCAGGCTTAAGCTTTTCTCGTTATCTCAAACTAGGCCTATTTACTACAGATAAAGATAAGAAGTCAGCAACACCAGTCACACAATATTTTGGCTTTCTGCTCTTCTACATCTGCTTTTATGTAGTTCTGTAGTTAAGAGTAGAGATGGAAGGTATGGCAAGGTTGATTCTTGCTTGGTAAGGAAGCAGCAAGTTTTAGGAAAAAATTCTAAGGACTGGCAAAGGACTTTTCAAGTGATTTGAGTTGCATGATACTTAGGTTTATCTGGGTTGCTTGCATAGACAAAGAACACTAAATGATCATTTCTGCACCAGTACCTGATGTGCAGGAGGAAAGTAATCTTGAAGTTAGTCTATATTTTGTGTTTGCAGTTTCCTTTACTGACCAATGGAAACAAATCTGACTTGTATTCTAACTCTTTACTTTGCCTGCCCTTAGAGTGGTCTTTAGATTTGTTCAAGAACACAACTACTTAAGATGATTTTATGAGAAAGAGATAAATTTTAGAAAGATAAACAAAGAGAAAACTATCAACTTATCTCAAAAAGCTATTCAATTTATGTTGCTTAGAATGTCTGCTAGTGAAAGATAATGGAGGTGAAGTTAAATAATATTGCCTTTTGTGAAGGAATATTATATCAAATATTAAGTTTCAGTATCCCAAATGTCTATGAATGCAATTAATAGTAATACAAACAACAACAATAATAAAATATAAACCAACCTAAATCAGGTCCACAGTCGACATAAATTGAGAAAAGTCTATTAATTGCAGTAAAGCAAATTACATTCTATGTCAATTTTAGTAGGAATATTTACAAGTCTTAGCATTCATAGCAGTGTCTGCCTTTTATGGTAAAGGTCTGGGAGATTTTTTCTAGATAGAATGAGTCTCCCTGATAGCAGCAGTATTCCTGAAAAACTGACGAAGAATATAAAATGAGCAAATTTATGAGGTGATACATATGCTGACTTTAGAGCTTGAGAGGTGCAGAAAGAGGACATTTATATCATGCTTTATGTAATACCTGAAAGAGAAATCTCATTTATACATGTGAACAGTGTGTGGATCCCAAAGGATTTTATTAACATTAACCATCAAAGTCTGTTTATATAATAATAGAAGGAAGCACTGTTAGGGATACCATAAACATGGGAAATAAGATATGGTTGACAAGAGGTACAACTAGCAAGCTAAAGCAAATTTCAGTTCCCAAGGACACATTAAATCAAGGTCATTAGATCTAAGAATATTCCTTAATCATCCATTAACTTTCACATTATTCTTTTTCCCTATAATAGGAAAGTACTGAGCTGACTAATTGTGCATGTAAGGTGAGTAATAGCACTAAGAGATATTCCAAATGCTTTCTGGAGGCATAATTTAAAGAGGAACAAATTCCCACTTAAAATACTTAGAAGGAATTGATCCTAGTCTGACTACAACAGTAGTGATTGCAGGTTTGAATCTTCAACGAATATATAAAATATGGAGATAAACCATAAGTTGATGTTAATAATGCAAGTATAGATCTAATACTACTAATGTCCCCCAAATTCTGGGGGGCAAAATTCCTCTTTCAGACCAAGTTTCCTTTTAATATTACTAACAGTAACACCTGAAAGATATAAGAAACTACAAACCAAAAAACGTAGTAGATTATTTGATACAGTGCAGGAAGTGACACCAATCACTCTAATAAAATATTACGTTCTATCTTAAGCAAGTCACATCTTCACTAGAACTACTGAAAGGAATCTAGTCCAGGACTTTGCTTCTCTGATATGTCAGAAATTTTTCCAACATGGTAAAGCTGTTTGTTCCTGGCCAGCATATTCTGATTTTATTGAAAAGCTTAGTTCTCCTCTCTGACTTGTTTCATAAACAATTTTCATCCTAGCTTTATTTTTATGCCTATTTCATTAATGAAAATATTAAAGACCTGTTGCTGGACTAGTATTTCCTATTATTCTTCCTCTAGTCTGATAGTTTTTCTTTCTCTCTGCATGTCTTTGACTATGTCTCATGTGCCATTCTAACTAATCACTTCTCACAGTGAACAAGATTGCTTGTTATTTTGAAATCCAGAAAAAAATATTCTGCATTTATTTTTCCTCAAAATTCTATCATATTAGCAAATAAAACTGCGGGACTAGTCTAGCATGATATAACATCACTAATACCTTGTTGCATTATATTTTTGTTTACCCACATCTTTATTTAGGCTTTCCTTTAAAATATTAAGTCTTTATTGGTGAAAAATGGGTCAGTTTGATAATTACTTGGATCATTTCTCTTTTTGTTTCTTAGTGGTACTGTGCTAAATATCATTCAATGGACAGTAGAAAAAGGAAAATATTTATGGCAAACTTTCAGGTTGAATGAGTTCAGAGACTGTGTTTACCCGGTATCTAGATAGAATATAGGAGTATAGTAAGTACCTGGAGTTTTAATTACACCTTGATTTGAGTAGTCTAATAATTGCTATCATGTTCAGTGCTACCCCATACTCAACATCCTTTCTTTAAATAGAGACAAAAGATTAACTCAATATTAGTCATGTTTAGATTATCTTCTCATGATGCTGTATTTATTATACAACCTAGGGGTATAATATTCTTTCCTTCTTCTCTTTACTTGTACGGGTGAAGAACCTGAGGTTTAATTTTCTCAAATGCTTTACCACAGATTTACAGTGAAAATTTCTGACTTTTTTCCCATGCTTCCTGATGTATATGTTTATTTTTTTTTTTCACTGTCCTTTATTACATGCTTTACCTCCTACAGCTTTTGCAAGACATCTCTTTTTTTTTTTTTTTTTTTTTTTTTTTTTCTCTCAAGGTATCTATAGCCTCCTCTTCTTTCTGTGGCCTTATGCATTTTCTTTAGTGTTATACAAATATCTTTGGCACACTAGCAAAAAAAGTCAGAAAACAAGTCTCCAATTGAGCTCATAAGTCCACACTTTATTTTCTCAGTTTTAGTATTAAAAACATGAGTGCTGCACCTAGGTCTTCATGCCTATCAGCATATCTCAAATACCTAACAATTTATCCTACCTTCCCTTCCCTTCTCTTCCTTTTCCTCACCCTTCCCACGTATCTTGCAAAAACAAATAAATAAAAATAGATAAAAATTGTCAAACTATTATAGTGGGAGTATTCTGAATACCAAAGCAAAATTTAGTTAGGATTCAAATCTATGTCTTAAACTGAAGGTTGTAATAGGGAAAAGGCAATCTGAAACTCTACTTTAAATCTGAGATTTTAAGTCACTGCATTTCATAAACGGCTACTTTATTGCAAGTAAGTTAATTTAATCAATTAATCATGTCTAAACATACCCAAGTTAGTAAAACACTTTTGATAGAGTTATGATCTATTTAAATAGCATCATCTAAATTTCATTAATTTTTTAACCCTCATTAATTTCTAATTTTCAGGTTTTGGATGCTTTTTCACACTGCTGACATTTTGGAATTGTACTTGTCATCACATACTTCCTACACTGGCACACGATATGAAACCAAATATATCCTTGTTCTCATGTTGTGCAATATAGAATCAGAAGACTGAAAGATTAAAAAAGTCTCTGTCTTCCATTTCATCTGATTTTCTGCTTAGTTGTGGATAATTTTTCAGGGTAATGTATTGTAATTTTTGCATACTGTTTTCCATATTTATTTTACAGACAAACATCTTCATATTCAAATGTTTTTAAATGTATACAATAGAAAAACACGGACAGAATGAGCCAGAGGATTAAGTATTAAAATGTATTTTCCTGAAAACTGGAGTGTAAGTATAAACAAATATTTTAACATCTCCAAAACTCCCAGCTTCTTAAATAGTCTGATTCTTTAGGAAATTAACAAATCTGTAGCAGAGACAGTATATTGGAAGAAAGAAATGAAAGAAATAAAAGAGAAATATGGAATGGACAACAGGCTGTTCACATGTGATTCATTTAGCAATTCTCTATGCTCACTGTAGTATGGCTGATAAGTGTGGAATTGTTATGTATTTCCTCTGGTTCTTCTGACAGTCATGTTTGCCTTTTAAATAGTTTTAATTTTAGCAGTCATGCATTTTCTTATCTATATAATGCCTGTTTTGTTTGTTTGTTTGTTTGTTTGTTTCTTGTCTTTTCAGAATTTGTGATATAAAATAACATATTACGTTCAAGATTTTCTTTATGAGCAAAGATGAAGCACACCTTATATATAGGTAAAGCCAAGACTTTATATGTAATACAAGTGACATCTTAATATCTGAAGATTATTAGTTCAGATCTAGTTATTAATAAGACATTGTAATAAGAATGCAATTAGAATTGTTTTACCTACAATTTTACCTACCTAAATTGTTTTCTATCCCTTTGCATGGTGCTATGCTCACCTTTTCCATGCTCTCCTGGGTCCTAAATTTTCATACTTTACGTCAATGGCTGTGATGACAGGGGTATCAGTCAGCACTTGGCAGACCTCACCAGGACAAATATGATGTTGATGGTTTCTTCTTTCTCATTCTAAGACCCACTTGTGGTCATGTATTTGTATTTGTTAGTACCCTTTTCAACCTTTGCTCTTGCTTCACTGGTCTGCAGCTCCAGGTAACATCCTAGTTTGCTGTAGATGGTGACTTTTACTTACATTAGATATTATTTCATTCTTCTATTTGTTACCCCTCCCCAAAAAAAAAAAAAACAAAAAAACAAAAAAACATTTTTGTGCAGCTCCAGGTCTGCATTTATCTAACTGACCACTGGTGAGCTGTCTGTAGCTGTGGAGGCTGCAGTGCAAAGGTTGGACCCTATCACTTACCACCCTGTGCCTGCACTCCTCTTCACTGCATTGTGTGTCTCTGCTTCTCAAGGCTTCTGCCACCCTTCCAGGACTGTACTACACTGTCATTGTGTTAGAGTCATAAATACTTCATTCTGTCATTATGTATATAAAACTATATTGTGAGTTGTACCACACAAAGTTACACAAAATGAAAACAAATTATTGACAGACACCTGGCCAACTAGATGGCCGTCACAACTAAGCCAAATTTCAAAGAGGTCAAGAAAATTTCAGAAAGAGCAGGCCTGACAATCCTCAGTCCTGAATGCCTACCTAACTTCCAAACAGAGCTTATAACCTGTTATTAATAATGTCAGTACTTTGAGGCTACATAGTTCCACTGCTTTTTGGTAAAATCTTCATTAATGGTACTTAAAATCTTGTTTTGACATCGTCAGAAAGCTGTCTACTGAAACTAAGTATAGGCACTTTCCCGTTCCATTTAATCATGAAACCATTTAAATCAACATGAAATCATATTAGATACAAATGCAAGGGTGCTGGCACATTCCAGCTGCAGTATACAAAAATAATTCTGATTGCATTGACAGATAGCAGCAATTCCCATGCACTTTAGTGGATAGAAATGAAATATTAAAAATGAATTTGTAACCCAGACATATGTATCTACTTATTTGGCATATTATCTTTAACTTTTTCCACTTTACTTCCTCAATCTGATAAGTAGCTGGTCATCAAAACGTATCTGGTACCACACATACCTGCAAGGTTCCAAAGAGGACCTTGCTCACTCTCCAGTGAGCTCTCCCTGACCTGTATTTGTGTTTCTTGGCTTTTCAGCCACACTCCCTCTCCAAAATATTCCAATTCATGGATGAAGATGATAGTTTGCATTTGCTGCAGATGGGTTGGGACCTATCTAGGTCCACTGGTGGAAAGATTGTTTTCCAATACTAAGAGTAATCTCTATTCACCTTTCTAAGGTAAAAATCAGTTTTCAGATTCCTGTTGCCTTTTTTTTTTTTTTCCACAAAAGCATTTCAAATATCTTTAACTGTAATTTAAAATATTCTGCCATAAGCATATGTGTTAACTGAATTAAATATTGCATAAAAAATCTCATATAATCAAACCGACATTCAGGTGCCAGTAGTGGAAGCAGAAATGTAAGCAATAAGCATGTGGATTTTCATCTCTTAAGTGCCAAATGTTCCCTCCCTTCCTATGTCTTTTGTTTATCTTCTATTTGGTGCTTCGCGTTCAGTTTGGTTGTATTGGAATGCAGCCTATTGTTCAAGGCTTCAAGGCTTCACAAGAGGACTTTGCAAAATGTTATGGGAGCTAGGAGCATCTGGCTGGTTTGGCTGAAACTCCCTAACAAGCTTAGTTACTGTAGGAGCTAAAATAAAACATGAAGCTGAAGTAAAAGATAATGCTAATGAGAAATCTTCTTGGCATTAGCAAAACAAAAATACAGCCAATTTCATACCTTGCAAGTTTACTAAGCAAAATGATAAAATATCTCAGCAAATAAGAAACAGTTATTGGATATATTACCAAAGCCACTGAGAACTACCAACCAAAAATACGCATGCTTTAAATGTAAGAATTTGTCTGCAATAGTGAAAAGCTATAACTGTTTTTCCCTTTCTTTGTATAAAATATTTTATTTTTCTGTCTCATAAGTATTTTTAACCCTAAATTTATATTTTCAGATTTTATCTTTTTCAGTGAGTAGGCTGAATAAATAGCCATGGTTGCTAGGTATTGGTAGGTACCTCCATTTCAACCCAAAAATGAACTTTTTGCTGCACTGTAGTGATCTCTGTGTATGTTTATTCACCAGTATTATCACCGGTGATCTCTGTGTATGTTAACGCATTGGTTTTATAAGCCTGAATGTGGGAAGGCATGTAAGGGTGCCTGAAATGTATAATATTGTAAAACTCTAAGCAAAATGTATCTCTTCTGAGAAGACTCCTGCTTTTTTGTGTCCTTTCTGCTGTGACCTGAAATTCAGTCCTGTCTAGTTACCTTTGAGGTTTGCAAATATGGAATTAGTCTGTGAAGTAGACCTGTGAGACACTGTCCTATTTCTTAACGGAGGAATAAATAAAACTCATACAGTAATTGGTGTGAAGATACTACCCAGCCTACAAATTCAAATGAGTCACAGTACCTAATAAAAAGGTTAAGTTTCTTTTTCTAACTTTCTTGTAACAAAAAATGACTTGTGATGAAATATCTTGCTAATTTTATTGTCAGGCTTAAGAACTTCAAGATGAGATTTAAAAAAAGTATATCAGTGTCACTTGAGATCAGATCTGAATTCACATTAGTTCTGTAACCTGTAGGCACTAAGAACATCATAAACATATATCCAGTGGGACAATATAAGTGTGCAAAAAAGGAAGAAAACTGCTAGTACTCTAAAGATCCCAATTTTTACCTTAAACCATTAATTTTATTATTATTAATGGTAGATTTAAATACAGATGTTATCTTATCTATATTCTTGATCTCAGTCACTATGTATAACAACACATGTCACTGTTCATTTAAATGGTTCGAGGTGTTTCACTTCTTTGATAAAGTTGCAAAGATAAAAATTGAAAGTTCCTTCCTCTTAAAGTGTGTGAACCATGGAGCCTTAGCCAGATTGGGTGCTGTGCAGCCTCTGAGACACAGCAAGACAAGGGACATGGGCATGGGTATCAGAGAGAAGGGAGCAGAATCATTCTTCAAGAAATGCAAGAACTGACAGTCCTGAGCTAGTTTATATTTTATTATTTATTTTAATATATTTCATATATATGTTTAATTACTTATTTTCATATATTTTAGTATTTATCACAGTGTTTAAAACACTTTCATATGTTTTCTTATTTGTTTCTTTTCTAAATGAAAATAAAAAAGCTAGACTTGCTGTAACCACTTTTAAGAAAGTTTTTTACTGCCTTGTCACCCTTCTCAGAGCCACTTCTATTGCACAAACATATGTCTGATGAAAACTTGGTACACAATTACAATGTAAGCAAGGCAGTGCAGCTGATTTCTAATAGCACTATAATACTTCATTTTTTAATACAACCTTTTTTCCTAACAGCCTCACATTGAGCAGAAGTGAGATTTCTGCAGTTTTCCCAGATCCATTTTTAAAAGCGACAGATTTCTAAGGCATAGAAAGCCTCAGTTTCTAAGGCCCTTTGTTTTTTCTCCTGTAGTGGGACATACTTAGAATTCATTCATACTAAATCTCATTGTTATCATGTGTAGATCTCTAAAATTCCCCTGTTTGTCTCTGGTTCCAGACTAATCCAAGCCACGTTCATCTCCCTGCAGGTGTCTCTGCTTCTCTAATCACCTCCTTTTTAAGATTTTTTAATAAATATACAAAAAAGTCCCTTACTGAAGAATATACTAACATACTTCTGGCAAATTTTTGCCTTGATGAAAATCAAACATTAACCCAAGTTTTTGTTTTCTGCCTTCTAGGCAATTTTGCTCTCTGATTTTTGGTATGTTACAGGTATTCAGAGAGATTGCAGTACATTAGAAGGCTAGAAAACTTTTCTGGTATTCTGGACTTTATTGTAAGAGATTTCAAGAAAAATTTTCCCAATAGGTCTGTGAGCAGGCTATATTTTGCCACAGGTATTTAGATGTGGCACTATCGGTGAGCCTCAGTGAGGCCTGGTTTGTCTGGCTTCTCAGGGAGCAGACACCAGCTCCATAATCAGCCACCTTCCACCAGAATGCAGATAAGGACCACTGATGTAGGTCACACACAAAAGGCACTTAATCACCGCTCTTCCTTGGAAATGCAGTTTAGCTCTCAGCAGTGACATTATGGGCACTTAAAACCACCTCTGAAAAGAAATGTCAAACACTTTAATTAGTATTTTCTTCAGCCAGGCTATCACCTCCTTAGTCAGACCTCTGCTCTTTTCCAGCTTTCCTCAGATATTGCATGTCTCTTTTAAGGAAGTTAAGTTGTAATTCGATTAGAACACAGCAACTTTAACCCAAACTTAACAGCAAAGGCCCTTTTCTGTAACTAAAAATTGTGAAAGGTGGGAATGAATATTCAATTAGTGGCTCCTTTGGCAGCTAAGAACCATGAAAGGCCCCTAACAATGTCAAGTAGTAAGCACCAAAAGTTGCTTTAAACACAGACATCTTGCCAAATGATTTTAACTTCAGATTATAATTTCACAGAACAGTTGCTGTGAGAAGGAATAATACGAGTTTAGTCTAGTCAGAACTTTAACTGGTGTACAATTTATAGCCATAGCCCTTCCTACAGAGTGAGCCAAGAAAAAGGGAAACTCAGAAGTGAGGAGTGCTTTATGCAGTCTTTTCTGAGTGCTTTGTACATCTAAGAATAAGTTGTCTGATCTCACCAGCAACCAGACACTGAAATTGAACAGCCTGAATAGAATCACATGCCATTGAAGAATTCCTGTTGTCACGTATAACAGTGAAATGAAACGACAGTTTTCCTGGTGCTTTTTAAAGTAAAGGAACCTGTTCCTTTATTGTCTGTTGGAAGGATCCTGTAGTCATACAGAATATATTTACATTGTCATGTATTCTGCAGCCAATTCTGCATTTCTACTTAGTCCCTCACCCTCCACCCTGCCATCAACACCCTCTACATGCTTGGCCACATTTGGATTTTGCACCAGTGCTTATCAGCTGTCTTCTTGAGTGTGGAAACTTGCATGCAGTGGAGAAATGAATAACACTCCAGTTCTGCACCTACGTGTATAAGTATGTGTAGTATAACCTGTATAAAGGTTGGTAATATGGATATAACACTGCCAGACCCAGCTCTATTTTACTTCCCTGGAATCTTTCAAAGCTGTCTAGCAAACCAGGCACTTTATTCAACAGTTATCTCATGCTAAGTCCTGGTAGTCTACTGTGAAAGGCCATGGCTGGTGATCTGTGAAACAGCCTTTGCATTCTCTGGTTAAATCCACATCCATCATATCAGTTATTTTAGAAGCTCATATATAGCTGCCTATATAGCCAATCTGAGATAGCTCATGTTGTTTTGAACATTTGCAAAGAACATCCAAATTATTATTTAGTATTTGGGAAATTTTCTGTGCATTTACTGTATAGAAAACATAAAGAGTCATTCTAGCAGTGGACTTGCATTGATTCAAATGAAAAGAAAAAAATAAAAAAAAGGTAGATGTTTTATTGCAGGCTTAATATCAGAAATTACCTTTGTCATACTTCAGCGTGCTGCTAGAATCTCTCAAAATTTCATGCTAAGGGTAAGCAAGGCCCCTTAGAGCCCAGACTACACGGTCACTGATCTCCTAGATCGTGCACATTGGCTGTCTCCCTATCGGCTTTGGAGTCACCACTGAGACTTTCTGTCCAGATGCCATCTACAGCATCACCAAATGTCTATAGACTACCAAATGTCTTGCTGGAAGCAGTAAAGAGGAAAACAGAGTGGTCAAAGGTGGTAATATATGTCTTCTAAACACATAAGCCTCTTTAAAACTTACTTTGATTGGTGGATGATCTCTGGCAGGATTCAAGGGTCACGAGAACACAATGCCAAGGTGTAAACAGCATACACCAGAACCACATCTTATCTTGTCCCTCCTTTCAATATAGTTCACCAACCCATCTTCACCAGCTGCCAAACTTCCAACCAGAACACAGAAATGTGCACTTAGTTTAATAAACAGCATTTGTCCAGCCTGGATTTTTTTTTGTACAACACAATTTCAAAGCTTAGGTCACTACTGGAACCATCATAATATTGTAGTACATGACATAATCTTGCTGCACAATAATTTCCATGTGACTTAGAAATCCATAACCTTCCACGGTTGATTCATAATCCTCACTGTTCTGCTATAGTGCTGTTAGCAGGTGGTTCAGCAGTAGCTTCTGCATGTGCTCTGAATTCACATGTGGTATGGACTTTTATGTACAATAGTTTAGGGAGGACTGCATTCATCGTGCTTATGTGGTCCAATCCTGGAAAAAAAAAAAGAAAAGCCTGCTCTTCTTCCTCACAGGAGGAATCCCCTCTGCTGATTCTTATCTTCCTATCCTCAGCCTTCTTAAGCCATAAGTTCACAAAGGCTCATGGCAGCACTGTAGCCACCTATTTTGAGAAAATTCACTTAGCTTTTCTCAGGACATTCTAACAAGTTCTTTGGGTCATAAATCATGCTTGTAATTTGACAGTGGTCACTCTAACTATAGATAAAACAGGAAAAAATGTACTCCCAGCCAGGCACAGAATGATGAGACAAAACATGATTGCTTCTTCATGCAAGGCAGGCTTCAGATACTCACCAAGACACAGAATAATAACATGATGCAGTCTTGCATTTGATCTCTGGCAATAAACTTCTTTGCTTCTCAGACAAACCAGTTCTTTTCTTCTCCTAGGTGCCTTGGTACAGCTCCAGCTCTTGCTCTTGCTTTTCCCTTCACAGCTCCCAGCAGCATGTTCCTTCTTTCAAAATCAACATTATATTTCTGCCAACAAAGATACTGGATGCTATAATTTACCATTACCTTTCCCTATAAGAAGGAAAAATTACCTTGGGAGGACAACTCTGGGACCCAGAGGAGAACTGGAAGAGTGAGGCTTGAGTATATAATTTTTCCTCTGTTATAGGGAGTGAGTTGAAATAATTGGATAATTTGGTTTAGGAGTGTTATTATCATTGAAACTAGATTAATAATTAACTGACCAGAACATCAAGACTAACAGTAAATTCTTGGCTTCATATGTAAGGTGTATCTCTATAGACCACCTGAATCGGATGCGATATTTTCTCTGGACCCCACTCTTGTACACTGACTGTTGGAATATGGATATAACAACTGGTGAAGAATACAGGTAGCCTAGTCTGTGATTTGCAGTGATGCAACTAGATCCTTGCCATCTGCAGATTACCCCAAGTATATCTACACTGTTTAAGACACAGTATATTCTGAAACATCTTCATCATACCCTTGGCAAGATCCTTTTAGGACATCCCACGCTTCATTTATATCCATTGAACTACTTCATTACCTAACACCAAAACCCTCATTAAATTGTTACATTCTTTACTCAGACTGAACTTACTGTAGCAGCAATTGAGACAAAGTGAGTGCTGCAAGTCTGAAAGCAAAGAAGGCAGACTAGACACACTCTGTATCATCAGAAGCGCATATATTGTTTTTGCATTCAGCTTTGAAAACACTGATTTGCAGTAATCCAGCTAAACGCATTCTCCTAGCCCCCAAATAAAGGACAATAAACAATTGCTTTCAAAGGAATTCAAGTTTCAAAACTGAGAAGAGAAAGAGACTGCATCATCTACTAATGATTGTTACAGATTTTACTTCACTCAGACAATTGTCTGATGGATGTCATTATACAGCTCTTACAATTCTAAAGGGATTGCAACAGAGGGCTATTTCTTAGAATAGCAGTTTATTGTGGAGAAAAGGTCCTGAAAATGGAGACAAAAGGGAGCCTTTTAATCAGAGCACTAATGTGGGCTGTCTGTGATGAAGCTCTTATCATTCTGCCACAAGCAGTGTACGGCACTCAAAGACAGATTCTGTGCAGTGGTAATAGAGGCTTTTAAATCATTATTTGCACTTTAAACATAGGGAGATATTTGATTGATTCACAAAACATTACTCAGAAAGGAAAATAACTGGGAAGATGAATTATGACCTTTTTTCCGCCCCCCCCCCCCCCCCCCCCCCAACATAGCAGCCAGTAGCACAGTAGCCTGTGGTTAATTCTTACTAAAAGTAAATCCAGTAGTTCAGACCCAGTTAATTTAAGTTCTGTCTGCAAGAAGCCTTCTAATCGGTGACAATTTCATTATTCCAACGATGTGGATATATCTCTATAATGGAAAATAATAGCATAAAAAGAAAGTGACTGATCTGGTAGGTGGGCAAATCACATAATAGGCTTTGAATGTCAGGATGAAAAAAAATGCAGATAAGCAGGGGTCATTTCAAGGTAAGCATAACAGTCAAGTGATACTCAAAGGTATCAAATGAAAGATACTCAAAGATACAAATGAAAGATACTCAAAAATGAAAATTACTCAAAGGAAGAAATACTTGGCAGCTCTGCCTGGTTCATAGGGCTAGAACGTTTTAACTGAGACATTCTGAATTAGATTCATTAAGAAAGAAACTAGGGTAACTTTAATGTAGAATGAAATAACTTGCAGCTAGTAAAACAAGATGACATAAAATTGCATTTTGCCATATCAAGTACTTTTCAGATGGAGAAAAATCTTCAAGGTTTCACACTATGGAAGCCCTAGCAGCTGGAGTTCACATAACTTCACTGAAATTTCAATGACCTTCACTGAAAGTTGTGTTACAGAGAATAAGTTTTTAAGCTGCTGCTTCAATTTTTTTAGATTCCAAGCTAGTGTGCTGCACACAGAAATTGGATGATGTTGTTTAGTTAGTTTGTTTTAATTTCAGTTGAATAGAACAGAAATGCAATGTTTGTGATTACTTGAAGAATTCTGCTTTTATTTTTCTGATAGGTCTTTAAATATTTTTTGTACAGCTTTGAATAATATGGAATAATACAGAATACAGCTGAATTCCACCGGTGATATTGGTAATTCTGTGCAAAACTGAAACAGAGTCCAATATTTTGCATGTACTAATATGCCAGTCAGTGTGATAAATTAGTAGGGGTTTGTTCATTGTCCTTGAGAATTTAAAGAATCTACTGAGGAGATAAGGTTTCACAACTCACGGCATTGTAACATGGGGACAAAGCAAGACATCCTGTTTTGCCCCCACCTGAACACAAGCACAACGCATGATCACCGGAGGAAGAACAACGACCCCCAACAACAGACTGCGCAATCTCAGGACAGGTCTCAACAAGTCGACAGGTCTCGACAGGTCTCGACAAGTCTTCACAAGCCGGAACTTCAATGCTATAAAACAGCGACACTGGAAAGGGGAAGTTGCGTGCTGTTGCGGAGCGGAGACTCCCCAGCCGCCCAGCGCTGTTTTGCTTGTGTCTGCTTACTTGATTAATAAAATAATTTCAATAGACCAGTAAATTGTGTGGTCTAATTTATAACAATTTGGTGCCGTGACTCGGATGAAGGCAATCTGATTGAAAGACCTTCGGAGGGGGCGCCCCGCTGATTTCAGCGGACTTCGGTAGGACTACTTTCATTCAAACCCTTCACCGACGAACCCAAAATTAGACACAAGCAAATAAAACCGGTAAACCCCAGGCAACCTTTGTGCACGAAGCCCGAACGAAGACCCACGGGGTGGGTAAGTATAGGCCAGTGTTCCGTTCGGTTGGGGTTGGGTATCCCGGAGCACGACATTTGAGACGTCCAAGTGCGGACGAAGCGAGTGCGGACCCCTCGGTAGTGCGGTTCCCACCTCCCGCGAGGGACTGGGCCACGAAAAGGGGGAAGCGTTGTGTGTGTGTGTGTGAAGGTGCTCCGGAAGATGGGACAGAAGAAAAGTAAGCCTTCTGGCCCCATGAGGGAGGGATCCAATGCTGTAGGGATACCCTCTGTTCCTTCTGATAGTCCGTTAGGACAAATGATTAAGAATTGGGATGATTCCCCTTCTAGGCGGGGAAAGAGTAAAGTTAAAATGATTTATTATTGTATAGAAGTGTGGGGCAACAAGCCCATCAAAGGGGACAGCGTTTTCTGGCCCCTGTTCGGCTCCTTTGAGGATTGGGTATGCCAAGCCCTCAATATTTATGTTAACTCTAAGGAGCCCTTTAGTTTGGAAGAAAGTGAATTTGCGCACCTCTGGATAAATTCAGATACGAGGACGCATCTATATCCTCTAAAAGAAAAAGGAGGGCGGGATAAAAAGAGAAAGGACTTAGAAGTCCCAACACCACCTCCGCCCTATATTCCACTGCCCGCACCAACGGCTCCCGTCCTTAATGGACTCCCCGAATTAGCTAATCCAGGAGAATCGGAATCGGATCATGAAACACAGGGGCCGGTAACCAGAAGCAGGGCAAGAAATCAGAAATCTGCTTTAAGGGAGGGATTATATCCTCTACGAGAAATAGCGATGGGGGGACCCCAGCCAGGAATGGAATATGTGGCCATCCCCATTAACTCCGGGGATGTCCGAGATTTTAAGAAAAGGACAGGAGGACGGTAAGCAAGCTTTAATGGCAACTGGCATAGTGTTTGCAGCTGCTGAGGAATAATTCTAACTGGAATAATAACTGTACATTGTATATTGTATATATAAAAGCCCGGGCATTTTTGTTAAAGTATTCTTTTATTCATATGTTAATATGTAAATATGTAAATATAAGAACTGCCATTGAGGTGTATGTCTAAGGGAACAAAATTTGCCCAGGCATATTATCGGCTCATCAGGTTTAAATGTCCTCAGTGTAATTGTCAACAGGCAGTTAATTTACAGTGGTTTGATTTTATTTGTGTATCTATATATTGTGGATTTTGGAGGGATTGGGATTGACTAGTAAAGAGCTTCTAGGAAAACAGTGGAATATTAACCACTGTAGATTACAATAGGAAATGTTCAAAGCAAAGAAACCTCGAGGAAAAGCCCCCTAGGGTGTATACTAACACATTGAAGGGATATAGTGGGGTGAGAGTGTACAGAAAGTAAAAGAACTCTTATCAAATATTGTAATCAATGGTGGCCACTTTATAAACTAGAGGATGGAGCGGAGTGGCCCCTAAATGGAACTATTAATTATAACACCATATTACAGTTAATGTTGTTTTTTGTGGAAAGAAGGAAAATGGGATGAAATATGGTATATTGATTGATATGTTGTTTCAGTATCTTGGAGGGAAAAGGTATGGAATTAAGTTGGACTCTGACTGAGCCTTTGGTGTTGGTATTAGAAAAGTACGGGCTTGAGAAAGATAAAGGAAGTGTTAAAAGGGTTGCTGAAGGTGTTAAAGGTGTGGCATGTAGTATTTAACAGAGCTGTTTGAAATTGAATGAGCAGGGAAAGGTGATGTAGGCATTATCTAAGTAACAGTCTAGAAGTTTTAGTATATTTGCATATTTGCTGTGATGTTTGTTCAGTTTCCCAAGCATCGGGGAGGGGGGGGAACAGCCTGCTCCACCAGGGGCCTCTCCAGCAGCCGCAGGGGGGCTTCAGCTCCAGCGCCTGGAGCGCCTCCTCCCCCTCCTTCTGCACTGACTTTGGTGTCTGCGGGGGGGTTTCTCGCTCTCCCAACTGCTGTTGAGCAGCAGGGTTTTGTTCGTTTGTTTGTCTGTTTGTTTTCGTGGATGTGCTCTCACAGAGGCACGGACTGTGTTGCTATGGCTTGGCTCTGGGCAGCAGTGGGCCCCTTTGGGGCCAGATGAAATTGTCCCTTACCTACCACGGGGAGGTTTCTGGGTTTTTCTCACGGGGGCTGCCACTGCAGTTTCCCACTCCCACCCCCCCCACCCCCCCCGAACCTTGCCAGCAAACCCAATACACTGGGGCAGCTAAGTCATTACTGACTTGTAAAGCTTCAGGGATTAAATTAACTAATGAAACCCTAAATGTGATAGGGGTAGAAGGTACTGGGATAACAGTGCCACTTTTGGGGAATACTAAGCTGAGACCAGGGGATAAAATGATCACTGGGCAATTATTGTATGTATCCAAGGCGGAAACTAACTTGTTGGGAAGGGATTTGATGATTAAATTGGGCATTCAACTAGTAAATTGTTAGACTGGAATAACAGTGTTATTAATGGAGTGCTCTCAGGCCCTGAGAGCAAACGTATATTCACCTCTGACTGGAAAGACTCTGAAATGGGGGTGGAAGCAACAATATAGGTGGACAATTTTACCTCAGGGGTTTACAGGGCCACCTATCTATTTGGGTAAATTCTAAAAAAGGTTTTGGAGCAATTACAACCTCCCAAGGAGGTATTAATGTTACAAATATGTGAATCATTTTAAGGAGAATCGATACTCCCCAATGGGAGAGAAATGCTGAATAAAGTGATAATGAGGCAAATATTAACTGTTTTACATCAGAAGAGTCATTGGGAGGTGCAAGCAATGTGTGATGTTGTTCTAAGAAAGCATGTCTGTGTAGAAATATATACTTTAGGGAAGCACACATGCAGAGGATGTACTATATGTCAAAAGGTAAATAAAAAAGGTCTTCTGTAACCTATCTAGAGGGGGACGGGAGCCAGGGCTTTGACCTTTCCAAAGTATACAGGTAGACTTTACTGAGTTACTTGTTTGTCCTAATTGACCATGTGACTGAATGAGTGTAAAGTTTTACTGCAAGGATTAAAGCAGGCCTTAGAGATTGAGTGGGATTTTCACAGCCCCTGGCACCCCTCCTCTTCTGGAAAGGTAGAGCGAATGAATGGTGAAATTAAGAAACAACTAACAAAACTTATGCTGGAAATTAAGGCTTCTTGGGTAAAATGCTTACCCCTTGCACTGTTAAACATATGGATGCAGCCCAGAACTGATGTAGGAATTTCTCCTTTTGAAATGCTATATGGTATGCCCTATGACTTGGAATTGCCACTTGATCACCCTCAATTCTAATGAAGACTTTGAAAGAGACTCTTTTTAACACCACGATGGGGAAGGCCCCTATGTTGTTTTGCTTACTACAGAAACAGCCCTTTGGACTGCGGAGAAAGGATGGACACATGCCAGCCGTGTTAAAGGACCCATCTGTGACGAGAAGTGGGAGATCGCTCCAGGAAACAAAGACCTGGAGCTCACATTGCGACAAACTCGATAGGTACCGTGGGTTAAGGTAGAGGCTCTCCCCTGAAGAACACTACTGCTGCCGAGAAGAACTAAAACCTCGTAGTTGGCTGCAACCCAACTGACGAGTGAGGCAGAGGAGTGAATAAGTGGGGAAAGAAATGGGCCTCAGCCATTCCTATCGGTATTTGGGGGTTCTCGCACTGATTTCATCCTGCATAGCGACTCAACACCACTCCCACCAACCTTTTAAATGGACTTTAAGTTGATTCGAAGATCAACAGGTTATTGCAACCCAGATAACATCGGGGGGGGGCCAAGCTTTACTTCTACACTATGTCAGCTGATCTCGAGGCCCCGATGCTGGGAATATATGGGATTTTATTTCTGCCCAAGTTCTAACCCGGGAAGGGGGTACTGTAAATGCCTGAACGTGTATTACTGTGCATACCGGGGGTGTGAAACCATTGCTACAGACTGGACACTTGGGTTTGGTCGGGATAAATTCTTATAAGTGGGATATGGGCTGCAAAGTTGTAACCGACAATTGGATCCCCGTTACAGGTGGTGAGGCCATGGTATAGGGTATACAGGAACCTTCCACGGAAATAAAGAAATTTGCAAGGTTCTATATATAAATATAACAAACTCGGACGATACTAGCTGGGTACTAGGAAAAATGTCAGATTTTACGAACACGGAACAGATAGGGGAGGACTCATCCTAATAAAGAAGGGAAAACCCGAGACTTCCAAGGTAGTCGGGCCTAATAAAGAGTTACTAGGGGAAGGTTTGGTTGTCCAGACTGTAAATATACCTGGGACTGCCCAACCTACTACAGTGTTTTCTAATAAGTTGACAGAGTTATCCTTTCCCACACTGCTTCCAAGCATTGTGAAAAAAAGAAAGGGGTTGTACCCAAGGAGATAACCGAAGGGTACTGGCTATGTGTAAGTGTTAAGCCCCCATATTCAAATTCTTCCAAGTGCAATTGGAGTCAGGAAATCGGGATAACTTTGACTCAAGTTACGGGAAAAGGTAGATGTATCGGCACAGTTCCAAGAGATAAAAAAGATCTATGCCATGCCACTGAAAAAAATGGACCAAACACACAAATGGTTAATTCCTGCAAATAATACTAGGTGGGTATGTTCATTGTTGGGAGTCACTCCTTGCCTATCTTTAAAATTGTTTAGCATATCTCATGATTTTTGTGTACAGGTGGTCATTATACCAAGGATTCTATACCACACTGAAGAGTATATGTATACCTATCACACAGTGGCTGAATACCATCTGGTAAAGAGGGAGCCTATTACAGCTGTCACCTTAGCCACTTTAATGGCCCTTGGGGCTGCAGGTGCAGGAACTGGAATTGCTTCCCTGATAAAACAAAGCCAGGAATTTACTTCTCTACGCATTGCCGTAGATGAGGATCTGGCCCGTATAGAGCAATCAATAACAGCTCTGGAAAAATCGGTTAGGTCATTATCCGAAGTGGTACTCCAAAACCGTAGAGGGTTGGATTTGATTTTCTTACAACAAGGAGGACTGTGTGCAGCCCTACGTGAAGAATGTTGTGTATATGCAGATCATACTGGGGTGGTAAGAGATACAATGACTAAATTGCGGGAAGGATTAGAAAAACGCAAAAGGGAAAATGAGGCTCATCAGAATTGGTATGAATCCTGGTTTAATTACTCACCTTGGCTTACTACCCTGCTATCAACCATAGCAGGGCCCCCCTTGTTGTTATTAATATTAGCACTGACTTTTGGACCATGTATATTCAATCGAGTAATCGCGATTGTGAAAAGCCGATTAGAGGCAGCTCATCTTATGCTCGTGCGTGCTGAGTATGAATTTCTTGAGCAGGAGAAGGAAGACACAGAAACTTTAATGCTCAGCAAGCAAATATTGCAAAAATTCAATGAACAAAATACGTTTGAAAAAGAAAAAGGAGGGATTGTGATAAATTAGTAGGGGTTTGTTCATTGTCCTTGAGAATTTAAAGAATCTACTGAGGAGATAAGGTTTCACAACTCACGGCATTGTAACATGGGGACAAAGCAAGACATCCTGTTTTGCCCCCACCTGAACACAAGCACAACGCATGATCACCGGAGGAAGAACAACGACCCCCAACAACAGACTGCGCAATCTCAGGACAGGTCTCAACAAGTCGACAGGTCTCGACAGGTCTCGACAAGTCTTGACAAGCCGGAACTTCAATGCTATAAAACAGCGACACTGGAAAGGGGAAGTTGCGTGCTGTTGCGGAGCGGAGACTCCCCAGCCGCCCAGCGCTGTTTTGCTTGTGTCTGCTTACTTGATTAATAAAATAATTTCAATAGACCAGTAAATTGTGTGGTCTAATTTATAACAGTCAGGACTGTTCTTTCATATGTGTGGAAGTGCACAGGGGTAAAAAAAGTACCATCTAATGCAACATTGTGTAAATAAAGTTAATTATCCACACAAAACATCCCAAGGAACATAGACATAGAGAGTAAAAAGAAAGCAATTTGATAAGCTTTTTTATCTTGCACTAAAAAATTATTACTCCATAATTTAATTTATTCTAAAAATAAAGAAATATGAAAACATTCAGTTACATAACTGCAAGCTTTCTGATTACTTTCAGACAGACTGTATCACTGTGATTTTTGTCTTTGCCAAAAATATTGAAAAAAATATATATAAGAGAAAATTTTGGAATCTAAGTGAAATATTGAAATGAAATATGAAATATTTTCAAAATGGTTATATTTCTGTAAAGAACAATAAAAATCATTGTTTTATATGAAATTGCAAAATAATCAGTTTCTAATGCTGGTATCTTAAAATTTTATTTTACTTTTTTTTTTTTTTTTTTTTTTTTCCAAATAGTCAATACACAAACACATCAAAGTTATTGGAAGTATTCAGAAAAACAAAGCTTGTTGTATACCATTAATTTCCTCTGTATTCACTGTCAGAACAATGAAAAGGAAACCATTTGAAAACATTTGCCACAATATATGAAATATTCAGATGTTTATACAGAATGTTTCCATTTTTCCTAAACTTGTGTTTTATATTCAATAATCAGAGAAAATCATTTTTTGTTATAATGTGAACAGAAGCAATCTCTGTGTGTGTCTAGATTCTCCTTTTTTTTTTTTTGGGGGGGGATTTTCAAGGAGGTAGAAGAGCCTGGGAAATGTTGCCTTTTAACCATGAGGAATAACGAAATCTTTATTTGGTGCATAAGGTAAAGACTGAACACAGGTTGAACGCTCTTACTAATGGTTGCTCATCATTCTGAAAGATGAGTACCCATCTTCCAAGTGCCCTACTTGGAAGTTGCCCTGTACTTCTGTCTTCAGTTCCTACCCCAGATGATTTCTGCATCTTGTCTGACAAACATCCAAAACACACCATTTCCCTTTCACTTCTGTAGCTCATTATTTGGCCCGTTTGCTTACTTTCCATATTCACCTATATTGGCTGTCTTTTCTAAGCACTGCACTCTGCCAGGACTGTGATCAGATTTACCAGCACCCAGCAGCTCTCCTGTCCCATCTCTCCCCACTACCCTGCCACCAACAGGAGGTAAATCTCACTTTGTTTCCCAGCCCTTCTTGTCTTCATACCTTGTTCCCTCTATCACTTGAAATCTCCCCCCCCCTTCATCTTCAGCTTTTTTTTTTTTTTCCCCTATATTCTCAATAGGTGGATTCCTAGTCCCTTAAGTCATTCTTTCTTTTTTTCTTTTATTTATTTATTTATAATTTTTATTATTACCTTCTCACTCTAATTCTACTCTTTTAGTACCTAAGTGTCTAGGCAGTTTCTAGTAATTAAGCTGTTTTTCTTTTAATTCACTGCACTCTCCCCGTTTAGTAAAACCTTTCCTTGGCACCTTTGCTGTTCTCTCCATAAATATTTTGTATCAAATAACACCAAGCTTTTTCTAGTCATGCTTACATTTCTCTGGTCTTTATGAATGACTGAAAAAAAAAAAATTAAATTCCCTTCACACACATTCTTATCCATCTTATAAACCTTAACCTGGCTCCAAAAATGTTTTGAGATATCGGAGCCTTCAGTAAACAGCTCATGTAGTTATCTGACTGATTTACTGATTTTCTGGACTACTACATGGGAAGAGCAGGTCTTTTACTTCCAGTGCATAACTCAACATGTCTCCATACAGGTGCATTATATTTGTTGAAGTTATGTAATAATAATAAAATCAACTTTGTTCTGAGACAATACATGAAAAATTACTGTTAGTGATATATTTTTTTTTCTTTGTATGAAGAATTAGTGGTGTGTAAATGCAAGGAGATATAATGAACTATTTTATCATTTTTAGACTTTGATTAAATAAAGAGGGAAAAAAGGTAATTATGTGAAAAGATACATTTGAGATGGTGGTGGTGAGGATAAAACTAGGAAGTAATGGGATAGCATTAATTCAATTAACAATTAACTCAAACCAAAACAATCCTTAAGAAATATATATTTTTTTACTCTTTGCAAGCAGGTATTGAAAGCTTGTATTCAACAAGTAGTGTTTGTTTTGTACTGGGACAGGATATTACTTAATTAACACAGCAATGTGTGATTGATATGAACTGCAGACATCCCCACTTTCCAAAATAAATATAATAATCATTAATTGGCAAATGTACACTACATAATAGTAACTACTTCACAAATATAGAATAAGGGTAGCATTTTCAAACATAAATTCATTTTCATAAATGCAGATTTAGTAATTTTAAAGTATAAGCAAGGTTTTCCAAAAGCTTCAGCTTTTTATGTGGACTTTCGTCTCCTTAGCTATCTCACCTGAGATAAGTTGTTTAAACCTAGACTGGACAAAGTCACTGTAAACACAGTGATGAAAACTAGCAGGATAAATGTGTATGTTTCTCAACATGTGTAGGAATGTATATATGCCTCTATTCAGATATGTATGACCTTTTATAAGTATTTCCATTCACACACATATATATATATGTCATATTTATAATTCCTATGCTATATCTAAAACTCTTCAAATAGATGAAGTCCCATATTTATTTATTTGTGTGGGATGTCATCATATAATACAATTTAATACAACCCTTCTGGTAGACAGAAAATTATCAAAACTATATGACTTCTGTTTTTTTTAGACATAGTCAGAATCCTTATTACAGAATGTTTCAGAAGAGCTAAATAAAAAATAAAGATAGGAAAATAGCCTGGGATGCATTAAAGAAAAAAAAAAATAATTAAAAGATCTGCAAAGAAGGGAGAATATTTATTATCCTAAATTGTGTTGCTCTTTGTAATGTGTTCCCATTATTTTCATCATCTAGGTCTTAAAATGTATTTTTTTTTTTTTTTTTTTTAAATTGTCATTTATACTGTCTGCAACAGAAGTTTGTTTGTTAGATGCTTACCACATTTTAAATTTCATCCACATGCTCTTGCATATATGTGTCAGATGATTCTGCCATTGGGACTTGTTTAGCTCCATTAAAAAAAAAATAAAAATCAATCAATCAATTAGCTGAGCCATATAATTCAGGGTAACTTTTCTGTCATATCCTCTGACTTGGTGGATCTGGTTTTCAAATGCCTTCTAGCTTGTTGTATGACATCTTGAATGGACTTTTATTCTCTTGTCTCTCAATAAGTATCAACTCAATTTATACCTAATGAGTATGCATACTGGAATTTATACTTTTACCACATCTGGCAGTGCGCTGGACAGCTATCCCATCAATTTTCTTGAGAAACAGACAAATTAAAAAACTTTGGATTGGGGAAACCTCAAGTTGTCATGTGGTTTGAAAGCCTTTACTGTAGTTTTATCATTAGTGTTTCTTCTTTGAAAGAAACTTAAAATAGTTGTTATCTTAAACAATCTTTTCTTCCTCCACACTACTACTTCCTAACATTCTGATGCTCAACCATCTGGATGTGCCATGTTCATCTGTCTTATGTGGTCTAAGCTTATATTTACTGGCATTACTTAAGTCTGCATCACACTTTTCTGGATCTTCTAACATTCAGCTTACAATATTATCTTAAACCATTTGCCTGTATTGCTATCATAGTCAAATCCCCCTGCCTGGTCTTGCTTCTTCACTAACTCCATTTTAACTAAGGAGTTGGCAGAAGCCTTTCTTCATCTTCAATTTTTATTGTACTGCCTAGATGTACCTTCATTCATCCTAACTTTTCAGAAACAATAGTTTACAGATTTGATTGTGTAATGACAAGCTTTCATTGCCTTTATTTACAGTGATTATTGTGATTATTACAAACAGCAACCCATGTTCTATGTCTGTTCCCTAGCACTGAACTTAGAAAAAAATCCAAAATGAGACTAACAGAAGCAAATCAAATACAAATTTTGTGTGTTCCTACTCTTCTCTAGCTCCTGAAGGTCCTTTTCTATTTTCTGACTTTGTCTCTTTGTGTTTCTATTTTTATCCTGTATGGACAGAATGCAGTACCAACAAATTATCATGAAGTACACACATGCTTGGTGAGACACTCTGGTGAGGCTGCACCCTAAGTACTGTGTTGAGTTTTGGGCTTCTCACTACAAGAAGGACATTGAGGTGCTGGAATATGTCCAAAGAAGGGCAACAAATCTGGTGGAGGGTCTAGAGAACAAGTCTTTTGAGGAGCAGCTGAGGAAACTGAGATTGTTTAGCCTAGAGAAAAGGAGGCTCGGAGTGACCTTATTGCTCTCTACAACTACACCAAAGGAGGTTGTAGTGGGGCGGGTGTCAGTCACATCTCCCAAACAACAAGCAATAGGACATTGCTTGTCCTGTTAAGGAAAAGCTCCTATTAAGTGGTTGAGTCACCATCCCTGGAGGCCTTCAAAAGATGTTCAGATGTGGTTCTTAGGGACATGGTTTAGTAGTGGACTTGGCAGTGCTAGGTTAAAGGGTGGACTTAGAGGTCTTAGATGGTCTTAGTGGTCTTTTCCAAGCTAAATGATTCTATGATTCTGTGATGTTCCTTGGGCTTTTTTGAGGGGGATGGGAGGAAAAAACAGAGAAGGACAGATAGCATTAAGATTTTTTTTAGGGAATTTAATATTTTGAATTGATATCCTGAGATAGTCAGTCAGTATGGCAGGGCTGTTAAAAACTTGAAAGCACATATCGTCCTCTATATATTCTTCCAGCTATGATGACATCATAAATTTTGTTATCTGTTTATTGTGGCTTATATTTAGTGACTCTATATCTAACATTCAGTGAAGCTAATGATTGTATTTTATGTAGTGATATTCCCTGCTGAAATGCTCTCCTAATAAAAGGCATGCTGGGTAATAGTTTAACTTTTCTTTGTAGATAATAAAAAGGGCATTTCAGGACAACAACAAAATATTTTCCTATTAACTCTTTTGTCTTTGTTGTACATCTACTTTTCAATCCTGTGGAATGAAATGAAATAAAAAAGAAATTATTATTTTGAAGTTGGGCTTCAGCTTACTATGTTTCTATGTTACTCTGAGTTTCATGAAGAAGGTTGTCATTCATGTTCCCACCTCCTGCTTTACAAACTGATATGACAATCCTTTTACATAACTTACCTATGAAGATTTTATGTTTACCGAACTGTAACAGAGAACTTAACATAGGCATGAAACTACGATGTCTGGACAGAAACAACTGTTTTAGCTGTCTCCAAAGAGTAAAGGCTATTTTCTGCAAATTTGAGAGCTCCTAAGGTGGGTTGGTACTGAATTGAGTCATGCAGAGGCTACCTGAGACCTCTCTAGCAAGGGGAAATTTTCATCTGTCCTGTGTCTGAGACTAAAAAGCCCCAACAAGCCTAGAGATATGTTCGACTGTCCCACTACATCTTTGACTAGGGAAAGGGAAACTGTATTCACCCCAGGAAGAAGAAAGGTAAATGTTTTAGCCATAGTTGTCTTGAACAGAAGGGATAGCTTCTTTATTTGCCCATATTAGAAACCAAGGGACAAAAAAGGGGGGATTCAATCTGAAATCAAGACATGTAAGTAAAAATGTCAACATGTAAACTAGGTGTCTGAACTTCCATTATAGTCAAAAGCTATTACATATAGACTATGTAGAGCATGATTCAGGTAGATAACATAGGTATCTGGTACCATTTGATATACTCTGGGGTTTCCTGTCTGGTATCTATCTCATCTGTGTTCAAGCAGCACACAAAGATATGGAGAAAAGCACAGTTAATATAATCTAGCTCTAATGTTATTCTCAAGTTACATGGAACAAGATAATAGAAAGTCCTAAAAAGGAAAAATAGAGAATAAGAGATCACGATCCTCTCATTGCTTGAAAATGATAGGATCTTTCTACCCTTTTTAACCCCTTTGGTTCAGATTAGACCCACTTCTGCAATTCCCCAAAAGAAATTCTGGACAGATTGATTCAAATATAATACAAAAAAAAAAAAAAAAAAAAAGTATCAGCTTTTATACTATTTAAAATACTATTTAATACTATTTATACTATTTAAAAAACTATATTTTCTGCAGTAAAATACAAAGTCAATATCAAAAAATACAAGAGTAAGAGGCAATTGCTGACATAGTGTTATATATGGCGTAGTAATTTGTGTCCAGAAAATGGTTAATATTAAAAAAGAAGGGGGAGATTTGGGAATGTGGCCACCGGGGTTTGAAAGCCCCTTGGTTGAGGTAACATTAGAGTCTTAACGACGAGGCCATCAGGAATATAAAAGAGTTTAGAGGGAACAAAGTAGGGTGATTCAGGATACTCCATGCAGTCTCCGGTTTCTTGTTCTCCAGATGGGTTGCTTGTTCTCCAGCCATTAAGGCATGGAAGTTTCTGGGTGTTTGCTGTTGTTGTTACATTCAAAGTTGTTTGACCAATGAAAAGTTGTTTTGAAAAGAACTGCTGTGGAGAGAAGGGTATAAGAGGGGAAACTGCCCTCAAGATAAAAGAGGCAACATGATGAAGTTACATCAATAAAGAAGCAGGAAAAAGAAGTGAAGAGGAACAGGCTGGCAGAATGGAGACCAGGACGGGAACAGGCACTTTGATTGCCTCATGAAGATAGGTTCGGCCAAACTCAGCAAACTGCTCAGAGAAGCTCGTACTGAAAGTCACTGGAAACAGGTGCACTGGAGCTGGAGAGAACCTCGAGCTGAGAGAAGCGGACCCATGCACACAACTGCCTCTCGCTGGTAAGCAGTTGCGCGTTATGGGGAATCATACACCCTTAGAAACAAAGACTGTCCTGGTAACCTTACAGCTTATTCTCCTTCTTAACAATCGGACAGTTTATGAGCCTGAAATATGGGACCAAACTGAGGTTTGGTGGGACTCTGCAACTGAAAACGACAAGGTTGCAGTGGGATTGCTCGGCACCTAGCGAGCAGTCTCTGAGGCCTTAAAGAGCCATGTGGAGCCACAATCACAAACGTGTGGCTTGCCAGATAGTGAGGGAGCTGCGGGCTCCTTTACTGATCCGACTGCTACGCCACTGCCATCGGCCCCTCTGCTGCTACAGCCATCGAAAGCTATTGCTGTTCCGCCCCCTGCTGACCTGGACATGCCTCTTGACCCAGGCCTCATTGGCCTTGAAAAGGATATGCTTTTACTTTGATCCGGGAAGAACGGGATACATAAGGCCTGAAGACTGAGTTGCTTGACAACTTAAAGCGAGATATATTGTTCAAACGGAATGGAAAATGGAGACTTGCTTGTAATCAAGAAAAGGAATGGTAAATGGAGACTGTTAAGTCATGGAACTTAAAGGATTGTTTGTTACCTTTCCTGATTGTACGTATGTATAGGCATACTTGCGTTTAGTATGTAAAAGCGATGTTCTATATATTTAGAATGTTTGATGTTTGTGTGTGCATGTTGGTGGAGCGTAGACTCCCCGCACACCCAGCGCTGTTTACTTGCCTTTTATACCTTTTAGAAATATTTGTTTTATAAATATTACAAAATTCAGATTGAGTTGAGACCTCATTTATAACACAGAGGATGTCACAGATTGCTGAGTTGCACTGTGAATCCACTAACCACTGACTAGCATGAACTTCCTTCAAGATATCTTCAGTTCAAAGACCACTGATTGTTTGAAATATAGGCTGAATGGAGCCTATATTGAATGGAGCCTGACTCTTCCTTTGCTCTTGTAGAATGCATATCTTTAAATCATAAAATGTTATTCCATTATCAGTGGTTCCTATCAACATGCTTAGCATTTCTCACATATACAAATAAACCCAGAAATTCAGCTTTTGTTATTTTCATTCTAGAGTTGTATTTGATTTACTTAGAAAACAAACAAATGCAGCAGGTACGGAAGAAAATGATAGAACCCCAGCTGGACTTTAGTCCCAAGGGCTTGGTCTGATGTCTGAATATATTTTGCTCCACTACAAACAAGAACTACTGTGCTAATCCCCCCGGAATGCAGCATTTATTACTTACCTGGCAGGTGTGAAGTGTTGCATGCTAAAGGGATTATCTCCCCCTCCTTCTCTCCACCTCCTGTTTTGTTTTGGCAAAGCAGAAGAGGAGAGGGAGGAGATAATCCTCTTCAAATGGAGCATTTATTACTTTAGTTGGGAGCATGAAGCCCTGCTTTCCAAGAAGAGTGACATGAGAGTCTCCTTATACAAGTATTAAACCCCATTGTAAACAAACTAAATATTAGTATCAATCTGATGGCTGCTTTCTTGAGAAAGTTCAAGACTTTTTACCATTCTTTACAACAGTTAGAATTCCCCATATTCAAACCACATTCTTCTTTTTTGATTATTGGTATAGAGATTTTTGGCCAACAGATACAATCAGTTACAGTGATTGTAAAGCAAAAGCTATTATTATTTTATTTTGCACTTCCTTGCCTTTTTTTTTCCTTTTTATTTTGGACAAAAGCCTCCCAAATAAATAAATAAATAAATAAATAAATAAATAAATAATCTCTTTAAATGTTGTTAGGGGTTTGTGTTGGATGGATTTGCTCATTTCAAAAGCATAAATTCTTTGTTTCACAGACTACTGCCTTTGTGAGCAGTTCAGCCATGCAGCTGCTTGCTACAGATATGCTGGAGGAGCTTCTCTTGTTGGAGGTGAGTGCCTCCTTCTTTCAGTTAAAATCAGCTGAGTCAGTGCTGAGCCATAGCAATCTGAGGCATCCTAAATAAACTTGACTCCTGCATCCAGTCTGGACCTTGCCATGTAGTCTCTGCCTCCCTGCTACAAGCACTAGTTATGCTCATTCTGACACAGTTTGGCTTGAAAAAATTACAAATATAGAAAAAGTGTCACACAGGCTTGAGTACCACCACAACGTACAGAGAACACCCATGTGGCTATAGGGTAAGAGAGGGAAAAGGCACCACAGGGGTTTTAATTTAGCTTGGTTAATGTTGTTGTGGAGCTGCAGTGTGAATGAAAACACTCTTCTGTTTAACTTAGGCCATTTTGCTGTAGTGGGTTACTGAGCAAACAGAAGAGTCTCAAGTCAACAAATTAGGAATTCATGTATTTCCTGCAGGAACAGGGTACTAAAGTAGTGAAGGAAAGTGTTAGTTGATGTAGGCAAGGGGTAGTGGGAGAGAAAGCCTGCCTACTTTCTTGGAGCAGACAGAACAACAATTATGATCACACCAAAGGCTGTGATTTGCAATTATAGTATTTTTTATCTAGACATGTGGAATATAGTGAAAAGTGATTGGTACAAGTAGGAAAGAAATGATTCTAATAAAAATTGTTCCTCGGAGCAAATAAGTTGATAATTCTGTGGAATCTACATTGGGGATATATCTCTGGCTTTTTCTTTGTAGCTTCATGCAATTTCATTGAGTCCTAAAATTTCCTATAAGACATTCAGGGTATCTGTATTGCCAGAAGAATTCTTCAAGGAAAAAAGGTACCATTATGCAAGTTCTCATGCAAATTGATCTGCAGGAGCAGGTTTGCCAATTAGGAAAACTGTGCAGACTCTGATATACCCTTTACCTAGGCTTCCTTACAGAAAGCTTTAAGGACAAAGTCCCAACATGTCTACTCCTATTTTTAACTGTCATTCAGATGTAGAAAATGCAAAGGGCACAGCATGTGTTTCCAAAGTAAGAATAAACAAAGAAAAAGAGAATTGCCACGCGGACATTTCCTTGTACATATGCCAGCTGGCAATGTAGATGTTTGGTTACACTGACATTGATTAAATCACTCCCTTGTGCAGAACCTCTGATATTTTGTACTTTCCACCTTTCTCTTAACTGTGTGAAAACTTTTGCGTGTGATTTGCTTCTGTTATCCTTTCTTTTGAGTGATTTTCTAATTCATTTGCAGCACTACCAGCTTTTCAGGATTCATGTAGAGGTTCAGTAACTATGCTTGCCTTTATTTTCAGCGATTGACAGCATGCTATAGAAGAGGAGAATTGAGGATAAATGACGTGCTTAGTATTAAAGTGCCTAAAACACCCACTTTGTTCCAAGAATGCTGTTGCTCTCTCTCAGTGCAGCTTTTTCAACCAATTCTGAGGGAAAAAAATACCTTCCAAGCTAAATTAATGTTTGCACCTATTTGTTTTACACAATAGAATAATGTTGTCAGGGAAAATATTTTTCCAAAGTGTACTTTGAAGAACCAGAACATTCAAGAAGGTAGCACTGTTAATGCAGAAATAGGTTAGAATATATGTAAACACATTGACAATGGCAATACACATCTGGATTTTCTGTGTAGGGCATTACCCTCTATGTTTTGCTGAATCACAAAATCTCTTTAAATGACAAGGTGATTCAATGAGGAGAGGATAGTGTTTGAGATCTGTTCTTTTTTAAATAAAAAGGGCTACGTATTGTACATACTGTGTGACTAAATACCTAGGGCTCTTTATGCTTTCAGTAGTTATTTTGTGAAACCAGAAATTTCATTAGTATATTATTTGCTATTTTTTCACTTACTGTTCTCCTGCTAATAAATTTGTCAGGCAGTAAAGGAACAGAAATACTGTAAGATCGTTTGAACTGAACAGCCAATGTAAACAATCTGTCATCTCTGTACAACACATACAGAACATTCAGAAAAAGCTTATGAATTCAAAGTATGTTCACAGCCAATCTGCTAGCCTCATAAATGTTTTTCAAATTAATGAAAAACTAGCATTTGTCAATTTTCTCTTTGATTAATATTATTGAGTCTATATTTGTTTCTTCCCCAACCTGTACATTTTATTCTTGCCTGTCAAGACAAAAGGAAATTGCGGTAAGATATGAAACATAACTAAAGACATGTGAAAGATCTTGTTATATAGCTGTATTTAAAAACAGAGTTGGTAGATAATTATGTATGCCTTTGCAAGTGGCACTTGTTGTTCCTATGGGCCAAAATGACTTTTATTTGGTGTACTAATAATTTAGTATGCCAAGAATCTTCTGAAAAGCAAAATGACTTACATGGGTGGTACACAGACTTTAGTGATGCCTAGACACAATATATATGTTTATATATATTAAATAGATAGCAACAAGACAAGTCTCCTCTGAGTATTCCATATGAGATACCAACCCAACTTTAGCACCCTTGATGCTATTACTCCTTCATTACAATCAGCTTATAATATAGTAGGATCCTGCATAGATTGTATGAGATTCTGGTAAACAAAAGTAATAGGCTGACTGTATGATGATAAATATGCTATAGGACACTGATGTGAAATAGGGGTGATGAAAATGCAAAAATTTGAAGAGTCATTTTTTTTTCCCCCTTTCTATCTTTTTTTTTTTTTTTCTGGCTTATTGTTACCTATTTACTTATTTTCAACTTATTGTTGAAAAAGAAAAATATGAAGGACAGAGACTGGAAAATAACCTTGATCTGTTACCAGAATGAAGATAGTTTCCTCCTGTTCAGTTTAAAAGACTAGCTTGTAATTTGTTTGTGTAGGTATACCGCAAACATCATTGTAACTGATTTTTTTTTCCACCAAAAATACATTAAAAAACAAATACCTGACATTATTTTTCAGATTTCTACATAAAAAATAAAATAGTGTTTTAGGAGATCAATGTTTGGCTTAATTTCTCAGCACCTGACACATTTCACATACAAAATATTCAATCAATAATCATTCATCATGAATTATACTCTTTCTGTATAGTTGTTTTTTATTATTATGTCAGTACAGAAGAAGTTCTTTCTGTGTTTCATGGCAGAGGATTTTATTCTGTTTCTAATACATTTATGTATGATGAAAGCTAGCTAAAGGAAAAGCAAATCCTTAGTCATTCTGGTGCCACAGCAGCACCAGCAATGAAAATGAACAGGCTACAGCTGGATTGCTGCAGTGGAAAGTAGTTGAATAGAACTAGACTGTACACTTTATGGAGGCTGGAGATTTCAAATATCCATCCATAAAAGTATCACAGTACAAAATGCACCTAGAGAGATGTAAAATAACAATAACAATAATAACAAAAGTATCTGTTCATGCTCTTACAGATCCATTGGTCAATATGGTTTCTTTACCTCTTTCAGTGTATGAAAACACAGTAATTCTTAGTACAGCCATACTCAGCAATCCATCACATTCATGAAAAGTGTGACAGTTAGTAATTCAACAGCAGCAAAGCAATTTTTTTCCCATAAGAATCAATGTAATATGGGGGGTAAGAGGGTGTTTTTTTTTGTTTTTTGTTTTTTTTTTTTTTTTTATTTTGTAGAGAGAAATATGAGAAATACACCCAATCTAAATGCACAAGAGGAATTTATGTGTTTTAAAGAGGGGAGCGGAGGGGTAGGAACACTGTCATCAGGACTGTCAAACACAGGAGATGTAAGCCTTTTGGCATCTGGCTCTTTGAGACGAGACCACTGTTAAAAGGATCTCAGCTGTTTTGTCTGTAGAAGTCCATGTAAATTTTGTAGCTTAGGCATTTTTGTGGCATCTCTCTGTGTTGTCATCATCTTCCTCAGATAAATCAAGGTTAATCAAATCAACTAGGGTAAAGGAGAGAAAAATGGGGTGAGGATGTTTATCAGAGCTGAGTATTTAAATATTAGCAATGGAACTCAAACATGAAATTGCAAGGGAATGACTATATCAGCTCAACATTCTTAGGTTCGAGGGTTTGGGGTGTGGGGGGAGGAGGGGAGAAGATGGGATTCACATCAGAATACTGAAGGAATTAACAACTGTTGTAGCTGGACCTCTTTCAACAGTTTACCAAAGGTAATAGGAATCTGCAGAGGTTCCTGCTGACTGGAAACTAGCCAATGTTATACCCACCTACAAAAAAGGCATGGGAGAATGCCCCCAGTAATATGCTTAACTTCTGTTTAGCCATGAAGTGGTCAGGCAGTTGAACTAGATGATCTTTGATGATCCCTTCCAACTGAACTACTCTACTATGATGTCAAGAAAAGCAACATATTGCTAAATTGAATTATGTTGTGATCTGAAACTGGTAAAGACAACTGACTGAATTTGACTTAGAATATATCTTGGGAAGAAGTGGCAGATTTTTATACCAAATGCTAAAGAAAGTAACAGCATTTTTTTTTCCCCCTAGCTCTGGAGTAATAGACTTGTGTGCCAGGAGAACTGCATGCAAAATGTGAAGTATATCAAATGTTTCTTATTAAACAAATTGTAGTGTAAGGAGGATGTCCTTCAAACATTTTCAGAAGCAGGATTCATGAAATATCCCTTGGCATTCCTTTATAACAAAGCCTATTTCCAAAATGAGAAGAAGGGAACATCCAATATGAAGAATGATCCAGAGTGTTCCAATTAAAGAGCTAAAAAACTGAAATAAAAGCAGGATGTTCAACTGTATATACCTTTTGACATTTACATGTCAACATTTGACAGATTCATTGTGGCCTATCTCACTTGTTCCCAAAGACTCACTCTTACATCCATGCAAAAGAAACAGCAGGAATAGGAGGCATTTTCCTACAGCACCTGGCATGGCCTGCTATTTTTACTTGTTGTCCAGTGCTATAATCCTTGAGAGTGGTTCTGACCCTGACAGTTAGTTTTTTCTACTAACAACATTGTCCTAGTTTACATCAGAATGACTCTATAAGCACAGACAGGGAAGTGTTTCTAGGAACACTAAATTCACAGAAATCACAATGAAGAAAATATTATAATTACAATACTTTTGATGTATACAGAAAACGGAATCCTTATAATGGCTCCAGCGTTCCCTTTTTTCTTGGTCAGTTCTACCAAAGTGAGAAGTACTAGGATTAGTACTGTTAGATTCCCAAACCAAGATTTACCTGAGGTTTTCTAGAGGAGGAGGAACACAACTACCTGCTATCTGGGTTATATTTTCCTTCTGCTTAGCTTGTTGATCTAATCCTGAGTGCAAAGTCTTTTGAGAAAAGAAAGTACTATGTATTTTGGCTAATATAATGTTATTTACTCTGAGACATACCTCTGGATGTAGTATTTTAATTTTGTAACTGAAAACCGAACACGGCCCATGTGTACAAGTAATGGTGCCAGTGACTTCACCATTTCACCACTAATTTCAGACAGCTAGATCAACTCCTTTTTCAGGAAAGCCACAACCGGTGAAAGCTTGCATAAAAATGAACTCTACTGGACAGACATTTTCTGTCCTTTCTCCAATCCCTAATATATAAACTTCCAGGCTGCTGGCAAGAAAGTGTATACAAAAGTCTTCCTAGGAACACATTAGGTCAGAGAACGTATGGGACAGAGAGAACAAGAGAAATCTGAGAGTTCTGCAGATGCTGATTCACAGTCATACAGATACATCCATATGCATATCCAGAAGGTTCACACAGTTCAGAGAAGGGGTACACTGTGTGCATAATTTTTCTGTGCAAGGAAGAGTTGTAAGAACTAGATACAGAGCGTGGACTCAGACTAGGTGAGTCATAAGCCTCTCACAGAGCCATGGTCCACAAACAGCACTGGTTAGCCATTATTCCAGATGAGACTACCATTTCATGTGCCTTATGTAAGGACTACTTCATCAAGAAATTCATTCAGTTTGCCAGGAGATGTATGTAGAGCTCCATCTGTTCAGACAGCAGTTGCTCTCAAGTCTGCTTAGAGGTCCCTATTACATAGTATTCGTATACAAGATTTTTTTAGAGTCTTGGAGAAGCGACAGAGATAATACTTCATTGACTCTTCTGTGTGTCTACAAATTTTTTTTTTAATGCTATTTTAATTGTGTTTAATTTTGCCTCTCCACACACTGTCTAGCCAGGAAGATAAAACAGTTCTTTGTTATGCAGAAATAAGGAATCTCTTATGCCTGCCTTACCTTTAAGCTGATCATACCTGTTTCAAAAAAGGAACATAAGGACTGAGGATTTAGGCTTTGATGATGACATTTACCTAAACAGCCATACCTGCCTGAGAGGAATCCACAATCAGTATGTGAATTTATAACCTCAAAACTGAAGTGCAAAGTGAACAGCCTTTTTTTTTTTTTTTTTTTTAGTTTTAGATCCTTCTTTTACATTCATTCTGATATCACTGATTTAAGTCAATAACAGTGTCCAGTACAGCACAGAGAAAATACTTCCTACCTGAAGTTTAGTCATAGAATCATAGAATCATTTCAGTTGGAAAAGACCTTCAAGTATATATAGTCCAACCATTAACCTAGCACTACCAAGTCTACAACTAAACCATGTCCCTAAGTGTCACATTCATGCATTTATTAAATACCACCAGGTATTTAAGAAATACCTCCACCACTCCACCACTCCTTTGGAAGGCCCATTCCAGTGCCTAACCACCCTTTCTATGAAGATGTTTCTGATATACAATTTAAACCTCCCCTGGTGCAACTTGAGGCCTTTTCCTGACATCCTATCATTAGTTGCATGAGAAAAGAGATGGATATCTGAGGCTGAGGTCTCCTCTCAGCCTCCTTTACTCCCGAGTAAATAAACCCAGTTCCCTCAGCCAGCTTCTGCCTTTTCTTTTTTTTTTTTCTTTTCTTTTTTCTTTTTTCTTTCTTTTATTGTTTGTTTCTAGAGAATCCGTCTTTCTGTACCTCTGAATTTATCTATTTCTATTTATAAAATATTAAAATGTTTAAGCATTTTATGAAAACACTTGAATAAAGAACTGTAGAGAGGGAGTATTTATCTGACTATGTGAAATTAATATTTTAGATGTTTTCTTACCTATTATTTCCTTGTTTTTCCAAGATCAAGTTTCGATGTAAATCAAGTAATTCTGCAAAAGAAAGCAAGTGCCAAACTACATATCAGTCTAGAATAAAACAGAACTAAACCAGTAAGTTTTATAAATTTATGTAAAATAGCTGAAGATATATATTGCAATTTATAAAATAATATTTAATTAAAAATCATTTAATGATCCACATCTCAGGCTCTATAATAATAAATACATTTAGGTTTGCAATTTTTCTTGTAACAGTTTGTAGAGTTTCAAATAGTTGTCCAAAATGCTTTGGATTGAGACATTATCTAGGTTATAGTAAGAACTGGATTTTTCTGAACTTCTCAGGAAAAAAAAAAAGGCAACAAAAAAAAGAAAAAAAAAAAAAGCTTAAAACTCCCAGATATTATCCCCCTTAAAAAAATAATAATAATTAAAATTGCATACAGAGAGATGTGGTAGGTATTGTTGAAGCAAACATAGGACTTCTAAGAGAAGAGAGGGTAAAAAATTAACTTTACTTTCAGAAAACTGTAGCAAAGGCAAAACCAGGTGTTCCTCAGTTTAGAAGATTCTGACCTTGGGCTGCTCTCCAATGAGAGGCCTCAGGTACTCTTAAGTAGTTGATAGTTTATCTTGCTGACCCACAAGCTGAAGAAATAGCAGAAGAGCAAACAAACTGGAACAGCAAATGTTCTGTAATGATTATGTCTAAGTTTTCATTTACAAATAGCTGATTAAATAAATATGCAAATAGAAATGTTTGTTTTAATGAATTTGGTTGGAAATGACCATAAAAACTAGTAGAAGCTATTAAATGGCATCACTGAACATTATAAATGAATGAAGAGTACCTCTATCACATGAAGTTGCATTTGAGAACTTAACAATGACACTGAAAATCAGTATTACTGATCTTATCAAAAGTTTCATTAGAGCTTAGAATCAATATATCTTGTAAAAGTAATAATGCAAAACAGGGATTAAGTTCATTGTAATGTATCTGATATACACAAGATGAACCTCATGCTAAAAGTATCTATTTTTCCCTCTTGTCTATTAAGGGAGCCTCTGGAGATTTAATGAGCCTGATGCTGTAACATCTCAGTACTGTAGATGTTAAAGCAGGTGAGAAGAATGTTACCCTTACCGTATGATTGCATCCAAGGCATGGCATGGAACCCCAGAGAACAAGTGGGCTGATTTAATCATACGTCAGAAAAAAGAAAGTCACCTATAAAGAGCACTTCCCAGAAACATCTATATGTTCTTTCAAGTAGTGTTATTCAAATATTACCCTGGTCTGACCCTTGACAATTTTTAAAAACTGACATATTTGTTGTAACTTAGAAGAAGCTTCCTTTTTTCCCTATCTTCACAGTATGGAGAAAAAAATCTACAGCTGAAGATTTGTAAAAGTTCTCATCCACAAGACTCACTTTATCAGTTTCTAAAAATTTCCCCCCAAAGAATTATGATTTTCTGTTCTCTTACTTGAAGTAACTATTCTCAGAAATGTCTTTTAGATCCACAATAAAATACTGGATTTTTTTTTTCCTGAAAATAAAGATGCTGAATAAAATTTCAGCTAATGTAATACTCGATGGCACATTTTTAGCATGTTCAGTGAAGTCTTATAGCTGTAGGTCCATATGTGGTGACATAATACAAACTCATTAGGTACTTACTTAGAATATTCGCTTCTTGATTATGAGAGTATTAAAAATTCAGCATGCCAGTGGGTCTTCTGAAGTATCATTGATATTATTATTATATTTTTAATAACTGGAGACTTCTCAGATTTTCTTTAAAAGTTGTAGAGAATCCTGTCAATGTGGAATCTTCAGCTATATCTTCCGTCAAATTTCAGGTGAAACTATTTCTTAAACCAGTATGAAAAAGCTGTGTTGTTTCAAAACAAACGTTCAAAACTCCAGATGAAATTTGGGCCAGAAATGAGGCAATCTTAGGCAGCAAGGCAATTATAGGCAAGCTGTATTTTTACAGTATTATTACACTGCTTATAGAGACTACAAAAACTAATATTCTGTAGCTATTATTTTTCTGTTTTAGTTACAGTTTCTAACTATTTCCTACTGCAAAAAAAACATAGGTGAGAACCACTAACGAGACAGCACAGAAAAGGCTCTAAACCTGCTTAGTCTCCATCTCCCTTTGGCCTCTGTTTTATTGGCAGAATAGGCCAGTGTTTCACTCCCTGAGTAAAAGCAAGTAATTCCATTAGCCACAGTCTCTGAAAATAAATAAATAAATAAATAAATAAAGTCACATGAGGTGTAGTTAATACCCTCTTAAAAACTCATATAGCCTTATTATCAGAGGTATATGAGATATATTGTCAGATCCCAAAACAAATTAACACAACAAGGTAAAGGAAAGTCCCTAAATGATTTCACAGCAGCTGTTTTCTGGTACTTTTGAGGCCAAAAACCACCACCAACAACAACCATTGTCACTAATTTCAACTCTGGTTTGTATTGGTTCAGGTAACTCCTGAAATAAGTGAAAAGTCAAAGACTCCAAGAATAATCTGTTTTTTTCCCTAAATTATTATTAATCCTCTGTATAGTCAGATGACCTGACTTTTAGACATTATGTTTGAAAGAAAACTCTTGATAGTTTGTCACGTCTCTCTCCATATAGACTAACAAATACTTCTATGTTTTATTAGGAACTATGGATTGTTTTTCCTGGTATTCCCATTAAATGTTGCACTTTAAATAGCCCATGCTAAACAAAGGTGTTGTGGAAAATGTGATGTGTAATAGATTCTACACATAGTTGAAAATTAGCAAAATTAACGAATTTTTCTGGAATCCACTGATGGACTCTGCACACTTTTTAGATTTTTACTGAGTGGTAAATTTTCATACTGAGTCTAAATTATTCTTCAATTATCAGTGTCTCTGTATCTCTACACACTGCTGACTTTAACTCATTATTCCTCAGCTGGTTACCTAGTTGTTGTCTAATGCTATAGTGACTGCTGTGAATGTTTTGGTTCACCTCTGTATTCTTGTTCATTGGCAAAATAAATTAAATATTCATATTTTGTTCATCCTTCACATTTTAGATGGTTGCAGCTGCAATTTCTGTAGAGTAGCTTTGTCAATTTTCATACAGCTATAAGAATCTGACTGGCTAAATAAATTTCAACAGGAGTTACTCTCTGATCAGGGAATATGTTATGAAAATACTTGAAAATCTCCTTCTGAGGAAGCAGAATTCAAATATAACCTTCAAAGCTGGGGGAATAAAACAGTCAGGATCAGGAAAACAACAGGCTGAAGATGGAATTTATGAAAACGTAATGAGTATATATATCAAATGATAATGAATACACAAAATAAAGTCAGGGCTGATAATTGATCTAGCAGCTTTAGAACAGTGCTTCATAAATACAAAAATTTTATACATTTTAGAAAAGTTTCAGAAAAATGCAAAAAGAAGTACTTTAAAGCAGCTATATAGTTCACAGCCAGGATTCATACATAAATGTCTATTTGTGTTTAACTTTAATGGGTTTACACAGTGGGGAGCATTGATTAAGTTTATACAAGTTAACCCAGTTTGCATCTTGTGGTACAAACTCCAGGTTATAGACAGCTGTTATCATTTTTATGTGGTTGTGTTCAGTATACAGGGAAATCTACAAGTGTCATATTTACAGAGAGGTTAACTGTGTTATAAGCTTCATATCATTAAATTGGTATAAAAGAATGTCTAAAACACAGGGCAGAATGCTTACATGATGACGTAAAGGTGTGCAAGCACCTGTACTGCTGGATGCTTACCTTAAAGCATTCAGCTTTGGATTGTTTAAATCCAAACTCAAAAGCATTAATTGAACCAATGAAAGAGGTGTTAACACTCATAACTTTTAACTGATACTTTAGCATATAGAAAAATAATTAATAGTGCTCTTTGCACTTCAGAGGGAAGTACACAGTTCACATATGATTCATTTAGACTGTCTTTTGGCACATTAGTCAAAAGACTATATATTATGCCTTACTAGTAATGTAAAATGAAATATTTGCAAATTTTTGAACATTGTTATATTTAGTGTACAGCGATAATCAATTCATGTACTAATAGGATATTACTTGAATTATCTGGGATTCTGGTATTTTCCCTTAGTTATCCAGAATTTTGTTCAAATCCTACCATTTGTACAATTTCCAAAGCCAGGACTTACTCATTTGTTTAGTCTGTCACTAACACTGTTACAGATTCTGAATTGGCTCCAGTGAAATGATTCAGAGCATTTCTACACCTGGTATACCTTTAATCTTCCAAGCTAGGATTAAGATAGAGGTAAACCTTATGAACTATTCTTTAACAATTTTTGCAGGCACTGTGATAGCAAGAACAGCATCATGTTTCTGAAAGATGTTACAGATGCAAATTTTGCTCACTTTTTTTTTTTTTTTTTTTTTTTTTTTGTGATCTATAGGCAAGTTAGATTTTGAATTCTAGTAGGTAATTTACAAAGGGTCCATTTGTCTCTCAGAGTAAGTGATACGTTTCTCTAATTCTGGTGGTACAACATGTTGTTGAAGTTCATTTGTTTAAATTCTGCTTTCATTCTTTGTAAATACTGTTACATTTCTCTAGTATACCTCTCAAATTTTCAAAATTGCTATTTGGTTACTAATAAAAATATAGTTAAAAGTCTAGGAAAACATTTTCTGCAATTTTACAATAAAATCGAATCACATTGCATTTGTTATTCAGTTATCTGAAGGATCTCTAAAGGTCTTCAGGGAAAATTATGTTTTCACAGGGTCTGTTGCTGAGTACTAAGTATAATAGAAATGTATTTGCAGTAATAGATATGCAAGTGAAAACATTGTGTGAGTTTTTTTTTTTTTTCTTTTTTTATTCTTTCCTTTAATATCCCAATGTTATTAAGCTACTCTGCATTGCTGATCCCTCATGGTACCATTATGGTAAACAGAGAGGAGGACAATATTAATTAGGCTGAGTATATGGGAAGGAATACAAAGAGGAAATGTACCCACTGAACTTTCTATAACTTTTTGAGAAAGTAGATGGCTTTCATAACCATCAATGAAACCATTTTATTTCTAGACATTCTGTGCCTTTGCAGAACTGGATTTTTCAATTGATTGAACCATCCTTTCAAAGATGCAACTTTCATGTTTAGACAAAGAGTTGGCATATTGCAACTCAATGAAGCCTACAATCTTGATTGTCATTCTTTTGTAACCATGGAAGCAAGTGAGGAAACTTCACTAGAGTAAAACATTTCATAGGAAAAGGAGATAAATTCTGTGTTTTAAATTAATTGGTAAAAGCAATTTTAAGAAACTGAGAAACAGAACAAAAAAGCAAACAAAAACAAAAAGCCTGAGCAAGCTGGCTTAAAGAATATTTTTAATCTATATTTAATTCAATCATACCATAATCACCTGATATTCCTGCCCCTAGTGCGGATAGGAATATTCTACCCATTAGTATTTCTACTGAAGTCTTCTTCTAAAATGATTGTATTGAAGTCAACTAGGAGTTGACTAGAAGCCAGATGGGAGTCATGAAACATCCAATTGGAATGGCAAGATCTAGGCAGCACAAGTTTTTGTTCTGACATCTAATTTGCCTGAGGTGTAATAACAAATCCATAACCTTCTTCAAGGATGAAAAAATTGTTTTTGCAATAAATGACCTTCCTTTATTTATTAAATCCCATTTCTTATATATTTTTCATTTGAATTTTTCCTGTAAGTAATGCAGGGAGTGCTTATGCAATGTCACAAATTTGGGTTGGATTGATTCTTTTTTACTATTATTATATATCAGATAGATGTATATAATGCTCTGCTTAAAGTTAGCATGCCACTGAACAAGCATGCCACTGAACAAACACAGAGGTAGACAGTCCTTATCATTTAGGTAAACAAGAAGCCTCTAAATAAAATGAAGATTGTGAGGAGTGTTATATACAATGAAATATAAACAGATGCTTCATTTCCTTATGATTATTTTCTTTTTTTAGACATACAAACATTGCTGGAGAAGGTACAAAACCAGGTACGCCCATAGAGGTAATGGAGTCTCCCTTCCCTTCCCTTCCCTTCCCTTCCCTTCCCTTCCCTTCCCTTCCCTTCCCTTCCCTTCCCTTCCCTTCCCTTCCCTTCCCTTCCCTTCCCTTCCCTTCCCTTCCCTTCCCTTCCCTTCCCTTCCCTTCCCTTCCCTTCCCTTCCCTTCCCTTCCCTTCCCTTCCCTTCCCTTCCCTTCCCTTCCCTTCCCTTCCCTTCCCTTCCCTTCCCTTCCCTTCCCTTCCCTTCCCTTCCCTTCCCTTCCCTTCCCTTCCCTTCCCTTCCCTTCCCTTCCCTTCCCTTCCCTTCCCTTCCCTTCCCTTCCCTTCCCTTCCCTCCTTTTTTTTTTTTTTTTTATGGAAACATTGCGTTGTTTTGGTTGTTTTCATATTACAAGCATTTTTATGCACATTTCTGTACTACTTTGCTCATGCAAAGGACATGGAAATTTTCAAAGTAGCTGCTTTCTGTAATTTCTGCCTTTAGCTCCAGCATGGAAAGCACTAAAATCTGGGCCTATCTAGCATTACCAAGGTACTAAGTATCTGTATTCAAAAATTGAATCAAACAGGAAATTAAGCCATCCTTTTACTAATAACCTAGATATTCAATGACTGTAATATACATTTAATGGTTGTAAGTATTTAATTAACATGACCTTCCAGATAAAGCATACATCTTGCTTCAGAAATATTACATTTTCATTTTTGATTATGACAGGTCCTAGGACAGGTAGCATTAACGTTTGGGATTGCCATCTTATAAGTCTGCAATCAACTTCACAAAATAGCCATGCAAAAACTAGAAATTTGGGCTCTGTTTTTCAGTGATTATAAATGTATTCTTAAATACATCAAGTTTGCTATAGGCTTACGAGAGTGTTCTGTGATTTACTTTTCTAAAGAAATTATTCAATAGGTTAGCAAATCTTTAAAAGAAATATTAATCTATAGAACCTGTGAAATTCAAAGATTAAGAATGTGACTTCATCTTAAAATAAATTTTGTATTCACCTATGCCTTATCTCTGTAGCCAGAAGACCTCTGTACCACAATGTACCAAGGAACATTTTCACTCAAGAAATTACATGTTTTGAGTAGTTCTGAAACTTACATAGTAGCTGGAAAAAACATTTCAGATTAGACTTTTATGGCCTACACACCAAATTTATATCTGGAGATTATACAAAATGTTATGTAAATTCTAATTTGGTTATTGGCATGTGTAAAATATGTGTATCATTATTTTAAAACAGAAGAAAACATGATCTTCAAAAGGCCATTAAAAATGGATGTAACATGATTTCATATTTATATGTATGCTTTGAAAAATAATGCATTTCTATTTTAGAAAATAATACTATATATTTTCAGAAAGAATGTGAAAAATGTATGAATTAAAGATGTCTTTAAAAAGTCTAAATTCTCCATTTTTTAAAAGAATTTAGTCTTTTAATGAGATTTGGAGTACATTTTTATCTTTATATTCTGTAGTTCATAACAAACACATATGCTAATTGACAGTTTTTTATTAAGGAAGACTGTGCTAAACAAACAGATACATTTTTCAGTCAATAAGTGTTGTGTAAAACACCATCCCTGGACTGGTTACGGTAGTTACGTTTACATTCCTGTATTCTTACTTAAAAATAAGTAATTTGCAGAATCCATGTAGCTTCTGTTTCTATCAGAGGTCCACACAATGAAAGAAGTGTCAAAAAACAAAACCAAAACCAAAACCAAAAACTTACATTTGAAAAAAGTTGAAAGCTTCCTCTGTGGTATCTCTAGTGTATCATGGGAGAAAATGTAAAATTGTTTTCCAGGCAATCTGGTTCTTTCTTTATCAGGACTATTTTTCCTGGGCCCAAATTTCTGCATCATGTATAACAGCAACATAACAGAGACTCCACATACAGAGCCCAGCTTTTCCTGTTGTGACTCAGAGATTTAAAATGGAGCACTCAAACTGCAGGTAGACAATGCAGTGGAGCACAGGCCCGTCTCTGGATTAAAGCAGAGGATGCTCCGTGACTCCTCATCTATGCACCTCCAGTACTGACACTGTAACACTAAGTAAAGGTGAAAAATGTGTGAATCTGCACAACTTGTAACACCTTTCTCACACTACATTATGTCCCTCTAGGACCAGTGTCCCACTGGTATAGTGGTTTTACCTTGCTAGGCAGCTGAATTCCACCACAACCACTCCCTCACTCTCCCTCCTCAGAAGAGGAAGGAAAGAAGAAAAGGAAAAAAACTCACATGTTGAGATAAGGATGATTTAAGTAAAGAAAAAATAATTATTAAGATAAAATTATTATTAATTAATTTAACTAAAGGGAAAAGGAAGGGGGGCAGGGGAAGGAGAAATCAAAGACCGTGTGGAATCACAGAGAGAGAGGAAAGAAATTACTCTCTACTGCCCATCAATGAGTGATGCTTGACCACGTCCTTGAAGCAGGACCTTAGTACGCATGGCCATTGTTTGAGAGGACAGATGTTTTCACAATGAGAGCCCACCCCTCCCCTTTCCTTCCTTTTTTCCATCTTCTGTTGCTGAGTATGACATCATATGATATGGAATATCCCTCTGTCTTAGTGATGTTCCTTCCTTACCTCTTGCCCACCCTCAGCCTGCTGGCTCTGGGGAGTTAGAGGGAGTCCTGATGCTGTGCCAGTATTACTCAGCAGAACACTGGTGTGATACCAGTGCTGTTCTAGCTACGTGTGCAGAGAATAGTACTGTATGGGCTGCTGCGGGGAAAGTGAACTCCATGCCAGCCAGACGTGGTATACCTGGGCAGACCCGTCTTCCCTAGAAGAGTTAACTTTGTGTTCTCTGGCAGCTGACATGCAAGGATCTGGACTTTGGGGAAAAAAAAAAAAAAAAAAAAAAAAAAAAAAGAGAGAGAGAGAGAAAGAGAGAGAGATTTTCAGCTCAGCTGTGTTTTAAGGCCATATTGGCCATATTTCTGCCCTTAGACATCTAATCTTCATCTATTCTCTAATAGTGCAAAAATGATTCAAAAGGCAGAGTAAATGCAATTGCAATTCTATATCTCTAAGCAGCAAACACTATTGGATAAACAGCTAGTAGTGGCCCTCTATTTCTGAAGTCATTCAAAGCAGCCAGTGTATTCATGGCGTTATATTTACTAAAATTAAGAAAAAGACAGAATTTAGATACTCTTTCCTCAGACAGGTTCAGCTGTGTGCTTAGATATACCACATCTGGAGCAAGGTGTTCCTTATAGCTGCTGTTCAGGAACTGTAATTTATTGGTAATGTGTTGTGATCCACAAATTGAATTTAACAAGGATGAAATGTTTGTCTTGAGATACAACCAGGAAAGTATTTACAAACTTCTTGCTTTTAACCAGTTCTCTGGGGCTTCCTATGAATGTTTTTGACATGTACGATATTGAGCCTGCAGTGATACAATTTTGTCAATAAATGCATAATGTTTTGGACCACAAAAACTTTTTTTTTCTTTTCATTCTCTATCCATCATACAAAGATAATTCTTATTTAGTAACCCTCAACTCATTATGTTCAAATCAAAATAACACTGAAAAAATATTCTGTTGAATTGATATATTGCCATGCTCGGGTATTTAAAGCTCAGTAACAAGTTAGAACATTCAGTAACACAAAAACAAGTACTGACAAGTGAAACAAATGCTTTCCGTGCTGCCACCATTTCAGTACTCTAAAATGCCCACAGGACTTTCTTTGTCCCCTGTTTATTCAAGGACTCACATGTTTCTATATCTTACTGTAAATACCATGGTAAAAGAGAAACACTGAAGGTCAGAAAGAACTTAGTTCTAGGTCTAAGCCTTGCTAATACAATCATGTAGATCTGACTGACATTTTTCAGGAACCACTATTGTCAAGGATGTCACCATTATCCAGGAAAAAAAATGTCAACACACTTTTTCTGTGATACATTTCATACATTAGGTGGTGGTTTGGACAGACCTCACACACACACACACTTTTTTTTTTTTTTTTTTTTTTTGACATTATCTTGTTATATGCAGAGCTTTTGGTTTTCGGATAGATATCCCATAATACCACAAATATCTTTCCAGGACCACGACATCCGTTTTACTTGATCTCCATTTTCTTGTCTGACATGTTGTGTCATTGCCAAGACTATAGCTATCCTACTTTATTTCCGCTTTTACAGTGCTTAGACCTAAACCTTATCAGTAGAGTTCTTATCTGATTATCAAGGCTTGAGGTTTTTTTGAATTTATCTCACTGCAGACAGAGCTTCCAAACCGTGAACCTTCTTATAAATTTGAGTTTTACTGAATTAAGTTATCTTAAGTTTTCCTGAGTGTTAAACTGAAAAAATATTTAGTATGCTTGAGAGAAAATAGACCCTTTCCTTCAGGATGTTAACCTAGTTCCCATTATTTTTATCACTAATTAAACTTGCCATATAAATATTATGATATTATAGTCTCCATAGTGTAATTGCATAAAGGAACTAGGAGGCATTTTACATGATTTTCAAGAACGTGTTTTTTTCCACCAATTCTTTTGGCCAGTTCAAGAACATATTTATATCATGCATCTTTTTTCTTTCTTTCCCTAATGTCATATCAACTTTTACCTGCTGTCATCTACCTGCTACTCATCTGTTCTAATGAGCTGTTTTTTCACTTAATATACGTTTTTTTTTCAAATATGAAAGTAATGTTTAAAAATGTATTAAAAATTGTTTTTGGAGTAGTAGGGCTAACAGCGCAAGCGTGGGAAAACACTTAATGAAAACACATGAACAGAAACATTTGACAAAGAAAATATCCTCTGTAGAAATAGATGAGTGAAAATAATAATAAAATACTGCAGAATATGTTGAAGAACTTGATTTAAATATGTTTTACACCTCATTTTCTTTGATAGTACAAAAAAAAAAAACACAGCAATAGTAACATTTGTACTATACTACATTTATATCACTTACAGAATGTCAAGCTCTTTTTACACTTGATTTTATTTATTTAAAGGTTGTTCTGCATGAAAGTGGAGGTGAGATGGTACAGTGGAGAGTGGAGGCAGGTGATGGTACAGTTTTTGTTTTTGTTTATGTTTTTATTTTTTTCCTGGATCTCAATACAAAAGGCCTGGAAAAAAAAATGGCTTAATGAAAGACTTGTTTTAATAAGATAAAGTAAAAAGTGGAAAATTCATGATAGGTACATCGCTTCAGATAGTGGGGTCCCTATCTGAATGTCGATTTCATGCAACATTTGATGGGCTCCAAGTGGATTTTCCTACACCAATCCCCTTCTCACTTCAATACCATAGAGGAAATCTCCTCCATTTTGACCACTGTAGTTGTTACATGATTTTACCCTGGATCAGGGTCACTGCATTCACCCCTTGATCTACATACAGCTTGCCTTTACCTTTCTGTTACATTTGACTATTTTTAAGTCAACTGATTTCATCTTCCAGGGTCTGGGAAAGTCTGAAGATGTCAGAAGAAAAGCAAATGCAGACCAAACGCAATTGTAACTCTATGACTACATATATGCCTGTAAACTAATGAATGGCAAGGCCCATCCTTTTATCCTAACACCAAGCAGCACAGTCTTGTCTAATCTATCCAGTTAATTTTCCTTATTCCCTGTAGAGGTTGGCCTCATGAAAATGACCCATGGGGAATAATCACTCGTTCATACAAAGACCCATACAAAGCCGAAACATTTTGGGAGTAAAATGGTACTTGGCCCATGCCAAAAACAGGCCACAGTACTTAATACACAATACAACAAGATAGCTGGTGGAGTTGCAGTGCATGGGCCTGGGCCCCCACCCTCTTTAACTTACTTGTATGAATGTAGCTTATATCCTTAATCATGAAATATTCTGCAAAATACATTTTACCATGCTTGAACCTTTATTTAGCTTGTGGCTAGTTTTCATTTTAGAATAATTACTTTAATTTCTGTCTTGCTAAAATGTTCTTGAAAAGCTGCCTCATATCTGGAATTAGCCACAGAAGAACAAAATATTGGCCAAATTACTTGTTTCTGCTTCTCCAGTATGTTCTAACACAGTATGGAATGAGTTGATCTATCTCCATGCTTCTGGAATATTTCTTTTCATGCATGTATGACATGTCTGACACCCTAAAACCCAAACTCACCTCTAATTTCTTTGTTGAAATAAGTTAAGAAAACAGAAAATGATTTATGAAAAGCTAGGGGATCCATGACATTAACTGTGAAGAACAGCTGCAGCAAACCTCTAGTAGAAAAGGAGTGAGGATGGCTAAGTGGCTTAAGAATTGAAACATGGATAATATGTGTAATATTTTAGGAAAGGCACTAGAAGATAAATCATTAAAAAGCAGATAATTGATTGCATACTTGTTTCTTATCTGTAACCTGAAAATGCTTTTTCTAGAAAACCTCTATTCTCTTGGATTTTTTTATTGGTTTTAAAGTCACCAACAAAAATATATTCAGATTTCATAAATAAATAGTTATCTATATCAGAAACAGACCTGGAACAAAAGGTCACTAAGGTCCAGCACACAGCTTTCATCAAGATTGCTTTTACTCTTGATGCATTTTGATATTTATCTTTGGATACTGACCTGGCTTTTTGTTTAACTGAGAACACATCACTAAAATCAAAATCACCTAAATACTTAGTTTCACATATTCTAGAAACTACTAATAATATAGAAGGCCACAATAAGCCATTATTGCACATGTAATGTTATGCTTGATGCACCCCAGTGTAGGATTGGACCTTTTGGCTTTCAGGGAACACTGTTGACTCATATTCAAGTTGACATTGACAAAACACCCCAGATTCCTTTCCATGGGGCTGTTCTCCAGTTTCTCATCCCCTAGCCTCTATGTAAAGGTACATCTCAGGTGCAGAATCGCTGGTACTTGCTCTTGTTAAACTTCATACTGTTAACGATTGCCTAGCCCACTAAATTGTCAAGATCTCTTTTCAAGGTCTCTCTGCCACTGAGGGAGTCTACAGCTCCTTCTACTTTACTGTTGTCTTCAAACTTAGTATATATATGAGTCCTGCATCCAAGCCATTTATGAAAACATTAAGTGAAGTGGCCTAAAATGGAGCCCTGTAGAAGCCCACTGATGGTTAGTCACCAGCCTGAGGTAACCCTATTTACTATAACTTTTGAACCTGACTTGCCAGCCAATTGTTCACACATTCTACTATGTATTTATCCAGTTGTATCCTGAACATTTTGTACAGGAGGATACTGTTAGAAACAATATCAAAAGCTTTGCTGAAATACAAAAAGATTACATCAACTGGCTTCCCTTGGTCAACTGGGTGGAAGTAATTTAAGTTCATTAAACAGGACTTTCTCCTCATGAACCTGTGTTGGCTGTGACCAACGAGACCTTTGTCTTTCAGGTGTTTTTCAATAATTTCTAGAACAATCTTCACCATAATTTTACCAGGCACTGAAGTGAAATAGATAGGCATGTAATTGCCAGAGTCTTCTTTCTTGTCTTTCTTAAAAATTGGGACAATATTTGCCAGATTCCCAAGGCCATTGAAAACTAATTGAGAGAGGTCTCATGATGACATTAGCCAGTTCTTTGAGTACCCTGAAATGAAACTCATTGGGCCCCAATGACTTATATTCATCCAGCTGGTGCAGCTGGGGTTTTAACATTCCTGCAGTCACAGTCCTCCAGCTCAGGGCTGTGGGGTCCCCATCCATGTTGAAGACAGAGGTGAACAAGGCATTAAACATCTCTGTTTTATCTACGTCATGGTTTATGAGGTGAACATCCCCATTACGTAACAGACGAATGTTTTCTGGTCTTCCTTTGCTGTTAACATATTCTTAAAAGTCCTCTTTGTTGTGCCCCTCACCCCCCCCTTTCCCCCAGTTGGTCAGCTTCAAATCTAATTGAGCTTTGGATGAATGAATTTTTTCCATATCATGGTGAACAGCATCTCTGTAGTCACCCAACCTTGCTTCTGGTGGCCATACACTAACACAATATGACATGATTATGTGATGTACCAATCCAAATTTCTTTCCTATATGTATGTTACAATTCAGAAATTTTCATGCCTATGCTTTAATGAAAAATAATATCTGATTTTTACAAACTAAGCACTTCAAAATGGCATTGTGACCTTTCCTACTATGCAATCTCTGTAAAACAATCACATTTTAAAACACCTTGTTATTGAATCCTTAGAGAAAGCAACTCCATCAAAATAGTAGTAAAGGTATAGCATATTTTCTTTGCCAAGATATTCGATATATAGGAATAATGATAATTTCATTGTAGAGGGGGAAAACATTCAGTTAAAGCGCTGCTAAATAAATGAGAGGAAAAACAAGTAGGAGTTATTAGATGTTTTTCAAGGTTATAAATTACAGAGGATTTCTATCAAAACTGATATTGGATTCAGTGTATACTTCACACTGTGCTAAGGATTTTAACATATTTTTAACCACAATGACATTAATAATTTCTACAAGAGACTGAAAAAGATAGAGAAATGGGCTGTTATAACAAAAATTAAAAATGACATTTATCAACATCTTTGTACTAAATTCAAATTACTTGAAATACTTATTCAGTGAATTGAAACACTTATTCAATGAATATGTAAATTTAAATAAAAAATATTAATCCTTTTCAGACTTGAGCTTTTGTGGTATCACAAAATGCTGTGTTGTTGTTATCTATAAACTTTCCTGCCTAGCCTGAATCTTCATCAATTATTTAACCATCTGAATGTTAATCTTAGATGAACAATGTATCTGCAAAGTTTCATATTTTTTTCTCTTCATCTTCTGAACATGAGTCAGAAGTGTGCCCACGTGACCAAGAAGGCCAATGGCATCTTGGCCTTCATCGAAATATACTGTAGCCAGAAGAACTAGGGAAGTGACTGTCCTCCTGCACACAGCACTGGTGAGACTACATACACATCATGTACTGTGTTTAGTTTTGGGCCCCTCACTACAAGAAGGCTACTGAGTTGCTCAAGCATGTTCAGAGAAGAACAATAAAGCTGGTGAAAGGACTGACAAACAAGACATATGAGTATGACTGAAGGAATTGTATTTATTTTGTCTGGAGAAAACGAGGTTGAAGGTAGACCTCATCACTCTGTACAACTACCTGAAAGTAGGTTGTGGTGAGGAGGGTGTCAGTCTCTTTTCCCAAGTGACAGGTGTTAGGATGCAGGGAAATTGCTTCAAGTTGCCCGAGGGGGAGGTTTAGATTGGACATTAGAAAGAATTTTTCTATAAAGGTTGTCAAACATTGGAATGAGTTGCACTAGGGAAGTGATGTAGTCACCATCCCTGGAGGTATTTGAAGGATGTCTAGATGTGATACTAAGAGATATAGTTTAGTGATGGGACTTGGTAGGTCAGTTTGACAGTTGGACGTGATGATCATAGAATCATAGAATGGTTTGGGTTGGAAGGGACCTTAAAGATCATCTTTTAGCTCTTCAGTTTCATCAGGTGGTCTTGAACCTGCTCTTTGCTTACAGTGGGAGGGACTTTGCTCCCCCATTTATGGGTTCAAGGAAACGAAAGACTTGTGAAGCCTGACTGGTAGTGAAGGCTGAGGCAAAGAAGTTGTTGAATACGTCAGTCTTATCCATGTCTGTTACCAGTTCACCTGCTCATCCATCAGAGGGGGTAGACTCTCCTTGGTCTTTCTTTTATGACCTGTAGAATCCTTTCCTGTTATTTTTTGCTTTCCTTGCCAAGCTGAGTCCCATCTGTGCCTTGACTTTCCTGATCTCATTCCTACACATCCAGATGGCACCCCTGTACTCTTCCCAGGCCATATGGCCCTGCTTCCACTGCCTGTGTGTTTTTTTCTTACACCTGAGTTTGACCAGCAGGTCCTTGCTCAGCCATGTCGGTTTCCTGCCATCCCTGCTCACTTTGTTACACATTGATGGAGAGCTCTTACACTCTCAGAAAAGCATCCTTAAAGAGTTACCAGCTCTGATCTGCTCTTCTGTTCCTAAGGACAGTGTCCCAGTGTATTTTATCCACTAATTCTTTAAGAAGCTGGAAGCTTACTCTTCAGAATTTCAGGGTCCTGACTTTGCTCTTTGCCAGGACCATATTCCTCCAGATCACAAACTCAGCCAGGGCATGATCGCTGCAGCCCAGACTGCCTCCACTCATTCTTTAATGAGTTCATCTGCATTGATGAGTACCAAGTCCAGTAGTGTTTTTCCTCCGGTTAGTTGGTCTAATACCTGGACCAGGAAGTTATCCTTGATTCACTCTGGGAGTCTCCTGGATTGCTTACAGCCTGCTGTGTAGCTTTCCCAGCAGATATTAGGGTGGTTGAAATCCCCCACCAGGATGAGAGCCTGCAAGTGAGATGATTCTTGTAGCTGAAGCAAGAAGGCCTCATCAACAAGTTCCTCTTGATCTGGCGGCCTGTAGTAGACACCAATCACAAGGTGTCCTTTGTTGGCCCTGTCCTTAACTCTTACTCACAAGCTCTCGACCTGTCCATGGCTTTTCTCAGAGGCAGCTTTTTGCAATCTATCCATTTCTTAACATAGAGGGCAACACCCCCACTCTTTCTTCCTTACTTCTCTCTTTGTAGTCCTTTTGATATTTCAGAGTGTACTTGTTGCAAACTTATTTGACCCTACATGAAAGAGTAGGAATGGGTGGTAGTCCTGTGACTTTAACAAACTTGGTATTCTTTTTGAGATATCAGAAATGAAGGCCCCTGAAAGACAGCAAGCCTCTTTAGAAAGGTTGTCTGGATGGCAAATGGGTGATTCAGTGCCTCACAGTGAGGAATCTCAAATACTAACATCCTTTGTGCTTTTTTGGTGGCATCAGTTCTAATACAGGTGGTAGGTTGGACCAACCTTGTATGGTTGTCCTTTCCTGGGTCTTGACCATTACTAAGCATTGTATCTGTTGTGTAGGGGCACGTTGGAGTCTAGGGGGAGATTCCTCCTTCTGCTCTGAGCAGAGAGGAAGGTCCAGTCTCCCTTGTCTTGTGAGTCAGTCAAGTCCATCAGCTCAGGGTTAGAAGCTAGCTTACCTTCCCCTTGCAAGGACTTAAGGCAGGTCTCCTGTTCAGTCCATGTCAGCACACAATACCATGCATTAATCTCTTGCTCAGATTCCTGGATACCTGCTGGAACCTGGATACCTCCTGAAACACACCAGCTTGCTTGAAAAGTTCATCCAACTGGGCACAGTTGCACCCACAGCACCCACCTCTGCCTTCAGGCCCTGAGGGACTTCCAGATTCTGGAGTTCCCTGCAACTGAAGGCCTGTGCACCTCTTTCAGGCCTCAAGAGGTCTGTTTGGGTGTAGGAGTCTGTCTGGGGAGGTTGTGGCCTCTCTGTCTGGGCTTCAGCCTCAGCCTGGTAGTTGTGGTGAGTGGGTACGATTTTTCTTTCAGTAGAAGGCTGCTTCTCATTGCTTCCAGAATAGAAGAAAGAAGCCCACCTTCTGCAAAGTGCCACACCACATCCTGCTCGCTGTGCTCCCTGGGGCTGCCTATGTATGTGTGTGGGCTGCTGCTGCTTCTCCTGGCCCTGCCCAATCCCATTTCTTAGGGCTGCCAGCTCCTGGTGGCTCCCTCTCCTCCCTGGGATTGCCTTAATGCAGGAACTCTCCTGCACACTGCAAACCCCAGCTCTGCTGCAGAGCATGCCTGCCCAGAGCTGATCACCTTGGGGAGTCCTTCTGCATTCTGTCCAGTTCTTCTATGGTAAGTATGATTTTTCCAGTATGTTTCTGCACAAGGGAAGCTGTCTTTCATTTCCCTATTTAGTGATTTGTATTGCTGTTAATACAGCTAAGAACATAATTCAGCACCATGTATCTGTGCCCATGACTGAATACAAGAAATGCACACAATGGGATCACTCTTTACCCTTTGCTCTGTGCCTCCTGACAAGCAAACTTATAAGGGTTATTCTTTGGGACATCGTTCATCTCCACAAGGTTTCTTGGTAATATTCTGCTTGCAAATTCACCCTTCCATTCTGACACCTTTACCTTGACTGATTCATTAAGATCTGAAGGAAGCTAGACATATACTGGGTCAAATAAAGGAAAAAAGTGAAATTTTCTATTATGGCATAACAATAGCTACTGCTGGGCCTGAGACCAGAGCACACTGGTTTCCTTCTAAAGTCTGTGTAAGATTAAAGGATGCTACATATTTCTTACAGTGCTACCCATTTTAAATACTGGGAATCATCCTGCAGAATAGCCAAAGCTGTCATAGAAAGCCTTTAAAAAAAATGATCAGACACAGTACATGTTTCAGGCCTGAAAGAAGGTATATCAGCATTTGTTATAACCCTTCCTCATCGAAATTAACAGATTAGTTAGAACTGGTTTTAACCCTAGTGATCTCATTTATTTCCTTGTTATTTATATCAAGATTTCCCTCTTTTGTGGATGGGAAGGGAAGCAATACACTGTATTCATTGCATTCACCTTGAACCTAATTCAGCAACACTTCTCCCTCACAATCCTTACTCCAGAAAGTTGGATTGCATTTTCAGACTGCTGTATGCCTCTTCCTAGGTAGATAAAGATCTTTTAAACTCATTTGGGACACTGTTCATTTTGATACAGTGCAGTAGGAATAACTTTCCTGAAAATTCACTTCCTCAGTGTTGCAACTTTTCATGGAGCATATAAAACTGCAGAAGTACAATGCTCCCTTTAGAGTATCAATACAAAAAAAGGTCTCTGAAGATACAGCGTATGTAGCCCTGTGGCGTCTCCTTAGCCACAGAGTAAGAGAAGGGTGCAGGGAGAGACGTGATCTCTACTACTGCAATGGGCAATATGTTAACTCTGACAAAAATATGTACCAGATGTCTCTCTTAGGTCCTTTTGCCTTTGGCACAAAGACAAAAAGCACAACACAGCTTCTAGGTACTGCTGGGCAGAAATAATATGCATTCGAGAAAGGATTGCTTTAGTAATAAGATGTGGAAGACTCTGGATTTCAGAATTTCTTAACTTGCTTTGTGTATGTGTGTGTGTGAGTGTGTGTGTGTGTGTGTGCACATACGTGCACACTACATTGTTATCTGTACACAATTTTTGGTGTAAATAATGAAATTATTGGAAAGTAACCCATTGGATTCTGGGAAATAATATTTACATCCTAAAGAACCTATTGCCAGAGCACTTTATTACATTGTTCTTCAAAAAGGGAGACAAGAATTGCATTGAAGAAGCCCTGGATAGCTAATAAAGGAGGTAGCTTGATAATTCCTGTCACAGTATATAGAGTTAGTAGAGGTCTAGCCTTTCCCTACAGCTTCTTAGGTGTAATGATATAATGACATACCTATGATATGACATCTCTATGATGAATATTTTCCTACTTTTTTAAGAACTGGGTACCTGTGTTCAACCTGCTAAGAATTCTATGTTTCAGAATTTTTGTCATTGTATTTTTGAAATTTTAGATAGCTTTGGTTCATGTACTTTGAAGAAATCTTACTCTGAAGTGTTTTAACATGTAGTTTATATAGTAAGGTAGTTCTGCCCTACTTACATAGCTGTTATGTTTTCATAAAGGAAAATATTGCTCTGTGATTGCATAAAATATGAATTTCAGTGTATAACTTATCACTTATGTCAATCCAGAAAATATATACTGTCTTCCATGTTAGCAAAGACAATTTTTATTCATTGTAGTTAAGTGGTTTCTAGCCCCAATCCAATACTGAGTCTGTTGTTCATGTTTAAATCCCATTCAGTGAGTGATTTGGTTGCAGTTATGTACATACTAGTCCTAGCTGAGTTCACATAACATCTAGGGCTGTTTCAAAGGCAACTGTATGTAACAGACAATGAAGCTGTGGGAAACAGCACAGAAGTTCTGAGTTGAATTCAATGAGTAACATTAATTCTCAGAACTTGGATTGTTCAGCCTAGAGTACAAGTAACTGAGCATTATAATTTACATTTCTATTTATGGAAAGCCAAGTTAAAGAATGGCTTGTCTGAAGGCCTGGAATTGAGATGAGGTTATGTGAATCATCTTGGGAATTAACTGATTTTGAAAGTTTGCTGGCAGAATGAAATGGATTACCTTCAATTTAAGGGAGACTAGGTATAAATATAAGGTGCATAATTACTTAACATTTTTATATCTTTCCCCTTCCCAAAGTTCTATTTTGAACATAAATATTACTTTTATCCTGAAGGTTTTCTAGGAGCTAAAAAAGATTACAAGCTTTCTACATTTCCTTAGGAATAAAATTTCTCAGACAATGATGAACTTGTTAAGGGAGTATGTCCCTCTCTGAGTTAAAGACTCAACAGAAAGTGAGGATCCTCAGTGGACCACCCATCCACAAATCTGGAGAGATCTGACTAGAAAGGGAATGGACCTATTAGCAGATAGCTGTTTGGTTCAATCCCAGTGAGAAACTGCAAAACCTAGGGGTTTATCTCATGTCTTTGGTATTCCTTTTATCTACTTGGACCTTACTTCCCAAATACATCCTAAAATCTGTAAATCAGGATTCTTGACATTTATTTTCTTGTTATGATTTCCTATTTGAATTGTTCCCTTTTTAACATGTCTGATTTGCATATTTTGTTTTCACTGTCTAAAAATATCTTCTACTTAGGATAGATTGATTTGCATTATTTGACTTCACTTGATTTTATTTCTATAATGTTCCATATGGAAATGATCCAAGCCAAAGCTTATTGATTATTACACCTTGTTTATCTTGAGTAAAGGGTGATAATACTTAACCCTTCACATACCAGAGCGAGAATAACTTCAGTGGATTTCAATGATGCTATACCCAATTACAAGATCTGAGGGTTTGAACTCTTCTTCAGACTGTTCTTGCTGACAGTAGGCAATTTGTGACCCAGAGTATTGATCCTAGCACAACCAGGAAAGAACTCTGGTCTATGATACCAGAAATATGACAGTTTCCATGCAGCCATATAGAAGCACCTATATGTTGATATTGTCTCTAATGTATCATGTTCTCACTTATGCTTTGTTTGCACAGACTTTGAGGAAGCCTAGGAGCTCACCAACACATCAGGAAAAATGAATACAAGGTTTTCTAAACAAATGAGAAGAAGGAGAGTCTTTCTACAAAACAAAATAGAAATTTGTGTAGAGAAAGTTTTAAGTGAAGAAACACTACCACCTGGAAGTAGCAAAAAAACACTTTTTGCACTGTTCTGACTTTGCTTATTGTTGTGGGTGAAAAATAAATAAATAAATAAAAATGTACATTTCACTTGGAAGAGAGAAGTAGCAATATGATTAATCAATAGCAAAGCTTATGTGACTTGACCAAGATTCAGTGAAGGCAAAGTACACCTGATTATAACTGGAAAATACACTTAATTACACACTATATACATGTAAAAGATGTTATGTACTACTCAAATACACTGAAAGAAAGACATTGTATACTACATAAAGAATACATTAAAAGCTGGGTTAGGTGACATAACATCAAGGAAGTTCTCTTGTTGACTTGTCAGGTTCAGAGTAGACTCCGTTGCTTTCTAAACCCCTTAAACTGAGGAGATAAGGAGCCCAGGTGCAGCCAAATCCACTCCCGGTCCAAGATTTGGTCAGTGGTTTATGCCTAAAGGATTATATGCATGACATGAATCCTTTATGCTACTGATGATGACTGACTTATGGTCACGTGGTCACATTTGCAGTTTATTTGAAATTTGGCTGAAATTGGTCTTTCTTCCAAATTTGGCCATCACTGTGTTTGCATGGGGTGGGATGGGGAGAGCGTGAATGGGATGGGGTGCATTGCTTAAATTACCCCTTAGCTGTTTGTCTTCTGTCTCCCCTGAATGCAGGATACTGCCATCACAACCAGACACATTCTTCCTGACTGCCGCTGATCGTTATCTGCTTAGTCTGGATGTTCTGCTTAAGCAGGAAAGTTTGGGAGAGGAGTAAACAGTCACACTTACTTATCCTGCTTGTTTTCAAGCTCAGTAAATACTGTAGCTACCTCATTTCAGAGCAGCTATAGTCAAAACTAGCTGCAGTATAGCTGTGTGGCTTTGCATTATACCAGAGCTCAAAAGCTTACAAATGTACTTCTCCATAACATTGATATTTGTGAATGAAGCAAGTAATGTAATATGAGGGAAATTAAAATACACTCTCAAACCTCATCTGACCTCACTAGGAAAATTAGAGCTTAGAAAGATTCAGCTGCTGTGATTTTCTAAATGAGAGTACTGCTGTGAATTAGAAATAAAGTATTGTAACAAGATGCTGTGATTTTGGTGGCTTTCTTTTCACAAATCAGGGAATGAGGCAATAGGGGTAGTTAAGGCTGGAGAGAGAGCATTTGCTGCTATACTCACATATATTTAGTGATACCTTTTATACAGTTTCTTGGTTATTATCCCAGATAGAATGATGTTATTTCTCCATAAGCCCAATTTCTCCATCCCTTTTCATATTGTTCTTTGAAATGTTGGTACATAGCCCTTTGTACGCAGTATTCTCAGTGTTACTGTAATTACTTTCCATGTTGTCAGAAAGATGAGCAGATCAGAGACAATATTTCACCTTACTGTCTTCCCCACTTTGGACACTTCTGTTGCTTTTTGGACTCAGGTGGAAAACATTCTGCACCCAATGTAGAGCTGCTATGAGAAAATTACTTTTCTTTTGACTTCATTGGTATTTTTCTGCCTTAGAAATTTGGGAGCAAAAAAAGAATTGTGATTCTGAGCTGTATTTTTCTCCTCCTTTGATAATACTCATTAATCAAAGCTTTGGCTAAATGCCAGTTTATAGCCCACAGTACACTAAAATATTTGATAGGTTTCCCTTAAGACATATACATATATATATGTTTAATCAAGCAACATTTCTGTCCTCTTCTGATCTACTATCAGCTACTGTAGCTGTATCAATAAGTCACCTTTTCCTTTCTCTATATTGTCTTGGTAAAAAATAATAAAAATAATGCTTTTCATCTTTATTGTGATTGTGAAAAGAATAAAATTGATCCTATTTCCTTGCTTTTGGAAGAATATTGATTTAATTTTGTTACTTAGTGTAATTTACTGGCCAGGGATATTGAAACAAACTACCTAACTAAACAATCCCAAGCAGACTGGCTTCAAAAGAATATTTAAAGGAATAAAGATGAAAGGGTGATATTGAATATAGATATATTAAAAGGAAAAACAAGCCTGTCTCCCTGTTTCTGAAAAATGAATTAAACAAACACACAAAGCCCTAAACCAATCCTCATTTCTTATTATGTAGAATGTTTTACAAGTACTACTACTTCAAAAGACCCCCCTCAGAATTTCTTATTTTTTTTTTCAGTCTGCAGAGATGACACAGGAAAAGATGACTGTCAAAAGGTTCACAAGTCAATAGGTTAATTGTGTCCTGTGCATAATAGAAAACTGCAAAAACTTTTCATCACTCCAAACATTGTTTCACTAAGGCTCAGAAAACAAAAACAGCAAATGTATAACGAGTAAACCAGATAGACAAGATGAAAGGGATTTTTGCAATACAAAAGGTTAACATAATCTGCAGGTCCAAAATTTATTTCTCAGCTCAAGAAAATTCAGCTTAGAATTCTACTTGTGTTCTAAGTGTTAAACTAAAGAATTAAAACTGGTGTTCACCTTGAACTTCTGCATTAAAATTTCATATCATAAAATAGATGCAAACAGAATATGTAGAATTTCAGATCTGTGTGGCTGTAAGTCTTTCCTTCCCAGGTACATTTCCAGAACTTTATAATAATTTGTTTTCTTCTTCTGTCCTGTCTGGACTTGCAAATAGATAAGTGAATAAGTAATTTGAGAGAAGACGCAAATAGGCACACTAGCTATGAAAAGATCTTAGAACTTTGCAAGGAAAATTAGAAAAAAAAAAAAAATAAGACAGACAATGTACTGTTGAATAAGCTATTTAGAAAAAAAAAAAAAAAAAAAAAAAAAAAGCAAAAATCTAGCAAGTATAGATTTTAGTATAGAGGTTAGCAAATATAAAAAAATCTAGCAAGTATAGAGGTTAGTACACGTGGCTTCAAATTTGAAGATAATCTTCAGACATTATTAATGAATCTTGGCTTTTTTTTTTTTTTTTCAAGCTTAAACACTGGAACAATATTTCATTTCTAAAAATATTGTTGTAATATTGTGATCTGTTATGAACTGCTTACTTGTTTTTATGTCTTCCAGTGTGCTAAATCCTAGAAAACAGGAAAAGCTCAGTGTTGCTTTCCTTATTATTCATTTTAATCAGAGAAACTTTTGGTAAGACAAGGTCCAAGTAAATTTGAACAAAAGCCCTTACCTACAATATCAGTATTATATTGATCTCTGGCACACTGTTACTATTTTTGCTTTTCTCTATTTTTATTTATTGTTTGGTAGCAAGATATTATGTTTTTGAAGATGGAACAGAATTTCAAAGGTCATATGTACTCCTACATTTTACCAAACTACAGAAATACTTGAAAAGAGTATTTGAATTCCTGAGCTCTCTCTTAAAATAATCCAATATTATCTATGTTTAAAAAAAAAGATTTTTCTGTATTATTCTATCTTTGCACATCTTAAAATGCCACCAACCATATTAAATTTCAGTGGATATTAAAAGCTGATTAACAGTTACAAATGAAAAGCAGACCATATTCCTGACAGAAAAAACACAAATTTTCCCTGAGTCTTTGTATGTGGGATAACAAACATTTTTGTTGCTTTTATAGGTCATCAATGATTGTCATTCCCATTTAAAGACTCGAAATGAAAGGTGGGAATCAATAAAGCCATTGTGTGTGTGGCTATAGTGTGCTAAGATTTTGTACTCTCTGTGGCTTTCCTTACAAATAAACGACATGGTCAGTTGCTTCCTAAATAATGCAGGTCTCATCTTGACACACACTCACACAAAATCATAAAATGTATGCTTCACTTCATAGATTTAAATGGAGAGTATAATCTACATTAACTAATAAAATATTTCCACTGGATTAATTTGAATTAACAGCAGCCAAATACAATTCTGACATTTTATTTTAAGCTACATGTGCAGGTCTTTTCTATAGCCACCAAAAAGAGATGTGATTCTTAAGGCAGATGCCACATGGAGCTGTTCTTCCAGTAACCATGGAATGTATCGTTTAGATTATACATCTGATGTTTAGAAAAATAGATTAGATGAGACAAATGCTAACCATCAAATATCTCATTTAACAGATATCCTAGCTTTATATTTAACTACACATAAAAAGATTTAATTAAACGAGATACAAAGTGCAGGGGAAAAAAAAAAAAAAAAAAAAAAAGAGCACTGTAATCCAGGAGAATGACATCATCTCTGTACTTGCATTATTCACAATTTGTTTGGCACAGCACTTAACTGAGTTTCCTATTAATATCTGAACCACTTTGGTATCCGTGTGAGGACTGAGAAGTGTATAAGACTTGTGAAAGGGGATAATGAGAAACCTCAAAAGCACGAATGACATGTACTTATTTCATTAGCTGCCATCCAATTACCTCCATTTCTTTACCATTATTTCTATAACACCTTTACTGACACTGGAAACAAGCATAAAAAAATCTTTCATACAAACAAAACATACAAAATGCATACATACATACATACAAACATACTTAAAAAATTTCATACTGAAATGGTTAAAAAAATAAAACAGTCACTTTTTAGATTTTTTAATAAGAATAAAACATAGTCCTGGGAGCAGAAAAATACATGAAGATATTTCTTCTGTTTTTGCAACTTGTGATTTGATTTTTTCTAATAAATTAAAACATCAGACTAATGCCCTGTATGCTGGTAACTTCCATGTGTTTTATCTAAAGATAAATGGACATACCCTGAACTTTTCCAGCCAGCATAATGGATAATTACTCTTTATTTTTATCAGGTCATTTATTTTCACAAGTGAATATATTATCAAGCAGCTTCATTGGGATAGAAATCCTATGGCAAAGTGTGGATAAAACTGCCAATGTATTTGATAAAAATGGATTGAAATAGTTAAATGGACTCCATTTAACAATGAAATCATGTTAAAAGTACTTTGGGTGTATCAAGACTTATTGTACAGAGCTAGTGAAGTTAATGTAGACATTCACTATGTCTGATTATTGATATTAGAGATAACTGCCTAAAAATCCAAAGAAAATTAACACAGTTTTATACAACATCAAGGTGGGAAAATAAAGTAGGAAAACAAAACAAAACAAAATTTTACAAACCTTTATATATTAAGTGTGGATAAGTCTCCCTCATAGATCAGGTGCAGAAAAGAGGGTCAATGCAGCTGCAACTGCAACTGCTGCTTAGGTATTTCATCTAAGTCACAGAATCCACTGCATTGTTTCAGCTCTTTTATGTCCTCTGACCCCATTAAATCCATTTGCTCATACTGTCCATCCAGCTGCATGAATGTTATTGTGGAGCAGACCTGAAAGAACATTGCAATGAAAATTGGTTCACTCAGAAGTCACATTTGCAGTACAGATACTGTAATGAGGTAAAGAAATATCTAACCTAGGATGCAGTAGTCCTTGAAAATGTTCCAGAACATTTACTGGCCTTATTGCACCCAATGACTGACAAGGAAGCTGCAGCCAAAAAGCAAATAAACAAACAAGCAAACAAACAAAAACAATCGATCAAACAACTACAAAACAACAACAACAACAACACAGCAAAACCAACTCCACCCCCCATGAACAAACAAGCAAGCAAACCACCCAATAAAATTAATAATAGAAAATACATGAGAGTCAAAAGACTAACACAAATTATTAGAAGATGTTAGAGAAACCCTTATACCTTGACAAATTCCTAAACTTGATGATAAATTATATTTTAATGTATTGTTTCTCAAGTGAGTCTTTAATTAAAACTTCATCACTTTTTCTGAGCATTGAAAAATGTGCTTGTTAGAAAAGAGGCTAAAAGTAGATTCATCATCAGAAGCATGAGTTTTTTATTTTTATTTTTATTTTTATTTTTATTTTTATTTTTATTTCACATGGGGTGCAATTTTAGGCTTATGATTTGCACTATCACAAACTAGTTTAATCTTGTCATCTCATGGTCTAATTATGCTGTTTTCTCTTAAGTAGTTAGCTATGTATTACTCTTACTGTAGATGTCCTGCCAGTAAACATTACTTTGTAAGCATTTATTTTAAATTAGTACAAAGCAGAATCCAAATAATTCCTCTTTAGGAAGATAATTGTACAGTAAGAGAAGTAGAGGAGGAAAAGGAGGACAAATAAAATGGCATGGTCTGATCTTTGTTTATGAGAGCATTTTTCCATCAACTGTCTGTGGAAACATAATTTCCATTTTGCCTTAAAAATCAGTCAGACAACATTGCTTAACACATATTCTTCCTTTTCAAGCATTTCACTGAGGCTTCCTCCTGTAGACAGCTTAATAAAAGGTATTTCGCCCATAGCATGTTGCTGAAGTTGTGTGTCATTTTCTTTCCATTTGAGATGACATTTGTCAGGAAGAGGACCCAGATACTGTATAAGCAGCATCACTATCAGGATTGTTAACTCCTTTCTTGCTGCCTACAGCACATACAAAAAGATGCTTGTACACACTGTTTACTTTTCTGATAATTATTGATGATACTGGCTTAACAGCTGTTTTTTAAAAGAGGTGAAGGCTGCACATTTTTCTCTCCCCTCTGAAGGTAGCTCAGTGGTCCCCAGGTCTCCAGTACACAGGAAGGACTTATTAATAACAGTTGTCATGTTCCTTTACATAGTTTTTTTTCAACTACTTTGTATAAAGCAAAGTGTATACGCATAGTCAGCGATCTCTTAAAACTAATTATAAGGGAATTTGAAATGTGAAAGGTCTGTTTCCTTAACGTAATCCATTTCTTCACTGCAAAGGGGATAATAAATAGAGGAAACAAACAAACAAACAAACAAGCAAAAACAAACAAGAGAAGCAAACAATAAAACAGCAAGTGTGTGTGGGTGTGAACCTATAGTTTCAGGTGTGTACCTCCACTAGCGACCTTCAGTCCTGACCAGATAAACAGGAGAAAAGATATTTGGCTACAAATAATGCTATGGTCTTTATCTTTAAAGACTAAATATATGTTTATATAAAACTCCTGGGCATTTTTTATTATTTGGATTACTCCATAGTTAATTAGGAAGGTATATAGCAGGCCTCTATACATCAGCAACCCTCAGCAAATATTTCAAAAATCTCAGATATTTTAGGAAATATGAGCTACTACTACCATCTGTATTGTCTTTCTTTTTGCCCTTTCTCTTGCCTCTGAGATTCTTAAAATAATTGTGTAAAATTATTTCTGGCAATACAGCTCCATTAGCTATGTGGAGGAGAGATCCACGCGTGCTTTAAAGACTACGGCAAAACTCTGGAAGCAAACCAAATCCCTACTTATGAATGATGATGAAAAAATTTACTGAAAAAGAATTTCTAATGATTTCCTCCCTTCAGGCTCTGACTACAAATGAGCATATGTTGGACCAATAACAATATCATAATAATAGCAATGTAGTTCTCTGTCTTTCAATCAACAAAAACAGGAGGGCTTAGAAAGTTGAAAGAAGATGAGAATTGTTACTTCCCTGTATGATAAATAACTAGAGAACAGTTTTCTTGATAAAATATTCCTTATAACTATTACTTACAACAAAAATATACTTTTATCTATAAATTGATGGTCATAACATAATTGTTAATAGAAGTTCCCATTAGCTGGATCTGATTTAAATGTAAAGTAAATTATTCTCTGTAATATGTATATTTTATATTAAATTTATAGGGAATTATTCAGATCCATAAAATAGCTAGAACAAGTCAGTAATGACTAGAACATAAACTGAAAAAAATAGGATGCAGTGTACACAATGAGAGAAGCAATAGGTTTGATTTACAAGATTAAAAAAAAAAAAAAAAAAAAAAAAAAAGCTAGGAAAACACCATGAAAAAATATACAGTGACATTGATAAAATCCCTCTTTTTTTTTTTTTTTTTTTTTTTTGCTACAAGTTACGTTTAAGAACCTTTGAAATCTAAGGGTTTAAAAAAATATTGTCTCTATCCCACTCCTATGACAAAAGCCTCATAGATGTTGACAAAGCAGAATCAGAACATGGAGGTGCAATTCTTTCTTTCTCCTCCTCCTCCTCCTCCTTCTCCTCCTCCTCCTCTTCCTCCTCCTCCTCTTCCTGCCAGATTTCATGCCAGTCTCTTTACAATTTAGTAACTTACAATAAAAGGACAAGATTCAAAACATATTTAAGATACAGTTTTTGCATATTTGGTCATGGTATTTGTATTGTTACCTGCTTGATTTAGTTTAATTAGTGTCACTTTCCATTTGAAAATTTTACTAAATTCCCTACAGCATCCTTTGAAAAACAAAAATGAAAATGATAAAAAAAAAAAAAAGTTAATGATGGGAACAATGAGGCAGTTTTTGAGGAAATGCTCAGCCAAAGTTATATTTTCATCGATATTATTTATTTACATTTCTGTAGTGGTCAGAGGTCTCAACTAATATCAAAATCCACCATTGCCAAGGCTACAAGGCTAGTGCCAATCTCACAAGAAGTTAAACTTCAAATAGTCAAAAAAAAAAAAAAAAAAAAAAAAAAAAAAAAAAGCAGGATAAGGAGAGTAGATTTATTCAGAAAGGTTCAGATAAAAGTGAAAAGGAAGTTTATGAAAATGTAGGATTTTGGATGACTTTTACATCTCTAAACATAATCCCTTAACCACACACTTTTCCATTGAATGCGTCCTAGACCTCAGGCCAGGTAATGTAGTGTGGCTTGGGCACATACTGCTTGGAGCTACCTTTCTCTCAAGCAGACTGATGTATTAACAATACAGGGCACCTGTCTCAAGTTTTCTGTGGCTCCCACATGGTATTCTGTGGCACATACACAAAATAACTATTATTTTGGACACAGACAAAATTACTATTATTGTGTGCTTTTTCTAGTTCAAAGTGCTGTAATAAAACATTATTAATTTGTTAAACTGAACTTACAGAATAGGCTGCCTCAATTCCAACCACTCTGCTACATGTAGAATCTTGTTATGGCCAAAAGGAGCAAATACATATAAAATAGGAATTTATTACTAGTCTAATTAAAGTCTTAATAGTGTAATCACATAATCATTATTAGGCCATTTAGAATTATGCTAGCTCTTCTAATTCTGATTTCATACAGGTAAAGTGATGTATCTGCTCAAGATTTCTGGAATCCATCCTTCTAGGCACCCAGGTATCATGCTCATCCTTCCACTGCCCTCTGGCACTTACGATCAACAGTTTCAGTCAGGGAGGTCTGTAGTGAATTTTTAATGTTCTTCACAATAAGGATAATGTTATACAGATGGTTTCTTCCTCCCCACTCTAGGATTTTCTCTGTGTCATTTTTACTACCATACTTGTGCTTTACTTACTTGGTTGCAATCTAGGGTACTTCCAAATTCACATCCATATTATACATATAATTTACATATTTTATATACTTGTTCTGTGTTCTCTGTTACTTCTAAACCTGCTTTTACTGAGCTCCTGATGTTTTCATGACTGGTAGCTGGTTATTGGTGAGTACCCCAGGAACCTCTGGTATCAACCTGTATTCCAAAAACTCTTTCTGTCATCTAGTGTCTTTATTCTTCTATGCTGTATTTCATTTTAGGTTCAAATTTAGTTCATTCTACACAGAATAATGATTTTACTATCAGTTACAAAGCATGAATAATGGCTAGTGCTATACCAGAAAACTGTACAAGGCAAGGCAAAATTTAAATAAAGTGGGTAATATTCAACTGATCATTAGTAGGTAGTTGCTGTTACAAGCTTTAAGAAATTTCTGGAGAAGCCAAGAGAAGTCCAGACAAATCTCTGTGTTGCTAGCTTAGCACAAAGTGTGGTTTGTAACAAGCCTTGACCTTTACAAGCCTTGACCTTTCCAGCTGATAGTCTACAAATGTGACTGTTATGATACTTCTTTTTTTTTTCTTTCTCCAAAAGTGACATTTCTGTAACCTGAAATTTGAGAATGTGTGGTGCAGTAATTAGGTTCTAAAGATTAAAAATAAAATATTAGAAGATTGTATGGGGTAAAAAATTGAAACTGTCCTGCAACACATGCTGCTTTTCAAACCTGAACCTGAAGTTGGGAGCTGTTTGATAGGCAGACCCTGATGTTGGTGTCTAAGTTAGGAGCTCTGGCTCCCTGTAAAGTAGATATAGACTCCCTGTGTAGCAGAGGAAAAATTCCTAAATTCCATGTCCTGAAACATCCATGTCCTGAAACATCCTCTGTAGGATACAGTGGATTTCCAGGTATCCAAAGTATAAGAAACAGCAGAAACAAGTTGTTAAAGTTGTCAAGAGGAAGACAAAAGAGCCTGAAAGATAGAAAGGCTAGAATGTGTTGACAGCAATGTTGTCAGGGCAAGAAATGATCCAGGGATGCAATTGGACTGAGATTAAAAGGAAAAATATTGCTTTTAGTAGGATGGCTGATATAACCAAGCAAAACAAAAAAATAAACAAACAAAAAAGCAGGCAAACTTCCTGGCACAGTTTTCAGCAGTTTGTTTGTAGTTAGTAATGAATGAACTTCATTGCAGATCTATTCTGCATATAAAATGTAGCACCTCTATATGACAGTCAAAATTTTTTTGTTGCCCCAAATGTATTTACCTCATGCCAGTGGAACTACATAGGGTTATTTCTGTTCCTATATTTATTTTACCTATTTGGTTGTGTTACATTTTTTCTCCATTGACAGCCTACTTAAAAAAAAAAAAAAAAAAAAAAAAAAAAAAGCTTATCAGATAATGTAGAAGTGTACAGAACAAGATTTAAATGACTTAACTCATTTCCTGTTCAAAAGCCTTGATTTTTCAGTAATGCCCATCTCAAAATTAAAAGTGGTCAATGGCAGCTCTCAGTTGCCTTCAAGCTCTATTAACTCATCAGAGTGACCTATTTCGGCAGATGTGTTCATCCAGAAAATAGATAACATAAAATTCAATGACTTTTTCGTACAGCATCAGACAAATTTAAGCTACTCATAACATCAATTTATAGAGAATCACAGAATCATTTAGGTTGGAAGAGACCTCCAAGATCACCTAGTCCAACATCTGACCTAACACTAACAAGTCCTCCACTAAACCATATCACTGAGCTCTACATCTAAACGTCTTTTAAAGACCTCCAGGGATGGTGACTCAACCACTTCCCTGGACAACATATTCCAACACCTAACAACCCTTTCGGTAAAGAAGTTCTTCTTGACATCCAACCTAAACCTCCCCTGGTGCAACTTTAGCCCATTCCCCTCATCCTGTCACCAGGCACACGGGAGAATAGACCAACCTCCACCTCGCTACAGCTTCCTTTAAGGTATCTATAGAGTGATAAAGTTGCCCCTGAGCTATCCAGGCTGAACAATCCCAGCTCCTTCAGCCGCTCCTTGTAAGACTTGTTCTCCAGATCCCTCACCAGCTTTGTTGCCTTTCTCTGGGCAACAAAGGTGCTCAAGTACCTTGATGTCCTTCTTGTAGCTAGGGGCCCAAAACTGAACCCAGTACTCGAGGTGCAGCCTCACTAGTACTGAGTACAAACACTTCCCTAGCCCTGCTGGCCACGCTGTTTCTTATACAAGCCAGGATGCTGTTGGCCTTCTTGGCCACCTGAGCACACTGCTGGCTCATATTGAGCCAACTATCAGTCAATACTCCCAGGTCCTTCTCTGCCAGGCAGCTTTCTAACCACTCATCTCCTTATAAATTACTTTTGCTTTATAGGTAACATGAAAAAACATATGATAGAATGTATTTGGAAAGGTGTTTATGAATCCTGAAAAAATCCTATGATAAAGTTTTAAACTGTTTATTCTGGGATACTTCATCAATGCTGGTTGGTGTTCCTAACTCTTGGCTCTGCTTTCAAACACCGTTCACTAGTATCAACAGATTTCTCAGCTTTATGTATATTTTTATGCAGTCTTAAATTTTTGTTTAGCTGATTTTTTTTTTTAATAATAAAGTTTAAATGACTGTATTATTAGATTATTATCTGCAACAAAACTTAAAAAAAAATAAAATCCTACTCTTAAACATTTTTAATTCTTAAACATTTTGATATGGTCTCCCACAGAATTTTCTTGGAGGAGCTGGCAGCCCATGGCTTGGACTGGTACACTCTTTGCTGGATTAAAACCCGGCTGTATGGTCAGGCCTAGAGAGTGGTGGTGAATGGAGTGAAATCCAGCTGGTGACCGGTCACCAGTGGTGTTTCCCAGGGGTCAGTGTTGGGGCCCATCCTCTTGATCATTGATGATTTGGATGAGGGAATTGAGTAACTCTCCTTCAGTAAGTTTGCAGATAACACCAAACTGGGGAGAAGTGTCAATCTGCTGGAGGGTAGGAAGGCCCTGCAGAGGGACCTGGACAAGACGGGTTGATGGGCAGAGGCCATTGGGATGAGGTTCAATAACGCTAAGTTCCAGGTCCTGCACTTTGGTCACAAAAGCCCCATGCAGCACAACACGCTTGGGACAGAGTGGCTTGAAAGATGTGCAGAGCAAAATGATCTGTGGGTGTTTGATGCTTGCCTGAACATGAGCCAGCAGTGTGCCCAGGTGGCCAAGAAGGTCAACGGCATCCTGGATTGTATCAGGAATAGCGTAGCCAGCAGGACCAGGGAAGTGATCATCCCCTCGTACTCTGCTTTGGTGAGGCTGTACCTCGAGTACTGTGTTCAGCTTTAGGCCCCTCACTACAAGAAGGACATCTAGACCCTGAAATCTGTCCAGAGGAGGGCTATGAAGCTGGTGAAGGACACTCCTGTGAGAAGTAGCTGAGAAAACTGGGCTTGTTTAGTCTGGAGAAGAGAAGGTTCAGGAGAGACCTTATTTATTGCTCTCTCCAACTACCTGAAAGGAAGTTGTGGGGAGCTGGAGGTTGGTGTCTTCTCACAGATAACTAGTGATAGGACCAGAGGGAATAGCCTCAAGTGGCAGCAGGGGAGGTTTAGTTTGGAAATTAGGAGAAAATTCTTCTCAGAAAGAGCAGTTACGCATTTGAATAGGTTGCCCAGGGAAGTAGTAGAGTCAGTATCCTTGGAGGTGTTTAAGGAAAGGTCAGATGTGGTACTTAGGGACATGGTTTAGTAGGTGATATTGGTGGTAAGGTGATGGTTGGACCAGATGATCTTGGTGGTCTTTTCCAACCTTAATGATTCTATGACCCTATGATCCATGAATTGGCTATGTAAGCCTTAATAAATAATAAATAATGAAAAATAAATAAATAAATAAATAGTAAATGATAGCTTTAGTTTAGTGACAGGTATTTACCTCTAACTAGTAGTGTAGGAGCCTGTTGCCCTATTATGCAAGCATGGCACAGGTCCTCAGTTTGCAGAGCTACTTCTCACTCTTCACTGTTCAAATTTCAGCCACATTTAGGAACATAACTAATTCCTAAGTGCCTGTTCCAGTTACAATTAGTATATTGCAGACTTCCTTAATATTTCATTTGCGTCTTTTTTTTTTTTTTTTTTTTTGATCCTCTTACCTAGATATAAGTATGAATAATAGTACATTTCCAGATGCTAATTCCTAAAGGGATTGTTTGATAATTTATCCAGGTACTGTATAAAAAACAAGTGAGAAAGTTTTGGTGATAATTCCTTCACTGAAGCCCATAACTGCTATAGAGCTGTAGAATATTTTTGTGAATGACTTGCCCATGATACCTGTTGAAAATATGCTGCACAGCTAGATATACTAATATAATATAACCTCCACTGATTAAGATATGCATTTCATTTTAAATATCTTTCATATCTCTGGATGTTTGTTTCTGTCCTTGAAGTGCTATTTGGATTGATACAAGACTTTGTGGGGATGCACTGTAACTTACTGAAGCAACCTGGTTTCTTTGGAATTAGTTCACTACTGGTATGTAGAGATTCTATTTCATTTATTTCAGAATTAGTTAGCTGAACTTTCCATTACATGGTTTATCTATGAAAAATCCGAATATTTCCTTACATCTCATTTTGAATTGTGAGTCTAGATAATGTTCAAAATAGTTGATGCGACAAAAGAATTCTTCCATTACACAAATTCAAAAATAAAACCATGTACAACAACAACCACTATTTAAACAAAAGCCAATGAACACAAGTGAAGCCTTTCCAATATTCTTTCATTTTTTAGCAGTATTTCAGTCATAATTTTGACATCATAATACACTCCACAGTACTGTATATTACAATAACAATTGTTTCCAAAGAACTTTGCAAAAATATACTTTAACAATATGACATTTCAGTACAGATCAAAAAGTAAAGACAGAAGTGACTTCTCTCATGATAGGAACATGAGAACATCAATAAGGAAATGAGAACAAGAATCTGTCTGCCTGATATTCTGTCTGTGCTGTAAGCAAACATCAGAAGTATGTGGATGAGGTCAAGGTGCTTGTCCTAATGCTCATCCAGGTTCCTCTATATTTGCCATAGGATTCCTGAGGTAGATATGGTTTGTGTAATGTACATTTCATGTTTTAAAGAAGCAATGACTTCTTTTTGAACTTCATAGAATTAGTTTAAGTATTAGGCCAGACCACAATTGCTGTTGCGTGAATGGATAAAAGTTGCTTTCAAAAATCTCAACTTCTGATTTTTAATTTCTTCTTCAATTTTAAGTTGAAAATCATTTCCAAACAAGACATTTTATATAAACATTTTCTGCCAGAGTCTTCTCTGATAAAAACACTAAATGTTTACTGAACTATTAACAATCCTTTTATTTTTTAAGCCTACAAAGATTTGTCTGTGTTTTGTGAATAGGAATGGTGAAGTCAGCATTGCAGAGTAAAAATTCACCACTTTATTCATTTGGTACTCTCTAAAAATCCTAAGGGGTATTTTATACTGTACAGTAGAGTAAATGAGAAAATCAATTTAGGTTCTGTTGAAATACTTAATTAGCTCACCAGTATCCTTTTGGCCTGTCTTTGATAAATCCCTTCCTAACTGCTTTTGTCCCTTCTTTCTCAGAATCTTTGTCAAAGTCTTAGGCTCTATAAGAACTTTTCTCTAACAGAATACTAAGTTATTACACCATATTCCTTCATCTTTTTTTTTTTTTCTTCTTTCTTTCTTTCTTTCTTTTTTTAAAAAATTTCATTTATGCTTCCAGAATCCCATACAAAGGCCTTTTGCTTTAGCATTTTCAGTGCTTCAGTATATCAGAGGTGGAAGTAGATAGAAAAAATAAATCTGCAATTATGCAGGCATGAAAAAAAAAAAAAAAAGAAAAAGAAAAAAAAAAAAAAAAAAAAGAAAACAAATAGAGTATCTGAGTTCTGTGTAGAAATTCCTGGAAAGACTGGAGGTAAAATATATGCATGACAATGTGGGCAGCCTGAGGATCTCTCTGGGTCAAAGAGATCAATGCTGGACAGCCATCTGTTCAATCTAACAGCTCAAAATGACTGTGTTAGAGGCTAGGGCCTCATCTATTTTTTCTCATGCAGTTCCATAGACTGACCTCTACTCAGTCTGACCTCGCTTACTCAATTCTACCTTACTAGTTTACCAGAAACTGGCAGAAAATGCCAACTATCTATGGCCTTTGTGATGGCAGTACTCCTAAGGGGGACCAGTTTGTCTGTTCTCTGAAGAGTCCTATCGTAAAGAATACTCAGGTAGAGATTCCAGACTGCAGTATCTTTAGCAAGACATGTGAAGCAGAATAAAAATTGTAAGACATCTTTAAATAAAACCTTTTTCACCTTTAGGAATAAAACACAGATATGAAAGTAAAGATGAATAATTTAAAGTGGATGCATCTTCAAGATGGAAAGTCTTGCCTTAAAAGCCTCTTTGAGATGTTGCAGCTGGAAGCCTCATCAAGCATCAAAATGAAGACTGAGGCTGTAAAAGTAAGTATCCAAATTCTAGAAAAGAAAATATATGCTTTTCAGCGGAGGCATGCATTTTCTTTACAGTATGGGAAAGAAAACAAACAAACAAAAAAGAAGCAAACAAATAAACAAAAACATGAAAGAAACTGCTTGTTTCAGCTACCTCTGTTGCCCACTTTTTTGTTGCTACCTTTTGCACACTCCCTCTTTTTACTTTGGTCAACAAAAGGATGCATTGCTTCAGTGATGCTTCAGTGATGCATTGGAGGAGTGCAACACAGTCAAAATTGCTTTCATAACTTGAAACTCAAACCTATGAAAAAAGGCCGTGTAGCACATATCATTAAATACTAAACACAACTATATTTGCTATACAGCATCAATTTTTTGAAGAAGTTTAGGGAAACATAAAGTTTAACTTTGTTTAAATATTAGTGCTAGTTAGATAAAAAAATAAATAAATAAAATAAAATTGAAAGACAGCAAAGGAAACAATATTTACAGTACTCAGTTTCAAGTATTTGTTATATATATATATTATCTTTGTAACTGTACTGTAGAAATAAAGTTGTGCATTGGAGACAGAAAATTAATATCTTCATTATAGTTCAGAAAAATAAATAAAATGTAGAATGTTACTGTTTATCATCTTTATTTCTTTTTTATCTTTGGAAAAGTCAGCCTTCAGTGACATTAAAATAGTAAAATAAAAGTCTCTTAATAACATAAAAGGAAAAGAATATAATTCTTTCTAAAGAATGAAAGCTTTTGGTGGCACTTGTGGATTGTAATTGTGTTGTTTAATTTTTTAAAATTTATAGCAATTTCGAAGGGAAGGGAAGGGAAGGGAAGGGAAGGGAAGGGAAGGGAAGGGAAGGGAAGGGAAGGGAAGGGAAGGGAAGGGAAGGGAAGGGAAGGGAAGGGAAGGGAAGGGAAGGGAAGGGAAGGGAAGGGAAGGGAAGGGAAGGGAAGGGAAGGGAAGGGAAGGGAAGGGAAGGGAAGGGAAGGGAAGGGAAGGGAAGGGAAGGGAAGGGAAGGGAAGGGAAGGGAAGGGAAGAGATGTTTCTTCTTTTCATGAAAACAAATGTGATAATTTTTTTTATTTATCACTGATAAATAAAAAAATGTAAAATTTCCTGGCATGTGTTTTATCAGACAGAGAAAACCTGAAATATGCCCACAACTCTCTTGTACGTGAGAAGTACTGCTACTAATTAAATTCCTTAAAAAATACTTATATTTAACATGGTATAAAATTCATTAACATTATGAGACAAGAACAGACACATATCCGTACAGGTCTCACAGCCACTAAAGTTTAATTAGTTGTTTATTAGATAATCCATCTTTTATGGGATGTTCCCCATATTTAGACTTGACAGGTTATTATTCTAATGGTTAGTAGATTACTTTGGCTATTAAGTTGTTTTAGCATAAAATTCAGGATCTATCACTAATGAGCTTATATGACAAGGGGGGCAAGATAAGCATGTTTAAAGACTAACACTAGAAAGAAAGGCTTCTCGTTCCTTGTAGTAGACTTTGGATCAGAACTTAAAAAACAAACAAACACACAAACAAACAAACAAAAAAGAGCCAAACCAAACCAAGTTTACATTGGTTTCTATAACCATGTGATAAAATAGAAAATCAAGTATGTTGTGTTTAACATTTCTGAGAATATCAGAATTCATTTCAGTCTCACTATGTAATGTATTTCTCTATTGATGGAATTAGCATCACTTACCATGAAAAAAAAAAAAAAAAAAAAAAAAAAAAGAAAGGAAGGAAGGCATTTAGACAAGATTTCAAGGTATGTCACATCTACATACTAGTTTCCTGCTCTTCCCATTACATTCCTGTGCATTTTGTTGTGTATTACTGTAACCGGTGTTAATTTTCAATACACTTACCAGTAGAGATGAGAATAGCTATATTAAATATTCCTGTCATATGATTCAACATCTAACAATATGCCCAAGCATGATCTAAGTAATAGAAAAATAACCTATGTTATGGAAGGGGAGAAAATGCCTGTGTAGCCCACTGGATGAACAGAATGAAAATATGTCATTTTCTGTTATTAATGGAAAACAAATGAGTGTTTTGGGCTAATACTTCTGGTCACCTCTGATTCCCATGCAAGTCATGAAAAACTACGTAAATCAATGACAGACATAAGGTGGTTACAACATGATCTAATTCAGAATACTTAGGTCAGATCATCTGCTAGAAAAGATTTTTGATGAATGTGTTACTGCTCATGTTGCAATAAATAAGTTAAATAACAAGAACATCTAATTTAAAACAAAAATGTTTTAAAAAATATCTTTGACTCTTCAATACACACGTAAACAAAGAAACTACATTTTAATTCAAGAACAGCTAAAACAAAATATCTTTTCTGCCGATTCCTGAAACAAGTATCCTTCTGTTTCCTGAGTCTGTCACTCATGATTTTTTTGCAACTTGTGTTTTCCTAAGCTGAAGGAAAGTCACAATAACTCAATTAGCTATTAACAAGAGCAGTATTCTAAGTGACTGCCTTTTATAGTTAACTAATTATGACAAAGTTAAGCATCACAAACAAAAGAGCACACTAACATTGTCCTTGGAAATAGGAAAAAAGGCAAAATTGGAATTCATTATCTTTCTCCTGGGGCAAACAATGGTAACATATCTGTCAATCATTTTAAAACTATGACCACTGTAGAATCTCCCTAGGTGAACTTTTAATTTCTATGCAATTTTATTACAGATGTACTTTCCATATCTTACATAAATAAGTTGCTAATATCTCTCAAGATTTTTAACAAATTGCAGAAAGACTCTTTTATTAATAATTCCATTATAATTTAGTGGTTCTGTTTGTCATCAGGTCATAGTTTTTGCTGTATTCCCTTAGGGAGGCAATGCTGTACAAATTCTAAGTAAATTAGTTTAAATGAAAACAAATTAATAGTGAATCATGCAAACTGACCTTTACTTATTAATTGCACTGCAAGATTGTTAGCTCTAAGACAGTAAATACTGTAGGATAAATGATTAATTTAAGCTTTTCTCACATGAATGTGAAGGAAATTTTAATTCAGTAAAATACCCTGAGTGTTTTTCCTTGTATAAATATTATGAGTAGAAAGGAGACATATGAAAGTCAAGGCTTGGAGGAGGAGTTAGTCTAAAAAGGATAGAAGACATTAAGGTAGAGCAAAACTGTTGTATCAAAGTTCTAACAAGAAAGTGATCTTTAGGACATAAATGCACTCAAGTGTAAAACCCTTGTTCATAGGCTGTCAGTGATTCTGTTAAAATACTAACACATCAGATTATCTAGCCACTAAGTAAGGCACTTTGTGACTACTCTGTCAAAGCAGGCATACCCTAAAAATCAGATGCATTTTGACTTTGAAATATACTCCTAGAAGCTGCAGGTCCTAGATTAATAAACAGACAATGTGACCAAGTGCTGATTTGGTTAACTGCCATCCAGAGAACTGTGACTCTGGCTGACAATAACAGTCATCAGTGTTACATGAAAAATGCATGAAGTTTTTAAATATGGGATTTATGTCTTTTTGAAAAGAAAATAACCATGTTGGGTTATGTTGGGTGGAGATTGTGAGCATGTTTATAACAGATATATGGAAAAGTGAGACTTTTAAATTATAAATAAATAAATAAATAAATAAGCAAGCCATGGTCACAAGATCCTATAAACTCTATGTCAATGAAGTTATGAGTTTCCTGGCATGGAGTTTGGACTGCAAACATGAGTTTGGACTGCAGTGAATGGAGTGAGTTTGGGTTTGCCATGGAAAGTGGAGATGAAACTCAGCAGTTTTGGATGGTAGATTTTGGAGCAGCTAAGTGGGACCATCTTGTCTTGTCTCACAGTGCAAAGTGGACAAGAGCTTCTCTTATTCAAGAGTTGGAAAGTTGGATAAGTTCTGTGGAATACTGGCTTTTGATGTTTTGTGCTTTACAAGTCAGAGATCTGATATCAAAGAAGGTCTACATGTGCCTTAATAAATAATAAACAAACAGTAACAGCAGAAAGAATAATGTTAATATAGTATCAAAAAGGCATTTTCTTATAGGGTTTAGGAGAGAGTGTAACATCATATCTGTCAGTAGAGAAGACAAACTCAGACTTTTATAACAAATTACGCTGTCCAGATTACCTTTGTGCTAGGTAAATTTTCTTCTATGCTGCTATATGTGGTATTACAATCTATTAGGTTGGCTATTCTGAGTAAATTTATGATGTTCCTGAAAAAACTGATTTGTTATTCAAACACAATTAGGAATTCCTTTTCTGTGATTTTGGGGATTACAAGGTATTCCAAAAAAATGTGGTAGGACATAGTTCTTCCAAAATAAAGCAAAGAGAAAAGATATTTGTTTTGTTCTTTCTAATCAATTACATTCCTTCTGACAGTGTAGATGGGATAAGATTTTTTTCTTAGTCTAAATGTCCACTGTACTGATTTTATTTTTTTTATGATGTTTTTATTCCCCCTAGTCACTTCTATGACATTTTTTAACTTCACCTGATGATGACTATTCTATTATTCATCTGATACTGCATTTTTTACATTTTGTTCATACTTGTATTATCCACAGAGCTCTTAAGTAAATCCTCCTTCTCATTACTAAATATAGCTTTCAACAAAGCATACATCATTGTGTTAAAACATTGTCCTTAAAAATTTGGGCTGATTAACCTGGTCATATTTGCATGTTTAACTTGCTCTCAGTGTGTGATTCTAGTTATAGCTTTTCACAGTCACTGATAGAACCTGAGTTTCTTTTCATCTTCTCTACTTAGCATATCAGATTCAAGGTCCAAGCAGATTAGACCAAAGAGTGGCTATTTAAATCATCTCCTGCTTAACAGCTGCAAAATTTTGAGTTAATCACATCCCAAGACATGAACATTTTTCCCTATGTGCTCTATTACTCAATAGCAATGTATGTTCATTTTAACTTCAGAAGCTTCAGGAATATCATGTAAATATCCAAAGCATTTAACCATGGTTATGCAACCTTTTCAGTTATTCTTCTTTAGACAAAGAATTATTCTATATATTCTTTACACGAATTCACCCCCACACATATGCACATGACATCTAAACAGTGTACACAAAAAAAAAAAAAAATATTACAAAAAACCTTGGCATAGACCTTGGTATGTCTGAATGGCAGGCATTTACTTATGATAAGATTGAGAGATGATATCTCCAACAGAGCAAGAACCTAAGCATTTTTTGTCCATTATGAAGTTTGTGAAGATCATAAATTGGATAATCTGATAGTTGCCCATTCTTAGTCTTTCTAGAATTCTTTTTAGAGATGGTCTTTGTGGTGGAAAATACAGGTTCAGGAATTTGCTGATTGCCAAGTCAGCGGTCAACACTACACATTATTGACCACACCCATTATTAGGTTTCAGCTGCTACAATGAAAAAGCAGAGACATTAAGGTTTGTTTCTACTCCTACTTCATTTAGTTTTATAAAGTCACAGAAATAAAAAACTGAAAGTTTACTGGGTGATAGTCTTTATATATATATCTCACGTGTTTAGAAAACATCATTTTGTAGCTCTTGAGACTCTGAGAAAACCACACACATAGATTCCCCCAAATACCCAAATATTTTCATATTAGGCAGATAGGTCATCACATGATTTTACATCAGCTGAAGACATTGCATAGAGATATTCTCCAAGAGAATTTAGAAAACTCTGAGGGAGAACATCTACCTTGTCCTCTTCTTACTGCTGTCCACAAGATACTTTCATAAGATGTACTGTACATTTTTTTTTTTTTGCTTTTTATTTCTTCTCCATCCTCAGCACTACTGCTCCTGAATCGTCTAAAGTCAAACAAATTTAAAAAAATAAAAACACATCCCTAGGAATTATCCTTTACCAAAATTTTAGAGCTGGTCAATGCTAGTTAATGGTAAATGACAACAGGCAACCACTGAGAGCAAAACCAAGAATAGTTGGGTTATAGAGTTGGTGTTCAAAGTCTTGAAAACAAAACGTGATTTTATCCCACTCCTTGTTCCCTTTTCCTGCTAAGAAATATATATATATATATTCTCTTAAAGAATGATGAACTATATCTAGAGTATTGCTACTTTAGTTAAAGTGATATCTCATAAAGATGCATCTCACACTTGTATGAGTTAAATTCATTGTCAGTAAGCTAAATGGTCTTGCTTTCTAAACAACTTATTTTCAAAATGACATACCCATATATTTTCTTAAAATTTATTTACTGTTATTTTAGAAGCCTAAATACAGTCTGAACAAATAATTGTATATCTGTCCTGTTTTTTCAGATAACCTGCTAGAGCAAGGTTTAATTAATTTTGTGTGATTCACAGCAGCCTTTTTCCACTGGAATTCTTAAGCTGTTAAGACAGCTCTCTCAAATGCTGGCAATGTGCATTAGGGTGTGGGGAGGGCTGGTCTGAGAGCTGCAGGGGCTGCCTGTGTGGGGGGGGGGGGGTGGGGGTGGGGGTGTGCGGGGGGAGGCACCGATGGCTCCAGGCTAAGATGTAATGGAGTCTTGGGCAGGGGGAGAAGGAGGCCTCAGATTAGGTTGGACTAAAGAGGGCTAAAAAGTTGGATTTAATTAACTAGTATTGTCCTGCAGTTGTTAGAGCACTCACCGTGGAAACAGATGATTTGGTGTCACTCTTACTTCTGGCAGCAACAATGTAGTAATTTCTTGAAAGCACTGGGCTGCATTGTGCTTTCAAGTGCAGACTCTGACTGATGTAATGCCCTCCATTGTATCAGCTTCTATGGATGACCTCTTCTGTCAGTGGTTCTTGTCAGTATTATCCTGATTATTTTTATAATAACCTGATTATTATATAGGCAGATAACTAATATCTCAATTTCAATTCATATCTACTGGTATAAAACTACATTGGCAGTTCTTTTCTGTAACGATTCTCTTTTCAGTAATGATTGTGCTGGCTCTAGGTGGGGAGGAATTTCTCTTTTTCTATTTTTGTCAATCTAAAGCTTTCACTGACGTTTTGGCAGAAGATTGTAAAAGAAGGTTAGATTGAGGGGTAGCAGAAAATAAAAAGACAGCTTTATGTCAGCTTTATTTTTTTTCAAACATCCATTATACTTCCTCCGTTATTTCACAGGTTATTAACATTAATGTATTTGATAGTCTCCATATACTGCAATTAAGTTCTATTTCAGCATCAGTTGTGGGGGGTGCTTGATGATGTTTATTTTGATATGTTTCTGGTCTTATAATACTCTCTTACTAGATGGAAGCCTGAACTCATATTGATTCTCATGAGCCCAGGTACAGAGCCCAGAATCACAAATGGAAGGAAGGTCTTATACACATGTGGTTTGAGCTTTTTCACCATGCAAAAGTACTTTAAAAAACAGCAGATATCTTTTATCACTATCTTTTCTTATTGTTATTATTTGTCAGTATTATGTTGAGACCCTAAAATATGAAATATGCTGAACAAATATGAAATAGATTGAGTAGGCACAGAAAAATAAATAACAAATATATACGTATTTATATATATATACTTAAACAAGCATATAGGCTAAATTTGTAGTGTCTGTAATTATGGTGTATTTATACTGAAGTTTATTGTCCCACACCTCTCAGGGCTGAGAGCAATATTTTTTAATGTAGCTTGTATGTCTCTGGTGGACACTTGACTTTGATTTGTGCCTCAAGGGCCATCATTAGGCATACAGTTAAAAGCAACCAACATAAGTTTGGCTACTTCTGCTCTAACAGTTTGGTTCTCCATGTATTAACATTAATTCATTTATTTTCATTAAGTTATTTATAAATTAAGCTTTGAGAGGGAGTGCTAATGTGGACTTTGTGTGTACTGAAGCATCTGAATAAACATTAAAACCAGGTCACATCTGTGTTCTGACACAAATAATGAGGTTTGTCTTGTTTTAGAGTCTTTCTGGCTCTTTGCCATGTTCTGGAATTATTATGAAATGTGTAATATTTTGTAAATGCATTTTTTAGCAGAAGCAGGTGCAAAGTATATATGTCTGCTTGATAAAATTCTACCATTTCTGACCAACAGATGGAAGCTGTTGATTAAAATGTAGTCACTTTTTGATGTTAATTGGACAGATCACACTGTATAATAGACTTCAGCTTTAAAAAACTTCATTCCATAGTGAAGAAGATTTCGGACACTGCATTTTTCATTAGTGTATAATTAAATCTATAAATTACTGCCTCAAAATGCACAGCAGTTCCCAAAAGAACATCATAAATTTAGTATCTTACACTCAAAACATGTGAGGGTGAAACAACTGCTTGTCACATTTTTCTAAAACTTTTCTTGGGTACTTTTTCATTTTCATCACAGCTCAGGAGAGTCAGCAGAGGATACTAAGACCGTATATGTTTCTTATCCTACCACTGTACATGTTTGAGTTTTCATTAACTTAAGATACGACTTATCTTAATATTTTTAGTAAAATGTTCTCAATAAACAATTTTAATGAAAAAAATATTGATTATAGGAATACTAAACGATGAGTTGAGGTTATGACTGTTAACATCCATGATACCATAATGTAAGTATATCAAAGGTCTCTATCTCAGAAGATTTTTATTTATTTATTTATTTTTTTGAGGCACTGTAGGAGTTCTCGTCCTGCATTGACAAGGTCATTTTCTGAATTCCACTGTACCTCCACCATACCTTTCAGAAGATAACCATCCTTACTGGATGCAAAAAAGAGAGATCTAGATTGTAGCCAACATGATTTTATTAGGGAGCATGTTTAGAAAATTCTGCCTTCAACTAACCTGGAATGGTGCCATTTTTGCTGTAATTACACTTTCATTTTCTTTCCATTCACATCTATCAGATAAGGGGAATTATTTTATAAGGCTGCTATCTTGAACACCTGGACAACTACATGCCTTTACCTACAAACCCTGTTATACATGAAAAGCAATCTAAAAGACCCGCTTATAGATTTGAACCATAATCTATCTATCTATCTATAATTCTAGGTATTTACATGTAACTGTGAAACACAGAGAGAATCTCAAGGAAAACTTCTCATGAGATGCCTGAAAACATAAATGAAACTTCCCACTGACAGCATATTAGTCAGTACTTCAACTAATGTATTTGGTTTAATTCAATTGCATTTAATGGACCTGTGTTGATTTATACCAACTCTGAAGAACAGTCTTGAGAAACCAAGAGATTTATCCTGAATGTGAGGGTTGGTAAAATGAGTAGCTGAAATGTTAAAAACCATGATAAATATCTTAGGTACCCTAAAGGAAAGAATTATAAATGAAAAATGTTTTAGTTACAGATATAACAAAAATGTATCTAACCACAAATTTCACCTTCATAATTCTGCGATATTTTTTTTTTTCTTAAACAGTACTGTGAAAGTCAGAAAACTTGAGTAAATTTGGGGACAAAAACAATAATAAAGAGTTATTCTACGATGTAGAATAACTAATTCTAACCATCATTAATTTGATTATTTCAAGAAGATAAATATGAATATTTACCGAAATTAATTTCAAATATATACAAATTACATTTAGATGAAAAAAAATACCATGACAATTTTCTCATCCACACATATCAAAACATGTTAATTTATAGATTATTGAGAGTCTAGATAAATGGAAAAACTATAACAATTGAAATACGATAATAATATTCTTGCACTTCTTGAAAATTGGTACGACATTTGCCAGCTTCCAGTCCACTGGGACCTCTCCAGATTCACAAGACCATTGAAAAATAATTGAGAGAGGTCCCGCAATAGTGTCAGCCAGCTCCCTAAGCACCCTGGGATGAATCCCATCCAGACCCACGGACTTGTATAGATCCAGGTGGAGCAGCAAATCCCTCACACGTTCAGGGTCGGTTGGGAGTTTATCATTCCCACCGTCATGGTCCTCCAGCTCAGGGCACCTGGGGTGTATTTACTTCGGCTGCGTAGAAGCTATCACGCATAAATGCCAGGATCCGGATCCTCACTCACTATTCAGGTCAAGGACTGGGCTGCAAGTTTTGGCTTTAATTTGGTTACCTGCCTACATTGCTGTTTCCTGGCAGGTCATGGCAAGAAGATTGGCTGGCTTGCGGCAGCTTACATACACATGGCTTTTAGGCTGCAGCCAAAGTGTTTCTGTAGATCTGGAAGCTTGAAGATGGTTGGAAAAGCCACCTGAGTGGTTAGAAAGCTGCCTGGCAGAGAAGGACCTGGGAGTACTGGTGGCTAGTCGACTCAATATGAGCCAGCAGTGTGCTCAGGTGGCCAAGAAGGCCAACAGCATCCTGGCTCGTATAAGAAACAGCGTGGCCAGCAGAACTAAGGAAGCAATTGTCCCCCTGTAGTTGGCTCTGGTGAGGTCGCACCTTGAGTACTGTGTTCAGTTCTCGGCCCCTCTCTACAAGAAGGATATTGAGGGGCTCCAGTGAGTCCAGGGAAGGGCAACAAAGCTGGTGAGGGATCTGGAGAACAAGTCTTACGAGGAGCGGCTGAGGGAGCTGGGATTGTTCGGTCTGGAGAAGAGGAGGCTCAGGGGCGACCTTATCACACTCTACAGATACCTTAAAGGAGGCTGTAGTGAGGTGGGGGTTGGTCTGTTCTCACATGTGCCTGGTGATAGGACGAGGCGGAATGAGCTAAAGTTGCACCAGGGGAGGTTTAGGTTGGGTGTTAGGAAGAACTTCTTCACCAAAAGGGTTGTTAGGCATTGGAACGGGCTGCCCAGGGGAGTGGTTGAGTCACCATCCCTGGAGGTCTTTAAAAGATGTTTAGGTGTACACTTAGGGATGAATGAAGCTTAGGATGAATGAAGCTTAATGAAGCTTAGGGATACGGCTAGTGGAGGACTTGTTAGTGTTACGTCAGAGATTGGACTACGTGATCTTGGAGGTCCCTTCCAACCTAGGCGATTCTGTGTTGTGGTCTCCAAGCTGGGATACCTGTTAGTTCGGCATAACTGAATTTTGTGTTCCTTGCACTAGCTGGTCTAAATCCTTCACCTCCTCTTCAGAGACAAGGGCATGCATCTCTTTCATGCTCCTTCATTAGTAAACAAACCAGGATAGATTAAAGCCCCTTTCTTCATGTCAGTAAGATACCTGCCTTTGATTTCAGTGAAAATTCAGGCCCTAGCACCTGAAGTTTCTTCTGGATGGTGTTTCTTTTGTATAGGGTAATTTCATTTCCCTGTTGAAGACTTACAAGGATGTAGTAACAAAAGCAAAGGCACAAAACAGTCCAGGAGGCATAGGCTGCTTTTGAGCCTGCAGCAGACTAGAGGTATGATATAATTTCAGACAAATACAGTCTACGTAATGTGAATGGTTCCAGCATGCTTGCAATCTGCCAAAAGCCAGAAAATGGGACCTTCATTTTACGACCAGATGGAAAAGAAAAGCAACAACGACAAAAATTAAGAGAAGGAACTTTTCCTTCACCTAAATTTTATTATTTTGCAACTCCTTCAGGTGTCCACAAGGAATTATCAACACCCTCCTCTCCCCTCCGCCCCCCCCCCCCCCCCCAAATAAATAAATAAATATGTAAATAAATAGAGGGACATTGTGGCAGAAAGGTATAATTTCAATTCACACCAGAAGACATTCTTCTCACTGACGTACAGCTAAGCCCCACAAAACATCAAAACAAAACAAAATAAATGCCCAAAAGGGATGTATTTACAAGTTAGTTTTACATGCCAGCATTATTTCCTTGTCTGGTCTCGCATTCAGGGCAAGATCTATCCAGGGGGAACATGTAATGCCATGCAAGGTTGTTTGGTGGTATGACTGACAACATGACTTCAAAATTTTGAGCTGTTTGTATAGAAGCAAAGTACAGAAGAGTACACTATCCCCGAGGGCAAAGTAGAAACTACCTGTTGCTTCTCAGGTTTAAAAGTTAAAAGGTGTAAGCAGCTGTTTGAGTACAATAATGACATATACATGAACATTTTCCTCTCTAATGTCCAAGTTGGAGTGCAACATTTTTCATCGTGCTCTCAGATCAGGATTCTGATTCTAACAATGGTTCCTAGTGCAAACTTCCAGAGAAGAGGGAAGCAAACCAGTCCTGACTGCTTTGAATGAGATGGAGAGAGCAAGCAAACGTAAATGAAGAAGATAAACCTGTAGGAATGTTTTCAGGTAATTGCCACTGTCCAAAAGCTTTAAAGTGGTTGAATCCTTGAAAGTTCATTACTGAAAACTCTGGCTGCATCACTGAATTTGAAGGAGTAAGATAGACTTGCACCATCGCAGGGCCCCAGTCACAGCTTAAATGGGCACTGCCTCTAACTTCACAAGAATGAAAGAGAAAAGGTCGTCTTTCTACCTTGTCCGCTACTGGCAGACCTAGAGAAAGAAAAAACAAGAGTTGTTAACATTAAGATGTAATGTTTTGTTTAGGACATCTCACCAAAGTTGTAATATTGAGTAGTAACCAGACAACAAATGAAAGGGAAGATGAAAGAGTAGAAGGTGCTTGCATGGCCTTAATTTACGTGGCAATTGACAACAACCACAATCTGCAATGGTTTCTGAGTACCTTACACCATTGACCCTTGAGGCACAAAAACGGGATTCCCATATTAGGTAAGGGCAGTACAATCCCTCTCAAAACACAAAAGCCTGGGGTACGCGACTGAGTACTGAAAATCTTAAGACTAGAATGTTCACGTACCAGAAAGGAAACTCACATTTTAGCACTAAACAACTATCTTTAGAGACAGGCTGGAAACTGGTTCTTTTTAACCCTGGGTCCATTCCATCATCTTCAAAGCTGAAGAAATGGTTGACTGCTCTGTTGAATTGTGTTCCAGGCAGAAAGACTCACGTTCCTATTAACATAAAGAGCTTAACACCTTGCTTCTGTCCTAAAGATGAGTTTTGGATTCAAACGTACCCCCTCCAAGATGAACAACTACCTGAACATTGTGGGGTTTATATTCTGCATAAGAGCTTTGTAACGTCAAGCTTCACAGCTTCTCCTCTGGATGCAGGAAGGAGGTTACAGATGTATAAAAGGGCAAGACAACTTCCAAAACTAAATTGCATTGCCACAAAACTACTTTAACGTATCCCTGCAGGCAAAGAAACTCCTTTGCAAACCACCACAGATTAGACATTAGGGATAAGGAGTGTGGAAATGAATGTTTAACAACTTTATGCATACTGCCAACTTTATGAGCCAGTCAAACTGAGATGAGAGCTTGAGATGCCAACTATGGCTTGGATTTGCTGTGCACCATAGAAATTCCTCCACAGAAGACGTCTTGTTTTGAAATTACGAATACTTTTTAACCATAAAGGACAGAATTCTGGGACAGAATTCCGGGACAGAGTGGTTGGGACGCAGAGTGGTTGGGGCGCCCCCTCCCTGGCCATTCAAAAGCTGCCCCTAGGGAGCACGAGCAACCAGGATGGGCAAACAGGGCATGGCACGTCAGAAGGGCGTGGCGCAGCAGTTAGCGCAGGCAGGGCGAGCAGGAAGGGCAGAGTGCTCCCCCCGCCCATACGAACACCTCCTTAACAACAGCCGTTAGCTAGGTGATAATGGTATCCACCAGGCACGGTGGGCTCTCCAGGAAGTCGGTACACACCCAGACTGACTACCCGTTAAAAAATGCAGCCGTTCAGGTCACAGCCGTTCAGGTCAGTTCAGGTCATGGTATCCAAGGAGTGTCTGAGCCTGTTCCGGCCATCAGCGGGAGGCAGAGAAACTGCGTGCATGAGGTGCGAGCAGGTGGATGACCTGGTCTGCATGGTGGCGGAGCTCAAGGAGGAGGTGGAGAGGTTGAGGGATATCAGGGAGTGTGAGCGGGAGATAGACTTGTGGAGCTACTCCCTGCAGGGCCTCAAGGAGAGGTATCGAGGTGAGACACCCCAAATGGGGGTGGACCCCCTGCCCTGTCGCCGTTGGGCAGAGGGAGGAGATCTGGGACTTGAGGAGGAATGCAAACAGTTCCCTGCTCGACATCACAAGTGATGCCCTCCCCTTCCGGCCCCACCTTCCTAGGTGCCCTTGTGCAACAGGTTTGAGGCCCTGGAGCTCGAGAAACTGCAATACTGGTTGTTCTCTGGATACCCAGTACTCTGAGCTGGTGGAAGGGGATGGGGAGCAGGATGTGGCCCTCACTATCCATGAAGAACTGGTTGGTGACCTGCTACGGCACTTGGATGTGCACAAGTCGATGGGGCTGGATGGGATCCACCCAAGGGTACTGAGAGAACTGGCGGAGGAGCTGGCCAAGCCACTGCCCATCATTTATCAGCAGTCCTGGCGATCGGGGGAGGTCCCAGTTGACTGGCGGCTAGCAAACGTGACGCCCATCTACAAGAAGGGCCGGAGGGCAGACCCGGGAAACTACAGGCCTGTCAGTTTGACCTCAGTACCAGGGAAGCTCATGGAGCAGATTCTCTTGAGAGTCATCACGCAGCACTTGCAGGGCCAGCAGGCGATCAGGCCCAGTCAGCATGGGTTTATGAAAGGCAGATCCTGCTTGACGAACCTGAGCTCCTTCTATGACCAAGTGACACGCTGGGTGGATGAGGGAAAGGCTGTGGATGTGGTCTACCTTGACTTCAGCAAGGCTTTTGACACCATCTCCCTCAGCATTCTCCTCAAGAAACTGGCTGCTCTTGGCTTGGACTGGCGCACGCTTCATTGGGTTAGAAACTGGCTGGATAGCTGGGCCCAAAGAGTTGTGGTAAATGGAGTCAAATCCAGTTGAAGGCCAGTTACTAGTGGCATTCCCCAGGGCTCGTTGCTGGGGCCGGTCCTCTTTAATATCTTCATTGATGATCTGGATGAGGGCATTGAGTGCACCCTCAGTAAGTTTGCAGATGACACCAAGCTAGGTGTGTGTGTCAATCTGCTTGAGGGTAGGAAGGCTCTGCAGGAGGATCTGGATAGGCTGCACCGATGGGCTGAGGTCAACTGCATGAAGTTCAACAAGGCCAAGTGCCGGGTACTCCACCTGGGATGCAATAACCCCAAGCAGAGCTACAGGCTGGGAGATGAGTGGTTGGAGAGCTGCCGGGCAGAGAAGGACCTGGGAGTGATGGTTGATAGTCGGCTGAATATGAGCCAGCAGTGTGCTCAGGTGGCCAAGAAGGCCAACAGCATCCTGGCTTGTACAAGAAACAGTGTGGCCAGCAGGGCTAGGGAGGTGATCGTCCCCCTGTACTCGGTTCTGGTGAGGCCGCACCTCAAGTACTGTGTTCAGTTTTGGGCCCCTCGCTACAAGAAGAACATCGAGGTGCTTGAGTGGGTGCAGAGAAGGGCGACGAAGCTGGTGAGGGGTCTGGAGAACAAGTCCTATGAGGAGCGGCTGAGGGAGCTGGGCTTGTTCAGCCTGGAGAAAAGGAGGCTCAGGGGCGACCTTATTGCTCTTTACAGATACCTGAAAGGAGGCTGTAGCGAGGTGGGGGTTGGTCTGTTCTCCCACGTGCCTGGTGACAGGACGAGGGGGAATGGGCTTAAGTTGCGCCAGGGGAGTTTTAGGTTGGATCTTAGGAAGAACTTCTTTACCGAAAGGGTTGTTAGACATTGGAACAGGCTGCCCAGGGAAGTGGTTGAGTCACCATCCCTGGAAGTCTTTAAAAGACGTTTAGATGTAGAGCTTAGGGATATGGTTTAGTGGGGACTGTTAGCGTTAGGTCCGAGGTTGGACTCGATGATCTTGAGGTCTCTTCCAACCTAGAAATTCTGTGATTCTGTGATTCTGTGAGTATTATTTATTTATTTATTTTAAAACTGAAGGAGATGTCACGTATTCTAATTCTTGGAGAAGTGAAGGTTTGATAGAATAAAATAGAACTAAGCATACTATGGATAGGTAAAGAAGAAGCATTTGTCTGAGTGTTTATTCTTCCTCTCAGCCAGTCCGGTTATTATAGTTGGGAATGGTTGAGAAAAAAATTTCATTTTTGTCTGTTGAAATTCTATGTTCTTAAAAAAATGTCCTATAATAATTATAGTAAAATATATTTTTTACTTGTATTCTAAATTTAAATTCAAATTAATCTGCAGAAACAGAAAAGTAAATTGAGTTGGATATGGGTGTTTTATTTTCTAAGATTACTCCTATAGTTGCTATGGGATTATGAACTGTTAGTGTCATGCATTCATGGTAATTAAACTTTAAATACACTCATGAGCAAAAGTGTAACTTTTAACTTTAATTATCTTGCCCTTTCACCTATTAAATGTAATCACACTTTCACTGAGAATTTGAGCGTAAACTAAACTGTATTTTATAAACTTGTTAGCATTCATTCTTTGTTAATAAAACTTGATCAGTGTATTAAAGATGTTGAATTTCTGTAGTTAGCTCACATCTGTTGTCAGAAATAATTAGATTAGGTGGCAAATGACAATGTCTTTCTTGACAGGTGCTTTAACATTGTAAGAATGCCCTAAGTGTCTCTTAGAGTAATGTCAAGGTGTTTTTTTTTTGTTGTTGTTTGTTTGTTTGTTTGTTGTTTGTTTGTTTTTGTTTTGTTTTTAGTTAGGAGTTTATTTGTCTTGAGGTTTCAAAGTGGAACTTTTGGAATAATCTGACATTGTCCCACATAGGAGTAAATGTGACTTCCCCTTCTAATGTTACAGAAAAACACAGATCTCATTCAAGATGATTTTTAACAAAGTTTTGTCTTAGAATGATAGAAAACGATGACATCAAATTATCTCAATATGGTTGTTTTTAACACATATACACACATATCTGTTAAAAAAAAAAAAAACAACAAAAATTGCATTATGCACTTAAGCATATCTGAGACCATAAGCTATACTTCACCCTAATGATTCCATTATTCAAATAAATGTGCTGACAAACTGGAAAGACACTATTTTACAGAAGCATTTACATCAGAAAGACAAAATAATACCATCTCTTTGGAAACCTTGGCATCTGCTATCTTTACCCTAATCCTCTGCTTGTGATTCAGGAAAGACTTTTTTTAGTGAACATATTGTTTGTTTAAGCACTCTAAACTGCACTATAAAAGTATCTCCTTTGCCATTTATCTACATATAGGTAGCACACAAATTACAATAGTACCTGCTTTACAGCTCTATTCTAGAAAGAAGTGCTCATCCTGCCTGGTTCGTACAGTTCTGCATACAGTGAGAATTGTAGGAATGTCTGCAAACAATTCTCTGTGGTAATTCTTTCCTACAAACCCTATTGGAATCATGAGTATCCATCAGATGACTGTTCCTGCCATCTAATCACTTGGAGAAAAAGTTCAAATGTATATACTGACAAGATAGGAGGGAGAGTTCTCTCTATTATACCATGAAATAATGTAGATTTATGTAGAGATTTTGGTTTCAAGAAGAGCTCTATGCATGCTCAGATAAAAAGACCAGAGAGAGGTCTTTCTCATGTCTCTGCTAGGTGAATGGTAATACATGTTTGTTTGCTTATTCATTTTGCCAGGCATTTCTTAGAGTACTCTCTGGGTGCACACAATTAAAACTGCCCCTACTGTTATTCATTAAACAAAAATAAACTTGTTTAAATTATTGTAATAAATCCCCTACCCCTAATGATTGTTCAGCAGAATGAGAAATCATCTACATGCTTTCATATATCTTCTTCAGCCTAAAAAATGTCTTCTTACAACTCTTAAACCAACTAGAAAATGTCTCAGTGCTTTTTTTTTTTTTTTTTTTTTTTTTTTTTTTTTTTTTATGCTAATATTCTTATTGCTTATCTATTGCAAATAATTATCCCATTACCTTTAAATTTGAGAATGCCACAGTTGTGCTCTGATAACACCCTCTGGAGTCAAAAATAACTATTATACATATTTGGAAGATGGGTAACAGAGGCATTAGTATACATGTAGAAGCTATTTTCTTCACCTTGAAATAGACAAAATGGAACAAATGAATCTGAACATAACCTGAACAGATCATCTAGGTTTTCTCTATTCTAAGCAGAGAGGGAGGAGATTTTTCCAGAGGTTGAAAATGTGATAAGCGCCATAAGTGTATATGCCTCTATCCTCTGAAAGTAGAAGGGATTGAAACAGACACATCATTTAGGTAAAATTAAGTCTGTCCCAGGTAACTTTCTTAAAATTCCACAGGATGTCTTCAGTGGATCAAAACCGAAGCCTTTTGGGTCCAGATTAATGTAGAATCATAGAGTGGTTTGGATTGGAAGGGACCAAAAAGATCATCTAATTCCAACACCCTAGCCATGGGCAGGGATACCCCGCACTAGACCAGGTTGCTCAAAGCCCCGTCCAACCTGGTGCTGAACATTTCCAGGGATGGGGCATCCACAACTTCTCTGGGCAACCTGTTCCAGTGCCTCACCACCCTTTCAGTAAAGAATTAATTGTGAATATCTGATCTAAATCTACCCTTTCTTAGTTTAAAGCCATTACTCCTTGTCCTATCACTACACTCATGGATACTCCCAGCTTTCCTGTAAGCCCCCCTTAGGTATTGGAAGGCCACTATAAGATTTCCCCAGAGCCTTCTCTTCTCCAGGCTGAACTGCAAGTCTCTCAGCTTGTCTTCATAGGAGAGGTGCTCCAGCCCTTTGATCATCTTCATGGCCCTACTCTAGACTCATTCTAATACTTCCATGTCCTTCTTGTCCTGCTGATCCCAGAGCTGAATGCAGGTGGGGTCTCACAAGAGCACAGTAGAGGAGGAGAATCACCTAGGATATGTTTTGCTTTCTGGTCTGCAAGTGCACATTGCAGCTCATGTTGAGTTTTCTCATCAAGCAACATCCCTAAGTCCTTCTCCTCAGAGCTACTCTCAATCCATTCTCCACCCAGGCTGTATTTGTGCTTGGGATTGTCTTGGATCAGATACAGGACCTTGCACTAGGCCTTGTTGAACCTCATGAGGTTTGTATCGGCCCACCTCCCAAGCCTATTCAAGACACTCTGAATGGCATCCCTTCCTTCCAGCATGTCAACTGCATCACAGAGCCTTGTGTCATTGTCAAACTTGCTGAGTGTGCACTCAATTTCACTGCCCATGTCATTGACAGAGATGTTAAACAGCTCCAGTCCCCGTACTGACGCCGGAGGAACTTTTAGTTGTCACTGGTCTCCACCTGGACATTGAGCCATTGACTGAAACTTTCTGAGTGTGACCATCCAGGCAATTCCTTATCTACCAAGTGGTCAGATCCATGTCTTTCCAATTTAGAGACAAGATATAATGTAGTACAGTGTAAAATACTTTGCTCAAGTCCAGGTAGAGCTTCTGGATAAGTTCTTCTTTCCTTGAAATTAATTATTAACCACACACTTTTCAGAATTGGAAAACAGCAGTAATAGTTACTTCCTTCTAATCTGGACCCTCCAATCACTATGCAAGATTCTGTAAAAAATAGAATCTATATTTAGATCTATAGAATCCATAGAATAGAAATATAAAGTGTAGAAAGAGTAGTATCATATGGAATCATAATGACTAAAATAATAATGTGAGAATAATATTTATGGGATTACATTTTTCCTCTGGCATTTTTAAACTTATGTAAGGCAGGAATAAACATGATAGTGGGCATTTATTGCAGGTCAGCACCATCCTCCATGAATGGATATCCAGTGACAACAGCTTCCTGCTCTGAAAATGAGAATAATTCTAGCTGCCCTTTGGCATTGTTATGTCACATTTGGTTAAACACATATAACAAAACACAACATGACACCTCAGTACAGCATATTGTCTTCATGTGAGAAGATAAAGCATAAATGGAAAGTGACTGGCTAGGAAAACAATATATAATGTTACAAATTCAAACCTGCAAGGAGGAAAAAGGACAGGAGTAAAGACAATCAGAACAGACAGAAAGATGGACAAAAACATTCAAAAGTGCATGTAAGACAAACTACACTCTTTAATTAAGTGAATAGAAAGAATGTCTTCTTTAATTTCTAGCAGCATGCAGAAGCATAAACATAGTGCAATAGAATGTCATTTATGCATAGATCATTGAGAATATGAGAATACTGGTGCATGACATTCTACACATCATTCACCTAAGACCAAAGGGAAGGGAAAGAAGTTCAGTGCAGTGTGTACATACAGGGGTCACAGGATCAAAAAATGTCTAGGTATTCTAGGTTATATGCAGACTATGTGCACATTAGACTGCTGGCCCAGAATATTCTGTCTAGATTCTCCTTTGAATAAGGCATTTCATTTTGAATGCTCAGTGATATGAACATTCAATGCACAATGTTACTGATACAACACTGCAAACACTCCATAGCTAAGTGCTTCTGTCAAGAAGCAGCAGCCTGATGCATGAAAGACACTGACGAACTGCCTTAAAAAGGTTGAAAATACAGAGCAAATAGTCTAAAGTGTGATTTTCCTAAGAACCAGACAAGACTTGAGTGGTCAATGTACATGATTCCCCCCAAACTGCCAGTACTTTGTTAGGGAGAGCAATAAACATGTGATGATTTACACCAGACATTGATTTTCTGGAATATGAACATTGTTTGTTTGATTTTTTTATATATATTTTTAATTTCTACAATCAGATACCCCCATTCTATGATCTGTTTGAAAAGCTTAGCATTAAGAGAGGGAAAGGGATAGAGAGAGAGAAGGAAAACAGGAAATCATTCTGGGGATATCAACTCATGTTCATTTCATAGCTTTGTTTTTAAAACTAACAGAATTTTTCAAAATCATTTATATTGATGCAGTTCTAACCTTCACTGAGCCAGTTTCTGTTGCACAGAGCAAATCTAGATCCATAGCTCATATGTTATCACAGAATCACAGAATTTCTAGGTTGGAAGAGACCTCAAGATCATCGAGTCCAACCTCGGACCTAATGCTAACAGTCCCCACTAAACCATATCCCTAAGCTCTACATCTAAATGTCTTTTAAAGACTTCCAGGGATGGTGACTCCACCACTTCCCTGGGCAGCCTGTTCCAATGTCTAACAACCCTTTCGGTAAAGAAGTTCTTCCTAAGATCCAACCTAAAACTCCCCTGGCGCAACTTAAGCCCATTCCCCCTCGTCCTGTCACCAGGCACGTGGGAGAACAGACCAACCCCCACCTTGCTACAGCCTTGTTCTTCCTTTTCTTACCACAAATATACTTTATTATAGTAAAATGATGGGATATGCGTGTTGAAAAAGACTTACTTTGTATTATTTTCCCTTTTAAAATACTATTTAGGATATTCATTATATTGTTCTGAAATTTTTACTGTCCATATGCTGTAATTTTAATTCATGAAAAGAGCCTTTCCATTTTTTCCTTTCAGAAGCATAGTAGAAATCCAGTGTACTTCAGGATTATTATTTTTTTTTCCAAAGTCTAAGCCTTTCATTTACTAACTCTTGAAGTCAAACAAGTTGTGCAGAAGTACTTCATGCAGTCAGTATGATAAATTTCAAGCAGTACTGGTGGAGGAATGTGAATAATAGAAATATTATTCATGAATATATTATCCTAAAACTTAAAAGAAATCATACATACTAAATTCTCCTACCCACTCCAGAAAAGGAATGAATGATAAATAAATATTTCAGGAGTAATTTGTTCAAATAATTTATTTTAAAATTATCTATGCCTCGATCCAATATCTATTAAAATAATTGATTTCACTTCTGCCTTCTCAGCTCTATAATAAAATACAGAAGAAACCCCAGTATTTTATAGAGTCAGGCTTTCTTCACTTCCATCAACTTTCAACTCAGTTTCAGGACTTCCTTCAGCCAACTAATATTCCCTCTTATTTAAGTTTTCCTATGCCTACAGTTTTTCTGATTTTTTTAATTATTATTATTTAAAAGTTAATAATTATAAATATAATTATAAATATATATGACAAGTATTTTAGGCGTTACTCAGATGGTATTTTATGTAACTGAATTGGTAGTAAGCTGGATCACAATCACCTATTTTGTGGCTAGTTTAGTAATTGATTTATGTTAAACAAATTTCTGTACCTTGATTAGAGACAACTGTTTCTACTCAATCTGTCTTAAGTTATTCACAGGGCAACTCTACTTTATATCTGAAGACATAACTCTCTGGTGCACTCAGAGCATGTAATTAAGTGAGACTACTATGAGCAAGCACAGTAACTGAGCAGTACATCTGCAATAAGTCTAGTGCATTGACCTCTTGTGCTGGTGATAATTTTCCTTTTAACTGGGAACTTCACCTCTTGCTTCAGGAAGGTATTTCCCTCTCTGCTCTATAGAGTGAGTTATTTACACTTACAAGAGTGTCAGACTCTGAACCAAAGTCCTCCACTTGACATATTTTATAATCTATGTTAGGGGCTATTCATTAAATTCTAGAGAAACTCATAGTATCGAATGTTCAATGCTGTGAGTTTCTTTACCCCAAACATTTTATAAAGTACTTTGTATCTAGCTTAAATATTTACTGCATTGCTAAGTACTGTGACACTCTTTCTTTAGATTTAGCCCCAGGTGTTACAGTCAACTTAGATATTTGATGAAATTTTCAAAGCACACCAAAATCCATGACTAATTTAAACCACTCAAATTCATTTTTCATCAAAGATGCAAATCACATTTCATATCAAATACAATTATACTGCTCATTTCATACTACTTCTATTATTGATTTTTTTTTTTTTCACAGTAACAGTTTAGGTCTCTAGAGCACCTGGTGGAAGAAGTTGCATAACACATTAAAACCTTCATCACTGTAAAATGCCTGAATTCAAGCATGTATCCTACAGGCATTCTAGTTACAGAGAACCCTAAGCTAGAAAGAAGAAGGGAAGGACGAATATTCCCCAATCCATGCCTTTATTTCTTCATATTCAGAAAAAAAAAAAAAAAAAAAAAAGAAAGAAAAAAAAATCTAGATTTAATGGAGATTTTATTTCTTGTCTTTTTTTTTTTTTTTATTATTGAACAAATTTATTTACTTATTTGTGGAAGCAGGTTCATTTATATATAAATGAAAGAATACATAAACATAAATAAACCAGTGAGTAAGCTTTCAGAAAAGAACTGAACAGAATTGAACAGAACAGAAAATGTCAGTGTCTGGTAAAATTATGGAGAAGATGATCCTTGAAGTTCTTGAAGCGCACCTGGGGGACAATGCAGTCGTTGGTCCCAGCCAACATGGGTTCCTGAGGGGTAGGTCCTGCCTAACAAATCTGAATTCACAGAATCACAGAATTTCTAGGTTGGAAGAGACCTCAAGATCATCGAGTCCAACCTCGGACCTAACGCTAACAGTCCCCACTAAACCATATCCCTAAGCTCTACATCTAAACGTCTTTTAAAGACTTCCAGGGATGGTGACTCAACCACTTCCCTGGGCAGCCTGTTCCAATGTCTAACAACCCTTTCGGTAAAGAAGTTCTTCCTAAGATCCAACCTAAAACTCCCCTGGCGCAACTTAAGCCCATTCCCCCTCGTCCTGTCACCAGGCACGTGGGAGAACAGACCAACCCCCACCTCGCTACAGCCTCCTTTCAGGTATCTGTAAAGAGCAATAAGGTCGCCCCTGAGCCTCCTTTTCTCCAGGCTGAACAAGCCCAGCTCCCTCAGCCGCTCCTCATAGGACTTGTTCTCCAGACCCCTCACCAGCTTCGTCGCCCTTCTCTGCACCCACTCAAGCACCTCGATGTTCTTCTTGTAGCGAGGGGCCCAAAACTGAACACAGTACTTGAGGTGCGGCCTCACCAGAACCGAGTACAGGGGGACGATCACCTCCCTAGCCCTGCTGGCCACACTGTTTCTTGTACAAGCCAGGATGCTGTTGGCCTTCTTGGCCACCTGAGCACACTGCTGGCTCATATTCAGCCGACTATCAACCATCACTCCCAGGTCCTTCTCTGCCCGGCAGCTCTCCAACCACTCATCTCCCAGCCTGTAGCTCTGCTTGGGGTTATTGCATCCCAGGTGGAGTACCCGGCACTTGGCCTTGTTGAACTTCATGCAGTTGACCTCAGCCCATCGGTGCAGCCTATCCAGATCCTCCTGCAGAGCCTTCCTACCCTCAAGCAGATTGACACACACACCTAGCTTGGTGTCATCTGCAAACTTACTGAGGGTGCACTCAATGCCCTCATCCAGATCATCAATGAAGATATTAAAGAGGACCGGCCCCAGCAACGAGCCCTGGGGAATGCCACTAGTAACTGGCCTTCAACTGGATTTGACTCCATTTACCACAACTCTTTGGGCCCAGCTATCCAGCCAGTTTCTAACCCAATGAAGCGTGCGCCAGTCCAAGCCAAGAGCAGCCAGTTTCTTGAGGAGAATGCTGAGGGAGATGGTGTCAAAAGCCTTGCTGAAGTCAAGGTAGACCACATCCACAGCCTTTCCCTCATCCACCCAGCGTGTCACTTGGTCATAGAAGGAGCTCAGGTTCGTCAAGCAGGATCTGCCTTTCATAAACCCATGCTGACTGGGCCTGATCGCCTGCTGGCCCTGCAAGTGCTGCGTGATGACTCTCAAGAGAATCTGCTCCATGAGCTTCCCTGGTACTGAGGTCAAACTGACAGGCCTGTAGTTTCCCGGGTCTGCCCTCCGGCCCTTCTTGTAGATGGGCGTCACGTTTGCTAGCCGCCAGTCAACTGGGACCTCCCCCGATCGCCAGGACTGCTGATAAATGATGGGCAGTGGCTTGGCCAGCTCCTCCGCCAGTTCTCTCAGTACCCTTGGGTGGATCCCATCCAGCCCCATCGACTTGTGCACATCCAAGTGCCGTAGCAGGTCACCAACCAGTTCTTCATGGATAGTGAGGGCCACATCCTGCTCCCCATCCCCTTCCACCAGCTCAGAGTACTGGGTATCCAGAGAACATCCGGTATTGCCGCTAAAGACTGAGGCAAAGAAGGCATTAAGCACCTCAGCCTTTTCTTCATCTCTTGTAACTAAGTTTCCCCCCGCATCCAGTAAAGGATGGAGATTCTCCTTAGTCCTCCCTTTTGTGTTGATGTATTTATAAAAACATTTTTTGTTATCTTTAACGGCAATAGCCAGATTGAGCTCCAGATGAGCTTTGGCCTTCCTAATTTTGTCCCTGCACAGCCTCGCAACATCCTTATAGTCCTCCCTAGTGGCCTGCCCACTTTTCCAAAGATTATAAACCCTCTTTTTTCTCCTAAGATCAAGCCACAATACTCTGTTGAGCCAGGCTGGTCTTCTTCCCCGCCAACTCGTCTTTGGGCACGTGGGGACAGACCGTTCCTGCACCATTAAGATTTCCCTCTTGAAGAGCGCCTTCCTGGACCCCTCTGCCCTTCAGAACCGCCTCCCAAGGGACTCTACCAACTAGTGTCCTCAGCAGCTCAAAGTCAGCCCTCCGGAAGTCCAATACAGCAGTTTTACTGGTCCCCTTCCTGGTCTCGCCAAGAATAGTGAACTCCACCATTTCGTGGTCACTCTGCCCAAGACAGCTCCCGACAATCACATCCTCCACCAGTCCTTCTCTGTTTGTGAAGAGAAGGTCTAGCAGGGCACCACCCCTGGTAGGCTCACTAACCAGCTGTGTCAGGAAGCTATCTTCCACACTCTCCAGAAACCTCCTAGACTGCTTTCTCTGTGCTGTGTTGTGCTTCCAGGATATGTCAGGATATATACTCGTCTCTGTATATCTTTAAAATTGCAATACAGAGGAAATGTTTCTGCCGTACATATATTTCATATATAGTCATGGTAAAATATTTACGGACATCACCACCAACTGATAAAATCTAATATGCATTCCCAGTATAAGGCAAAATTCTATGAGAAACCTTACATTATATATATCCTTTATGCAAATATTAGTGACTTTTTTGTGTTTGTTCCAAGTAACCTACTGTAATTTAAGTAATTAAGAATGAAGTGCTTTTTAATGTTCTAAGAAATGAAACAGTATTTTAACTTGGTCATTTAAATGCTACTACTGAGTATGAAGAAATTCACTGTACATTTAAAACTGTTCTTATTATCTAAAACTCTATTTGTATCCTTTGAACTTAATTATAAGGTAGAATATACGCAAGTACAAATTTTATTTTAAACTGCATTAAAAGTTAACACCATAATAAATGTTGTAGACAATAGACCTTGTGCCAACATTGGTGGAATTCTCAAAGTTATGCCAATAAGCTACGTCACAGAGCTGGTCTGTAACTGATTAATTTCATTACAATAGTGTATCCACAGAAATTATGTTGACAATAGTTAAGTCTTTTTGGGAATATAGTAATGGTTTTGTGGAAACAGCTGCCTAGATAATATGCACATGGGCCAAGACCTAAAAAAAATACCTACCCTGTCATTTTTCCCATTGCCCTAAAGGAAATTCAGTACAAAACTATGGGAATCTGACAGGCCCTCTTAGAGTATATTTTCTAATCTTTTCTAATTTCTAAGATTTTCTAACCAAAGTCTTTGAGTGTATACTCAAATTGTAGGCATAAATGCTAATGAAGCAAATGGATCTGCTCAGCTGTGAATGCATAATATAATATCTGATCCCAATCATTCTTTACCAAAAGTGATGATTTCTCACATCTTCCTACTCAGTACATTGAAAGAATGCAAGATGTAGCAAATATAAAGAACACTGACAGCTGCAGAAGCTTGTACTGTACCAAGATTGCCTCTGGCAGACTTCCAGAGGAAAAAAAAAATAATAAAATAAAAAAAATATTGCTGTTTTGGTCAAACTAATTTAGGGAAGTATTTTTTCTTAATTCTGTGTTAATCTGTCTGATGTATACAGTGATAATTTGTTACTGAGAAAGATCAGTTAAAAGTGATAATTTAATTCCCTTGGATTTTGTGACATTGTAGTGCATAACTAATAAATTTTCTAAATAAAGCCGTTAGCGATATGATACAAAACACTACAATATAACAACAACCAAGTGCTTTTGAAGATATCAGCTATGCAGGTCAAAACTGGAGACTAAGGGATCAGTTCTGTCCAACACCCATGGAACAAAGATTCAACATTTGGGACAAGTCTGACCTTAAGGGACTGGTGAATTCCCTGGTGACTGGATAAAGTAAAACATCATTCTCATTTTTAAAAAGGCTAGAAAGGAGGATTTGGGAAATGAGAGACCATTTGGGAAATGAGAGCCTCACCTCTGTGTTTGGAAAGATCATGGAACAGATCCTCATGGAAACAATGTAAAGGCACATGCAAGACAAGGAGGTGATCCAAGACAGACAGCATGGCTTCACCAAGGTCAAATCATGCCTGACCAATCTAGTGGCCTTCTATGGAGTGATGGAGTGAGTGCATCAGTTAACAATGGAAGACCAGACCAACAGATGTCACCTACTTGGACTTCTGTAAGGCCTTTGACACAGAACCCCATGGTATTCAGATCTCCAAACTGGAGAGAGATGTATTTGAAGGGTGGCCCATTCAGTGGATAAGGAATTTACTTGAAGGCTGAATCCACACAGTGGTGGTGATGGTTCCAGTGGACCAGGACAAGATAGAAAAGTGAGCCCATGTGAACCTAAAGAGGTTCGATAAGTCTAAGTGGAGGTGGTGCACCTGGGTCAGAGCAATCCCAGTCATGAGTACAGACTGGGTGGAGAACTCATTGAGAGCAGCCCTGCAGAGAAGGACTTGGGGACAAAAGGGACAAAAGAAGGACTTTAGTGGACAAAAAGCTTGAAACGAGCCAGCAGTGTATGCCTGCAGCCCAGAAGGCCAATTGTATCCTGGGCTGCTTCAACAGAGGAATGGCCAGCAGGTTGAAGGAGATGATTGTCCCCCTCTGCTCTGTCCTCATGAGGCCCCACATGGAGTGCTGCATCCAGATCTGGGGCCCCCAGCACAAGAAGGATGTGGACCTGTTAGAGCAGGTCCAGAGAGGGGCCACAAATATCTGGAGCACTTCTCCTATGAAGAAAGACTGACAACTGGGAAGGTTCAGCCTAGAGAAGCGAAGGCTCCAGGGTGACCTTATTGCAGCTTTTCAGTACTTAAAAGGGGCTTGTAAAAAAGATGGAGAACAACATTTTGCTCCGGCAGACAGGGCAAGGGGGAATGGTTTTAAATTAAAAGAGGTGAAATTTATATTAAAGTTTAGGATGAATTTCTTCACTCTGAGGGTGATCAGGCACTGGAACAGGCTGCTCCGAGAGGTTGTGGATGCCCCACCCCTGTATTTGTTCAAGACCAGGTTAGATGAGGCCCTGGCCAAACTGATCTAGTGGGTGGCTTCCCTGCTCATGGCAGGGGGATTAGAACTACATGATCTTTAAGGTTCCTTCTAACTCAAGCTGTTATGTGATTCTATGATTCTTTGATTCTTAGATTCTTACCTTTGTAGGTCAAACTCGAATTCAACAGAACTTTTCATTTTACTGGTCTTATTTGTCTCACTGATTTAATTCTTTCCAGGTTATTGTACCATTTAGTGATCAAGTACACTGGTACTAAAGAAGAAGTTTACCTTACATCTTGAATATATATTCAAGCTATTTTCCTTCGATTTATCCTTGAATATGGAATACCAATATCAATCGGGATAATCCCAACCTTGGTCTGTCACACAGTGTTAAACTCTATCAATATCATGTCTGCCTTCAGAAAGAAAAGGTGTAAGATCTCAGTATCAAATAATAAATAGATACATAAATAAATAAACAACTATTTATTATTTATTTATTTTCACCAAGAAAATTATTTTACTCCTCCATTGGTATCCACTAACAATATTGAGCTCTTAGCTTTATTTTTAGTACTTCTGTTTTACTACAGCTGTATTTACAGATAAGATTGATTTCCTGTTTACCAGTTATGCATTTCAGGCCACACAACCATCAGATCTTTCTTTCTAATAAAATAGAGCATGCAAATCCTTTCCTGTATATGGACTGAAGGGGACTCATACTGTTTATACCACTCTTAAATATTTATTCACAGACTCGTCTCTGTCAGCTCAATTCTTACCTTTGTGTTTCTGTCCTTAGTCTTATGTTCACAGGAATACTGTCCCACCTTAACATCTCCTCTTCATTTAAAGTCCAAGAACACCTGTCTCTTTTGCAAAGCCACCTAAATTAATTTCCATTCCCCAAATTAATGAATAATAATATATTTTATCCTTGAAAAATAATCTAGTTGCTGAGGATTGAAAGGATCTACATACTAATTCTTGTAGATTTTCTGGAAGTGTCTTGTCAATAACATAACATTTTTTAGTCATATTAGCTATAGCTGAGATGTGAAAGGGAGGGCATGTTTAAAACAATTTGCTCATGATGACCTTGGAAATCAGAAATTGAAGGAACCTTTTTAGTTTTCTAAACACATACCTGGTTTTGTTTTCATTTCTTTATTTCTATTTGCAATACTAAGGTAATAGTATTTTCTAAAACTGACAGAAGTTCATATGCATCATCTAAACTATATGCAGATATCATTTGAAAAGATCTTAACTCTTTTTAGTCTTTTTTGTCAGACAGAGTCTCTGCTGACTCTCCATACAGTCTAAAATTGTCCAAATAGAGGACATACCTCCAAATAACAGCTTGCACAAAGAAGCTGACATTTTTTATTTTTTTTCCCCTCAAAAAGATGACTGATGCTGAGTCAAAAATGATTAAAAACAGACATGAAAAAGAGCTCTTTTGGAACATTCCTTGATAGTCAAAAGCAATACCTGTCTTGAAAAAATAATATCTGAATAGTGAGATCTCTCTTTCACATAGTCACACAGGAATTTATAAAATCATTTGATTTTTAATTTCTTGTCATTCCATATTCCCTCTATATCAATACAAAAATAGAACCAGATCAAAGGTCATATTGCTATACTTTATTGTTTGTTTGTTTGTTTGTTTTCCTAGTACATCAAATATCCATACATTAATGGTCATATACCTCATCTGACTGAAAAAACTTGTTCTCATATCCTTGGGAGACTTGTGGTAGGTTGGTAGTTAATGACAAGTTGAGTGTGCATTCAGCCTGTTCTGCTGTACATATACATCATTAAGTTCCCCTTGTAAGATTGGCTGAAAATGCTTTGCTGTTTCCAGGTACTAGAATAGAAAGTATTCCAACTAAAAAGGATGGAATACATGTCAGATTTCTCTGTCAACTGCAGGTTCAATATATGTTAGTGGCCCTTCAAGCCAAGCAAGATCTTTGTTTCCTTAACAGCACTTTTGATCTCCTTCATTTTAGGGTTTTCTACTATTAAACACCATGTGCGACATTGGCATCTTTAGCTGACCTCATTGTTGATGTGGTCAACTACTCTATCTGTTTCTATAGGTATTCCAGAGATGTCCTGAAATTACAATCTTTGGATAACAATTAAGTGATTTTGGTTATTTGCTTTCCATTATCAGACCTCTTCATTTGAATTTTCCTGATGTAATTGATGTTATACGATGGTAAATGGTGTGGAGCTTGATTGTACCCCTTTACATTTGCATTGTTATTATTTATGATTAATAACAATTATTATTGTTGCTATTAATCATAATGTTTTCAAAATATCACAAAACTAACAACATCAATATGCCTCATTGGAGAGCTTAGGAACAAGTCAAATGTGAAACAAAAAAATTATTCCAATCATATTGCAAATAATTGTAACTAATAAATGCATCTGGTGTAAATCAATCTTTATATGAAGAGGGGAAAACATAATGCAGAGAAGAACTGATGTTGTGAAATGGAGAACTGAGACAGATAGGACAGCAAGTCCTTCAGCTAATAAAGATAATTTTTGTGAAAAGTTTCTTGACATTCATGCTATTTTTTCCCTCTTTTGATTGCCTCCAATTTCACATAATTATATCACACTTGCAGAAACTGAATAATCTCTCTTCCAAGCATTTATTCCCTCCATGTATTGGATAGACCTTGCAAAGTGCAGCCATAAATGTTGAATTCTGGACAAATTCCTCTGCCCTGTACCAGTGAAAATCCAGGAAGTGAATGGATGCTAAGAGTTACTATATAGAACCTCATGTTGACAGAGGCTTATGGAATCTTACACCTGCTTAGTTCTCATTTGTTGGTGTGGTCTCCAAAGTTTGAGGATATTCTGTATTTAACAACTAAGTGGTATGGATTAAGCTGGCTGATTAAACCTACTAAGACTAATATTCTATCTAATATTTCTTCCCATAAATTTTGTGTTAAGGGCCATGTTTTATGTACTTTGAAAACCTGTGCTCAAAGTGTTGTTTTTGCTGAGAATTTTGAGTTTGTAATAAATGCACAACCAGGTTGTAATCTGGATATATGCATAGAACAACAACAACAATAACAACAAACCTTTAGTAATGGCATAAAATATAAGTTTAATCATGCTTATGGGAAGAATATATTTACCTTGTTATGAAGAGAAAACTTCAAAACAAGTGAAACACAACAAGAACCTTCTAGGAAAAAATATTATTTGTCTAAGATTCCTCCCTTCCTTCCTTCCTTCCTTCCTTCCTTCCTTCCTTCCTTCCTTCCTTCCTTCCTTCCTTCCTTCCTTCCTTCCTTCCTTCCTTCCTTCCTTCCTTCCTTCCTTCCTTCCTTCCTTCCTTCCTTCCTTCCTTTTCTCTTTTCTTTTTTTTTTTTTCTTTTTATAATTGTTATTACTTTTAGCAGTTATATTTCTGTAATAAATCAAATTCTCCTTGCCTCTTATAAAAGGACAAAGGAGGGACGGTGACAGATGATTTTCTCCTCAAACCATAGTCTTTTTTCCTTAAACTTCTAAACAGCTGATTAAAACCAGATGATTAGGGTCACTTTCATAAATACATTGAGAAAACAAGTGTTTTATTTTTACATGTAAGATTTTTTCTTTAAATATAAAAATAAAATTATATTTACATTTCAGAAGCAACTATTAAAATAAGACTGTAGCAAAGTGGGATGTGTCTTTGAAAATTACATTTTTGTTGTTAACCTTAAAACATACTTCTTTTTTATTTATCAATGCAAAAACAGTGCTACAGGAAAATAATATCTTTATGCAGTACATCTATATTAAAAACTATAGTGCCACCAACTATAGGAATTGAATTATTAATGCTGTTTTGGTGGCTGATGATGAATCTGCCCATCATCTAACAAGAAAAACCATATGGCTATATTTAACTTCTGTGTTTCCCCCTAATAAACAACGTGGGATTATTTCATAACAGCTGAAGCATTCACTTTAAAAAGTAAACAGTGACATATTTGCCATCTGGTTTAGTGACATTTTATGGTAGTTAAGAGCTGTCATTCTCTGGTAACTCCAGATTTACCACCTGAAGTTCACATTACAACTTTGATTAACTTAGCATTTGATATCTATACTGTAGAATAACCTGGCCAACGTTTTAAAGAAAGTCAGTACCTCAGCAGTTAAATTTATTTTTCTGGCCCTGGCACTACAATTCCTGCCTCTTTTTTTCTGTCCCTCATTGTAATCTATCTATGCACCACCATGTGTAATATATTCATTATTACGTGTATCATCAGAATAATGTTAAGTACTGTTCAGTAGGCCCAGTAGGCCTGTGAGCTAATTTCACCTCTGATAAAAAAAAATAAAAAAAAATAAAAAAAAATTCCTTCATTATTGTCCAACTGGAGGACAATAAGGCTGGGGAAGAGGCCTGCACCCCTGTATTTATGGGAGTCCTGAAGTGACATTGAAAAGGCTGGTCTACTGGGCATGCCTTGCTTTATTAAATTGTGGATTTTTAAAATTAATGCAAATGCATGTCTATCTGAAATATTGTTTGCTGTTCATATTGGAGATATATACTCTGGTACTTCACAGAGTTCAATTAAATTAATATCATAGAGTCCCTATCTTTCCATTACTTAAGCATCTTTCATACCATTTGCTTTCCTCATGGTGTGCCTTACATTTTTATTTTATACAGTTACTCCATTTCCTGGTATATAGCATAGCTTCTGGGAAACCATTCATAACTAGAACACTTTAATGCCTATAATAAATATCTGTAGTATAAAATGTTTTATGTATAATCCTGTTCATTATAAAATTATTTTCTCCATGCATGTTTAGCTTTAGTGAGTTAGAAACACCACAGTATTCACGGAATACAGTACACCAAAAAAACAGTATGTTACACTGAACCATGTATTTATTATAAATATTTGGATAAATGGTTAGAAATAGAGAATTCTGTTTTACACAAGTGTGTGTGTACATGTGAATGTGTGTGTGCATCCACAGAACTTGCTACTGTTTTATTCCAGGGTAAAAATTTATCCTGAGTAAAAAATTGAATGGAGGTTCTTCAGTGATTCCCAAGTCACTGGTAGACCACAGAAATTATGTTTCTAGTCCTCTAACAGTTCAAGAAAATTCCTTATATTTCCTATAAATTCCTTTCTTCCTTTCTTAAAAGAACTTGATGAAAGATTAATTATACTCTCGCATATATATTCTCACTACCTCAAAAAGAAAAGGGGGGATGCAAATCATACTTCATACCAAATAATTCAGTATTTTCCCATGTTATTTTCAGGTTTTCCAGTTGGTAATTCAGCAAGTTTTTCTGTCCTGGTTTCATCTGGGATAGAGTTAAATTTCTTCCTAGTAGCTGGTATGGTCTTCTGTTTTAGATTTAGCGTGAGAATAATGCTGGTAACATACCAATTGTTTAGTTGTTGCAAAGCAGGGCTTACAAAGAGACAAGGACTTTTGAGCTCCTTGTGCTGCCATGCCAGCGAGCAGGCTAGGGGTGCACAAGGAGCTGGGAGGGGACATAACCAGAACAGCTGACCCAGACTGGCCAAAGTGATATCCCATACCATGTGGTGTCGTGCTCTGCAACAAAAGCTGAGAATATTGGCTAGAGGTTGGGGGAGAGGGGCTCTGATCAGGATCTGATTGGGCATCAATTAGGGTGGTGGCCAATTAGATTGTGCATCACTTGCTTTGTATATTATTTTATCATTATCTTTATTATTAATATTAGCAATATTTTCCCTTCCTTTTCTGTCCTCTTAAACCGCCTTTATCTCAACCCAAGGTTTTTTACCTTTTTTTTTTCTCATTCTCTCCCTCACCCCACTGAATGAGGTAACAGCTCTATGGTGCTTAGCTGCCTGCTGGGTTAAACCACATTTTCTTAACAGCATTATCTCTTGGTACACAGACTTTATGAGTATGTAGTCTAACAAGATTTCACAACAGATGAGAAAGTTACAGTTCACATCCATTTCACATCCATTTGAAAAATTATTATCTTAGTGTTTAATGGAAAAATGGTGGCAAATATTACCTAAGTGACTTTTTGGAACTGTTAAACTTTTACTGTTTGCCAAACAGAATGGCCAGGGACCTAACTTTCTGTTCTGGATTCTCTTTCAGGTCCAAGGCAGTAAAATACTGTACTGTAATATTGTGTTTTAATTATAATTTTTATTTGACATAAATATTTTCTCAAATCTAAACTGTTATCTAAATAGTTCAATAAAATTACCATGTAGATACACTTTCCCTTCTCTCTTTATGGGCCATATTATGATCTCCATATTCATGTTAGAAAGCATCGGTTATTTTCATGAGCAGTTTCTATGCAATTAAGTGTTTAGAGTCTGGACATAGAAGAGGGATTCAATAACTAAGGTTTCCTCAGCTTCTCATTTAGAACTCCATTTGACTGCCTTTATCCCTACAGTCTTGTGACATTTTTCTATATTGCAGACAGTTTGTTCTCAAGAAACTTTAGATTTTATAGTGCTGTCTCTGATAATTCTAAAACAAATTCAATAGATTGCAGATAGTCACTCTGTACTTGAAGCAAGTATGAACAAGAAAGAATTGAAAAATTGCTTTTACTGTGTAACTGGCATGAGATAGCTGTTTCATGAGTTGTTAGAGCCACTGAGCAGAGTTCAACTCTGATTGTATGTTCAGAAGGGTCAGGTCAGGTGCACTCACCAGAGCTGACTGTGACTCTGCATGTTTTGTGTCCCCGTTCTGGAAATCCCTCTAATGTGAGTAATGTGTCTAATCAATTTTATCAATCTTTTTAATAATTCACAAAGTTTCTGCTGCATTAACTTTAAGCTGTCATCTCTTGCCCATCGACAGCACACTAGATCATTTAATTTTTTTTTTTTTTTTTTTTTTTTTGTAATTTAGGTCTTAGAAGAGCAACACATAATTAATTAAGAGCCAGGAGTGTCAAACCCTTGCAGTTTCTTACAATAAACTTGAGAGAAGTAACTATCACGGAACTGCAAACATCAAGATCCCCTTTCTGTCAGCCTTGTACTTTCTCAGACTGTGAGTGTTGCAGCTACTTCTGCCAATTTGGGGTTCATTTCCCTATTGTGATGGAATTGTTTTGTTTACACAAAAACTGTTCTGTGAACTTTTTATTTTTCTTGTCTTCTAATATCTTTTCCTTGCATCTTACTGAATATATAATTTATATTAGTTTATTCTGAAGAGCTCAGCAGCTTATGTGCAAATTAAACTATAATGCTATTCTTTTAGAAACCCATGCTAGAGGGAACTGTAGTTTGCTAATGAGTACTGAGGGACCATTTGTAGACTCCCAAGAAATTCAGAGCAGTTCAAACTTGTGAGCATAATCTTCATAAAATGTTATGAGCTGTTGCATGTATTAGGGCAAATTAATACCTAAAATAACCATTTAAAAATCACTGGAATTAGTCTAGGGATGTATATAGTCATGATGTAGGTGATTCCCACTTATAAATCAACAACAACAACAACAACAAAAACAATAATAATAATAATAATAAAGTAATTTGTTTCAATATCATTTAATTAAATATGCAAATATACATAAATATGCAAAGCAGAGTGGAACTAGGGTCTTTTCTTTTTTTTTTCTCCTTAGCACATGGCTTAGTATACAGAACTCCGATAGATGTAATAACATATATAGTTCTTTACATTTTTGCATTTATATAACTTTTTTTTTTCCAATTAAAAAGTTCTGTTCTTAAGAACCTTTTTATTATTATTTTATTTTATTTTAAATAGTTTATTTATTTTAATTTATTTTTTTCCTAAGCTCATTTTGTCAAAACTTCATTAAAAAAAATATTTTTCAGATCCAACATGTACTGTTGTTAAACAAAAATGGAAAGAGGGCACCCCTCAGGAACACAAGAGAGGTAGAGCAATTTTCCCTGCTGTATTATAAGACAAAATAATCTTCAATAAATGCTTACAGTGAATTGTTCTCTTTCAATCTCACTAACTGGAACTTTAATTTACAAATATCTTGAATTACTTTCAGGGAACAGAGAGACATTATAACCACATGATTAGGGCACCAAGATAAATAGAAGTTCAAGTCCCTTCTCAACCTACTACAGCACTACCATTTTGCCCTCTAAGGTCTATTCACTCAGCCTAGCCATGTGTGACAGACCTCTGAGCAATGCAATACTTTGAGCTGGAACTGCTTGAGTGGATCCTGAAAATGAGCATCCTGAACTCTACTAAAATAGCCTTCAATGGCTATGTTCGGTTTCCTAAGTAGAGGCATCTAGTGTTTGAGATTCCTTGGGGATGTGAAACATCCACAGAGAGTCACAGAAAATATAAAGCAATTATTTACTGGTTTTCACAGACAACACAGAGTTAAAATTTAGCAAGCTATTAGCCTTTTAGCAACCTATTAGACTATAAGCTGTGTGTTCATTATGCCTGCTAAGGTTTCGGAAGGGTTGATCAGATGTTAACAAGTTGACATTTTCCACCTTCTCTGTTGACAGTAATGGCAGTGTTTTACAACTGGGCTAACTCCTGTCCCCACCTCACCCCCTTTCTTTTTTTTTTTTTTTTTGTTTCACCTTTAGGATTTTATACCTTCATACATTGGATATGGTTTACATTGCTTGTTTTTAAATGAATTGTATTAAGGTACAATTAGACTGGAATTTCAGCAGGCAGACATGTTGGCCATACAAGGAGTTTCTTGATAAATTTAACCACAAAAAGAGAGCATGCAAGTGGTAAAATCAAGGACAGGTAATGAGGGAGAAGCGTAAGATTATTGGTTAGGTAGTTAGGGAAAAATTTAGTACTAAATTCACCTGAAGCTATGATGATTGAAGGACAAGAATGTTAAAAAGACCATATGCTAGCTGCAAAAGGTAGTCCAGGAAATGTAGGCAATATAATGAAAGACAGTATACTGTCAAATACTTTACACTACCTCTCCTCACCCTCTTTTTTTTTTTTTTTCTTTTTTTTTGGTCTTCACATGCGAGTTATATGCTTGTCATGCAGAAGATTGAGAGCAAAGTCGCAGTTCTCCCTTAATCACCTGGCACACAGTTTCTGGGTTTTCCTTATACCCCTAGTTGATCTAACTTCCCTTTTATCCATTAACTGCCTCTGTAGACTTTGCTCCCACTTACTGTTAAGCAGGTGTCCAGACAGACACTGTAGACAGACAGGAGACTGGTCCTCCCTAACCAGCAGTGAGCAGAAGACCAACAATGAAGACCTTTTTTAAACAAGAACCTGTCTGTGACAAAAGAGTTAACAAAAACTTTTAGCTGTGGCAGACCACAGAAGCTGTAACGAGTAACTGAAAGCTCATTTTTTAACAAAAAACAAACAAACAAACAAACAAACAAAAAAAGTAATAGACAAATAAGCAAACAAGTTCCACAGAAAGCTTGGAGCAGGGATGGATGGGGGAATGAATGGAAGAAGTATAAAAGCTGTGGACAAAATAAACAAAAGAATAATGCACATCATAAGAAAACTTTGTCTAAATAAGTAAATACACTATCAGATGACAAATAAATATCTAAGAACCATCAGAAAAACAAACAAACAAAAACACTCATCCCCCACTACACCATCTGCTAAAAATCAGGAGGATAAAAATAAGAAAAGGCTGCTCCAAACCCAGACACAACTTTTCCTGCAACCAAAAACCTGCCAAAGTTGTGTGTTCTTTCACTATTTTGTTTAGGTTAAGAGAAAGATTGTTTGTTTTAAATACTTCAAACTTCTACTTTCTCTAGGATTGCTCCTTTAACAGATCTGTAAATAAAAATTGATATAATCTCTGTTCTTTGCTTCAAAGCATATTTCTTCTGTAGGTAACATGCATGGTATCTTTGCATCGCTGGTACTACATTCTTGTGTCGAGCACCTATTTTTTTCATATTTATCTGTGATAAATAATTTTTCAAGGCTAAAATGCACTTTTTGACATTGGTTAGGCTCCTTTTGTAATGATTTTGTTTTGATCTTCTGAATTCAGTATCAGTCATTCCAGACCAACTGGCTACAAGAACAGTGCTGACAATGCAAGCTGTCTTATACAGTTGGTCAACACTGAACAAAGAATCACACTGGGATTTGCACATACACAAAAACATAAGCCAAAATGTCAATAGTCAATTGTTTGAGGATAGGTCATGTAGGCAAACTATCCCTGAGGTTTCCTTATTTTCACATTTAAGGGCTGTCTAGTCTCTTCAAATAAAGTCTGTGGTGGATATAAAGTTGAACTTTGTGTCAGCCATTTCATTAAAGAGCTGCAACTTTATCTACAGAAGTTTTGGAGACAAATTTGAAATTGGAAGACCTAAAGTTTTGGCAGTCATAACTCTTGCACTCAAAACTCACCTTTTGTATATTCATATACATGTATATAAGGATGTTTATAGGTATGCATATGTAGATGCATACTTATATGCATCTACATATAAACCACATAGATATATATGTATGAGTATGTAGATGTATATAAACATACTTATATACAGTTATATTTAAATATACAGATACACCTTCACCCTTGTCTTTCAAACATTGCAATCACAACAATATCAGGTACAGTCCAGGTAGGTGGCACTTCTTCCATTAACATAGCATATTAACTAGACTGCTGATAAAATCGACTATGAAAAATGTTTGCATGGGAGTGGGTGTCTGATGGAAAGCTCAGTGATAATTTAATATGAAGAACAAATAACAATAGGAAATGTAAAGTGGAAAGGCTAAAATACATATTGAAGCTGAAATGTTTCCTCTGTTTCAGGGTAGTTGAAGAGATCTTGCTAAGGAGAAGAATTTTCATCACTTTTGTCTACTTTGAAGTTTCTTATACTCAATGAAAAATGTCAGTAAATGAGAAGTGGAAGCAAGATACTTTCAATAATTTACCATCAGTTCTGGCTAACAGGGGAGGTCCTGGTTAACTAGAGGTTGGCAGATGTGATCCCAGTCTACAAGAAGGGCAGAAAAGAGGATTCAGGAAAATACAGGCCTATCAGTCTGCCTTTGGTACCAGGGAAGTTTATGGGGGAAACCCTCTTGAATGTCATCACAAGGCACATCAAAGACAACTAGGTGATCAGATCCAGACAGCATAGGTTTAAGAAGGTCAGGTCCTGCCTAACTAACCTGATTGTCTATGATAAGATGACCTGATTGGTAGATGAGAGAAAGGTTGTGGATGTTGTCTACCTGGATTTTAATAAAGTGTTTGACGCCATTTCCCACAGTATTCTCACAGAGAACCCAGCTGCCCATGACTTGGACAGGTGTACAGATGTTCTGGGTGAAGAATGGACTAGATAGCCAGGCTCAAAGTATCATAGTGAATGGAGTTCAATCCAGCTGGTGGGTGGTCAACAGTGAGCCAGTACTTGGGCTAGATTGTTTATTTTTGTCAACACCTTTGGTGAGGGGATACAGTGCACTCTCAGTAAGTTTATGGGTAATACCAACCCAGGCAGAACTGTTAATCTGCTTGAGGGTAGGAAGGTTTTGCAGAGAGATCTGTATAGATTTGGCAAGATCGGTGGATAAAGTCCAGTTGCATGACATTCAGCAATGCTAAGTGTTACATTCTGCCCTTGGATTATAACAACCACATGCAGTGGTATAGGCTTGCTGAAGAACAGAAAGAAAGCTGCCAAAAAGAAAAGGACCAGGGGGATGCTGATCGACAGCCAGCTGGACATGAGCCAGCAGTGTGCCCAGGTAACCAAGAAGGCCAGTCTGGCCATTCTGGTCTACATTAGGAACCACTCAGGAGGACTATAAGGATGTTGCGAGGCTGTGCAGGGACAAAATTAGGAAGGCCAAAGCTCATCTGGAGCTCAATCTGGCTACTGCCGTTAAAGATAACAAAAAATGTTTTTATAAATACATCAACACAAAAAGGAGGACTAAGGAGAAACTCCATCCTTTACTGGATGCGGGGGGAAACTTACTTACAAGAGATGAAGGAAAGGCTGAGGTGCTTAATGCCTTCCTTGCCGCTGCCATTAGCCGCAAGAGCAGTTGTTCTCTGGATACCTAGTACCCTGAGCTGGTGGAAGGGGATGGGAAGCAGAATGTGGCCCTCACTATCCATGAAGAACTGGTTGGTGACCTGCTACGGCACTTGGATGTGCACAAGTCGATGGGGCTGGATGGAATCCACCCAAGGATACTGAGAGAACTGGCAGAGGAGCTGGCCAAGCCACTGTCCATCATTTATCAGCAGTCCTGGCGATCGGGGGAGGTCCCAGTTGACTGGCGGCTAGCAAACGTAATGCCCATCTACAAGAAGGGTCGGAGGGCAGACCCGGGGAACTATAGGCCTGTTAGTTTGACCTCAGTGCCAGGGAAGCTCATGGAGCAGATTCTCTTGAGTGTCATCACGTGGCATTTGCAGGGCAACCAGATGATCAGGCCCAGTCAGCATGGGTTTATGAAATGCAGGTCCTGCTTGACAAACCTGATCTCCTTCTATGATAAAGTGACACGCTGGGTGGATGAGGGAAAGGCTGTGGATGTGGTCTACCTTGACTTCAGCAAGGCTTTTGACACCGTTTCCCTCAGCATTCTCCTCAAGAAACTGGCTGCTCTTGGCTTGGACTGGCGCACGCTTCGTTGGGTTAGAAACTGGCTGGATAGCCGGGCCCAAAGAGTCGTGGTGAATGGAGCCAAGTCCAGTTGGAGGCCAGTCACTAGTGGCGCTCCCCAGGGCTCAGTGCTGGGACCGGTCCTCTAATATCTTCATCAGTGATCTGGATGAGGGCATTGAGTGCACCCTCAGTAAGTTTGCAGATGCCACTGAGCTAGGTATGTGTGTCGATCAGCTTGAGGGTAGGAAGGCTCTGCAGGAGGATCTGGATAGGCTGCACCGATGGGCTGAGGCCAACTGTATGAAGTTCAACAAGGCCAAGTGCCGGGTCCTGCACCTGGGGCACAACAACCCCAAGCAGAGCTACAGGCTGGGAGATGAGTGGTTGGAGAGCTGCCAGGCAGAGAAGGACCTGGGAGTGATGGTTGATAGTCGGCTGAATATGAGCCAGCAGTGTGCTCAGGTGGCCAAGAAGGCCAACAGCATCCTGGCTTGTACAAGAAACAGTGTGGCCAGCAGGGCTAGGGAGGTGATCATCCCCCTGTACTTGGTTCTGGTGAGGCCACACCTCGAGTCCTGTGTTCATATTTTTTGGGCCGCTCACTACAAGAGGGACATGGAGGTGCTCGAGAGAGTCCAGAGAAGAGCAACAAAGCTGGTGAGGGGTCTGGAGAACAAGTCTTACGAGGAGCAGCTGAGGGAGCTGGGCTTGTTCAGCCTGGAGAAGAAGAGGCTCAGGGGTGACCTTATTGCTCTCTATAGATACCTTAAAGGAGGCTGTAGCAAGGTCGGGGTTGGTCTGTTCTCCCATGTACCTGGTGACAGAACGATGGGGAATGGGCTAACATTGCACAGGACAGTGCAGGACTAACATCAGCAGACAGTGCAGGACTAACATCAGCAGGAATATATACTGCCCTCACTGCGGAACCATGCCTCAAGTGGGAACTCTACTTTTCTTGGCATTCATTCAGGGCTGCCTCCCCATCAGCAGAGTGGCTTTGCTGCAACACCGCCTCTACTGCCTGCCTGTGACTTTGAGACTCCTGATCTCAGTGCCACAGCACACACTCGCTCTTGGTTTATTCAGTGAGGTAGATGCAAAAGCAGTTGGCTTGAAAATTGAGTGGAAACTAACAAGTGGGATGGCTTTCTCCTTTTCTAAATGAGGTCATCTTATATGAGGTCATCTTATTTATGGGTATTTGTACAGAAGAAAAGGGAAGGCAGAAGGTTAGGACAGATTTCCCCTTCAAAATAATGCCTGAGTGTATTTCACTGGTTTCCTCTCTTTCCATTGTTTGGCTAAGAGTTAGGAAAATCTGAAGAGGAATTATGGTCTTATGTGTGCTGAGGAGAAAAATGTGTTTTTAATTAATTCCTTTTAGATGTACTGACCCTCATTTTATGGAAGCACAAATTGAAACTTTCATTTCACTTGCTACAAGATGTGGGAAGAAGCCAGCTATACCAACATCACAGCTGTTCACTTTTTTTTTTTTTTTTTCCAACTGGCCTCACACCCAAAGCCATCTTTTTCAATGTTAGCCAGCCAGAATAACACTGAGCAAGTGTAGGTTTGGTCAAGATTTGGTGTGGTACTGAGATAGACTGGACCTCTTATGGATTTTGAAAATTTTGCTCTGAAAAGGGAGAGAACAGGCAGTGATATACATAATGATACAACATGGTCTACATGGCTACAGCTTTTTAAACACAAAATTGTAAGCAGTTTATATATCATGAACAACTTGAATAATTGCATTTCTTTACCAGAACCTTATCGCTTCTGGTAATTAACCTCATTCTTAATTGGGGTTAGCAAAGGGTCCAGTGAAGTATTCACATGCTCTTTGCTACTTCCTTTCATTTACACCAGTTAAGAATATCACCCAAAAGTTTATGCAATTCTATCTTTCAGTGTTACACTGATCATATTCACTTTATATTCTGGATTTTTAATAAGGAGAATGAAAATGAATTGCTTTAGGAATTTTTAATTAAAATATTCTATTTAACTTTTGAAGTGTTAAATGATAAAGGAAATCTTATTAAAATATTTTAACAAATATTATTTTAATATCAATTTCTTCTGAAAATAGAATTTTTAGCCCAAGGTCCAAATAAGTTCTGCAGGATACTTTTCATTGCTTCTTTCTGATTTCAGATCATCTGCCAAGCCTTACCAGATAGATCCCCAAGCTCAGAGTCTACTTATCTATCAGAGCTCACTCACTCCAAGTTGTCTGCTCCATGAGCTACACTGGAAACTAACCTGAATACTCCATTATACTGCATTGCATTTACCTGTGTTGTTAAAACAATGACAATTATATTCAAGAAGTTTTATAGATAAACAAAGAAAACCACTTTCATGTTGAAAATAATGTTTTATTCCTAAGAGGAAGGAATAGATATAAAACCCAGAACTGTCAAAATCCCTCACTTTGCACAAGAATATTTTATGATGTTTTTTTGAGAACAAACAAACAAACAAACAAAAAACAGTTAAACATTCTGTTAAAATAATTTAGCTCTAACTGAAAATCAGTGTTTTTAAAACTCTTTTTCATTACTACAAAATTTAAATTACAAGGCAGATTTGGCTTTATTTTATACTGCTGCCTTCTTAATATCTTACTCTCCTCTGGATAATTTTAAAGCTTAACTTAAAAACTTCAGTATTAAAGCTGATAACAATCCAGCAAAATTCCACTGATGGACAGTATTTTTGTAACATTTGTTTTATGCTCATTGCTGCCAGCTACAGCTAAAGAGAAAATAAATAGTTCAGGGTGGCAAATTTCTGCAATCAGAGAGAGACTATTACAGACTTCTAAAGGTATTTAGAAGGTATATCTAAAGGTATATTTCAGAATAGCAAGGCGAAAATTATTTCATTTTAGCTCTGTTAAGTATAAGTAAAGCATTTTCATTTACCTATCTAAACTCAAGTGCATTCATATATTTATTAATTACAACTGGGATCCCTTACTTTTCAGTGCAAGTTTTAATTTCCATAGATTCCAAAAGAATCTTCTAGCTGTTTACGTACCCCCACAATACAACCTATATGTATCTGAAATAGAATCAGTACTCATAAGAATTGCCTTACTCAAAGATGTTTAAATAAATCAAGAGTAAAGTATTCCCCAATTATTTTAAAAATAATTTATTTCAATTTTATTTAAAGATGACTTTTTTTTTTGTTTTCTTCTTGAAAGTATTAGACAAAATAAAAAATAATAATTTATATTTTATATAGACTTTCAAGAATTAATCTTTGTTTTTCATTAGAAGTAACATATAGTAACATATTCAATTGATTTACTTTTTTTTTTTTTTTTATATTTTTATTTTGATGCTTGTTTTATTCTTACTACTAGTTTCCCAGGAATATATTAGTTTTGACAAGAAAAATTTCTAGGCAATAAATAAATAAATAAACAAAAGTCTGGTAATCTCTCTATAATTCTCTATTGAAAAGCATATATAAGCAGTTTATTGTGGTTCACTGGGGTCTTTTTGCCAGTTTTGCTCTTTTAAGCAGCTCAAAGGAAACTGCAGACTAAACTAATATTAACTTTTTAATTCTTGCTTGTGAGACACTTTTCTATCCCTGCAAAGACATTTTGTTCCACATAATGTAAGTAAAACTGGAAGAGTTAACTTCCACAGCATTGAGAGACTTTAATTGTATTAGCTGCTGACAGGAGGATAATATTTTTAAGTAACATAAAATCAGTTCAGCGATTGACAGAGCACACATACAATAAAGTCAATGTAAGAAAAATTCGAAGTAGAGGAAGACATTCAAGCAAGTTGAGAGGAATTTTTTTTTTTCTGAATAATCATGAAAAATATAGGCAACCAGGTGGCTAAAATGCAAATATACAGAAAAACAAACAAATAAATAAATAAATACACACACACACCAATTTTAATCTCTTTCTTCTTTGCATTTACAGTTGTGGAGTCTTAAGTCCCCATGAGAAAAGGAGTATAAATATTTAGTTGATGTCAGTTTATTTCTCTTCATCTTCATATGACATAACAGGTACTCTTATGGGCAATAATTTGTAATCTTTGTTTAAGAAGTAGATTGAGTTTCGATATGATTCTGAAATATATGCATTGTTCTACTAGCATATCAGACCCCTAAAATATGGGGTTACTACCTCTCAAACATGCTGTGTAGAGATAACTCTGATTTTCTTATTTGCCATCTCTTTTTTGAGCCTCAAAAATTGAAATCTGGAAAGAAATTTTTTTAAACTAAAACAAAACTAGAAAGTCACTGTGATCACAAATCATAAATAAAATCTGAAGTGTTGCCAGAATAATGCAAACTGTGAATTGAAAATTCTGATTTAAAGCAATAAAGGGAACAACATATTCTGTCATTTTTAATCAAGAAAAGCTGCATCCTGGAACTGGATGTTTAAGAAGGTTTCCCTGGTCATTATTGTACACTAATCCAAAGGCTATTTACAGTCTGCCTCTGCTCAATAAAATGCTGAAAGTGCATTTTCTATGCATAGCACTGAAGTTTACATTCAGGATCATCAGCTCAGCAGGCTGAGGGTGGTGTGGAATGGAACATCGTAGAAATGGAGATTAATGTATGTTTTTCCTTGGTTTATACTGCTTGCTATATGCACTTCTGTAAACAGACCAGGGGTGAATTCATACCTGTGCAGGTAATTTCCCAATGTAATATTTAAGGAGGATTTTGTTAGGTGAACACTTTCACTTACTGAGGATAATATGATTTGTGTATCTCCCTTGTCTATCTTTCAGCCTCATTTACTATGTATGTATGTAACAGACTATGTTATTCATTGACACGGTAAAATGGAATATGGAGATCAAACTCATAACAAGAGCTTAAGAGTTTAGTTTAGTTTAGTGCAGCTCTGTGAGAAGATACAGACTCAAGCCATCAAAGCTGGTTGGATGACTGCTGAAGTCCATACCAATTCAAAATTTAAAGCAGCTTTTCAGCTTCCAGTTTTGAATCCAGCTAAAATAAGCCCACAGTCCAGTGGAGGCAAAAGGGAAAAGAGAATAGGCTTCAAGCATGGAAGGTATTTTCAACAGGTTTAAATAACCAGCTGAATAGGAGTTAGTCTCTAGCAGTTGGTTTGTGTGACAATACAAATGATTCCTTGACTAAAGGAATGGGGAAATCTCTAACACTACTATCTGAGGGACTCTAACCCTGAGGAATTCATGAAACTTGAAATTTCAAGAAACTAGTCCATTTATACACCTCCCACATGTCCTCTATCAGGTAAATTATACTTCTACCAGTTTTGTTGCATTTGGAAACAGCAAGTATGGTTAGAAACTGTAAAAAATACCTGTGCCATTCTCATAAATTAATATAAACAATTTGGTAAAGAGTAAACAACAGGTATTAGTAGTTTACCTTAAGTCACTGGAACTTAGTTAACTTCTTTTTTGTAATTTAAGCAGTTTCAATAAAACTTTTCTTTTTTTTTTTTTTTTTTTTTTTTTAAATAGAGATCTTGCTTGTCTGACACTTCATGGCCATGAATGGAGAACTGGGATTAAAATGGCTTCTACACTGAGTTAACCTTAAAACAAATGGGAACATTTCAACTAATTGATTTAGGGCTGCCAATAGCTCTCTGTAGTCCATTCTATTTTTGGAATTATATGTTTGTATAAGACCTTTTCCAGCACGAATTTTGTTTTGACTTTATCCTTCTTGATCCTTCCACACACTATATTGATTAACATGGCTTTTTCAGACTCTGCTTTGCACTGCTGTTATTATGCATCTTGTTACCTTAGCATATACATTCAACAGTATTTTAAACTAATTCATTTCCTGAATTTTATCTTGCATCCAAAAAGTTATCATATACGCTATGATCAGTTTTGTCACACTAACTAGAAATAAATAACTGACACCTAAAAGCATTTTTATTTCTTAAGTATCTCATTTCCTTATTTATCATGTTATTTCAAGGTATTTACAGAAGTCTTGATTTTTTCAGACATTTTCTTGGTTCATAGAGCTTAGCACCTTTAAAATAATGGAAAGTTATTTGACTTCAAATAACTCCAAAATAAATAACTCCAAATAAAATTGAACAAAACTTTTTGTTATATAGAAAGATAGCTACAAATGTCTTAGGAAACATTTTTGGGTGTGTGCTATTGAAAATTGTTGCTATCTTGATTATGATTCATCATATAAAATCCTACTGTTCCTACTTTGTTGACATGTTCTTGTTGACATGTAGACAGGGCATCTAATGCCACTATATATTATCTTGATAATTTTGCTGAGGCAAAAAGATAGTGCCATGCCGACACACACAGCCAGCAGCCAAGATTTAAGTGATTTGATAGAGTCTCTGTAGAGGTGGAAGCAGTCTAGTTTTTCAGTACAGCATGTGACTGCAGTAACATGGAGGAGGAAATATTGTAGTAACAATGCAGTTATGCTTGTGCTTAAAGTAGTTGCATATATATATATGCATATATATATAGTAGAATATTCTATATATTTTGGATAGAATAAAACAAAGTATGAGTGTTAACTTAGTGTTAACTTACACTTTAGCACATGTGAAGGGACCATTTGTTTTATTCCTTGATTATTTTTTCTCATCTTAAAGAAGGTCATTACATTAATTTCACTGTATCATTTCCCATAGAATCTGTTTATAGTGTGGCTCTTGCATATATGTCTTTGGTAGGTTGCTTTCCTTCATCTTTTTTTTTTTTTCTTCCTTATTTATTATCAGAGGCTTTTTGTTGTTGTTGTAGTTGGTTTTTTTTTTCCGTTTTTTTGTTTGTTTGTTTGTTTGTTGTTGTTGTTGTTTTTTTTTCTGCAATTTTATTTAATCCTGTACAATTTCTGTGAATAAACTGATAATATACTCTGTATGAACACAATACAAGCAGTAGTGTAACTATCCAGAATCCTCATCTGTTACTCATCTTTTTTGCAACAGAACCATTCACTGCTAGGAGGAGGACCATCTTCTATGCATGTCTGGTGCCCTGGAAAAAAACTTCTACTTTTTTTAGCTTCTCTCTTACATTTTCAAATACAAATTCAAAATGATTTTTTTTTCTTTCCTATATTCATATTTTCATCACCCTGACTTGTGACACTGGACACTCTCATTCTCTTAGTACATCAGGAAAGCTGTGTTTTGTTTTTTTTTTTTTTTTTTTTGTTGTTGTTGTTTTGTTTTATTGTGTCTGTTATCCCTATTATTGTTACTATTTTAAAATTTGGATTATTTCTATGAAGAACAAGGAAGGAAAATAAATGTTTACTGTAAAAAATTTAAATTCAACTACTAGAGACTTTTCTAACAGATGTTCTGCTATAGCTGGAATTTTGATTAACTACTCTCTTTTGTTAGTTCATCTGCCTCCATATTTCAGAAAAATCATTTGCAAGGTTCTATTGACTCTCCTCACAGTGATGGTGAACACTCTGTCCATGAGAAAATTATTCTCTGCTTGATTTTCAGCTCTGTTTTTGTTTATCCCTCGGAAGCAAGCTCCAAACACTTGTTGGAGCATGTGGCAGACAGCTAATGACTCATAATGATAGACTCGTAAACAAGCTAATGTATGCTAGGGAGGGTTTTCTTCTTCTAGAATACCCTACCAGAGGCATGCCCTTCCTCATCTTTTTTTCTTTGTTGGTGTTATGTTCAAAGTGAAGGAAAGATACTTTCAGAGATACCTGTTTTTTGAACCATGTCCCTCAATTTTAAATGAACATGATACCTGACATATTTGATCAAGAAAACAAAACCGTGCTTGTGAGGTATGAAGCCTCCCCTCCATCTGGAGTTTTGGTTGGTGGTAGAATAAACCAGCAGGAAAAATGGATCTTAGCCCTCCACAGGCAGATCTGCAACAACCACAGACTCCCTTTGGATCTCTTTTAGAAGGAAGAGTATAGCTGCCAGAATACAACACAGCTGTTGCACAAATATATATAATAGAACAATCTACAAATATAACATCCTACTATTTCATGGACTTATAGATGCACTGAATCACCACTGTTCTGAATAGTGAATGGAAGTACTGTTGAATATGTTTACTTTCTATGTACTGACTATATTATTATATATCATGCAGGACTAATTACGTTGTGGCTCAGCACCAGACAGAAAAGATGCCTATTTGCTTTGTAGTGCTGGCTGCAATCTGGAGTCCTTGGTGATTCTTGTGAGGAAATACTGCACCTCCCTAAGGCATGCTTGCTTTGGTACAAGCTGGATGGCCACTGGAAAGCAGAACTACAGGAAAAAGCGTGCCTGGCACAGGTAGAGTGTGATTAACTCTGTTGACTCACAGTCAACTCTGGTGATTAAGGGAGATGTGTTTCCCTTTATTTTAATCTGTCTCCACTGTAGAATTTATTGTTTTGTCTTTTAAAACTTACTTTTTTCCTTTGTTTTTGTGTTATAGTAAAATGTAAGTTTAGATACGGAGAACATGATTTTGTTAGTTGTAGTGTGCTCACTTTAATAACAAGTTGCAGACATCTCCACCTCAAAGCTGTGGCATATTTGGAGTCCTCTCAGAGAAAATTGTATGCGTACTGAGAGGAGGGAAGTTTTTAATCGGTGATATAATAACTTTTTTTTTTTTTTTTTTTTTTTTTTTTTTTTTTTTGTGATAAGGAAAAGCATTAGATACTGATAACTGGATCGATGGGTTTTCTTGGCATGTTGTTTCCTTCAGTAGTGCTAATATCAGTAGCTGTCATTCAGAGGAACAGATAAAAGTTTGAAGATGGCAAATAAAACCCTCACTAAATTAATAACATTGAGACTTAACATCAAGAAACACAAATTCATGAGATTTGAGGTGAATAAACTTCCATGATCATACAATAGTATAATGTAAGAAAAGACCTAAATGGCACAAAGTGTTAATAGAACTGTGTCCAGAGTCCCTTTTATCTCTTTGAACAAGAGACATTGGAGGTACTGTACAACACATGGCCAGCTTTCCAATTCTTTTTATGTGTAGTATACAAGGGAGAGCCAGATGCTTTATCATGTTCTTTTGCTGAGAGCCAAAGCTTTAGAGAATTAAGAATTCAATGTCATGAAAATAACCTTTGAGCTACTTTTTTTTTTTTTTTTTTTTTTTTTTTCCTGAATAGATCCTGCCTAAAAAGTATCCATTCTGGCTTCCTTCATTGGTGTTCTGACTGCCAATAAAAGATGCTGAACTTCCTAGAAAAAGCCTTGAAAATCAAAATGTGCTAAGCTAGTGACAAAACAGTTTGGAGGAATAAGAAAATTGAATCAGGGTGACAGACAAGGGGAAAGAAAGGATGCAGCTTCTGGCTAAGCATGAAGGGAAATCAAGTTCATTGGAGATGAATTTGAAAGTCAGTAGAAGAAGAGGAAACTACTGTGCAAAGTGCTGTTCAACAGAGGAGAAGGAATGTGTGGGCAGGAACTAAAAGCAGCAGAAACAGGAGATGAATATCCTGAAACCTCCACACAAATTATGATCCAAACAAAGACCATAAGAAAAATAGATAGCTCAATATATAACACCTATATACATATATATAACCTATATACAATATATAACACCTAATATATAGCACCTTCAGGGGCAAGCAAAGGAAACAAAATATCTGGAGGCCACAAGCTGGGAGGGAACAAGACAGAATGTGGTTGGTGTTGGGTATGCAATGACCATTTTAGAGATATCAAGAAAGAATATGGAGAGGAAGGAGAGGGACATGGGAATAATATCCTGGATGGTAACTGAAGTAATAAGATGTGTGCAGATGATACAATGAAGTGGGAAAGGAAGGAGCATTACAATTGTGACATGTCACTGGAAGAGTGGAAAAGATGACAAGCATGTTTTATTGAAGTGGAAATGTGTGTGCATGGGTAGGGAAGGGAATTAAACTGGAAAAATGAGAAAACAAAGCTAGAAACAGTCCAATATGGCAGGGAAAGCAATCAAATGCAGCTGCGACAAAAGAGTAAACCTAAGGATATAACGCCGAAAAGGGTTTTGGTGAACAGCAGGTGATATGGGATGGGAAACCAAATGAAGTATGTGAAAAGTGCTTTAGTAGCACAGCCATAGTGCTTTACCAGACAAGCTTGCACTATCTCAACCCACCATGGATGGGGAAGAAGATGACAAGTTAAGTTGGAAAACAGAAACACTCAAAGGAGTACCTGACCATGCCCCTAGGGAGTGCCCTGCTGCTCTCTCCAGTTCCCACTGTCTGGATCCACACAACTCAGGAAGCCAGCAAAATCCATTCTGCCATCACTGTCACCAGTATTAGTCTCACAAGACATTTCATGGCCTTTTAATTAGAAAAGCCAATGCAGAAGCCAATAAGTACTGTATGATTTTTTCTGCCAGTGATGGACAGATTTTTTCTTAGCGTCAGTGTGCATTTATAAAGAACTATTAAGCCTCTGTCTACTTGTTTTTATTTACTGAGAAAAATGATGTGCTTTAAAGAGACAATTTCAAACACCACACATTTGAACTCCCATCTGCGTTTTGAAGCAGGTATTTGCAACCCTCACTCTCCCACATTCCCTACCTCTGTCACTTTCTGCTCCATTATATTAACATTTTAACAATGTACTTTGATGTTTAAAAAATGCAGCTTTCATGCTGCTCTTTAATTTACACAGAGCAGACAGGGACAGGGTTTTGCACAATGTTTTGCACCATTAAGCTAAACATACAATATTAAATAAATATAAAAGCAGAGAAAAAAAAATAGAGCTATCTAGCTATTCAAATTCTGCCTGCTATTACACTGAAAAACTTAATACCGTCTCTTAGGAAACAGCCCCACCATTTTCTATTCATGAGATAGAACTACTTTAGCAAATTAATTTCTTATTCAAGATTTGAGCCTGCTTAGGGCTTGTGCACCCAGCCAGACAGTTCTGCAGGATACTTGTAAAATCTGTTATTGCCTGCAAGCAGGACAAAGCACCTCAGCCAAGGAAATGGTACTTCATTTGATATAGGGCCCTGAAAGCACTTGCCCTCATTTTAGGAGTTTTGATATTTTTCCAAGGCCAGTTCATTGATAAGAGCTACTGGGCAGAGATGGAAAGAGCCAGAGTATCATAGCCATGTTTGGCCAAGCACTCTATGATCCAGATCCCAATGTCCCATTCCAGTCTCAGCCTATTATCACGGTTTTGGCTGGGGTGGAGTTAATTTTCTTTGTAGAGGCTCACACAATGTCGTGTTTGAATTTTGGATGAAAATAGTGGCCATAACACACCGATGTTTCACACAGTAGTTGTTACAGAGCAGGGCTTACAAAGAGCCAAGGACTTTTCAGCTTCTCGTGCTGCCCTGCCAGTGAGGAGGCTGGGGGTGCACAAGGAGCTGCAGAGGACAGAACCAGAACAGCCAACTCAGGCTGAACAAAGGGTCATCCCATACCATGTGGTGTCATGCTCAGCAATAAAAGCTGGGGTAAAGAAGGAGGAAGTGGGGGAGGACATTCAGAGTGATAGTATTTGTCTTTCCAAGAAACTACCATATGTGATGAGCGCTGCTCTCCTGGAAGTGGCTGAACACCTGCCTGACAATGGGAAGCAGCAAACGGATTCTTTGTTTGGCTTTGCTTGTGGGCACAGCTCTTGCTTTACCTAGGAAACTGTCTTTATATCAACCCATGAGTTCTTGAACTTTTATCTTTCTGATTCTCTCACCCAGCCCACCTGGGAATAGTGAGCAAGCAGCTGTGTAGGGCTGAGCTGCCTGCCAGGGTTAAGCCACAATACCCACCCCCTTCCTCACAGACATGCCTGATGCTGCAAGCTGGGGCTGCTACTGGCTGCCCCCCAGCATGCTGTGCTTCCTGGCTGGGGAAAGACAGAGAAGGGTCTAATGTCAGAGGTATTTTGGATGGGTCCTGGCTAGTAAGACCCTGTTCTGCCTATCTTGTTGTCAGCCCCTACCACTCCTTGCTCCCAGTCTATGTAAATATACAGCAAAACAAAGGAGTTGCGTGAATTTGGTGCTCTTTCCCATTGATGGAAAACTATTTTTCTTCTTTTCTTCTGGAGGCAACTTCAGAAGAGAAGTTTAATTTGGGTGTAGCTCATTTTAAAAATAACTAAAGGAGAATGAAAGGAGAATGGGAAAAATATGTGTTCTTCTTTAAGTCCCATAACATACTGTGCTATCCTGATGCTTTCTCTAGTTTGCTCACCGATTTGACCAGTTTCCTCACTGAAGCTAACAATTAATAGATGTCATTAAAGTGTTTGGAAGGTTAATAAGAAGACTTTTTTTTTTTTTTTTTTTTTTTTTTTTTTTTTCTAGAATGAGGAAATTTCCTTCTTTATGCTGAATTTACACAACTGTTGCATCATATCACTTTTTCGAACACTAGCATATGTATATATCTAGCAACTTAGATCCAGTCTTGCCATTATCACTTTGTGGTGGTTTTACTCAAGTGAGCAGTATGATGGAAAGGGCTCAAGGGCTAAGATAAGGACAGGGAGATCACTCAACAGTTATCATGATGGGCAAAACAGACTCAGCATATGGAGATTAATGTAATTTATTACCTATTACTAACAAGCCAGAGAAGTGAAAAACAAAGAAAACAAACTAAAAACACCTTCCCCCCATCCACCCCCTTCTTTGTACCCCCTGAGCGGTGCAGGAGAAGGGGAAATGGGGGCTGCAGTCAGTCCCTAATGCTTCATCTCCACCACTCCTTCATGGTCACTCTCTGCCCCTACTCCATATGGGGTCCCTCCCACGGGATGCTGTCCTTCCCGAACTGAGCCTGCTGGGGCTGCCCACAGGCAGCAGCTCTTCAAGAACTGCTCCCACATGGCTCCATACCATGGGGTTCATCCCCCAGGAGCAAACTGCTCCAGTACGAGTCCCCCACAGGTGGCAGCCCCCCCCCAGACCCTCTGCTCCTGTGTGGGCTCCTCTCCACGGGCTGCAGCTACAGCCCGGGGCCTGCTCCTGCGTGGGCTCTCCGTGGGCCACAGCCTCCTCCAGGCCACAGCCACCTGCTCCACCGGGGGCTCCTCCACCCATGGGGGGGCTGCAGCGTGGAGATCTGCTCCATGTGGAACCCATGGGCTGCAGGGGGACAGCCTGCTCCACCAGGGGCCTCTCCATAGGCCGCAGGGGAACTGCTGCTGCGTGCCTGGAGCACCTCCTGCCCTCCTGCTGCACTGACCTGGGGGGCTGCAGAACTAGTTCTTACTCCTCTCTCTCCCAGCTGCTGTTGTGCAGCAATATTTCCCCATTTCTTAAAACTATTCCCCCACATGCACAAACAACATTACTTATTGTCTTGGCTCTGGCCAGCAGCGGGTCCTTTTGGAGCCAGTTGAAAATGGCCTTTATCTAACATGGGCAGCTTCTGGATTCTTCTCACAGAGGCCACCCCTGCAGCCCCCTGCTACCAGAACCTTGTCATGTAAACCCACTACACAATTACAGTGTTATTCAGCCTGAATAGTAGGGTGGAAGGAAAGGTCTATTTAGGGTAGGTGACAGTATGAGTATGTGAAGTGAGGCACAGAGACTGCCTTTTCTACACTTAAGTTGTAATTCTAGCAGAGATGAAAGGAACCCACTTTCTCACACAGAATAAAAGTATTTGAAAAACATTCAGAAGAGAAGCTTCCTAGGAATGACAACCTCAGGCTTTGTAACGCTGGTTTCCTGGTGAACATGAACACGTTAACGTAGTATGCCTGTACATATGGGTGAATAACCCACATATTCAGTATTTCAGAAATGGAAATATTTGCGTTTCCTTAGTCCAATCTAATCATGTCCTAAAGAAAAATCCTAAAGAAAATCAGATGTGAATTTTAGTACAGTTACTTCATACATATCATAAATTATACTATCAATGTTATACAACCAAAGATGAAAGCAAACAAAAAACAACAACAACAACAAACTTGAATAAAACCAATCCCATCAGTGGATTTAGGTTATCACCTGTGGAGTAATGGAATTAAATCTCAGGAACTTAAAGCCTTTTACTGATATACCAACTGGTGCAAAATTTCATCTAATTTGGGGATAAAAGATCTCATTGGAATACAAGGAAGTTTTCTTTTGTTTTTAATTAGCTTTGGTTTGGGTCCAAGGAATTAATTTCATTGTCCTGGGCTGTTGGTGTTCTGCTGTTCACAAGCTCCAGTTTAAAAATCCAGTCTTAAAATCCAGTTTAAAAAGCTATTCCTTAAGAAGGAATCCAGATAAAGCCAGGCATGAACCAATTCCTTTGTCTTTTCCTCTCCATACTTGTCATTGCTCATGGTGTCTTAGCTGCTACCTTTTTTTTTTTTTTTTTTTTTTTTTTCTTCTCATAGAAGAGCCTAAGCAAAACAGGAGCAGTTCATGAGACCAAAATGAGTTTTTAACATTTGTTTTCATTTTACACTGGAGCAAAAGCTGTCTGGACACTTAAAATTTTCATGGGAAAGGGGATCAAGTCTATCTCAGAGTAGTTAATAACTTTAATAGGTGGGGAATCACTTGTCTTGCTGGCTCACAGAACTGTCTAATATTGAACAGAGACCTTAAACTGCATTTTCTGTAAATGTCAGTAGATTTTGTTCTTAACCAGAATTCTCATCTTTGCCTTCAGAAGCCTGATGAAAGAATCTCTGAAGAACACCAACAGTTTTCTGGGGGAAAATAAATAAATAAATAATTATATATACATGTATATATATATATACATATCGTGCATATATCAATGTTTATATCAGTTTCATCTAGTTGGGGGGAGAGAGAGATTTCCCATAAGAAACAATGCCAGAGGGAGGTTATGTTAGTGGTAAAATGAAATGTAAGAAATATTATATTAGATAGGTTTTGTTCACATTTTTAAAGTTCAAGATCTGACCAGTAAAATTCAAGGTTTTAATAGTACTCCACATATCACGACACTGTGACTTCTAAAGATTATTGAAATTTACTTTACATTCTTTATTTACTCTTCCAATAAAATCTGTAGTTCAGTTGTCCACCAAGACATGTCAGACAAGCTTTAAAATATGTGCCTTAAACTTTTCATGTAGTTTTCTACTGATACAGCCTCAGTGTGGAGTTTCTTGTTGTCCATAGCCTCCTCGGCAATTTAGTTTTGCTTTTCTCTACTTCAGTCCTACATTTCTTTCCTACATATTTGGTTGTCCTTAAATATATCTCTATTGCTCTTAAACTGTTTTCCCAAAGGATAAATTTCAGGTTGTGAATATATTCTCTTTGGGTATGAGCTTGTTAGATAACTCCCAGCTTTCACCTCTAAATATGTTTGTTCTCTTTCTCTCTGCTTGTCTACTTTATGATTACCTTTTAACTGTGAAAGACTGTCACTCTATACAGTATTCCAGGGGTGTCTTAGCAGTGCAGAAAGCAGATGACTTCAAACACACCTTCTCTTACATTCAGTACTTTTCTTTAGATTACTGCTCTCCATGTCATCATTATATGATAAGTCCCAAAGGACCAAATTTGCACTAGCTGGTACAAATTGGAGATTGAAATGAATAGAGCTTTATGAATTACACTAGCTATAGCAGCATCCTTGTGTCATTGACATTTTGTTGAATAGAGTTAAAAGCCCAATATTCATAACTAATGTAAAATGGTATCTAAGCTTATCGGCTCAGTTAATGCAGAGTGGTGTCATCAATAATTTTTATCTTCTGACTAACAGGAAGTGTGCAATATGGAGAATTTAGGGCCTTTACATGGTTGTTCATTTATACGTTCTTTCCTGTTACAATTTCCAGGTGATGGAGACACATGTTGATGGGACATGTTGAGATGTTGATTAGTAACTCTGCTGCATAAGGACAGCTGAAGAAACTGCAAATCTTCACTGCTCTGAGAATCAGAAAAGGTAGCAGTCTGAATCAAAAGCCCATTCTGGTTGGTAGGAAGATGACAAAAGAAAGCAGCAAAGAATGGCTGCAGCTTTTATGCCAGAAACAGTCTACAAGTTACTGAATTTCCAGAAATGTAAAGCTGCTCCAGAATAAAATATATTTTGTGCTAAGCAAATCTTTCACTCTCTCTATATTGTGACCTTTCAAAGTGCAGAAACTAAAAGGGGCAACATTTTAGAACATATATTTTTCTCATTACAACTGCAGCACTATCACAGCATATTGTGGGTGATACAGAGAAGAAATTAATAGTGTGTTTGTACAGCATGGACTTTCACACTCCTGCAGTCAGTCTCTCTCTGGCTCTTTTTCTTAAGCCTGATGAGAAAGAATTTCTTCTATGAAGCAGCTATTAAACTTCATAACCATGCAGAAATTGACAACAAAAATATCAACAGCATTTTCTTTGGGTATTCTAAAAACAAAGGGAAAATGCTAAGAAAAACATTCCAAGCTTTCTTTGAATTCTGTGCACAGTTTAACAAAGAAAATTCAAGCCATGCAGCCAAATGTTTGATACTGAGAAAAATAAAGTGGGAGTGAGCCTAGGTAACTGGCTGGATTTTGCACCTTATGACTGACAGCTTTCCTATAATAATAATCACTCAGCTTGTTGCCTCTTCTGTTTGAATAAACCACTGGTAACGTTCAGAAAGAAATGTTCAAGTAATACCTTGCAAATGCTCCCTTCAAAAGTGTCCAAACCTTTACAACAGCGAATGTAATGGTTAGAAGTAAACTAAGGTTAGAAACTCATAAACTCCCAAAGTTGTAATTCAACGTTAGAGTCACAATAATCTGAGTTCTGTCAGTGTAGAATAAATATGCTTTTCCTTTCTGGAATAATTTTTTTTTTTTCTCTCTCTAGGGCTTTTTAACTACTAAAGAAATAAAAGCTTCAAAATGGAAATTTTGGAAATGTTGTTATCATTGAATAAATATGATAGGATCTAAAGATATTATTAAAAATAAAAATAAAAATAATTAAAAAAAAATCTGGAAAGCCACCCCCAGGCCACTGAAGCAATCATATTCTGTATTATTACAACTCAGTATTTTTGGAACTCTCCTGAATTCTTACAAAAAGTGGAGTATGATGGGCAGTGGATTTTAAGCTTTAGGAGTACAGCTATTAGAAATACTGCATTATGAACAAGATTTACTTTCAGGCTTCTGTAACACTACGACTTTTAGAACTTCTGAATTTCATTAACAGCAGTGCAGTGTTAGTCTTTCAATTTCGCACAGATTCTTCTGAGATGTGTATGAGTGATTAGGCATCTTAGAAAGAAAAAAGAAAATGTGCCCTTCAGAAGAATGTATGTTGCAGGATCCATGACATTATGGATCTGTGGCATGAAGGATGAAGGAATATGAGGAACAGAAATGGCTGAAGTGGAACTATAAAAGAAATAATAGTCTTGCAGGATATAAATTAGTGTTGAACTCCTGTAACTCTCTGAAGAAATCACAATATTCAGAAATCTCTGTACATATATGTTTTCTGAGAAAAAAAAAAAAAAAAAAAAAAAGGTGGGGATATGAGTGGGACTCAGTTAAAATCACATATTTGTCCAGAAACAAGTATCTGAACATCTTCTAAACCTTAAGGTATTAGTTTCAGTATTCTTTCCCCAAAGTACATGTATAGGCAATGCTTCACATTTGTTTTTGTAGAGTAAATGAGACGGGGAATTTACAGCCTAAAACAAGTTTGCCTAACTGTAGCTATTTTTAATTTAATTTGTAGTTTTAGAACTGGCTTTCATGAAGTCAGTGAAAAGTGACTATTTTAAGAAAGTATGAAGCATGCTATATGTTTAGCTATCCATCTCTTCAACTTCAGGCAGAGCCAAAATGCTCCCTCCAGTTTGGACCAGATTTCTAACTTTGAGACAAGAAAAAGGTAAGTGACATGACTCAAATTTATAAGTGATTTACTCTTGGCAATAAAGGAATTCTGAAATTGAGCTCTGTCCTACAGGCATGAAGGTATTTCCTAAACATCTGACCATTTGTTCCCCTAACAAGCTAGGTAAGAATACACAAGAATCTGTATCTCAGACACTATCTGAAATTTGAGAGCTTAATGTGAAGTTAACATCCATGTCATCATAAATGTTGCAGATGATTTTTATGTGTGTGTGAAGGGGGGGGTGGGGGAAGTGCCTTCATTTATTTTTATATATATATCTATCTTATATATATATATATATATATATAAGATAGATAAAAGAAAGACCAAATGTAAAAAGATGGAGTGGTAGAGTGGTACTCCCCAGAATCTGAAGCTTTTCTAGATTTTGCAGCTCCTTAAGGGGAAGAATCTTTAGGAAGGATCTTTTCTTTGAAGTTCCTAACAAAGTGGGATGGAAACCCTCCCAAATACTTTGTAGAATAGGCTTCCTGTTATATTTTGCACTACAAAGCTGAGAGAGACCACACACTGTATACCGTAGAATTCACTGTGATTGCCTCATGTATTTTAAGGCTCATGTAACTGTACTGTTCATTATGCATTTGCTATACTTGTGGGAAGGAAGGAAGGAAGGAAGGAAGGAAGGAAGGAAGGAAGGAAGGAAGGAAGGAAGGAAGGAAGGAAGGAAGGAAGGAAGGAAGGAAGGAAGGAAGGAAGGAAGGAAGGAAGGAAGGAAGGAGGGAAGAAGGGAAGGAAGGAAGGAAGGAGGGAAGGAAGGAAGGAAGGAGGGAAGGAAGGAAGGAAGGAAGGAAGGAAGGAAGGAAGGAAGGAAGGAAGGAAGGAAGGAAGGAAGGAAGGAAGGAAGGAAGGAAGGAAGGAAGGAAGGAAAGAAGGAAGGAAGGAAGGAAGGAAGGAAGGAAGGAAGGAAGGAAGGAAGGAAGGAAGGAAGGAAGGAAGGAAGGAAGGAAGGAAGGAGGGAAGGAAGGAAGGAAGGAAGGAAGGAAGGAAGGAAGGAAGGAAGGAAGGAAGGAAGGAAGGAAGGAAGGAAGGAAGGAAGGAAGGAAGGAAGGAAGGAAGGAAGGAAGGAAGGAAGGAAGGAGGGAAGGAAGGGAGGAAGGAAGGAATCTTAGGCCAGTTTCCTTCATGGGAATATACTTGAGATAAAACACACTCAGGCAAGTCATTTTGTTTGTGGTGTAGTACATAAACTCCAAGGATTTGTACAAATCTCTAGTGGAAAGAAACTTTCACCATGAACTGACAACTATAACAAGGACATGTGTTCTAAATAATTAAATGGACCATCCTGTACATTTCCAAGATATGTTATCTTCCTATGTAAAAGTGATAATCAAGAAGGTTTTGTTTCTTTCGCTGGCTGTTTTAAATATTTATTTTTCTACATATCAATTACATCTTTTTCTCCATTTCTGCCTAAAAGATGGAAAAAAAAAATCATTACTTTTCTGCAAGAAATTTATTGCCTGTACTACTTGCCTAAAATCAAAGAGATTATTTTTCCTGAAAGGAAAATTGTTAAGTTTGCATTCAATTAATTAAAAACAAACAAACAAACAAAGCAACAAAACATTTTTTTCAAAGACAAGAGCTTTAATGATGAAGCTCAGAATGTGTTATAACTGCTAAATTAATTTAAAGCAGAAGGAGTTATGCTGCTTCAGGTATAACTGCTGCAGTCTCTCCTGCCATGAAACAACTGACAATTAACAAACCCATCCTGAAGTAAGGTAAAGGTATTTATTCCTGTCTTCCTCTTGAATGGGTAAGTCCAAAGATGCACAGTAATTTTTACAATTTGAGGAAAAGTATTACAATTTGATGTCTCCGTGTTTTAGTAATTAGAATATCTCTATAAGGGAAATGTTTATAAGCAGTAACATTAATTCTTCCTCTTGTCATTGAAGAGGGAAAAAGGGGGCAGACACAGAATGCAGATGGAATAGAGGCATTATGTGCAAGACAGTGGTCATGGGTTCGATACTCCCCTGGAGAGAATGGTTCTGTGCAGAGCTAGACAAGGGTCCAACTGTCTCTTTTTGCTTCTGAGTTCAGATGTACCGGAACAGATTAGTTTACCAGCAACACATCTCATTCTCATCCTATGGTAGCTGAAATTTTTAAGCGACAAAGGAGCCTTCAGCATCTTCATTTCTAGTCCAAAGACATTGTCATGAATTTTTCTCCATTCTTTGCAAACTACAGGGAAGAGGTGAGGAAATGCTAGGAGTGTTTTGAACAATCATTGATTCTGAAATGTTCAAGCATGTGTCTGTAACTCTCACTTAGCATTTGAACATATGTTTCTGAACTACATCTGTCTTAGAGGTAAACAAGAGGATTCTGAAACACAAAATGTGCTCAAAAGATCAATTTAACCCTTTTGTCTCTGCTTAGAAATCCATTTTATGGTGAATGAGCCTACATTCTAATCTAATGTTCAGTGACTTTTACTGCAAAACAAATCTTTATCAAAATCTGTCATGTGATCATCCCAATAGGTTTGAGCAATAACTGGTTAAAAACCTGTGCAGCTAAATCTGTTAGCATTATGTTTATGGCTAGATTCCTCTTGTTACCAGTATTGTACCTAGTTCTCCTCTTCCTCACAGCTAAAGTAAGCAAGACACAAATGTATTAAATCAGCAAAGTATTTAAATATTATGGCACACTAATTAAAGGAAACATTTTTTTTCTTTTCTAAAGACTTTTAGCAGTTGCTTTTGCTTTTACATTATTTGTTTTACTCGCTGATTCATAAATTTTTCCTTACATCCTGCAGAATACATTGTGAATGAGTAGTGGTAGATATATTTGCTTCGAATGAGTCATCTGCCTTCTTCACCTCATGCTGGCAGAAGGGTATTTTCTCTTGACTTATACTGTATTAGGATTTACTCTTTCCCTTAATTCCTCAGTACAAGAGGATGCATGATAAAGTGAATCACACCTTATAAGACATGTCATTCTATGGACAATTGGTTATGCTGGGGTTTTATGTTGCTTCTGCCCTAGTATGTGTAACTATACAGTTTTTCATTTAGTATAGATATACCAGCAAAAAGTCTGCTAGAGTCACTGGATCTTTCTCATTTCTCTCTTCTCATGGAAAATCTGAGAGTCTAAAAAAACGCATTATGTTTTAGTTCCAGGGAAAACCAAATCTCTGTCTTATATTGACAGCATTCATTAGGAGAAAGTCATTAAATCCATTGTGCTGCAAACGACTTTTCACTGTCTCCTTTCTTAGGGATCTTGGTTGTGATCTTTTCTTTCCTCATTAAAATGATACCATCTACTCTGCTAAGTGTGACCTGTTTCAATCTTGCAAATGTTGCTGGTATTGATTTATTTATGTCCTGGAGATAATAAGGCTAAGGCTTTTGGATCCAATCCTGTGAGATTCTGAAGGCATCCTGAAAAGTCTGATCTTCAGCTGAAGTTGAGTATGCTCTGCCTGTACAGTTGCTCTCCTGAGTGCTTCTGTCAGTTACTGCTTTTAGAGATTTTCAGTACTTTTAAGAAGTGCCTTTATTTTATTGGTACTTTATTCCTAATTATATGGCCAAGCTGTATACCTTTGCTTTTAAAGCACATATATTGGCATCCTGTCAGGCAGCATATTGATATTTATACTTGAATTGTTTGGCTTAATATATGACTTAGCCTTGGCTCTAGTTATCTAGAAGAAATATTGATTCCTTCTGAACCCCATTTTACTCTACAGTTTTCATCTACTATCTTGTTAACTGTCCCATATCTTAGATCAACAAATTTGACAGAGTTTGCCTTAGGGGGAAAAGGAGGGTGTTACAATTCCCATGTCCTGAATGTTATGCCTTTAGGGGTTACAGAAGCCTTGGTATTAAGTACTAGCTGCTTCTAAATTACTGTAAAGAGATCAGTTCACTGACTTATACTGAGCTGTACTAAGGAGAAAAAAAAGTGCAAAACTGAATTTGAATTACTTTGGATAATTGTAGTATGTTTCCTCTCATTAATACTACTACATTAATAATTGAGGATCATACCTCTAATCTAACAAGATGGGATCAAGAACCCCAGCTTGGTCTGTCTAAATCAAAGTTATTTCAGCTTTTGTGCTCTAAACTTTTACCCTTCCAGCTTTAGTGGTTCCCCCAGCAGGATCTGCCAGGGTATGTGGGATCTGCAAATGGAAGTGGAAGGTGAGAGTGTCTGTGTCAGTAAGAATATCTGACCTTTTCAGTGCAAAGGTAAAGGAGAAATAATAAACAAAACACACAGACACATAGACCTGACAGATAAACATAATTCAGAAGAGGAAAAGAAACAAACCTCAGACACAGTAAATGATGAGCTATCAAGGAACTGTAAGCAAACTGGGACTTTGTGACTGATGATGTTGCAGACTTAAGGGTCCAGGATATTGGAACTGAAGAAGGTGTTTGGTGAGACTGATGAAGGAAGTACAGGGGTAGGGAACCAGGGAGAAACAAAGGAGGAACAGGCAGAACGAAATATAAAAAAGTCTGGTCTTGTCTAAAACATAACTGGTCAGTGCACTTGTCTGACTGAGCCCTGTGCCCAAGCACCACAATCTGTCCTGTTTTACTAAATCTCTTTTGAACTCTCTGCACATTCTCCCTCTCTATACTGTGTGTACATGTACTGAAATGACTTCAGTGGCTTTCAGTCCTGACCCACTGAACAGGAGGAAGGGGATTTGGCTGTCTGTGATTGTATCAGTCCTGTATCAGTAGGTGCTGTTGAAGGCAGCATCTTGTCTGTGGTCATTAATGTAGCTGGCCATGTTGGTGTCCCCTGTGTATGTCCATGTATGTGTCTCTGGGGTACCTGCTCAGCATTGCTACAGATTGAGCTTGCAAACAGAAAAGCAACAGCTGTATCTCTCAGCCTGGGCACAGACCTGAGGTCCCCAAGTGCTATGAGCTGGGATCCAGCATCCAGACAGGAGGAATCACCATCCCCAGAGCTGCTGGAAGTGACAACACTGATCTGATGACATCCCCTAATAGGACTTTCAGAGGAACAAGGTCCTATAAATGTGTATTTGTTTAGTAATAACTGTTCAACCATTATTAATGCTGTTGTTGTAACTGCAGAACTTTCTGAATTTGTGAACTTCTTTTGTATGTTTGAATTTAGGGCTACAAAGATGGTGAAGGGCCTATAGGGGAAGATGTACAAGGGGCGGCTGAGGTCACTTGGCCTGTTCAGCCTGGAAAAGAGGATGCTGAGGGGAGATCTCATTGGAGTCTACAGCTTTCTCACAAGAGGGAGTAGAGGGGCAGTCACTGATCTATTCTCTTTAGTGACCAGCAATAGAACCTGAGGGAAGGAAGCCAAGCTGTGACAGGGGAGGTTCAGACTGGGCATCAGAAAAAGGTTCTTCAATGAGAGGGTTGTCACACACTGGAACAGGCTCCCCAGGGAAGTAGTCACAGTACCAAGCTTGTCAGAGTTTAAGAATTGTTTGGACTATGCTCTCTGTCATGTGATCTGAATTTTTGGGTAGACCTGTGCTGTGATGGGAGTTGGACTTGATGGTCTTTGTGGGTCCCTTCCAACTCAGGATATTCTATGATTCTAATTTTCTATTTTAGTTTCATTTTAATATTATATAAAAATAGAACCTGAAATCTCAGATGATATACAAGGTTCTATAAATGTACATGCATATTTACTTGTTATAAACAAGTCTGTGAAAATATATAATACTGTTATAAATGACATTAGTACAAGATATTCATCACTTTCTGTTTCCACTCCTGTGATTTTTGGCAGGTCCACCTGCTGACTGAAACAGATTATTGAATGTCAAAGTTGTTGAACCAGTAACACTAAAAAATTGTCAGATGCTTAGCTGTGCTTTGAAAACATGCTCTTTACATACTCATGTTCAAGGATGTATAGAGGTCATGATTTTTAACAGCATTCTTTTGAATCATCATTGTTTTAATACTTTTTTGGATGTGGCAATTTATTTTTTAGTACATTGATCCTAGAAAAGCTTGATGAGCTCTTGGTATTTGGCAGATGACTGTCATTTCAGAGAAGAAGGAAAGAGAATAATAGGCAAAATTTATCTAAAAATGCCACTTAACAAGAAGATATTGTCTTTGTATGAAAAGATGTCTGTACAGGAGAGAGTAAGCATGAAGGTGAGGGACAAGTGAAAATCCCTGGCAGTTATTTCTCTGCTGTCTATTATCTGTTTCTATTCTGTCATTTGCTTTTTGAAAGAATTAAATATCACCTATTATCTTTTAGTTTGTCTTCCTCAACTATACTTTTCTACATGTAAGCTTAATTATAAAGGTTATTAAAATGAGACGAGTGTATCAAGATCATAGCCTGGCCATCTATGCCCTGTGATGTGTGTACTATAAAGTACATTTGCAGCACAGAAGCAGTGAACAAAGGTTAACCATTTCATTGACCAGCATGAGAACACCAAAACAGTATTTTAATTATATTTATTATACCATTTGTATTTTGAAAAAAATACAAAGTCCTACGAGGAGCGGCTGAGGGAGCTGGGTTTGTTCAGCATGGAGAAAAGGAGGCTCAGGGGCCACCTTATCGCTCTTTATAAGTAAAGAGGCTGTAGCAAGGTGGGGGTTGGTCTATTCTCCCCTGTGCCTGATGACAAGATGAGGGGGAATGGGCTAAAGTTGCACCAGGGGTGTTTTAGATTGCATATTAGGAAGAACTTCTTTATTGAGAGGATTGTGAGGCATTGGAATGGACTGCCCAGGGAAGTAGTAGAGTCACCACCCCTGGAGGTCTTTAAAAGACATTCAGATGTTGAACTTAGCGATATGGTTTAGTGGAGGACTTGTTAGTGTTAGGTCAGAGGTTGGACTCGATGTTCTTGGAGGTCTCTTACAACCTAGACAATTCTGTGATTCTGTGATTCGGTGAAAATAGGTAATTGGTACTACAGGACAAACAGCTGACACTGGAGCATTCATATCAGTAGAAATGTTCATTTAGGCAAAATGGAATTTACTTGTGAATTTAAATAAATAAATAAATAAATATATTTGTTTTAGTTTAATCTTTATACATTTGCAAAGATATATACTCAGGCTGGGGATTGTGACAGTCTAGTTTGTGCAAAATAACTACTGAAATTTCTGTATGTAGTCGATACAGAAGAACCAATATATGTTATATATACCTCTGTCTATACATACCCCTGTTATCTATGCAGGCAGTTTAGGTATCACCAAAACTGAAAAGTCAGTTAAGTGTCTACTACTTCCATTGTTATTATGGGAAATTTATAGAAAGTGCTTGATTTTTTTCTCATTTACTAAAAGAACAACCATGTTGGTCCTGTATAGAGTGTCCCATAGTGTGGTAAGGAGTACTCTAGTAAAGTGCTTCTCTGGGGTGTAGAAGATGGAAATCAAACATCTGTTAGACTGTGTCAAGAAACCTGAGATGAAAGCCCGGGGCTTTCCATCTTCTGAGCACCAGTCCTAACTGCTGCGTCATTGGACATTAAGAAAAAAAAATATTCACTGAAAGGGTTGTGAGGTATTGGTACAGGCTGCTTAGGGAAGTAGTTGAGTGACTGTCCCTGGAGGTCTTCAAAAAACTATATATAGAGAGCTTTAATGGTGAACGTGGCAGTGCTAGGTTAAATGCTGGAATAGATAATCTTACAGGTCTTTGCCAATCTAAATGATTCTATGTTCCTATGATCACAACGAAAAATTAACACATCTAATATGGTTACAGTCCTGACCCTGGATGATTTGTCTGGTTACTAGGGCAAGATCAGACACATGAAAAGATCATGGAAAGAAGCTAGCTGCAGAAAGAAAACACTCTTCCCCATTCTGAAAGTATACGGGAAATATCAGTTCTGACAGATATAGGACTCTCTATCTAGCAAAATTATGTATCTGCAAAGGTGAGCAATTCTGAAGAGCTGGCAGATTGTTTGATGGGATTGCCAAAGTTTCAGGTTAAGTGAGACTTAGGTTTCCTGGGTTCTGTTTTAGTTTCCATCGCTTTTTTGTTTATTTGTTTGTTTATTTGTTTGTTTTCCTCCTTTTTATTTTTTATTTTTTTTAGTTGCATTTAATAGCTGGTCTTTTTCTGCATTCAAATATCACAGAATCACAGAATCACATAGGTTGGAAGAGACCTCTAAGATCACCTAGTCCAACTTCTGACCTAATACTACTAACAAGTCCTCCACTAAACCATATCACTAAGATTACAGCAGCATTACAGAATTTTGAACATATTTAAATAAAAATATACATTGGCTAAATGTCTTCAAGTGCCATGTCATTGTGATAGTAGTCTGAAAGTCTGATACATTTCTGAAAATTGGAAATTACATGTTAGAATTTGATGCAGATAAATAGTCAGAACATGACAGCAAGGTAGAAAATATATTCTGAATATTAGCTGAGAAGATTAACCAAGAAGACTGGAGAAATGAATGGGAGTGGACAAAATAGTGATTCTTCTAAATGTGAGAAAAATACTTATGGTGGTGACCTCATATGTGGGCATAAAAGAAGAATAAATTAGTTTCAAAAATTATTAGAGAAACTGCTTCTGAAATACCTCTGAGGTTACAGACAAAGCTGAGAAATATCCTAGCTTTATGTTATGATGAAATAGAACATTTAAGAGAGGTAAACTAAATATTTATGCTTATATGGAATGTGTAGTTCTGGGACATGCAGTATTACTACAGTTATGTACTAAGAACATTGAGTGTATGATTGTGTAATATTACACTTCCACAACAAGATTTTCATCAATGAAGAATATGTGTAGTAGGAAGTTTTGTCATAAACACCAGAAAAGAATATTTTGTCATCAGGTTGTGCAATAACCTTGATAGCTTACTAGCTTTGTAAGTAGAAAGACAAACCTTGTAGAGAGGACTAACTTAAAAATATGTCTGTGAATAAGCCTAAGTAAATATGGCATAAGTGTGTAGTGACAAAGTTCTTTCTTCCTTTCTTTAAATGGACTGGAAAATGGAAGACTGGCGTCATGATTCTGAAAACCAGAATATGAAACAAGTTCATGATTCTATATGCTCAAGTAATGGGATCTTTCCTCAATGCACTCCACAGGTGAGTTTGTGAACTGGTAAAGAGGTATAGGCATAGAAGAGAGACTTTCCTCTGACAAGCTTTAGAAAGAAGTCAAATCAGTGAAAGCAGTGCCTTTCATAGAGCTGAAAGAATGTGTTTATCACATTTAGTTCACAAACTATTCAGTTGAGATACATGTTTAGTATTTCAGCCCATGTTCAGCCCATAGTTAGGTTAGAATAACCTAGTTAGTTGGGTTAGAATAACTTCACTATTAGTTTAGGTTGTTGTTTGCTGCTAGACAAAGTAATAATAAAAGCATTGACATTAAAAAAAAAAAGTCAGATCTTACTCTTATTATTATTCATATTTATTGCTCAAAAATATATATTTTGCTTTTTGAAGGACCTTTATTGAGTAGGTAGTTTAGTTAATTGGGTACAAAAAAATATTAATACACAAAAATTGGGTACCTGTGAAAATAAGGAGGGGTGGGAGTTTTCTTCTGAATAATGATTTTCTTGTATATAAACCAGAAATGAAATATTGCTGGTTGCGCAAAAGAAAGTTTGTACTATGATAGAGATACCAGATGATGAACCTGTTAAAGTATGTGTGAAGAAGTCACCAAATTGACTTTGTCTACCACAAAAACTTGATGAAAATGTGCTATAAAAAGTGGAGGCTTAAACGTCACGTTAAAAATTTGGCTTGCAGTTTTTATCTCTCTCTTATTTTGTAGCATAATATTTGATCTTTATTATTCTAACAAACCTAATTTAAAATGATTTTGGTTGAAAAGAAATTCAGAGTACTAATTTAATTTTGAATGCATGCTTTCATAAAAGGCAAAGTGATGAGAGGTGAGACATTAGTTCTAAGGGCAAATTCTATTAGAGCAGAAGTAATAATCAAATTCCTATTGACTTCAGAGATACAGAATCAAATACAGTTGACTAAACTAATATTACATTTTTTTTTTCATCTCTTTGTAGATTTAAAACTATCTTTTCTATCTGTAACTGGAAATAAGAACCTGTGACAAGCTGCATAGACTATGAGGCATTATTCCATGGAAGGAAACACTGTCAACACTATCTATGATGAAAGCAACGTTGTTTATGTCATTCTTTCCCCACTTTTCTTCCATAGAAAGATCAACTAACACTTTCTCTCTGGAAAAAAATGTTCCAGTTCCAACTCACTGTTTATATTGCATATAAGGAGGAAAATACTGAAAATTTGAGAAATTGACATTGCAAAAATGTACTAATGAGAAAGTTTGAGGGAAAAAGACATGATCTTGTAAATACTGAAGAGTGGTTCAAAAAAGATTGGTTTCTATAGCATAAAGCAAAATGGCCTTTGGTGGAATGGGAGAACAGTTGTATCTGCAAGAATTAATCATTTTAGTAAGTTGGCAGGAGCTTGTAAATGCAGAGAATTTATAGTCTCATTCAAGTCTCTACCTTATACAGTTAAGCCTAAATTTTAGCCAGTGGTACCTAGCTCAAGTATTTGTAAATTTTCTTCTCAGTATGCCAGGCAAAAATACTTGAAAATCTCAAACAATCTCAAAAATCTGAGTGGTATTTTGAGGTGAGAGACTACTCTATCTCAAGGCTTTGAAAACAGAGAAAAATATAAACAGTTTTGGGATACTACCAGTATAGCTATAGATTTCTGGCACTATATGCTCTAGGTTAGCTAGAAGCAGAAGATTTCAAGGCCATTTAAGTTCCTTCTGAGCCCAGGAATTTTCTGTTTACAGAGGTCTTGTAGATGTGTTGTATCACCATATAATAAGGCATATTACATTTTTGTGTGATTTAACTAAAAGGAAACCAGCACATATAATATGTCAGCATTTATCCTCTCAGATACAGAAATATCTCTTTTTTTACAACATGTTACTAAGTACTCAGGTAAGGAGATAAAAATTGTTAAGTTGTTCAAATACTTCAATTTAATTGACAAGGCAGATTATCAATGAGAGGAAGTATCATAAACAAATAGAAATAGAATGGGTATGTTTGTTACTTAACCATGTACAGTCACTTCTGTGTGGCACAAAAATGTTTGTAGGACACATAAGAACAATAGCATTTTGAAGTAAGGCATTTTCAAGAGTATAGAAAATACAGGCTCATAAAAAAAAAAAAAAAAAAGAGAGAGAGAGAGAGAAAGAAGCAGCAAGTGAGAGAGACGTACTATTGAAAAAAATGACGCATTGTTTAAAATGTCAAAAGAATAGTCTGAGAAACTGACAGTAAGCAATAAACCAAGAAATATGATAAAGAGAGGAGGTAAGGTGTAGAACTGCTCTGTATTTCATGTTTGCTCATTGCTTACATGTGAATAAAAGATAAGGTGTAAATTTCACTTTTGGATTCAAGGCAATACTATTTTTCCTCAACCTACAGCTGATCTATATCACTATGTGGCTCATATGATGTCTTTCAATTACACACACACACACACATATATATCTATATTTGATAGGGTTATTCATTCTTTCCCCATAGTTTCATACCCTTGATCATTCTTTTCAGAACTGCTTTCATTAACTTCAGCGTAACCATTAAAAGAATGGTAGTTCTACTGCCTTTAGATGAGTATCTTTCATCCCAAATGACATCAAAATACTTTCCAAACTCTGTTTACAAGGTTGAAATTACAGAAAAGTTAAACCATGTGGAGTAGAGTATGAGAATTTCCTCAACAGTCTGAGTAAGCAGAAACATTTCATTTCCCTTGTAACCAGGTATGCTTTTCTACTAAACAGGAAAATGTTGAGCAGTTGCTTACAATCAGCTCACCTTTCAGCTAATAGAAAAACTGGACCTGTGCCAGTCTATGTGCAACTGATTGTAGGAAACCTTCCTGGAAGCCTTCTCTGCCATCCCAAACCCATCAGGATGAGCAGGATAACTGCTAAGGCACTTTTCTTGGCAGAAGTCCTTGAGGCATCTATCTAGTGAGCATTTTGCCCAGACTTGATGCCTGGTGCAGATGATGTCCAGGATGACTGAATGACTTGGACTCATTTACACCTTGCTAAGCTATTAGGACTTTGATATTGAAGTTAGGATGGAGGATTTAGTTTATGTTTCTGATTATATAAGACAATTCACAAGAAGGAAAAGAATAACTCTTAAAACATATTAACTACTGTGTTACAACAACGCACAAAAGAAACTGCCCAAATAAACTCTAACTCTTCCCTCCTATTTTTACAAATATAGTTAAGCTAACTGGCAAACAATACAATATGAGCAGACAATATCTGCTGATGACACTAAGACAGTAAGTGTGGCATTGTTCTGGGTCTGGCTGGGATGGAGTTAACTTTCCCAGCAGCAGCCTGTGCTGTGCTCTGCACTTGTAGCTGGAATAGCATTAGAGTCACACCAGTGTTTTGTCTACTGCTGAGCAGTGCTGGCACAACATCAGGACTCCATCCAATCCCCCCAAGAGAGGTTTGCAAGAGATGGGGAGGGGACATCACTAGGGCAGTTAACCTAAACCAACCAAAGGGCTATTCCATACCATATGATGTCACACTGAGCAATAAAAGGTGGGAGAGGGGGGGCTCTTGTTATGAAAATATCTGTCATCCCAAACTACTGCAAGCCATCTGTCACCCAAAGAGCTGCTGAATTTTACATCATAGCAAGTGAAGTTGAGTATTTTGGGGACATATGACCATAGTATTGCATTGTTCATATTTGCTTTTCTAAGTATCTGCTACTAACAAATATTGGAATAGGTAGACCATAGATTTAACTTTCTGCGGTTCTTATTATATTCCCATGCTCTAGCTATTCCTTCTATCAACTGGATATCAAGGTCTTTCTACAATCATGATAGTCCCTAAGGACAGGGTGACAACCTGAAATTGACATCAGAAGAAATTAAAGTAGGTTTGTCCTATTTGAGTTTACAAATATATCCAGTTCTTAATCATAAGTCTCCTACACACTGGAAAGCTGTCTCAAGAGGTCTAATTCAATTGTAAAAGTTTTTGTACATACTCTTCCTGAATTTCTACAGTGATTAAAACATGCATAGACTGAAATAAGGAAGGATGGAAGGAAGGAAGGAAGGAAGGAAGGAAGGAAGGAAGGAAGGAAGGAAGGAAGGAAGGAAGGAAGGAAGGAAGGAAGGAAGGAAGGAAGGAAGGAAGGAAGGAAGGAAGGAGGGAAGGATCTACATCTTAAATATTAAAGTTTACATGTCAGTACCTAAAATTCTGTATCCCAAGGGCAGTTTAATAGACAGTAAGATAGGAAGACTCATTCAGAATGTTCATTTTTTGTGTGTTCCTTTGAAATGTATGACCCTGAGTTAACTGTAGCAATAAATAATAAACTACTCAACCAACTTCCATCTCTTCAGAATAAATTTGCAGATTATATTTTTATTAGGCTCATGAAAATATTCAGTTCAAATGTGGCTAATTATGAATTTAAAATATTTATTTCTACACCATCAATACCAAAATCATTTATAAGAGAAAAAGAGAAGAAAATTGTCATCAGCTGAGGAAACATAGACAGTATCGATTATTAACTTAGTTCAAAATTTGAACATGGTATTGTATGAGTAGCAACTTCACAATTCTGTTATAACTTCTTAGAACACCTAGCAACCCAAAAAGGCTGGTGATATATAGGCTTTACTAAGATTCTAGGCTGGACTAAGTCTATTGAACGTTAACCATGATCATCCAAGAGTGTCTGCTTAATTGTCACTCTTCTGTACCATTGACTTTGTGAAGACTAAAATCACGTATTAGTGTAATGTCATTAATACTTGCTTTGAATTAAATAGATGATTCAACTGACTGCAATATCTGCTTATTTGTTTTAAACAGTGGAAGACGTGGTTATTCATCATAAACAATAATTTTGTAAAGATTTTTTTAAAAAAGGGCAAAGGAAATGTTAATGAGGACATACAAATATATTTTCTTTTTATCAGGTTTCTAATAAAATTAGGGAAATATTAATATAATATTAATACAGCACCTGAGATATATTGTCATTCATTCCTAAATGTATCAAACTCTTAAAAGTACATACTTTTCACTCACCAAATGATTCTTAGTCTAGGGACCAAAACTTAAACAAATGAGAATGAAAAGTGAACGAATTTTCTGGTACATCTTTATGTCACTACTTATTTCATAGGGAGCTATATAGTTTGTTATAAATGTTTACATGTTAAGGTTTTAGAAGCAGATGAATATGGCCTGAAGAAAACTTCAGCCCATTCAGGGGGCTCTGGCAGGAACTGAAGAACTGCCTTTTATCTATCAGGAATTGAAGCCCATGGGAGACCCATGCTGGAACATGGGAAGAGTGTGAGGAGGAAGGAGCAGTAGAGGCAAACCATCATGAACTGACCACAACCCCCATACCTTGTCCTTCTTTTCTTCTTGAGGCAACAATTAGATAAAAGAATCGGGAACAAAGGAGTGAAGTTGAGCCTGGAATGAAGGGGGGAGTAGGGAAAAGGTGTTTTAGTTTTGTTTTCTCAAACAAAACTAAAATTAAAGTTTCTATTATATTCTCTCTCTCTCCCTGCTCCCCCCCCCCCCCCCCCTCCCCCCCAGTTTTAGGTTTCTCACCATCCTACTCGATTTTTAATTGGCAATAAATTAAATTAATTTTCCCCAAGTCAAGTTTGTTTTCTCCTGTAATAAAGTAGGTTTTCCGTCTTATTTTCTCCTCCTACCCAGTGGAGAAGGGTGAGTGAGAGAGCAGCTGGGTGGGCATCTTGCTGCCAAACAATACCAACCCACCAAAAAAATTTAACTATAAATTGGACAATTTACTCATTATTATCCAGGAAGAAATAATTTGCATCAGATTTATTTACTCTTGGATAAAAATTATATACATATTGGAACAAATATAATTTGGTTTTGATTTAATTTTGTGTAGGATTATATTGAGTTTTTACAATAAGACTCTAATAAAATACATGGAACACTGGGGAGGTGTAAGAGTGAAATAGCACTCTGGAAATAAGTGAGAGAATACCAAATTTTCTTGTATTCCCATTGTTTAAGGGGCCCGAGTAATTATTATTTTTTTTTTCATTTAATTTTTGCTGTCATGTGAAGATAGCTTAGAAGTATGTGAGTGTGTGGGTGCACACTATATCATAACAGGCCTGATTCATCTAAAACACTCAAGTGAGAGTTATGAGTTTTTGCTCTGCAGCTTTTCAAAGAAATTTAATTAAAATGAAATATTATATGGATGCAGAGGAAGGAGCTGGACTTTGTCAACTACACAATTCTGCACAATCAGCAATTACATATAGGTATAAGGAACATCTTTATTATTGATTATGTATTCATGTGTGATTTTAACTCAGTAGTAATATAAGAAAACAATTGTCTGAAGTAGCCTGAATGTCATTAACAGTGCTACAACTAGTAGCACAACAGAAAATGAAATATTAAAATTAAATATTTATGTTTGCATTACTAATGTATTCCACTTGCAAATATTGGTGCAAAAGCAGACAAGGCAATGCATTTTAGTTATTCAAATGTGCATTTAAAATAAATTTAGATATTACTATGAAATTTTAAGATGGATCCTTTATTATCTGATTATGTATCTGATATACACTGGATGTGAAGAATGTAGAGATCACAAAACATGTATTTTCTATGAAATTAATCCCATAGAGAGCCCATTCAGAAGCAGGTTATCTGTCAGGAAATGGAGCCCATTGAAGAACCATGCTGGAACAGGGGAAAAGTGTGAGGAGGAAGGAACAGCAGAGACAAATCATTATGAACTGACACAACCCCCTTTCTTCATCCCCATCTGCTGCTTGGGGCAGCAAGTTGTTTTAAGCACAGTGAGATGTTACTGTAATATGTCCCACTGTACCTTTTAAATTATGTTTCTCTAGTAGTTTTTGTGATGAAATAAGCCACTGGAAATAGGAAAGAAGTATATCCAACTATATCTTAATATGGTCCCTACTGACATGCAGGATGACCTCCATTTTAATTACTATTCGATTCAACAGTCATTAAATGGTTGAGTGCAAAGTAGAAGTGCTTTAAATAGTAGCAAAAACTACTAGCATTATTAGCAAACTGTAAGGATGAAGTGAAAATAATGCCAAGGAAACAACTGGTCTGGAACCTAAAAAAAAAAAAAAAAAGATAGATAGATAGATAGATAGATAGATTGATTTTCCAGTACTTGTATTTTAAAATCTGTTATTTTACTGAATGGAGACATTTACCTGGCTCAAAATGGTGTTTTGGCAACATTCACACCTCAGCGTTAGAATCACCAACCTTTGTTCATTATCACAAGCAAGGAATTTAAGTGACCATGAACAATGCCTTGTATACTACGCGTCCAAGTTTGTGATATATTAATCTGAGAATGCTTGGACTCTGTCTCACTGTATAATACAGTGAAGGTCTGGATGTGGCATTTGGAAACACATTCCAAATTTGTTTACCTAGCAGCTGAGGATTTCTGCATCTTCGTTTAAAGCAGCTGAGGACTTCTGCATCAAAGAATTCAACAAATCAGAGAAACAGTACTGTGGATTATTTCTCTTATTACTGGTACAAAGTGAAGCTTGCGGTGCCACATGTTCACTGCATTTACTAGTTGTGAAACTAGGTTAAAGATGTTCTAAACTACAGGAGGTATCAAACAAGCATGAAAATATTTATACAAAAAAGAAATCTAACTTGTTAAATGGTACCCTTATTTACCGGATGACCAAGAATTGCAGAACTTAACATTTTTATTTTAAAACATCAAGTTAAATCAATAAATATACCTCTAAGCAACTAATTTTTTCAGAGGAAATTAGAAGAACATATTAATGTAAAGCAGTCAGGACTAAGGCTTTTACTATGAAGGTATAAATATGCAAAATTTCTTCTCTTGAGGCAAGTGACTGTTTTTACAATATTATGACATAACTTATAAAATCCCTTTATAAATTGGTGAATCAAATCTGCAGTCTTTTTTTTAGACAGTGTAAATATTTGACGTTCACAGAAATTTTGTTTGATTATGTAACATAGGATTGGACCACATTTCATTGACTGTTTTGAGAAAGAGAAGTTAAAGATGTTGAAGACTGATGCAAGTCAAAATCACTGAAGACATGACTCTATGATTGACTGAAGAAATGAATCTATCGCAACTTAAATGCAGATCAGGATTTCATGGATTTAATAGTAATGTACAGCAATACACAAACAAGTTCAAAATTAGTTTGATGATCGATATGATTTATTTTCACATTTTGAATAACATCTTCCGTATTATTTATTGAACTTATATATTTTTATTACAGAATGTTTAATAGAGACTTTTTCTGATCTATCACTAACAAATTAATTTATTCACAATACAGCACCCAGTTTGTCAATCTTTGCTTTGTTTCTTTGAAAGATTATTCAATTCAAGCAAATCACTGACACCATTCATGCCTGAAATCAGGGCATAAACTACACCTAGAGATCTTAAAGAACCATAATAAATCAGCATTTTATCTGTATAAATCTCCACTAATGACCAGATGTATAGAGATGGCAGGTCATTCATACAGATTAGAAATAAAAATTGAGTCCAGCTAAGGACTCATAAAATCTGTAATCATTATTTAGAGCTTCAAAATTGTTACAGATTATATTATTAAATCTGTATATATTTATATTACAGCACTGCTCTCCAGAATATAATAGTCAACATAGATTTAACTTCTTGTACAGTGAGCTCCAATCGGCATTTTTGACTCTTCATTATTTAAATTTATTATTCATTATTTCTTTTATTATAAAGAGAATGATAAATTGTTTAAAGATGTACTTGTTTGGAAGTTATTATACTACTGGAAAGGAGTGACTAAAATTGCTGAAAAGAATATATGTAAGAACTGATGAGAAAATGGAAAGCACTGTCAAGCACAAGAAATAGACAAGGAACTGAGAAGAAAATCAATGGATCAAACCTTTCTCTGATTTATGCCCTTTACAAACACACAATGCTGGATTTCAATGGTTATAAATCATTGTGTCTCCTCTGGAGCCAATGGAACTACATTTAGCCAATCTGAAGCTTTGTCCAACAGCTACAAAGAGTGTCAACAACTAGTGTACAGAAAAGAATTTGGCCCTGTGGAGGCCTGGGGCATTAATGAAAGTACTACCTGAAAAAAATAGCTGTGCTTATTTTTATATCTTTTCACTTATGACCATCAGTGGATGTAAATAAAATGCCTTTTTTTCTCCTGTCACTTAATGTTATCTTATTTGAAAACTCTAGCATAATCACTTAAAGTAAAAATACAATTTAATTGCTTAATACCATTTGCTCACAGACTGTCAATTCTGCTCTGTCAGTAGTCTCTTACTCAGTAGGTACTTGTCAATAAATAATATCATCCTCCTTCCTGAAAACTGTGAGGATTAAAAACAAAAGAGGAAAAAAAAAGCTGTTACCACTGTGGAATGGCAGTTCAGAGAGCTCTTACCAACAATAAAATGCATTGTTTCTTAGGGTCATTGCTGGTTTGCATCTTTTAAGTTACGTTGAAACACAAGCGCCATAAACACTAGAAAGGTTTCTTTTTCTGTATCTCTGTGGTGATAATAGGGACAATAGAATGCTTCCAGATTCTGACTGAATAGCATTTTTTTCTTCTGGAGAATTTTGATGGAGTTACAAACTAAAGTGGGAGAGAAGGGTCCCATTCGGAGAGGCTGCTGCCTATTGGCAGTTCATCTAAAGAACATTGATGCTTCAGCACAGTGGCACTCTAAGGGAACCTGTGATTTTTAGGGCAATTGAAAAACAAGGGTCAGAGGTTCCTCTAGGAGTTGTATCAACCAGCTGCTAGTTTTATGGCACTAAGGTATTTTAGATTAGGTACAGAGGAGTATAAGAGAGAATAAGTAGAGTTCGTGCCCTCAGAGAAAGATACTGAGATGATAAGAGGGTTCTGCAAAAACTTTCATCTGCAAAATTTCTTATGTCATTTAGTTTTCTCCTTGTAAAACTCAATCAAATACCAGTAGGTAGATTTTTCTTGTTGTTGTTTTTTTTTGTTTTGTGCCAGTAACACTGTATGTTCTGGTCCCAGCTTTTAGGAACCAGTTTTTTATCATTTTATCTAGGTAAGATTAAAGGCCAAATAAATGGATAACATTTATGTGTTCCTCCCAGTATTCTGACAAATGGTCCATCCTGTACTTTGGCTACACTAAGAAGGGGACAGAAAATACACATTACAAATAACAGAGTAGTAGTGATGTGTATGCAGCGGGCCAATACTGACTAATAGCTAAACTAAGATGACAGCAACATGAGAAATGGCAAAAGTGAAAAACTGTACATAAAGAGAGGTATTACCTTTCAGAAATCCTGAGCAAAGTAGAATTTACTAGGGCAACCACATCATGAATAGCAAATAAGTGTATAAAGTCAGCAAAACTGAGACCCTTGGGGAAAATGTAAATGGGACTAGCTGTTTAATTTTGGAGTCGATGAGGGTGGTAAAGATGAAGAAACTAGAAGGTGAAACCAGCTGTATAAAGGGTATTAAATCATATGATTGGGGCTGAGTAGGGTATATATGAATCAGCCTGGTGTTTGATCACTACAGTTTGGAGCAGGACACTGGAACCACTTTTTCTACTGTATCTGTGTCTGACTTACCTTCATGATCAGGAGGGACAACTTACTTTCCTCTTCCTCTCCTTAGCACACTTAGTAATGTTTCATTAAAATGATTTTATTTTCTTTCTTATGGTGCCATGGCTTAAATACTAGTGAAAGAGAATCCCACTCCCTCCAACATTCCCATCCTGCCTTTATTCTGGGAAGGGTTTACATCTTTCATGCAAGAGCAGTAACTCAAACCTTTTAAAGCAGAGAAAACTGCTGGGTTACAGGGTTTCTCTTCAAAAGCCTCTGCATACTTGAAAATGGCAGGGATCAATGAATTGAATACTTCATTTAAAGGCCTTTTTAATAATTTTAAAATCATGATAGAAGTATTTGAAATACATTGTATTTTCCTGTCTTGTCTTCTCACGTAGACTATGTTTTTATTTGTTTTCAGTAAGAGTATTCTTGATTTTCAGCACTAGGAGAGGATTAAACTCACCTTATTTGCTCTTGCACTTAAAACCTTACAGTTCAAGCAAAGGAAGAAAACAGAAAAATAAAGCAAACTTTGTTTTTGAAATGGTAGCAAAGGGAATATAAGTGTTTAGCTTAGAATATGTAAGGGCAATAGTCGAAGGCTATTTTCTAACCTGCCATTTGAAAATGGCACGTTAAAAAATATAAAAAAGTTGGGTATATTTTTATATTTTTGATTAACAGCTTGCATATTTAATTATGTCTTCTTTAGTTAGCAGTTTTGAGATTATTTTTTTCTATATTAATGAGCTTTAGCCCATCAAAAAGGTTTTCCTGATATTAGAATCATAAAATCATAGAATCATTAATATTGGAAAAGACCTCCAAGAAGTCATCCCCTTCCCTTCTCCCCCCCCCCCCCCCGCCCCCCCCGCCCCACCCCCCCAATATTACCCACTAAACCATGTCCTTAAGTACCACGTTCAGCCTTTCCTTAAATACCCCCATGGGCAGTAACTCCACCACCTCCCTTCTCTGAATCTACATCATAATAGACACCAATGTCACAGCAGTCCCTAGGGGATTCTGAGATGCACATACCCTAAACTTCCTCCAACAAAGATTTACAGAATTACTGCTTAGTACTTATATTTGAGCTTTGTTCTCCATGTAATATATTCATCTCTGTACTACTCTGTATGGCTGTACATCAACTGATAGCCATCAGGGTTGGTTTTTCAGTAGAAATGGTATTAGCTCTGATTAAAAGAAATAGTACCCAACAGAAGCAATTATCATCAAAGCTGAGATTCAAATACACTTTGTATAACTATTCTTAATACCACTATGTTCATGCTTTCTTGATATAGGTCTCCATTACCTTATCAAATGATAATAAACTCAAAAACTATAAAAAAGTATGACTTGTTGCTCTTCAGAAAACAACAGATTAATTTAAATTTATATTTCTAACAGTGTTAGGCATATTTTATGTCAAAAGTTACATATAACATGTTTATTCACATCAGTTGTTCTTAACATTTCTTGGTATACCCGCATAAAATCAAAGACTGATTTAAGAATAAGACATTTGCTCACCAGGTTCACATATGGAGGCATGGCCAAAAATCACAAGTGTCTGATGGTAGACTAAGTATGCACAACCTTCAAGAATTACCTTGACATGCCAGAACAGTTATTGGGACATGGGATTAGGTTCATTTTATGACTTGGAGTTGAAAAGATTTCTAAGGTCCTCTAATTCAAACACCTGCCGAAGGCAGGTCTAACTTTGAAGCTAGATCAGGCTGCTCAGGGAATGTCTTTCTGAGTTTAGGAAATGTCCAGTGATGATGGGCACCTTTTTTCCAGTGCTCCTACTGTTTGTAATGATTAACATTTTTAATTTTTAATATATTGTAAAGAACTTTGTTGCTGCAGTTTGTGATTGTTCTCATCCTTTCATGCTGCACCTGTAATAGTTTCACCTTCTTTATAGAACTTCTTAGGGAGTTAAAGACAGTAGTAAAACTGTTTTCACCTTCTGTTCTCAAAATGGACAAACCCAGCTTCCTCTGCTTTTTTGTGTGTTTTGGCTTTTGAGAGACACCACTTTTAACAGGTGGCCAGTTAGACTTAGGACCATGACTTCTATTCACAGGTCAGATTTTCTGACCTTGTGTACTGCTGATTCATTCTGTATTTTCCTAATTCAGCTTCAAGGATGCCACTGAATTTCAGATACTCTACCCTGACCCAAACATCCAGTCATTGTGAAAGGCTCTCATGCTGATCTGGAACAACTTTACCCTTGACACATCTGTGATGACTGTTCCCTGTCACCTTCTTGTTCTTTATGCATCTGGACATGCCTTCCAGGAGGAGTCACTTCATAAATTTCCCTGGAATGAAAGTGAGAATGACCAGCCTGCATTTCACCAGGCCTTCCTTCTTGCCCTTCCAAAGATAGCAATATTTGCCTTTTCCCAGTCATCAGTGTCGTGTTAAGAGGTGTAGCTGATTAACTGTTATGGTCCCAGTTGGATTCAGGGTACTGAACTACCACAATCACAGATTTCACCAATAACACATTAACCGTTAGGGATCTGGTTGGATTCAGAACACTGAACTATCACAGTCACGGATTCACCAATAACATATAACCACCCTTACCTAGTCACACTTAACGAGAGATATAACAATGCAATCAAGCATGATTTATTACAGCAACAGGTACACAGGTTCTTTGGATTGCCAGCGATAGTGACTGTCTGCAAAAGCAAGCTAGCATGCATGAAATACACAGGTGTTACAGGTGTTACAGGTGTGCAGCCTAGAAATTAACGTGTTAAAAGGATCAAAGACTATTGAAAGACTTATAACCAAGTGTTCAAATCTCACCCAAATGCGTCCCAATGCGGGGGAAGAGAGGCTCAGCCCGTCGACTGGTCCCAGGAGTCAGAAGGTCCTACGGATGTTGTATTCCCTCGGGATGGTATCTCCCCTGACAGTGGTATCTTCCCTAACATCCCCTCTCTGTTAAGGCCAATTTATACTATTTTCTATCTTTTAGGTGGAGCTTGAGTGACTCTAGTCAAGCATATCTTAGTTATGATTAGTGAAAAGTTCTCCCGTCTACATGGAAAGTAATAGGCTCCAAGAAATTCAGAGCGTATGCTCAGTGAGGGGTGGTTGCACCTTGGAGGAGGGTAGCTTTTGGGATGGAGGTGTGTTTTGGTATTATAATGATATTATAATGAGAAAAAGTACACTAGGGTACAGCATTTGTCAAAACATGACAGGTCCTTGGCTCAGGGTAGCAATAAGTGCAGCTTATCAGTCTTGGTGTGCACAAGAACAATAGAGTCCCGACCTGGTCACAGAGCCTAGCCATGGTGTCTCCACTCCACTCTACACTCTGTACTGTTCCTTAGAGATAGCACACCAGGTTTTCCCAGCACAATAGCATCTAAGGTTGGAAGCCTAGGGAACACTCAGGTAATGCAGCTATGCCCTGCCCTGAAAGACTCTTCAATGCTGTACATTTTTTTTAAAATGTGAATGTTAGTTTTATTTTCCTAGTTACTTCAGGCAATTGCACCACAATCAGGAATGTCCTCATCAGGAGCCTTCCCCTATTACTATCACTCTTCAAAGATGATAGAGAGTGGCACTGCAATGACATCAGCTCTCCTGGCTATTAATCATCTTCTTTCCTTTTTCCTTTTTCCTCTTTCCCTTCCTTTCCTCATTACCTTTCTCCTTCCTTTCCCCTTTCTACCTCCTCTCCCCTCCCTGTAGACTCTTCTAAAACAGTCCGTCAAGAGGAGAATCAGTTTTATACTTAAAAAGATAGAAAGAAGCCACAGGAGTTGAAAAGCAAGTTGCTAAAATATAGATTTTTCTGTTATCACCAGCAAATGTTAGATAAAGTTTTCACAAATGACCTCTTAACTGAGTACAATACAGATGGAAAATTCAAAGGTCAGCTACTTCGAAGATAAAGGCATTTGTTCATTAGTAGAAGATATCTTTGCAGTTTATGCCATCATTTATTGTACCACTATTACACTAAACAGATGTTCATTTTTTGAAGAACATAGAAACTATTCTTTCAGAAACATTGACCACTGATATAATGATTCACTTCTACCCAAAAATGGGTGCACTATAATGAGTTGCAGAACCAACACATGCAGTAAACCTGTTTAATTGGATCTCATCTTAATAAGTTGGCATACAGTGCTAGTGACAGTAGCAGTTTCATGTTGTACCAATTCTTCTGTACTTAATTAAATTTGTCAAAACATAAAATAAAATAAAATAAAATAAAATAAAATAAAATAAAATAAAATAAAATAAAATAAAATAAAATAATAAAATAAAATAAAATAAAATAAAATAAAAAGATTGTTAAATGATTCAAGGACAATAGTAATCAAGATTCAAACATAATCTGCAATGAGTTGTATGTTGTTAACCACATATGAAATATCTCAATAGATTGCAGTTTAAAATGTTTAAAAGCAGCTATTATGCGTTATGTATTCAAGTGTCTGGGCTTTTCAACTCGTCTTGTAAATTAATAAACTAATGTGAGAAAGTCAGTCCTGACTGTATTGATGTGAATGGAAAAAAATTTCTTGGCTTCATTATCCATAATTATACTTTAAATATATCCTAGTATAAGAAATCAGCTGCCCATAAGGCTGTAAAAAAATATAGAAATAAGGCAAAACACACAGAACAGAGGTTCCAAACTCCATGTTCTTAGGGTCATACTCGACATTTTCCATGAGCTGGCAAACATAGGGTTCCTTTTTGTGGGGAATATGCTTTCACCAATGAGACTATAATTCTTTCACTGAAAAACAGTGTAATTTTTGGACAATGCAGTATTTCATTTTTTTGGAAAAAAGAAAGAAAACATTACTGTGTCCAAGAAAAAATTCACAGTTCATAGTTAAGCTCTCAAAAAATCCTCTGAATATTGCAAATTCTGAGCTTTTTCTCAATGATATGTAAATAAGTTAGAGGAAGAAATATCCTGCACAGTTTTTGTCTTTGAGAAATCTGTAAACATGAATGTTTTTGCAAATTTAGCCTTAAGCTGAAAGTAGACAGTTTATGGCTAGATCTTCATAGATACATTGAAGAATTATGGGATTCCCAAGTGGATGTAACTGGAGGATGCATGCTCACAGACAATTTGCCTGTACTCTCTGAAGGATGACAAAGCCAGTCTATGGGAAATCATGTGCTCTGGACTGAATTTCTAGATTACAGAACAGGAAAGCCAATACTTTACTCAGAAGTGATCTGTATGACATGATGCTCTCTCCCTTTGATGACTCTCATGAGTCTGATAGAACAGGTAGCTGACAAATAAGAGTACAGGGTTGATTGTCTGGGTTGTCCCGTTTGACTGGTGGCTAGCAAATGTGACACCCATCTACAAGAACAGCAGGAAGAAGGATCCAGGAAACTACAGGCTTCTCAGTTTGACCTCGGTGACAGGGATACTCATGGAGCAGATTAGCATCATGCAGCACTTACAGGACAACCAGGTGATCAAGCCCTGTCATCAGGGGTTTATCAAAGGCAGGTCCTACTTCATAAACCTGATATCCCTCTACAGCAAGGTGGTATGTCCAGTGGACATGGAAAAAGCAAAGGATGTGATCAGTAAGGCTTTTGACAACATTTCCCACAGCAATGTCCTGAAGAAGCTGGCTGCTCAAGGCTTGGATGGGTATATACTTCATTGGGTTAAATACTGGCTGGGTGGCTGAGCCCAAAGAGTCATGGTAAGTGGAGCTAAATCCATCTGGAGGCCAGTCACTAGTGCTGTCCCCCAGGGCTCAATACTGAGGCCAGTTCTCTTCAACATCTTTATCAGTGATCTGGATGAAGGGACCAACTGCACCTTCAGAAAGTGTGCAGATGACAGCAAGCTAGGAGTGAGTATTGATCTGCTCAGAGGTAGAAGGGCTCTGCAAAGGGTTCTGGATAGGCTGGACCGATGAGCTGAGACCAACTGTATGAAGTTCAACAAGGCTAAGTGCAGGGTCCTGCACTTGAGGCACAACAACCCAATGCAATACTACAGGCTGGGGAAAGAGTGGCCAGAAACCTGCCAGTTGGAAAGAGACCTGGGAGTATTGCTTGATAGTCGGCTAAATATGAGCCAGCAGTGTACTCAGGCGTCCAAGAAAGCCAACAGCATCCTCACTTTTATCAGGAACAGTGCAGCCAACAGGACTAGGGAAGTGATTATCCCTGTGTACTCAAACCTGGTGAAGCCACACCACAAGTACTGTGGTCAGTGTTGGTACCCTCCCTACAAGAATGACATTGAGGCCCTGGAGTATGTCCAAAGAGCAACAAATATGGTGAAGGGTCTAGAAAACAAATGCTACAAGGAGCAGCCGAGGGAACTGGGGTTGTTTAGCTCAGAGAAAATAAGTCTCAGGGGAGACCTTATCGTGCTCTTCAGTTACCTTACAGGAGGCTCTATCGAGGTGGGTATCAGGCTCTTCTCCCAAGCACCAAGTAATAAGACAAGGAGAAATGGGCTCAGGTTGCATCAGGGGAGGTTTTGGTTGGATATTAGAAGAAATTTCTTTACTAACAAGGTTGTGCAGCATTGTAATAGGCTGCCCAAAGAAGTGGTTGAGTCACCATCCCTGGAGGTGACTCAAGAAAAGTGTAAATGTAGAACTCAGTAGCATAGCTTAATGATGGACTTTAGTACTAGGTTAAAGGTTGAACTAGATGATCTTAAAGGTCTTTTACAACCTGAATGATTCTATGATTCTACGATATCTGTGTGCTTACTGGCAAAGTGTAGTAAGCCCAGATTTATTTCTTTGTAATGCCTCCTGTGTTGAGTGTAACAATCACATACATGAAACTGAAAATGCAAGGGAGTTGTGTCTGCTTTAGCTATGTCAATCTGTCAACCTCTTGAATTTGTGAGAATGAATCAGGCTCTGGCTTCAGCTAGAGTTGTGTCCTCTGCAATGGAAAATCAGTGAAGTTTGACAGCTCAGGGAAACGCTGCATGTGCTAGCAGCAATATTAAAACAAGCAAGTATACGCTCAACCTTTCTGACTACTTTCTGTTAGCAAAGTGCCATCTTAGTAACCAGATACTATTCTTCTTCATAGTGTACCACTGATGTGTCATATATCACATGTATCATATATGTCATATCATATTGTATCAGGAATTATACACACTATAGCTTCATCAAATCATTACCAGAATAAGTTGGTATTTTTTTGTACACATTGATGCATTGATGACATCAATACTTGCAACATCTTGCTTTATTTGTATGAATAGACTACATTTTTTGCAAAATAGTGTCCAGTTCATTCAACAAAACTAACCGAATTATACCTGTCTCTATCTAGAAAAGCAGTAGTCAGTGTAAGACTTGGATATTACTTTACACTGAGGACAGGGAACTTAGTGGTGATGCTAATACTAATTCTTATTCCTAGGATATTTGTACAAGATAAGAAAATACAATGAATAGGATAAAAATAGAACAAAATGATGTTAGAAGCTATTGGTAGCCTTCCACTGAGTTTGGTGCATCCAGGATTTCACTGTGATGTTCTAGAACTTTTCAAAAAGTAAGCAAAGTCATTTGCAGGAACTAGTCCCTCTCAAGAATGAACAGCTAATCAGTTGTCCTTTAGATTAGAACAGATATGGCTGACCCACATACATTTTAAATCCAATATTTACATCAGGAATCACACTTATTTAGAAAAGCCAGAGTTCCAATGGCACTTTATGTACTACTACTACTACTACTACTACTACTAAATTCCCCCCTAGGAACCTCATTGTCATCATAATTATAATCTATCTATATATATATTATATATTCTCTATTATATTTTTATTTATTTTTTTTTTTTTGGTGCAGGGGTGGGTCTTAGGCCAAACCCTGTTTCAGTCTCACATTTTCACTTTTAGCTTCTACTATAAAGATTTAATCTCATTTGCTTCAGGCTTTCTGGGAGTAACAGTGAGATGAACTACAGGCTTTTGTGTTTGTGGCTGTTTTATCACCACTAACACGCTTCTCATGCTTCTGTAATCTACAACAGGCTTCTCTCACCTAACTTGTCCAAAATGCTGTGAACACAGTAAGGGATAGGCTAGTGCCTCCTGTTCTGGTTGTATAGTGTTACTCAGATGATGGAAATTCTTTTCAAAATGATATCTGCTGATGTGTAGAAGATGTGAACAGGCACAAGTCTCTGGAGCCTGATGACATGCAACCCAGAGTCCTCAGGGAACTGGCTGATGTAGTTTCCAAGACTTTCCATCATATTTGAAAAGTCCAGGCAGTCAAGCGAAATGTGTAGTGACTGGAAAAGGGGAAACATCACTCTCATTTTTAAAAAGGGTAGAAAGGAGGACCTGGTGAACTACAGATTGGTGAGCCTCACCTCTGTGCCTGGGAAGATCATGGAAAAGATCCTTCTGGAAGCAATGTCAAGGCACATGCAAGACAAAGAGTTCATCTAAAACAGCCATCACAGCTTCACCAAAGGCAAATGGTGCCTGACCAATCTGGTGGCCTTAACAGTGGAAGACTGACCAATTTGACACGATCCCACACAACATCCTTATGTTCAGATTGGAGACATATGGATTTGAAGGGTGGATATAGAACCGTCTGGTTGAATACACCCAAAAAATTATGGCAAATGGCTCTATATCCAGGTGGAGGCCGGTGATAAGTGGTGTTCCTCAGGGGTCTGTCTTGAGAATGGTGTTGTTTAATATTTTATCAATGACATAAACAGTGGGATCAAGTGCACCCTCAACCAGTTTGCAGATGAAATCAAGCTCAGTGGAGCAATTGATACAACAAAAGGAAGGGATGCCATCCAAAGGGAACTGGACAAACTTGAGAGTGCAAGGTGCAAGGTGCTGCACCTTGGTCAGGATAATCTCAGATGTGAATACAGACTGGGAGAACTCATTGAGAGCAGCCCTGCAGAGAAAGACATGGGGGTTCTGGTGGATGAAAAACATGACATGAGTCAGTAGTGTACTCGCTCATGTCAGCAGTACTTGCTCCCAGAAGATCCTAGGCAGTGTCAACAGAAGCATGGCCAGCAGGTCAAGAGACTTATAAAAAAGATGGAGAGTGAATGTTTGCATGGCCACATAATTATAAGAAAAGGGGAAATGGTTTCAATCTAAAAGTGGTAAGATTTAGATTAGATGTTAGAAAGAAATTCTTCACTCAGAAGGTGGTGAGGCACTGGAACAGGTTGCTCAGAGAACCTGTGGGTGCCCCATCCCAGTTCAAGGCCAGGCTGGATGGGGCTTTGAGCAATCTGATCTAGTGAGAGATGTCTCTGCCCATGGCAGGAGGGTTGGAACTGGGTGGTCTTTAAGGTCTTCCAACCCAAGCCATTTTATAATTCTATGATATTCTATAGCTGATGTAAAACTAAAGTGTAAAAATATTTTATCCCAAAGGACCAAAGGACCTAACGTTTACAAGTATCTTAAGTGTGGGAGACAAGAGGAATTCGGCCAACCTCTTTTCAGTGGTTTGTGGGGACAGGACAAGGGGCAATGGCCACAAAATGTATCACAGGAAGTTCTGCACCAATGTGCGAAAGAACTTCTTCACAGTAAGGGTGATGGAGCACTGGAACAGGCATCCCAGGGAGGTTGTGGAGTCTCCTTCTCTGGAGATATTCAAGGCCTACCTGGGTAACCTGCTCTAGGGAACCTGCTTTGGCAGGGGGGTTGGACCCAATGATCTCTTGAGGTCCCTTGAAGTCTACCTCTATGGGATAAGCATCAGAATGAAGGCTTTAGACCTCACTCCTGTATAAATTGGCAACTACTCAGCAGGATTCTCTGTACAGAGTGAATCTGTAACTCTTTCGGTCTCATTCCTCTCTGATTATAAGATGAATATATTCTTACACAGCAACAATGTAAGCTTTGTCTGCTCCTTTGAGGAAGAAAATAAAGAAAGACCTCATAAAAAATAAAAAGGAATCCTTTATCTTATGGAAATTTTTAGGATAATATTATCTCCTTTAAACGACCACATACATCTCTTTCTTTCACATTTAAATGCATTTCATTTCTGTCAGATATAAAATTCTGATGTCATAAATTCAGTATAATGCTTAAAATGTAATATTTTTTCATGCATTTGAGTTTCTTGTTTTGTTTTGTTTCTAAATTCAGTTATTTATATATATATATATATTTCATTATAAAACTGAAATGAACTTTAAATTGAAGATTAGATTTAGGAACCTAAAATTAGAAACATAATAGCAGATTTCTTTAATCTGTCCAGATTTATTTACACACAAAAAATACTTTTTACTTTACTTTTTCTGAAATAGGAATAGGCATTATAAAGTCAACAGCTTTTAAGAAATTTAGAGAACTAGGATTTCAGGATATATTTTTAGACCTAATGCAAGACTTCTGAAGTATCTGTGTGCATTCTATTAAATTTTTGAGTACACAGTGTTTCAGTTAAGGATTCACACTTTTCTTCATCTTTCAGTAATGGTTGCTATTTCGTTTTCTCTGGATAACTCAATAGGATAAGTTGCTTTAATTAGCTGACATTAAAATATTAAACTAAGCATTTGAGAGTTAGTGTATTTCACAGAATGAAATGAAATGCCTTTCTGTTTATTTTGGTTGTCATTGTGGATTTTTTAGCAAATGAATAATAATATCTAGTGACTCATGTCTGCAATATTAAATTATGTCTCACCTAACACTTATTTTTCTGTATTATGCGTTGTATGAACTGGATAATTAACTAGAAATGTATTTATTCTCATTTTCCATTAATTTGTGGACAAAATTATGTCTTCTAAATTTAGCAGCAGAGTTATCATCCACAAATAATGACACTGTCAATGTTTAAATCACTTGACTGTAGTATGCTTTTTATACTTCCATTGTTCCAATGTTGCTTCATACTGCCTTGAAAATTATCAAGCAAAGAATGGACAATTACACTTCCAAGTGGGTAGTAATTAAGAAGCTTGGAAACATTTTGGTATTTGCATGTATTTAAGGCATCAATGGAGAAAATGATGCCTTTTCAGGTAAGTCTCAGTCTAAAAAGATGTCCATTTTAACTAGGAGCTTATATATTGTTGGCAATATAGAATAGTCTTGTCCTGTCACAATATACCACTTCAACAATGGGCAAATCTTGGAACATAAGATCACTATTAAGTGATTGATGTGAATATCTATTGTTGACACTACAGAATGCTGTTCCTTCTTTTTTTTTTTTTGGCACCTGTTTATTTTATTTTATTTTATTTTATTTTATTTTATTTTATTTTATTTTATTTTATTTTATTTTATTTTATTTTATTTTATTTTATTTTTTCATATTTTGGTGGGTTTTAGAAATACAAAACGTATCAGTAATTTTCTTCTCAGAGGCTATGCTAAAATTATTTAAACAGTCACATCCATGATGTCTTACATCTGACATTCCATTATAAGTAGCTGAGAAACTTCTACTCCATAAACTACAGCTCATGATATTTATTTCTATTGGTACTGAGCCATGTAAAATAATTTCTCTACTTATTCTAAGTTCCTTCTCCTTTACCAACACTACCATTACAGACACTGTCAGGGACACAATCTATACAGGATGCAATCAACCAATTAAAAACACACAAATGACATTTGGATGTAACCTTTGATCATGATCTTTTGCCTGCTTCCCATCCTGTGTTTATTGAGCTATAGTCACATATCTTTTCTAGTTTCTCATCATTATACTGTAAAAATAATATCTGAATAATGGTGTGATCATAAAAATGAACTTGCATCAAATTGTTTAAGACAGTTTAGAGCTGTTCTCAAAATATAGTTCAAAGTTGTAAGTTTATTTCAGTGATGGTTAAAATATTTTCTAAGTGAAATTACAGACACATTTTATGTATCCCTATACATATATAAAGATGTGTATTGAGATACATGATATATATACATATACATTTTGCTTATAAAAACATTTTCTTGAAGTTGAATGTAAAGAACTTAGTCAAGAAAACAGCAAATGAGAAATTATGTCCTTCAGCAAAGAGAGTACAGATTCAAGTGAGAGGATTTGCAGTTTATATATTAGCCATTCCCTGTTCTTTTTTTTGACTGATCAGTTTTCATACAGAAGTCTCAGTCTATGATCTGATGAATTATGGGGAATTTAACATTGTATTAATTTCAGATCTCTTTTGCAGTTCTTGTTAAATTGTAGTAATAAGCCCAGTACAGTCCACCTTCCCTAGTTTCATCGGATTAAAAATTGCACCTGTTGCACAATATAATGAAAACCTGTAAGAACTTCAGTTGTCATTCATGTATGTATTACTGAGTCTGGATTTTTGGAGAGCTGTGATAAGATCTTTTCAGTCTGTGTTTAAAGAAGTTGATGCGATATTATTTAAAGACCGGTGCTAAAGGTGTATTTAACAAATCTTTCCAATAAAGCATATTGGTATTCATAAATGCCACGCTTTTATTGTTCACATTAATGTACCTTTCCAGCTGGAGATTAGTATCATAATTACTATATTCTACTTTCTTATCTGGATTTACTGCTTGAAATCAGATGTCTAGTACAATATCAGATTTTAACAGACAAAATCTTGACCACAAAGCTACATATGTATTTTTTATTTGAGACAGGTAATGCAGAACAGTTTTAGGACTATATAGAAAGTGTTTTGTTTTATTTTTGAATGTTATAATTAGCTTCTGTCTAAATATAATACTTTTATTATAAAATCAGTGGCATTATGAAATGAAATAATCTAAACTTGAACATTCCTGCCCTCAGTTAGAGTCTTTCACAGAGATTATAGTGTTTAATTTAGAAACCTTGGTGGAAGTTGATTTTTTTGCTCTCCCAAATTTTACAAGCCTTTTCAAATTTAACAGAAAGAATCTATTTCACTCATCTCAAACACCCAACAGGTGACGCGGCAAAATCTAAAAACAATTAACAATTAAACATTGTTATTTCTTTTTATTTGCGTAACTGCTAAAAGGCATAAAATATTGTTTCCAGGTAAGTTGGCAGTATACTGGGATGTTCAGTAGGAAGGCAGGTATTGATTATTGATTGAAAAAGAAACCAAAATAAAACAAATATTTTTTTTCTGCAGGCCATGAAGTATAAGTAGATTTTCTGAGTCACCCATTCAGTAACAGTTTATAGTAATCTTTATTCCTCTGCCACTTCTTCCTTTAATATTTCTATCCACTTTTTTGATCATCCTGTGGGGTTTGGTAAAAACCTTATGTTGGTGTGCTCCCTTGTCACCAGGGACTGCGCATGTCCAGGTAATCTTTACTGGTATAGAATGTAGGATGACACCAGTTTCACCACAACTATGGCATTACTTCAGTCACTCAAGTTGGATTTGGTTTCTGGTTTGGCTTTTGGTTAATGACACCAAATCCCATGAGGATTTTCATGGACTATTGAAATACCGATTCTGGGAAAAATTAACTAATTAATTAATTAATTATTTTTAAAAATAAAAGAAAATAAAGAAAAGAAAAAAAAAGAAAAAAAATGCCGTTTCTTTGCAAATATTTTCCATTCATTTTTTGCTATACCAAAATGTTTGTAAAACTGCAGTTTCTATAGAAAGCCCATGATTAAAGGACATATCAACAGTAATTTCTTGAGAAGCTGAAACCTTTAATCTTCAAATGGCTACTTCTAGAGTCTTGCCAAGAGTCATCTGGAAAGGATAAAGCTAAAAATATAATTACAGGAAAAAGCAATCTTAGGGCTGTTTCACTGCTAATAGACAAGACGATGTTAAGCTGTGTTACCAGACAGAAGATGTGGCAGCTTGGGGATCAGCTAGTTTAACAAATTAGGAAAATTGCTTATATGAAAGAACAAGATTAAAGAATGTTAGCATTAAGTGCAAATCCAAGTCTCAAACTAGAGTCCTGAATGGTCTATATGAATAAATAAATAAATAAATATTACCTGAGGCAACACTTATTCCACAGTCTGATGACCTACCACTTGGCAGCTGCTAGTAACATCTGAGTGGTGAGACAGTATTCTGTACCCCAAATATATAGACTCAGAAACTACTCCTAAGAAATTCTGAGGGGTTCATTGGAGTAGGTGTTGCATATTTTTTAACACAGAAATGAATAATCATGTGTGGGAATTGCATGCCCGGTGTGGGAAAAAAAAAAAAAAAAAAAAAAAAAAAAGTAGAAAATAAACCCATAGTTATTGGTAAGAAAAAAATCTCATAGAACAAGATGGATTTGATATATTTATTTCATAAATAGAGCTTAGATATATCAGAGAGAAGGAAAGTAAACAAGGATGTTGATCAGAGGAAGTTTCATATGACTTCATGAAGGTACTGCCCTTGCTTCTAAGTTACTGTCCCTCATCTGACTCACAGTAACCCTCTCTATGCACATCATAGATCGTAAATGTGAAGCAAAATGGACTTATTTAAAACCCAGTTGTTTCCTTCCTATGAAGGTGCAAATACAAGACCTCTTACTGTGCCTCAGCTAAGGGCAAGCTTCTTACTAGTAAAAGAGCTGTAACCTCTTAAGGACATCTTAACCCAATCAACCCTTACCTCATGACCACATCTACTTTCTCAAAAATTTGGCAATTTGAGCTTTGAAAGTTCCCTTCGGAACTGCCTCTTTTTCCTAGGAAAACTTATAACAGGGAACACTGTGAGTAAATGTCTTTCAATGACAGGAAAATGTATTCACGTAGAGGCAAGATTTAACAATATCAAGAAGCAGTGTCGAAAACGAACGTTAACAAAATTGCTTTAAAACATTCACATCTGTAATGATTAGTGTAGTGAGACCCCTAGACAGGATCCATTTGGAAAATGGAGGACAAACTTAAAAAAAAAAAAAAAAAAAAAAAGTACACCTCAAGTACTGCCTTTAGCTCTGGGGCTCCCCATATAAGAAAGACTTAGACATATTAGAAAGAGTCCAGAAGAGGGCCAAGGATGTTCAAGGGACTGGAGCACCCCTCCAGCAGGCTGAGGGTTGTTCAGCCTGGAGAAGAGAATGCTCCAGGGAGACCTTATAGTGGCTTTTTTTAAAGGGGACCTGTAGGAAAGTTGGGGAGGAACTCTTCATCAAAGAGAGTAGTGATAGAATAAGTGAAATGGTGAACTGAAAGAAGGTAGATTTAGATTAGATGTTAGAAAGAAGTTCTTTACTCAGAGGGTGGTGAGGCACTGGAACAGGTTGACTAATGAAGCTGTGGATGCCGCATCCTGAATGTGTTCAAGACCAGGTTGGTTGGGGCTTTTAACAACCTGGGAGGTGGGAGGTGTCCCTGTCCATGGCAGGGAGGTTGGAATTAGATGATCTTTAAGGTCTTTTTCAAAGCAAACTATTCTTCGTGATTCTGTGTGTGAATCTAGTATATAACTATCAATGAAACTGATAGAATGACTGTTGATGCCTGTATTTGTAAGGTATGAACATAGAAACAGAATTAGAGCACTTTTAACTTCAGGATAACCTTCCTGTAGTCTAGTAATCTGTCCTCCACTGCACCATCCCAGAGACAGATCTTCACTTCCTCCAGCTGTGACTAGCTGCCATTCCTGAACACCTGTCTTGAAGAACTGCAACACAAACAAAATTGTGACAGGAGCTGTAAGAGGAGTCTTCTTTCAAAGGCTTCAGAATCACTGAAACAGAATGCAGAGAGTCAGAGACAGCATGTAAGATGAGCTATATTGAGTTATATCAAAGATGCCGTTGTCTGTATAAGAGGTTAAAAACTACCAAAGATAAGAGACTAAGTTCAGTATGTCCAGTAATTTTCATACATACTCAGTCTACAATCTTTTTGTGATTTGGAGGCTTTCTGAACAATATATCACTTCTGCGTATCATTGTCATTTTTATTATTGAACACATCCAGTCCAACCTTGAACTTACTTAAACTCTTGGCTTTCCAGAGTGACAAAGAATTCCAAATTATTACTGCATGTTTCAGAGGGAACAATTACTTTTTATTATTTAGTTTTAGTTCTTTCTGATACTGTCATTTGAATCCCTTACTTTATTGTACTGGAAGAGACAATGAACAGATTTTTTTTTTTTTTCACTCCTCTGCAAATCCCTTAACTTTGTAGATCTGTATCCTATCTCCCTTGATTGCTTCTTTTTCATACTGAAAAATCCTAGCTAATTTACTTGTTTCTTGGATGTAAAAGGTCCATTCTTGTGATGACTTGTAGATACCTTCTAGACTCTTACCTTTCAACCTGCCACCACATCTTTGGCACATAGAACTAGTATTTAAGTAGCAAGTGAATCATGCATTTATTCAATGACATAGTCATTTGCTATGCTTTTCACTTCCTTCCTTTCCTAATAATTCTTGGCATAGGATTTATAATTTTGTTCTACTCGATTTGCTTTCTCTAAGACCACTTGAAGTAAGGTTGACAAGGATGAAGTTACCAAAAAGCTGTAGAAAAAAAAGAAAATAAAAAATAGGTCTTTGTTGTCTGACAAAGCCTTCTTTGGTTGGAAAAGTTATATATATTCACTGAAATATTTAAGCTTCCTGTCAGAAAAGAAACTGGTGGATCTGAAGATACCAGATCATAGATGAATTTCTAGGTTATGGGTTGTAGCTGTGCTTCATATTGTCATAGAAATGATTAGCGACTGCAGCATGTGAATGCAGACACAAAAAGACTGCTATATCTGTCCTTACTAAGAGAGTTCTATGGATCAGTTGTGGATCAGGACCCTTAGTGTTTACTTACTATATTGCTTCAGAAACTATCCCACTCCAGTAAATTATAATGTAATCTAGACACAATATTGAAAAGTTATTACATTCTAAGGAGTTCAAGCCTATTGACAACCTAATGTCCAAACAACACCAGAACTGATTCAGTAGTAATCCACTCTGTTATAAAGGATGCTGCAGTATCGATACCAGGTGTTTTGAAAAATGTCCCAAAACATCATTACAAAGATTAAGCTTCAAACAGTCTTTACAGGTTGTTTCCTTCCCTCCCCAGTAAAAAGAGTACATTACTTTAATCTTTTAACGAGTAAATCATAAGTGGTATTTTCTTGCCCCAAAATTGTTCAGCCACCATAAGCAATATTGAAAACAGTGTCCTTGGAATGGAGTGTTTTTAACATCATTGGTCTTGGAAAAGTCATCTGTAGCTAGATGTATAGGGCTCTCTCCACTTGTGCTGTTCCTAAGATATGTTTTAGCTATCCAAAAAGATATCTGAAAAACGCATGGAAATGTGATGCATAAAACAATACTGAAACAAGAGTTTAACTGATTTAGGATACTGGTTCTGCTACTGTATCATCTGCAGTCTTGAAAACTCCATTTAAAATATGACTAGGTAGTGACTAATAACATAGTACTGACTGATGAAGAACTAATGTCATTTAAGGTCTTCTTGACAGTAAAACTGTAGACACACCACCAGAACTTGATTATGAGAACTGTCTGTACAAAGTTGCCTGTAGAAGTGGAAACTTAGGTGGCACCACTTAGAAACTCATTCTCTGTGTTTCTAAAGGTACTTAATACCCAATGACTGTTTGAGTTAAACTATATATGTAGTGCTTTGGAATTCCTCTAATATAATACCGTATAGCCTGAGTGCAGCAATGTGTCTTTATATATTTGCAATTTTATATTACAATAGTATATTGGTAATAAACAGTAATAAAAAATCTCTAAAGGATGTTTGCATACTTCAGAGAAGTACTAGGATATTCTGTTCTACTAAAAATTCAAAATGTCATTGTTTCTTAAATTATTGTAAACAAATATGGTTGCAGATACACTCATCAGAGCATTTTGTTATGGCTTCTGTGTAAACAGACTGGTATATATTAACTTCATGCTGTTTGTTGTTGTTGATGTTTTTGGTTTGTTTTGTTTTTTGAGGGGGTTACTAGTTTCAGAATATTCACTTGAAGTTGAATAGATCAAGAGAGTTTTTCAGTCCTAACTTAGGAGCTGTATTATGAGTATTCAAAACTCTTAGAAAGTCAGGCAGTGGGGAAGTCAGACTTGACCCTGTATATGAAAGAAGGAGCTACCTGCTATGAGGGCACCTGCTGTTGTGATTTGAGCTGATGAAAAATTAATGTGAATTAGCTACAGTAAATGGGGTTGACAGTGGCTCTTTCTATGAGCAATCTTGCTTGATTAGCTGGAATTTAAACTTGGGAGTCTTTTTTTCTTTCAGAGTCTTGTATGATAGACTAATCCCAGGTAAATCAGAAGAACCCTGGGCATGGTGGGAATCTTCAAGAAGAGTCATCTTTCTACATGTTAAATTGTTTTCTTTGAGGGATGCAATTAAAAAAAATAACTTCAATAGTAGCAGAAAATAACTTTTTAAAGCTTGATTTGGTTAATGATTTGGTTTGATTAATGGGAAGTATGGTTTATATTTTATTTAGCCTTCTGAGGTTAGAAAGCTATCCATGACCTGATACAAAAATCAAGGCTATTCTTTGGGAACATGGAGAAATAGTAATGATTTTTTCAAGTTACAACCTAGCATTTAGCTTCTGCTGTTATTTTATATCTTGTTAGACTCTTTAGGAAACTGATTTATAAGAAAATACTTTAACATTTCACATTTAAACAAATATAATCTGACGGAACTTTGAGACATCATGCATATCTCAGCCTTATTTCTTAGTCTGTCCTGTGAGAAGATATTAGAGACTCTTAATAACATAACCATGCTAAGTGGAAGACACAGTTGACACTAACATCGGATTGTGTTGCTTACTGGGACTACAGAGGGATTTTAGTATAATGGAAATTTCATGTTATAATATGGGTTATATTGCTTAAGTTTTCTTTTATATGAAATAGAATGTCTGCAGTGCTTCCTATTAATGTAGAAACAGTTGTTTATTCATGGTCTCTTGATGCATAAACTAAATGGTGCTAGTCCAAACTAAGCAATTTGTGTCTTGGCTTTCCACAAGGAGTTGTTCAGGAGTTTCATTGCCCTTCCACCTCATTTTGAGATATGGAATCAAGGTTGTGTGCATAGTTTCTAATATATATTCATTATCTGTGTCTGTATACTGAGGATTTTGAGGAAGTGTCTAGTTCTGTGGATTGATCTGTGTCAGTAATCACAGCAACATTTTTGTATAATCTTTTTTTACTAGTGTATTCACCATTATCCTCTAAATCAGCTCAGAATATCCAGAACAATAGGTCCTTTAGTGAGTAAGTGAGCTCAACATGGAATTCTCTGGGATTAAAACACCTTCCTAATTAGCTCAGCAGATTTTGAAATAGCATAACTAATCAAAAGAGCAATAACTAATCACCAAGAGCAGATTGGTGGTAGCAGTATATATAAACGGAGTCTTGATCTGAGCCTGTCAGCAGTATGAAACAAAACTTCTGCATTGCAAAAATATTAACCAACCTCACAGCTCTGCTATTTGACTTAATTGGAGAAAAATAACAATATATTTAAATAGAAATTATTGCAATTATTAATATAGTACATGTAAAATGATTCCTCTAAAAACAATTCCTACAACTTAAGTTACTTTGAACTCACTTAAGAGAGAAGTTGTGTGCCATGCTTTGCATAGTTTTTATTAAATTACGTTAAGATACCGGAATCAACAGCTACTACTAGTATTTGCTGTTCAGTCCAGCACTTTTATTTTGATAGTTGCAGAAGGTTCAACAGAAGGTTAGCTCTGTAGTAAATGTGCTATTGCTATTGCTACTAACAGGCCACAACCTTGTACTAGCTTAGTTAAGCAAGGCCTAAGGACTTGGTTAGCCTTATCTAGACTTTTCTGTTCTTACTCTAGCTATTTTTTGCTGAAGCTGAAAACTGCGCAATAGTTAGGTAACAAGAGTGTAACTTCTCTTTAGCTTTATTTTAGCTTTATACCCTGAATAAATTATACCATAATTTATTGCTGAAAATTTATTTAGAGTGTAAAGCTCTAAAAAAGCCAAAGTTCTGAGCCTAACAGCTGTCAGAAAAGCTATCATAGCTCTCTTCTGAGCAGCTGACTTCAAGTCAACAGATATTTCTCCTGATCATAGGAATAGTTTTGGTTTACAGGACTGCTTGCTAGGAAAGGTGCAGAGCTGAAGCTGTTCTGGTGGTTGAATTATGCCAGTGCACATGTTCACCAGACACGGTTGATAATGCTTTAAACCGTGACTGTTTCTGAAGCAAAATTGTAAAACTGCACAGCTGCTGATGTGTCCTGCCAAAAATATTGAAGAGTGGGAACACTGGGTCTTATGGGCAGATCTGGCTTTTTCTGATCCAACTCCCCTTCCTTCCTCACCCCATTTTTGTGGGATTTTTTTCCTGTGTTATTGGGGCAGCTGCAAGTGGCTAAATATGGCAAAATTCCTTGTTAGTGAAGAAAGAAATCAAGGAAGATGGGGTCTCTCTACTGGGAGAAGGGCAGGTGGTAATGGGCAAAGCTAGAGTTTACACAGAATTGCAGAGCCATGATGGACAGAGTGGCAGAGAAGGAAATAATTGCCTTGTCTCTGAGCAGATAGGTTAAATAATATTGCTTTGCTCCTATGTCTTTCAGCTAGGAAAACAAAATCCTGGACAGCACGGATAGCCTTGTAGTGCCAACCCTAGCCAAAACACACGCTAGGGATAGTTGCTGCATGTGCAGGAGTGCAATGTGCTCAGAGCAAAATATGTGCTTCCCCCATCTCTTCCCTGCCTTTTGCCAGGCTCACACAGCAATGAGCCTCTTTTTGTGAGATCTGAAAAAGGGAGCAGTAAAGTAGGATATCTGAAGCAGATCAAGTGGAAGACAAATTATAGGTATATTCTGACCTCTCTTCTGAAAGATTTTCAATTTTTTTTTATTTTTTTAATTTTTTTTTTAACACAGTTATTTCAGATTTCCTGAGATTTCCCTGCTCAGCTCTCCCTGAAGCACGGTGTGCCAGCCTGTTGTTCAAGGATTGACACAGATGTGTTTGCAAGTACCCTGAGGTGGTAGACCAGTGGTTCTCATACAGGGTAGGGTTCCCCTACACTTGGGCAGCTGTCATCCACCCCAGGCAATCCAGTACCACTGCTGCAGCCTAGAAAATGAACATTTGCCTGCTTTCTGGCTGCAGAGGACTTGAGGGCAGCCAGCTGTCTCCTTTAGCTGTCATTATTTCTTGGTTCTTAAGAAATCAATAGTGAGTATAAATAAAACCATTTTTATTTCAGGCTGTCCACCAAGAAGGTGGTTTTCAGTATCTGCTGATATTCAAATATTAACATCTGACAGTTTCAAATATCTTCACCTGTAGTGGAAATTCTTCTGGGTGGAAATATCTTTCTGTAGTGGAAATTTCTTCAGAGAAAAAAAAATAAATAAATAAAAAGGAAAAAAATGTATTTAACACCTTTAATTCATTTTCTTCCTTACTGTATTAAGTATCTGATTAAGTATCATAAGTCACACCTTTTATTTGGGACATATTGTCTACATTTCTGCAGCTCAAGAATACAAAGCATTCAGACCCAGTCCTAACAGAGCTAGGGTTTTATTGATGTACATACATACAATAAGTATCTCACTAGGTTAAATCTTTGGATCTGTAGAAACTATCTCATTTCGTAGGAATTTTTCACCCATTCTTTCAAATTATATTTCTTGGCCTAATAGTGGAGAAGGCTGTATTCCATGATATGTTGATGGGGGGTTGTTTTGCAAAGAAGGAAGTGCTTTCTTAATATTTTGTTTGTTTGTTTGTTTTTGTTAGTTTGTTTGTTTTGTTTTGTTTTGTTTTTTCATTTTAAGAAATGCCATTAATTAGTAATTGCTATTAATGAGTAACAGATAAGCCCTTTCCTATTTCCTTTTCTGTCTTGGCTTCTAGGGAGAAAACAAAACAAAACAAAACAAACAACAACAACAACAACAACAACAAAAACTTGCAGTAAAACTTCTGTCACTGTAATACAATTGATAGTACAGGAACTCTGGCACTGAAAAAGCTGATTTCTCTAGCCTTAGAAAACAGATAGATGATCTTCAACATACAATCCCAAAGTATGGATCATGCTTTTGAACTGTGTTATGGCTACAGGGAGAAAACCCTCTAAAACCACTGAAACTACTTTGAAAATTCATCTTGTTTACAATAGCACCTGCAACACACTTAAATACTTTTTTTTTTTTTTTTTTCTGTCATAAGAAATGCATAGACGTACCCTGGATATACTTTCAGTTTGATTTCAGTAGAGAGTAACAAAGAAATCCTTTTCACCTCTGGGGTGAAAAAAAATTGTGTCTATCTGTCACAGAGCAAGTAACACAGCATTGACCTGCAATTCTGTCTTTTTTCTCTTGGCAGCTGAGTCCTTCTTTTTGTTGCTAGAGTTGTTTCTTGACTTTTTTCCCACATTATCAGTTATAACAACTTCCTGCCCTCCAACATGTTGACAAATTGCCTAATGCTTCTCTGAGCAGTTGCCCAGTAGGGATACCTTTCTTGAACATCTTTGATCCTAAAAGTTCTCTGAGTCACTCTCAATATAAAGCTAGAGCTGATAGCTGTGCTATCATCTGAAATAAAGACATTGGGACAGAGTGCAGCCTGAAATATATGTGAGTGAATGAAAGAAGATAGGGTGAAATTCTCCAGATACTCATAACACATAGGCTGTATTAGATTGCATGTATGACGTGAATTATAAAATTTACATGGGTATTGCACCTAAATTGTAATGTTCAGTCTTCATAATTTTAAGAGCTTGTTTCTGCCATGCTGACAACCAGCAAAGAGAAATTCAAAAACACTTTAATTTTATTTAGAAGTGTCATCTTCTTTTCGCTGTGTATATATATATATATAAACAAACAAACAAACAAAAAAAACTTATTCTGATGGCCTTATCAGCCATAAGCATTATAAATTGACACATTTCCTGGTATACTCAGCATCATAATGAACTTTAACATGCTGCACATTGACATTCAACCGCTATAAAAATACATTCATTACAGGACGTTTTGTTGAGCCTTCACTAGTGTTGAAAGCTAACAAAGAACAATCTACAGTCTTAAGTTTTATTTTGAAATGTCAGTTTCTATTCATAAATCTCAGTAAAATGTATTTATCCTAATAGCATTTGGAAACAACAAAAAAATAAGCTAATCTGTGTTCCAGGAAGTGTTCCATCAATAAATGGTTACCTAAAAAAATACACTGAATACACCATATGCTATAAGGTTATCCTTTATTTTAAGACATGCTGAGTGTACTTTTAACCCATCCTTAGTTGTTGCACTTCAAGGTTCATAAAAATTGTTAATATATATATACATATATACATACTTGTACTATTTAGGTTAATTGATATATCAAGACAGTTCATAAACCTCATAGTCCTTGTCTTCTCTCATCTAATAAAGAATTCCACTTTGTTTTTCATTCTGGCAAGGTAAATTCATTTTTTTTTTTTCAAATTTTGTGATGGAAGACAAGTTTTGAAACAAAATGGAGATTTCTTATTTCAGAGAATCCCAGAATCATCTAGGTTAGAAGAGACTTCCAAGATCACTGAGTCCAACATCTGACCTAACACCAACAAGTCCTCCACTAAACCATATCACTAAGCTCTATATCTAAATATGTTTTAAAGACCTCCAGGGATGATGACTCAACCACTTCTCTGGGTAGTCCATTCCAATGTCTTACAACCCTTTAGGTTAAAGAAGTTTTTCCTCATATCCAACCTAAACCTCCACTGGTGCAACTTTAGCCCATTGCTCCTCATCCTATCACTGGGCACATGAGAGAGTAGACCAATCCCCACCTCGCTACAGCCTCCTCTTCTCCACGCTAAACAACCACAGTTCCCTCAGACACTCCTCGTAAGACTTGTTCTCCAGACCCCTCACAAGCTTCGTTGCCCTTCTTTGGACACACTTGAGCTCCTTGATGTCCTTCTTGTAGTGAGGGGCCCAGAACTGAACACAGTACTCAAGGTGCGGCCCCACCAGAGCCGAGTACAGGGGGACAATCACTTCCCTAGACCTGCTGGGCACACTGCTTCTTATACAAGCCAGGATGCTGTTGATCTTCTTGGCCACCTGAGCACACTGCTGGCTCATATTCAGCTGACTACCAACCAATACTCCAGGTCCTTCTCTGCCAGGCAGCTTTCTAAATACTCATCTCCCAGCGTGGATTGGGGTTGTTGTACCCCAAGTACACGACCCGGCACTTGGCCTTGTTGAAATTCCTACAATTGGCCTCAGTTCATCATATTTCATTCTAAAGGACGGGTTTTATTCTACAGCCAGATATCTTGAGTTGTTTTGTTTGTTTGTTTGTTTGTTTGTTTTTTGACATGTTGAGCTGTTTAGGGAGTTTATGTGCTAACCACAAAACTTTTTGAAACTACGTGCTGGTGATCACATCTAAATTTGACAGTTGCTAAAGTAATAGCTGTTGTTAAATTGAAAGGCTTTTTATTATTTATTTATTTTATTTATTTGTTTATTTATTTATTTATGATTTAATCCTCTAAAACAATCTTGAAGTTTAAGGAGTAAAGAAAAGCCAAGACTAACCATTTTACATTGCTTTCTTGAGAATATTAAAAGCATCATCTGATGAGCATGATCAAATCCCCTTAAATAGAAAGTTTTGCTTTTAATAATATATATTTTAATTACTACTTACAAACAAACACTGATTTTTCAAGACATCTAGAAGAATGTCAGGAATATTAATGGTGAATTTATCGTATTATCATAATGTACAGTGAGATGATATTAGTCAGGAGAATCTCCTATGATGAATCAATGTAAAGAACCAAGCTCCTATGGAGGGAATAGGCATGAAGGTAAGAGCTGGAACAGTAGTTTAGTTGGTCAGAGAGAATTGTGCTGGGAGCTGGGATGGAAACAGAGGCTCATCTTCTCTACAACTTTGTTCTTTTACTGTCAACAAACACCTATAGCTTGTTTCAAAGTACCTTCTTTTCTCATGTTGCTGCTTCAAAGGGAGATACTAACCAGTTTCTGTTGTCACCTGTTTCTGTAATTCAAACAGCAGAAATCTTCGTAATACATCAGAATCAGGGAGAATATCTAGCTGTAAAAAGACTGCCTTGTAGGGACCTAACCCCTGCAGCATCTAAATATATAATAAAAAAAGAAGCAGAATCCCTAACTCCCAGTGGGCTGTATTCACTACAGACGTGTGCTTTTGCTTGCTGGTCTTGTCCCAGTAGGTTTGTAGATAATTCTCTCTGGGACATAGACACGGAATCAATGATAACTTAATGATGAAGGCATTCTGCTGGACTGGGAGGCATAAAGGTTTGAATGCCTCTCCAAGAAGAATGCCAGGAGATAAGGTCTCTACCTGGTTTCCAAGATCTTTCTAAATAATAAACAGTATAATTTTCTTTATCATAATTTTAACAACAAATGCTTCAGTACTGCTTTGGTCCACCCAAAACCTTCACTGTCTTCAGGAGATAATGCAGAGGAACCTCAAAAAACTGAGATCTTCTTTGCAAGAAGAAGGTTCATAAAGATCCCATATTAAGCTTTCATTTATTTATTTATTTATTTAATTCCTCTTCTGGTCATGGGAATTCTAGCATTCATTTATTATTGAGGTTATTCTCTAACCACTTGGAGGAAAGTTTGGGTTTTGAAGTTTCAGTTTAGATTCTTGTCTGAAGGACCTGTTGCATTCTTTAGATTGTGGTGTTGCAGTGCCTTAGTCAGTGCTAAACACTCTGCAGAACATCTAGATACTTCTCTTTTGAAAATTATTGGAATTAAACAGCTTTGTATGTCAAAAAGAACTACAAAAATCTACCACAATGCCTCATTTCAAAAATAAAAACTATATAAAAGTTAACAAAATAGTTAAATGAAAGTTAGAAAGAAACCCAAGAGAGGTAATGTCTAAATTCTCTCAGGCAGTACAGATTGGAAACTGCATGTGAGACAGAATTTCTGCAGCAGACCTACCTAAAAAACTAAAAAGATCTAGTAAACAGCTGAGTATATGAGACTACTGTAAATTAAACAAAACAAAACTTTGTTTAAAAGATGAAAGTTGAGTCCAAATGAAGAAAGTAAGAGAAGAGAATATATACTGGTGAGTTAAACAGTGAAGGTTCAAAAAAGTGTTTAGGAGTAACTTGCTAATGACATTAAAACTTCTAACAGAACTTTATTTTAAGCACAGTGAAGTCAGGATGGCTGCCAAAGAATTTATGGGGTTCCAAAGATGATGCAGGTATTAAAGAAACACTTAAAGAAGAAATGACCATACTAGACAGTAAAATGTATTGCATTTGTGTTGTCCTAACACAACCATAATGGTTACTTTTGTTTGTTTGTTTGTTTGTTTTTTAATAAGGAAGTAGTCTGAGAAACTGCCTCAAATTGAGACATCAGTAAATGGCTATTGAGGTAAACCAATAAAATAATTAAGATGATTTTGTCATGAAGAGACTGTACTCAGCCAAGAACTGTAAAGGTAATCAAATACAAAATTGCTAACTACCAGATAAAATCAGAAGGATGGAAAGGTTCAAATAAGACATCAATTTTCAAAATAGTCCAGGAGAGAACTAGAAAATGAACTGGTAAATCTGATTTAACTTTGGGCAAACTGTAAAGATTGGAACTGGCAGGGGAGAGAGAGAGATGGGAAAGGAGGAAGAATCAATACAGATGCTATAGAGAATAGTCTTTCCATCCAAAATCAATACGTTACTGTAAAAAAGTCAATTGCTACTTTGGGAATGTTCCCAGGCTGTGGAACTTGATTCTATATACCAATAAATTGTTAGAATACTCTATGTCAGGCTTTTGATTCATGCCAACTATCACTGTTCTACTTATGATTTAGGAGCTAACACAATCCAGAGACCAGTCTCAACATGCAGTCATCACATTGTGGAGAATATGAAACACAGACTACATACTGCTAGTGAGTTCAAGTGCCAGAGAACAGTTAAATTAATGTTAACATTAATGCATCCTTAGAATGTGAGGATAATGAAGATCCAGTCACTGTAAAGTACATATATTTACAGGGTTTTAATAAGATCTGCTATCAAAGGTCCTTAAAGAAATGGAGTCATCTTAGGGGAATCCAAAAATGAGAAGCTGTAAGTGGAGACAGTGAAAAAGATGAGAGAAGGAAAGTGCCCCTAGCTGTACAAACATGATGACAAATTTCATTTCACTGTAAGGAAATATGTAGGGAATATTTTGAAGGCATTGGGTGTTGTTTAATGGGAGAAAAACAAAACAAAACAAACAAAAAGCCCACCTGGTCTCTGAGAGCACCGAAAAAGGCAGGCAAACTGTTTGATGTTGCTGCAGATCTGACCAAGTAGAAAATAATAAATATAGGTTTATAAACCTGTATAAATTCTATGTTTTTCCAGATTCCTGGGAAACAGATACAGTTCTCATCCAAACACCTAGGACAAGATAGACTACTGTTTCCAGCCTGAGGAAAGCTGGCATGGGGAACAAAAGAGACAATAAAATGAATGGAACAGGGACCTAACCACAGAAGGGAATTACTTGTAATTTCTTAGAACACAAGAGCCTAATAATATACTAGGCAAAGTGTTTATTTTTGGAAAAGGAATTGCTTTCTTATAACTCATAATTAAACTGTGGAATTTCACACTGAAAAAAATAGAACAAATACATAAAACACAAAAGAAGTGAGACAAGTTAGGATCATCTGTTTGTATAAGAAAGATTTAGTCCAGATGCAACCCCAAAGCTATCCCTAAAGTGGTAGTTGTCAAAAACTAGGAAGTAAAATTGTCTTATACATGAATCTTTTCCCTATGTTTTCACTCTTGGAATGCTTGGAACTATGTATGCTATGTTTGGAAGCAAACTGCCAAAGGAGACAGAGTTTTTGTTTGGGCCAGCAGGGTCATACCTAATTGTGTGATAGTCTGGCTACAAAGAAAATAATAAACCAGCAATTAATGCAATTACTTAATTAAAATGACTATACTTAACAAATCAAGTGTGGAAAAGCTAGGAAATAACAGACAAACATATAATAGTTGATCATATATTGAAAATCACTTTCAAATTACAAATCTAGTATGGATCACATGAATTTTACACAGGCTTGTTTAATTCTAGGGAATGTTAAAGTTTTCATGCTTGACTTCACTACATGAAAGATTTTCTACTATCGTTTTTGGATTCAGTATTGTTTTTTAGCTTGGATTTTGATTTCTAGAAACTTAAAATATTTACCCATTGTTTAATATGCAATTTTACTTGTCTATTAAAATGTTTTTACTACTGCATATAATCACAAGATTTAATAGAGAATGTGAAGTTTTCTTGTACTATCACCACTCCAATTTTCATTTAATTTCATATTGCACAATTCAGTTCTACTTCAAGAACTGACATGTAATAAATACCCTTTTTTAAGTTTCCATTATTCTGAGGCTTTATTAGTAAGCATGTAACCATCTGTGCTTGAAGCTGAATTGACACTACCTCTTAATGTTTATTGAAAATGTCAGATTGAAAACAGCAAGTATTGTTTTCTTCCTTATGATCTTTTTAAGTAAAGTTTAAGATAAAGGTCCATTGGCCTAATAATATTGTTATGTGAATCACTGACTTGAGGCTTCTTTGGAAAAACATATTTCTCCTTCAGAAATGTTGAATAACTCCTCCTACAGATTAAACTCTATTATATAAAGAGAGCAAAGAAAGCCCTTAACCTACTCTGCCATTCCTGTTGAACAAAACCATTGTGTCACAGAAAATTCTGGGGGTAAACACGTAATGGAATAGTAGCCTTTTGTACCATAGGTTTAGTTTAAGCAAGATTATATAATATGGTACAAGAGGATTCTGTCCTCAAAGTCTTAAGAGGTTTCTTTCAGGAATCTTTGAAATCACTTTGCTTTTCTGTGAGCACATATAATGAGAAATAGCATATAGTGAGAAATAGCATATTAATTAACTATCCATTTGTACTAAAACTGGTTATGAGTTCTCAATATCAGTTCCAGGAACTGATATTTGTTGTCAGATATCCATGATAGCTAATAGACACTGAATCTTTTCAATTACCCTGGTCAAAACCATGGAGTAAGAATATTCTCTCAGTATTCTATGATTAGTTTGTATTAAATATATTGAAACACCAACAATTTTTAAATAAAAAACTTGGAAACTGATAATTTATTCAATATGTTCTTTACAGTGAAAGCATTTGTACTGCTCTATTGTTTTGGTAGTTGTATTTTATAAGCTACAAGAAAGTATTTTATAGATATGCCAGGATAATTCAAAGTGAAATTAATTTAGTGATGCCTTGAATATTCTTTTACCCCATGATAGCAAAAGAGGTATGCAACAAGATTAATGGGTTCTAATAATCATTTTTCTCTGATGGTATCAACACTCAGACAAAATATGCCTAGTTTCTTTTCAAAAGTTGCAAATGTCTTGTGCTGGCTGAATTAAAATCACAAATGCTATATAATTGTTGACTCTGATCCGTTTTAAAATAAAAGATCAAGTGTCCAACTCATGCAGATAGTTATATTCCATTATTTTCTTGATACATTAACCCCTTTTTGTGGAGGTATTTAGGGATATTTTAATCTCTTTTATCATTTCTGTCTTCCTTCAGTTGGTTTCTGAAGTGTCACAATTAGTCAATACTGGAGGTTAATAACCCCAGGATAGGAAAGTACTTCACTTGCAACACTTACACAAGTTGTACTTTTGTTTCCTCTTTATTTGTCTCACTTTTATCAGTACAAGGGAAATTTACTTCCTTCCTTGTGTTTTCACCTTCCTGCAGTACTGACTTTCTTGCTTCATTACTACATCTTTAACTGCTTGGAGCATTTTGAGTCTCTATCCTAATTCAACAGTGTTGATCTCAGAAAGACTTTATTTAATGCCAGTAGGCCTGGCATTATTTAGTGTTATTACTTGATGAAGGCTCTCTTCTTCCAGAATATAAGTTGCCTTCATTTCATCCTCCTGGAAGCACTTTCTGACTTCTTTTATCCACCGAAATAAAGGAGGAGTTTGCTTTCTAAAAATCATGGTAGAAATGAGAAAAACAGGGACTAAATAGACTAAATTGTAATATCTGTCAGCCATGAAAGACAAGACTTGTCAAAAAGGCTTATTTCACATCATTACCCTCACCTCACCATATCCATCTGTCACATGTTCCCAGGAAATATCTTTAAGGCTTTCAGATATTAATAATTCAACTTCTTCTTCTTCTTCTTCTTCTTCTTCTTCTTCTTCTTCTTCTTCTTCTTCTTCTTCTTCTTCTTCTTCTTCTTCTTCTTATTATTATTATTATTATTATTATTATTATTATTATTAATGTTATTAATGTTATTAATGTTATTATTTTAAATTAAAAGTCTTGGGAGAGTTAAAAGAGGTGATTTTTCCCCTTGTGTTTAGCATTGGTATGGCCTCACCTTGAATACTGTGCACAGCTCTGGACTCCATAGTAAAAAATAAATAAATTAAAAAAAAAAAAATGTTAAGTGTCCATAGGAGGGTAAAAGGGCTGGAAGGCATGTCCTATGAAGACCACTTGGGTTGTCTAGTCTGGACAACCTTCTAGTCTCTCTAGAAGGCTGAGACCTTGTTGCTCCCTGCAACTTCCTGAGGAGGGGAAGTGGAGAGGGACATACTGGTCTCTGGTCCCTGGCAACCAATATTGGAATGCAAGTTAACAACACAAAGTTCCATTAGGGAGGTTCAGTTTGGACCTGTGGAAAAATTTATTTACCATGAGGGTGGTCAAAGACTGAAACAGGCTTCCTAGAGAGGTGGTTGATGTCCTAAGCCTGTTCAAGAGGTATTTGGATAACATCCTCGGTAATATGCTGTAACTTTTGGCTAGTCCTGAAGTGGTCAGGCAGTTGGACTAGACAGTCTTTGAAGGTTCCTTTGAACTGAACTATTCTACTTGAATGGTATGCAATGAAAATGCCCCAAACTATTTCACCATATTTGGCCCATTTTAGTTTTCATCAACTGGAAATGACGACTATAATTGTATTAGAATTCAGTGAATCAAGGCATCTACAAACCACATTGTAACAACTTTTATAACGAGAATAAGAGTGTATTTTGCAGTCATAAAAAATGACACACCAATTACAGTCAGCATTAACCGTTGCAGGTAAATTAGACACAACAAATTTTATTCATTCTAAACTAATGATTGTTATCACCTTGTCCTTTTACTATCTCTTGTCTTCTAAACTAGCATTCTTCAGTTGATTAACACCTCCCAGGTTTCACAGACAACTATAATATAAAACATAAAAGCAGTGAGAGCAACTCTATTATAAATGCAAATCTAGTACTAATGTAAGATGCTGAATTCAATGTTTATACAATAATTCAGTATTAAAAAGAGGGAATCAGACTCACTCCTTAGAATACAAACTACTAGAACATCCATCGTGTAACAGAATACAATAAAAATATTTTTGTTTTTGCTGATGTAATAATAAATCAAGCCTAGAATGCATTTCATATGCCACAAAGTCAAGCCTCTGCCCAAAGTCAAACCTCTGCCAATGAAAGATTGTTCACTACTTAAATACCTGAAAGATTTCCTTAATTTCTACAGAAATGATCCAAAACATAGTGTTAGCTGAGGAAAAGAAGAACAATGAGAGCATGGCTGACTTCTCCAGCCATTCAGTCTCAGGACTATTCCTGCCAGGCCACAGGGGACCAACCAAGTGCCCAGGCACCAAGGATCTCTGCCCATGCTGGGGGACGCAGCTGTCTCTCTCCCCTTTGTAGGTTCAGCTGGTAACAAGGTTTAACATGCATCTCAGAGACACACAGATGTACATGCAGAGACAGGACATTGGCACAACTGTTCACACTGGCTGCCCCAGCCAAGGGCTGTCTTCAACAGGACTTACATAAAACAGAAACAGATAGCTGAGACCCTTCCCCCCTCTCCAGATGGTAAAGACAGAAGTTCACTTAGTGAATGCACACCCATGGTACTCTACAGGTTCACAAGCACAAACACATTCACAGATCCTTCAAGTACCATCGCAGCCCCTCTGTCTACCCAGGACCCCTGCCTAGATGCCAGGCCCACTTACCCACTTCACTGGTTGCCTACTCATCAGCTAGTCCAGCTTGAAGTTTGCTGCAAACACACCCACACCCACACCCACACCCTTCTCCCTCACAGACACGATATTTGCAGTTTTCCCTGGTTGTACCAGCACAGACTGCCTGCCTGCCAGATACCCCATCCCAGGCTTGAGGTCCCCACTGTTCACCAGCTAGCCCAGCTTGAAGTTTGATAGTGAATACACATGTACACCTCATGCACAATGGGTTGAAGAAGGTGCAGACACTTGCCCACCCCATCAGCAGCTGGCACCAGATACATAGGCTGTGACCTATGGGTCCACTCAAGCCACTGGTACAGAGCCCTGCACTTGCCTCACTCACACCAACACCCCCAGTACCTGATTTTAGAACACAAACCACTCATCTCCCAGTGGCTGGGAGTAGAAGACCCCCACTCCAGTAGCTGACACTGCAATCCATGGAGCCTACATCCCTGGTGTGACTCCAGAAGCTGGCTCCCAGTCCAGTTGCACTGGTCCCCCAACTACCCTTACACATAGATGCCAGACCAAACAGCAGGTGCTATGTGAACTGCATTCTCTAAGCAAGTGTAGTTCAAGATGCAATAAGAAAATATTAATTCTCCATTAAGGCTTTGTTTGGCCCAGTTAAAAAAGTCCATTCTTAAATACCTAAATCACAGGATCACAGAATAGTTGACATAGGGCCTCTGGACACTGTGGTGTTTACCTTCCTTGCCTAGAGGATTAATTAGGGCAGGTTGCTCAGGTCTGTTTACTGTCAGGTTTTGAATATGTTCAGAGGTGCAAACACCACAGCTGCTCTGGGCAACCTGTTCAAGTGTTTGACTGGTTTCTTTTTGCGTTCTAATGGAATTTTATTTTTTCTCAAGTTGTGTCCATTGCCTCTTGTCCTGTCAGTGGACATCATTGAGTCTGGCTCACACTTCTTTCTTTCCTTCCATAGATATCTGTAAACATTGCCAAGATCTGCATCCTCCCAGCCAGTCCCCCAACCTTCTCTCCAGGCTTTGTCAGCCTTTCCTAATATGAAAGGTTCTTCAGTCCCTTAATTATCTTTGTGGTCTTACACTGGACTTTCTCCAGTACATCTCTATCTCTCTTCTGCAGGAGAGCCTAGAACTGGACAAATTCACCAGTGCTGAGAAAAGGGGAAGAATCACCCCTCTCAAGCTACTGGAAATGATCTTCAAGGTGCCTTTCAACCCAAGCCATTCTATGATATGATGATATGATTCTATGATTGTATGATATGAAATGTTTTTTCCTGCTGTGGAAAGATATTTAGGAATCTCTCTCTCTCTTTTTTTTTTTTTTTTCTTTTCTTTTTTTTTTTTTAAAAACATTTCAAGGAATATAACTTTCAAAACTTTCAGATAGGAAAAGGGGCTCTGATTTCTGATCTCTAAATGTTTTTAACTAAGATGGAGTAGAAAGAAAATGTATGAGTTCTTCAGTTACTGGGTTGTGGGATCATGCTCCCTTTTGTGATTTGTCTCTGACTAAGTGAATCCCAAATTCTTCTCTGGGGTCCCCATCCAAGAGTAAACTGTTAAGATGAGTAGGTATTGAATCAAAATACAATGTGAACCAAATTTGTTTATATGCTTGCACATAAGACTTCTTGGAAATTAAAGATATAAACTGACATCACTTCATGGTAAGGAAGGCATTAAAATGAACTCTGCCGTACCCTCTGGGTAAGCGTTGTATGTGACTAGGAATGCAGCACTAGAGCTTTCTGGAGAAGAGTGAGAGTATTTCTCTAGTTATTCAAGTGCCTGTATAGAAGTAGGTGTCTGCTTGTGTATGTAAGACTATAAAACACTCCACTTAAGAAAATAATAATTTCAAAAGTATGTAAACCTAGCCTACACCTTCATCTAATGTCCTTGTTGGAACAGAAACTCAGCTTTTGGCATTATATAGGCCACAAATACTTCTCAACTTCCCAAAGCAATATAATTTTGTTAGCACTGGCAAAGAAATGTTGAATCAAGTGAGATGAGTCCTATAATACAAGCTTGGACATGGTTCATAAAGGAATATTTGCCCCTAGAGCAAATTATCTATTGATTAACACAGGGAAACAAGCCATACTTGAAGACAAATTATCTCCAGTGTTGTAGTTTTTTACTGGCTATCTCCTCTACTCATACAGAGCCTGTTCTTCCTCATACCTTGCAGGCTATATGATGTGGTCTGTCACATTTGTAACACATCTCAACAATAAAAATGTTTGTTATTAAAACAAACCATAAAATGAAGCCTAGGGAGACTGCACATTTTATGCTGTTACTTAGAAAACATTCTCTACAAAATGAATCAAACTGAAAAACAATTTGAATACTGTTCACGCTATCTCTAAAACAGCATCATGAAAATGCATCACATTTTTATTTTAGTTGTAATAGCTTCAGTATAATCCTGTTAACCTTGTTGTATTTCAAGATAACTAAATCAGATGCTAATTTACATAAATAATTAATTTGTTTGTATTTGAATACTGGTCCTGTCACATTATCTGTTAATGAAAGAGTAGGCTAAGGAACAATTTAAGGACTTTGCCTTCTGTATGCATTTCTTTCAGAGCTGATTATTCACCTTATTAATACCATGTGAATATTAGGGCCAGATATGTAATTTGCTTTGAAATTCAGCCCTTGTCATCTGCCAGACTTTAGGGAGACCATGTTGGAGTGGTGACTATAAACAAAGTATCAGGACAATTGAAGATATAAGTAGAGCGGCAAATATGTCTAGTTAAAATGTCTGGAATTTTTATGTGATTTTGCTTATATGATCCAAATCTCCTAGCTATATTCCCTAACAGAATATTTCTGAATTTTACTTGCATGTAGCCAACTGAAAAAATAAATTTCTGTGCTTGAATTCAACATGACTGGGATTTTAAATCTGCCATATAAACAGCCGTATAAAACATAGCCATATGACGCCTTTTGCCCCAGAAAGTGACATGAAATTCACAGGCCATTTTCCAGTGTCTGGACTCTGATATAAACAAGACAAAAAGGTGATGAGAACAGATCCATCTAACACCAGCAGGGCAGTTACTTTGTCATTGAAGTGATGATCACAAAAAAAAAAAATAAAAAAATTACACAGAAATTAAATAGAACTGGTATCTTCTTGGACCTAGCCATTGCTTGTGAAAGCAGACAGGTGTGATTACTGAGGCCATCAAATAGGCAATTAAATGAGTCAAATAGAGATTTGACTGGTCATTTGCAATCGGGACACCTTCAACCACATGATCATCTGCACCTCATGCTCCCCTCCCCTTCATTCCCCACCCAAATAAAAAACAAAACAAAACTAAATGTCATAAATTCAGAAGCCAAATTATGCAACCAGAGAAGACGAGAAGACATAAAGCAAAAGATTTGACTAAAGCCATTTGCCATAAGTATGGTGACAGAATTGGAGAATTCCCTCAGAATGAAAATGAACTGAGGCAGAGGAGACAGGAAGAACAGATGCTCACATTCCGAGCCAAGAGCTCATAAGAGTACTGGAGCTATGCTTGTTTTTCTTGTCTCTTGTGGGCTGAACAATTCCTCTCAAATCTGAGTAAAAAGGATATCTTTAACAATATATATACATTTTGCCTTAAAGTTTCCAAGCTACAATATTCACTGACAAACTATGTCAGCCTGAATTATCTCCAGTACTAGGAATTTTTGTCCTATTTCAAAGGCAATTTTTCAATTATCCCATTCCAGCTACAGATATTTTTGTTTATCTCTGTAATGATGTCACAAAGAGTTTCTCTTTCCACTTCAGTTGCTGCTCCATGTTTAACCACACACAATCTTTGACCCAGTCAATTTCTTCAATGCTCTTTCTCTTAAATAGTGGAAGGATCTTATTAAGCTCTGCAGCAGAAGTCTTATTTGCAGGTCTCTGGATCTAATATCTAATATTTTTTTGAGGAGTGAATACCATAAAAGTACATAGGATTCTACAAGATGACTTACTGACACTGTTTCTGGGGCAAAATAAATCTCACTTTCATAGTATTTCTGCCAAATATTGCACTAAGATTACATAATGAGGCAATTAACTGGAATAATCCCTAAATCTTTTTTTGACTCATTCCTTTGCAAGGCAAAACATGTAGTTGAGAAAATAAAGACTCTGTTATTTGCTTCCAGGTGCAACCTAACAGGACACTTTAGCAGAAAGGGAACTAAACATTTCTTCAGAAGTTTTAAGTACAATTGTAGCTGTGTTGCACATCATTATTTGTTGAACCTTCAATCTTTTATCTATACATTTGACCATAATGATTTAAAGATCATTTTCTAAATTATTTACAAAATAATTAATTGAATATGGCGAAGGGCACTTATCTGGAAGTACTTATGAATATCTCCTTTGTAACACCTACAGTTTTAGATCTTTCAATAAATGCTTTAAATATGCTCTCCTAATTTCATATAATGCAAGTTTAAGCCAGGTGCCATTTTGTGCTAGCTCAGATTCCTTATCACAGTTGTAGCTTTTACTAACTAGACCTGTATTTCTTACAAAATGGAGAGCAAATATTTGGATGATATTTAAATCTGCCTGACCTGGCACAGTGGATAATAATTTTAGTCTCTAAATATTTTTTGACAGAGTTTCAAGTTAATCATACATTGAAATTCCTTAGATTTGACTTTCTTGACTATCCAGTCTATCCCCATTCTTAAATTAATCTTGTTTCTAGTATTTTTTGAGTACTGGAAAAACTTAGTTTTCCAGTTTAGTGCCTCAGTCCTTTGAATATCTACATTTCTTAACACTCATTAAAATATAAGACTCATTAAAAAATAACTGATCTGAAGAGTTTCCAGGCTAAAGCTTTTGGGAGTATGTTTTATACTGGGATCGCTATGATTTAAAATAATTGAAATATGGGTGTATTTTCTCACACTCTTTTTTTTTGTTTTTGTTTTTTGTTTTTTGTTTTCAAGATACAGTATTTTGAGGCAGGCTTTTGTGGTCCAGGAAGGAAAAGTTCAACATTTCCTTAAATACCGTGTCTTGTTTATTTATCCTCTGTCATTTACACCTGAAACAAAACAATAAAAAAAAAAAAAAAAAAACACAAGCAAACAAACAAAATATGAAAAATCCAATGGGGTTGATAAACATGAACTAATGTGGAACAGTGTGGATTTCAGGTGTGATGAACTCTGAGAAAAAACTAACAAAGCAACCTGTTATGGTCTCATACCACAAACACACCACAGAATGTTCTCACTGGCAGAGATCTGTGCTCCAGAATCACCTTTGACTAAATAACAAGTTTTCTTCTTGTTCTAAATGAATGATTGTTTTGAGTTCTGGCTTTTTGGTGTTGTTTTCCAAAAGGTTCAACCTGCAGCCTATCTTTTGAAATTACGTCATTTGAATTCACAGCCCTCTTCTTCCATGATAGTTATCATGGGAAAAAAAAATAGGGAAGGGAAGAAGAAAATGACTGCAATAGTCAACTTCATGTATTTTTTCTTTTCAAATTATCTGTTGTCTTAAGCAGTGTAACAACACAGACTGCATTTCCAACTCTGTGCTTTCTTGTTTCAAAGTCATGTGCATCTCTGGCCCTGACGACTTTCCAGAGACATTGTAATCCAGTTGGCTTTTCTCTTGTGAGAAAATATATAGAGGAGACAGGATGAAAAGTGGCTACAGGCACATCACTTCATGTTAGAGAAAGGCAAACCAAACCAAACCAAACCAAACCAAAACAAAACAAACCAAAGAAAACTGGAATACAGCTGCTGTGAATATGCTAGTTTCTCTGATAACTTTGAGTGTGAGTAAACAATGCAAACACATTACTGCATTTTAATGAATTGCATGAACTGCAGTAGTCATCCATGTATGCTTCTATTTAACTTACTTGTAAAGGAAGGTATTGTCTTGGACTAACTTCGTCGTGTTTCAATAGTTATTAAAGGTTTAAGTTAACTCATGTACTATAAAACTATAGTACATATATTAATGTAAACAGGCCAAAAATACATGCCAATTTAATGGATTGTGAAGAATTCAATCTTTAGATCACATGGTCCTGCCTTTCAAAAAAAATAATGTTTTTAAAAAACAGTGAAATATTTCACTACTTCAGAAGAATCTACTCTGTGGATACCTCAAAACTGTAATTAATGTGAAGACTTTGGATTTTCTGTGAATGGGTGGTGCCCTAGGCATTTGGCATCCATTAAATCGTTCGTCTGCAGCCTAAATTCAGGCTGCCAGAAATCCCTTCTGCCCTCAAGTCAGCAAACATTTAGGGTTCTCTCAGGAAGGACCTGAGGGCACCCACAAGAAATAATCTCCAGACTTTTTCTTTCCTTTTTTTTTTTTTTTTTCACCTTACTTGATGTCACTGAAATGGCAAATAGCTGGAGGCTGCACAAAAATGTTGGTGCTTAAAGATTGATTATATCCCAAATCCCCATTTCTATCCAAGAATACCAGCAGGACTGCCCCAGAGCTAGCCTTTGGGGTGATTCAGTAAACAAGCAAGGTAGATGGGCAGCTCTGCAGGCCTTCAGGCTACCCTTAGTTACTTCAGGCTACCCTTATGTTACTCTACATAGTAACATAGACAAAGCATCTGGGACTCTGAATGTGATCACTGAAGCAACCTGTACTTTCAGAGCTGATGCTTCAGGCTCTTGGCACAACACTCATTTCTTGCTAAACAGCCATTTCACACTTTCAAAGTCTTCAGAAACTGTACACTGAAAAGCCTGCTCAGCTATGAGCTACAGTGGAGATGTGAACATGTTGTGTGTCAGTGGGGTAGCACTGAGGAGTGTTTCAAAGGAAAAAATAACCAATCCAGGAACAGCATATGGGAGACCATGCCACAGAGTATAAGGCTGAATGAGAAAAGTTCTGATCCTGTTGTCCTTTACTGTTGGTATGTATGCCTGGTATTGTCTTTAATTTTGATTTACATTTTTCTTGCAATCTTTTACTTCCATTACAAAACGAACCAAATTACTGTCTCAGTATTATTCTCTTGTGTCTTTAAGAAGATATGTAAGTGAAGAAAAACTGTATAGCTTTGCCCCAGTGGTAGCTTTATCACTGTTTAACTGAATCTTCTGTATTTGGTCTCATTAACATGCAATGTATGTAAAAGATATTCAGTATATAATAGATTTAATGGTTTATTTCTTAATGGAGATACTAGTTTATGGACTTATAAATATAGTATCATTTGTTGGATAGTGTGGAGAACAAGTTTATCAGCTCATTAAAATGTTGTTGATATAAACTGCAGTTACTGAAAGAGAAGACATTGTTATACACCTCATCATTCAGCTAAAGGTTTCTACCCATTTGCAGTAATTCAAAATGCCAAATTACAGGAGTTTAACTAGTTCTTGGTGTCCTAGATAAGTTCAGGCTTGGATAATATTTTGAATACTTAAAGGTCTCATTCTATTTTTCTCATCAGGAGTTTCATGGCATCAAGATGCTGTTCAAAAGCAAAAAGCAGTGATAATGTTATCAAGTGGCACGTGATGAGAGATATAGGCAGAGACAAATTAAGCCCACACACTTTGAAATTTAAAAATCACATTTGGCAAACCTCATAAGAACATTTTTGTGAATAACATTTCCCACTAATTCATTGTGAAGAGCCTTAGAAGTATATTAGGCTAAAACAGTTCTGCATAGTGATTCTGTTTCAACAAGACTATTACTTAAAATCTTTGCCAAGTATATAATATTATAAATAGAAAACCCCTTTAAATTCTGTGTTAGGGTTTATGAATGTATGAAGTAAGGAAATTAAATTATCAGGGCTTATATGGAACCATGAGACATAAATGAAGGGATGACTATAAAGCATCAGACCACAGCTTTTAGGTATCTTCCTTAATAGGAATGAAGATTACCCCTTTCCTCCCTGTGTAGTACCACATCTATACAAGACTTCAGATAGCCTCATTCCAAATAGCTACTATTAATGTCTGTTTTCTTTCAGTCTAAGTGCTGGATTCTATGTGCTTGTGAATTCTAATCTTTGTTACCTGTAAAGAAAGATACGTGTACATAGGAACTTATTTAAATTTGTGCAGCCTTAAAGTCTCTTCCAATTAAGATTTATAGGACTTTCCATCAAACATTGAATCTTGTTCCTAGCTACCCTGAAGAGCTAGAAATAGTGAGTTTTGTTTTCTTTTCCCAATGTGTATCCAGTTAAAAACTTTCATTTGACTTATATTTAACCACTGAATTACCATGCTTGTTACAATGTGCACCCCTGAGAAAATGGGCAAATTTACAGGATACATATTCTGTACTCAGAATAGAAATTACGCCATGGACAAAAGACAGTTTTTTTAGCAATCTGCATACATTATCATCACATGGGCTTGGCTATGCTTTAGCATATATAAGTTGGAATTTCTGTTTTTAGAAATTGGAAATCATGATGGTCCTTTATTTTTTACCTAAAATTATGTGAATAGATTGTTGAGAGATTTTTGAAAAAGCAAAGATCCCATGGCTTGTTGCAGCTGAGCAAACCAAGCTACCAGGACGACTATGAGAAGTTCCCATGACAGTGTTCCCACATTGCCCAACTGAGGAATTTAGAAAAATATTGTTGCCAGCAGCTGGCTTCAAGAATGGGATCTAAATGACTGCTAATGTCCTCTTTAATATCTTCATTGATGATCTGGACGAGGGCATTGAGTGCACCCTCAGTAAGTTTGCAGATGACACCAAGTTAGGTGCGTGTGTCAATCTGCTCGAGGGTAGGAAAGCTCTGCAGGAGGATCTGGATAGGCTGCACCGATGGGCTGAGGTCAACTGCATGAAGTTTAACAAGGCCAAGTGCCGGGTCCTGCACCTGGGGCGCAATAACCCCAAGCAGAGCTACAGACTGGGAGAGGAATGGTTGGAAAGCTGCCAGGCAGAGAAGGACCTGGGAGTGATGGTTGATAGTCGGCTGAATATGAGCCAGCAGTGTGCTCAGGTGGCCAAGAAGGCCAACGGCATCCTGGCTTGTATTAGGAACAGCGTGACCAGCAGGGCTAGGGAGGTGATCGTCCCCCTGTACTCAGCTCTGGTGAGGCCGCACCTCGAGTACTGTGTTCAGTTTTGGGCCCCTCGCTACAAGAAGGACATCGAGGTGCTTGAGCGGGTGCAGAGAAGGGCGACGAAGCTGGTGAGGGGCCTGGAGAACAAGTCCTACGAGGAGCGGCTGAGGGAGCTGGGCTTGTTCAGCCTGGAGAAGAGGAGGCTCAGGGGTGACCTTATCGCTCTTTTTAGGTACCTCAAGGGAGGCTGTAGCGAGGTGGGGGTTGGCCTGTTCTCCCATGTGCCTGGTGACAGGACGAGGGGGAATGGGTTTAAGTTGAGCCAGGGGAGTTTTAGTTTAGATGTTAGGAAGAACTTCTTCACTGAAAGGGTTGTGAGGCACTGGAACAGGCTGCCCAGGGAAGTGGTGGAGTCACCATCCCTGGAAGTCTTCAAAAGACGTTTAGATGTAGAGCTTAGGGATATGGTTTAGTGGAGGGCTGTTAGCGTTAGGTTGGAGGTTGGACTCGATGACCTTGAGGTCTCTTCCAACCTAGGAAATTCTGTGATTCTGTGATTCTGTGATTCTGTGATTCTGTGATTCTAATCACAAGGGGGTTGTTTTCTTGCAGGTGGGGTTGTTTTCTTACAGTTGTTTGTCTGAGTGCTTTTGACCAATAATCTTGTGTGAGACACTATCAGCCCCTGTTAAGTTTGCTATAAAAATCAGGCTATTCGGGTAATAAGGGAGAGCATGATCTGACCATACTAATGTCTGTCATGTTTTCGGCCATTCTTCTTGCAACAATAGATCAAGCATATTTCCAAAAATGTTATGTATGTGAAACTAACCCATAAAATCTGATATTCCTTTCTACCACTAATATATTCTGAAAGTAAATGCATTTACTTTCAACCTGAAACGTTTCAATTCAGATTTCACTCAAATCAAGTATTCAGAGAGGGAATTCTACCAGGTTCAAATGAATTTGTTTAAGATGGGTTCTAATCTTTTGTTCAATTTTTTACAGATATTTTATCCACTGAATACACTATTAGAAGTGTCAGCAGAAACAAAAACAAATGGATTTTCTGCAAATATGTAATAAAATAAATATAAAAAAAATAAAAATAGATGGGAATTTCAAAACAGAAAATACCTGTACCATAATTTATGTTCATTGAATCAGAAAGAGACACATCAAACACAAGGTTTTGTCCAACTAAAGCAGTTTGAACTTTGGCTAGAAAACACTTTTGGTAACTTACTCATGTATAAAGGATAGATACCATCATGCTTAGGTCATTGATTTGTTTGTTAAAAGTTATAGGCTTAATGCCTTGTTTACTACACATTGTCATTTTAATCTTGGTAAAATCATCTGATTTCAATATCTTTTCTTAGCCTCAATAAGTCACCTGATTTCTCCTTCTTGTCTCACTTTACCACACCAGAAAACAGACTAATGCTTACCTTCTTATTTAACTAAAGCTGAAGTTTAAATGACTTTGAACAGAATCTTATTTTGCTGTTGTCACGAAAGAGTAATGTTTGGCTGAGAGCTCTTTAAGATTGGCTGACTTTCATTGTTTGCTTTTATAGCTTCTCGCAGTCTGGTGCCCTAAATTTGCTAGCATGGAGAAAATGGAAAAGTCAATACATTTTCTCATTTAAATTTTATGCTTATTTTGTAATAGGATGAAAACCTACACTTTTTTGGAAAACTTGATTTACCTTCGGAAACTGAAACACAATGTGACATATTAACATTGCTATACACGTGAGGCAGATTACTCCTGCTCCTCATACAGGTGATCCTGATTTCTGATGAAAGTTTCATTTCAACCAAATTGATATTTTTCCAGTAGAAGAGTCAAAGAAGAGCAGTGAGAGGGTTTTTGTTGGTTTGTTTTGTTTCTAAGAAATTATTCCTTATGGGACTATTGAAATAAAGGTTACAACAATAAAGATATGAAATTGGATTTCTCATGGTGAGTAATTTTAAATATCAAATACATTCAAATAAGATTATTATCAAGATTATTATCTTTGAGGAGATATAGAAAGAAATATACTTTCTGTTAGGTCCTATGTTTAGGTGTATTTAGCAAAACTTTCTCAATGAGAAAAAAAAAAAATTTACTATTTCCTATAGAAAAATAAGCCAATATATTTTTTTTCCTAAAGTATTTGATTCAATTTAAGAACAGGCTAACCTTTATTATGCCACAATGCCTAAAAAACTCTATTGTTATCAACTACTAAGTTGACGTTGCCCAGAGTTTAAATTTTTCTAGCCTTTTTTTTGAGGAAAATGCTTGGAGTTACATGTGAGATTTTTAAGTTCATACGAAATGGATATTTGTGTTTTCTCACTGTCTGCAATAAAAATAGTATAAATTATCATCTTTCTAAAAGATGAATGCGGTTGTTGTTTGTTTGTTTGTTTGTTTGTTTTTCCAATTTCCAAATTAATATGTTTAATTTTTGAACATCTTTGACTCATGATGTCAAGATCTTACTTCAAAAGGCTGGTACCTGTCTTTTTGTAACAAAGTGAAAATCAAAATGAGAAACAGAAGGAAATGGAAAAGAAGAGGTGAAAGAGACAGTTAAATTTTGGATAAGGATCTTTAAACTATCAATGTAGTAAGTTCAGACAAAAGTGGTGAGTGGGTAGAAGAGACTTATATGGACTTCTTAGTGCACTTTGACGGGAAATTAATACCTTTATATCTGCTCATCTATCATGCATTCACCTTTATCTGATGGCATGTCCTTAGAAAACAGTGACATTTGCAAAAAGTTCAATTAAAGTTACCATGTTCTGTATAATGCTGCAAACTCTGTGTATGAAAAAAAAAATAACAAATTGCACAGCATGGGTATCTCTTCTTTTCAAGCAGCATGTAGGATCAAGGCAGTTTCATGTAATCCCCTTGGGTCTTATCACTGGTCACCAGAGAGAAAAGATCAGTACCTCCCCATTTGCTCCTCCTCATGAGGAAGCTGTAGCCTGTGATAACGTTGCCAGTCTCCTCTTCTCTAGGCTGAACAAACCAAGTGACCTCAGCTGTTCCTTGTAAGTCTTTCCCTCTAGATCCTTCATTATCTTTGTTGCCATCTTTTGGATGCTTTATAATATTTCTTATATTTCAGTGCCCAAAACTACACACAGTACTTGAGGTGAAGCCACACCAGTGCAGAGAAGAGTAGGACAATCACTTCCCTCAACTAGCTACCAATGCTGTGCTTGATGTACCCCAGGATACAACTGGTCCTTTTGACTGCCAGGGCACACTGGTGACTCATACTCAACTTGCCATTGACCAAAAACCCCAGATCCCTTTCCATGTGGCTGTTCTCCAGCCTCTTGTTTCTCAGTCTGTGCATATAGCTAGGATTGCCTTTTCCTAGGTGCAGAATCCAGCAGTTACTCTTGTTAAGCTACATATATTGGTCCAGCCCTCTAATTTGTCAAGATCTTCATACAAGGCCTGTCTGCCCTCAAGGTAGTCAACAGCTCCTTCTAATTTAGTGTCTCATGCAAATTTCTTTAGTATACGTTTGAGTCCCGCATCCAAGTAATTTTTTAAAATATTAAAGAGAACTGGCCCTAAAATGGAACCCTTCTAATGACTAATAGGTAGGTTTGCCTGCCAGTCGAAGTAGAAACCTGCTTCCGTATTCCTCTGCCTCTTAAGTCACTACCTTCACCTAGGTAGGGGATCTTTCATTTCTTGCATTTTGGCAGGCTGATGCATCTGTCTCAGGGGTGGCATAGTATGATTCCACTAATCTTCTTCTCGGATTGTCTGATGCTCCTCAGCCTGCCCACCTCCGCCCAAAGCTCTGTTACAAGGCTGAAGTAGTTTTTCTACCTGGGAACACCTCCCACAGGCGTATTCAGTGCTGCCATCAGACACTGAAAACTCAGGCAGAGGCTGCAGCTTGAGACCTGGATTGCTGCCATGTTCCTGGGCATCTGTTTCAGTTCCTGTGGATGAAGCGGTAAAAGCGAATACAAAGGACATAGTTTTCTGCTCCTTTACTGGAACCCTTGTGAGCAGGTTACAACTGCTCTTTGAAGTGGCAGAGTAGCCTGCATGCCCTTCTTGAGCAAACTGCTGTGCCTTGCCCTGATCATTTGCACCAAGGGTTGCCTTGTGTAGTGTGGGGTTGCTACTATTGCGCATGACCCTGCTCTGTAGCTCCTCTCATGAAAGCTGCTAGCTCCTGGTGGCTCTCTGCACTCCTCTGGAGTTTCCATGGCTCAGGTAACCACCATGTACACCATGATCCCAGCTCCCTTGTGGAATGCACCATCACCAGAGCTGATTGCTTCAACAAGTGATGAGTGATATAGGTAAAGACTTTGTTCATGTTACACTCCATCACTCCATGAACAGAAAACACAGCATAGCATTACAGTCTGACTGTTGACTGTATTAATCTGACTAAGGGAATATAATGGAAACTAAAGCATGAGACATCGAACTAAAAATCCAAGGAGACACAGCTATAGAACTCCTAGATTGAAGTATTTTCATATTCAGTACTTTATGAAAGACTTGGAAAGCCTTCCATGAGAGGAAGAGAGAAAAAAAAAAAAAAAAAAAAAAAGGAAGGGGAAAATTTTGAACATAAAAAAAAATATTATCACTTCTTACTTTTGAACATTAAAAAAAAAAAGTTTTTAAACTTTTTAAAGTTTTTAAACTTTTTAAAACTTTTTAAAGTTTTTTTAAACTTTTTTTTATGTTCAAAAGTAAGAAGTGACAATATTTCTTGACTGTACTTTAAGAGTATACGTAAAGACATGAACAGGACTTTTTTTTTTTCTTTTCTTATTGTTCTTTTGTTCTTCAGGGGGCACATATCCAGGTCTTTTGGTAAGAAAAAAGTCCATAGTATGTAATTGTTAGTATATTTATTACAGAATCTTTATAACTTTCTCAGACATGCTTGATTCTTGAGGAAGCTTCTGGTCAGATTGAGCACACTAAATTACAAGAGATTTTGAACTTAGTTATGCATTCCATGGGGAAACAATACGGAAAAGATGATTGAGAATCACAATCTGAAAAACCGATTTCACAAAGAAAGTTTTCAAAGTTTCTGTTTTATAGGTATCACATCTTTCTTCAATCAACCTCAGTCAATTGCAATCAACTGTTCTCCATCTATGCAGAAGATAAAAATTGTGGGTTGTTGGATATAAAATTGGTATTACAGATTGGTATATCATGCATATATTTTCAATCTTTTGGCTATCCAGTCTTTCCAAAACTTGATATAGATGTGTTCAGTAACACTACAGACATATGAACTGTCACATATTACATGTAATACTTGAAACACTGCCTCATGACTCACACTGCCATTCACAACAAAGAATATACCTAATAAATTAATGCACTGCTACACCTTTACTCCTGCTGGTAACTTGACTGGCAGTTGGCAGTAATGGCCACCTGGCTTGTCAGAGTGGACAGCATCCACAGGGGTGGGCATCTACCAGAATATATCATCTACCAGGCCTAAAAATATCCTTCTTATTGGCAGACATTTCAATATTAGCTTTGAAATGCTCTGCCCCTGCTCATGTGACATAGTGCTATCTAAAGTAAGAAGAGGTAGAAATATGAGATATTTTCAGGTAGAATTAGAGGTGATCTCTGTGGGGTTCTACAGCAATAAGAGGTATCTCATACAGGTGCTACAGAGGTGGTTAGCAGAGGAGGATCATCTATAAGTGATCTTTTATCCTGTTCAGTTGGTGAACACAGTAAGAACCATTTATATTAAAAAGCATTTGCTGGACTGAATTCTTACTAGCCAGGAGTCAAAAGAGGAGTAAGAGCAGCTGAGCAGGTAAATGGATCAACACAGATATGACTTTAAAAGCTGTGAGCTCTAATATGAGTTAAATCAATAGTGAGTAGGTGCATGCTGACTGTGCATGTCTGGAGTGGAGATTACAAGCTGGAGTGAGTACCAATCCCTGCACAGTAGTATAACATAACATTAGAAAAAATGCTCAATAGAAAGTACGTACTTTAATTGTTTCAAATAATTACTTCAATGTAGTACCTATTGCTCCATATTATAATTCATAACTTTATGCAATGTTAAAAACCCTACATCATGAATTAGAAATAATGCTTACACCAGCAATTAAAGCATACCTCTAATCCATGAAACATAAGACTTACACCTGATTGGCATGAAGAAATTAAAACTCAAACCCTGAAGAAAACTACTAATCAGACACTGAGACACAGTGAACTAGCCAAATCTCTCACAATGAGAGGGAGACCAAGCAAGCTAACCATCAAGATCACACCTCCTTCTCTACAGAAGATAAGAACTGTCCAGTGACATGATCTAGCATCATTTCAGCAACTACAAATGAATTACATAGAAGACAATATAGATTTTTCTGCATGATTTTGTATATGACTCCAGTATGACTACTATTTAGCTGGTTTTGCCATTTGTTAAGATAAACAGTGATTTTTTTTCCCTGTATAGAATATTTCTTCTTTATTAAGTCTCTATATAGATACCTCAGATAGTTTTTCCAAGTGGACTGGTTTTGTGAAGTTATATAGGTAGTGATCAATAGGTTGTTGCCTTGGGTAACAGCGCAAAATGGAAAGAAATAGCAATTTGGGATGCCACAAAAAACACAGATAAAGATCATATAGAGTGTACATTTTTAACCTTCAACCCAGAGAAAGGTATATGGAAAATGAACTATGACAAAAGCTGTAAAAAATCTGCTCACGAGAAAATTATAATCCATGATTTTTTTTATATATATAGCATAATATTAGTGTAACATTTTTCTTCTCTCACTCCTTCTCCCCATATTCAGTTCTCATAACTTGCAGTGAGTTTAAAATTAGACAATCTCCTAAAGTCAGAGAAAGTGTTATTGCATTTGATCTACAAAGCATCCAGCATGCTTCAGAGTGTTATATAAATAACATGGAGGTCTAATTCTGTGCTCATCCTCTCAAGAGGTGTCAGAAGTAGCAGGAGATGATTTTAAAGTTATTTTTATGCAGCTCAGATTTTGCTTTGACTTAGACCAGATGTCGTGTTTTAACGTTCTTGTTTTTTTTTTTCTAATAAGTTGGATGTCTACTGGTTTGAAAGTTAAGTTAATCTCCTTGCTGTTCTCTACATGAAGGAGTGCTATGGAAAGAACTGCGCAAGTACAGTGTAGTCTCTGCACTGGGTGAATCTTATGCTAAAACATCTGTAACCCATTGGAGTGATTTAGATGGGGAGAGCTATAAGAGGCCAGGTAGTCCTTCAAAGACCCAGACGGGCAGCTGTCCCTGTTTACCAAGACAAATAGGTGCCAGAGATAAGAAACCACATGAGGGCCTGTTTTCCAGCTGGCAGATTTAAAAGGCTTCCATGTCAGAAAAGAGAATTCATGCAGCAAGTAGCTTATTACCTAGAGGATGTTTCCTCTTCAAAGAAGGACTGAAGAGACTAGCTGCCTGATTTGAAAGTTGCTAGGAAATGTTTTATTTTTGTCTTCTCTATAGAGTGGATGGGATTGCTCTCCTAGTCTGATGGCTAATAGAAGTTATGTATGAATTCTGTAGCTAAATTGTTCAGGTACTCATACCAGGTTTTGACCTGTGAACAAATACTGCACCACAAAGGTTTAAATCAACATGTTTTAACTCAAAGAAGATTAGTCACAGAGGACAGTTTTCTTCTTGGTTTGCTACTTTTGCTGAATTTTTCTTACAGACAATAAAAATAAAGCCGGTCAGGGCTCTGAATATCGAAGTAAGGTTAGTGTAGCCAGCCACTGAAGACCTTTCTCTCTCTTACTTCTAAAGTATGTCATTAGATGACTTGTCACCTTCACCTTTTGAATACCTTTCTCTGTATAAGCTGCTCTAACAGAAGTGATGTTAAATAATATATTAATATTAAAAGCACAATGAGTTTTTACCTCGATGACCCTTCCAAACAGTAGTCTGGAAAATTCATAGAATATCTTAATTTCTGTCTAAAGAATAATAGAGTTTAGACAAATCAACATCAAAAGATTATGAATATAGGCTGGAGTAAGAAGAGGTATTTACAATCTATTTTAATATTCCATATAGTCCACACTAGAACTGTGGCTTTTGCGTTTTATTATTTTAGGGGAAATAGTTTTGGAAACATTAGTCTTACTGCAGTGTCACAGTGATAATAGAAAACACCAAAGCACTTACGTTTTAACAGAAATATATTTTGTTAAATGTATTGTTTCTTTATTGGTTCAATCATCTGGATGGATTGAACTATATAAGGTTGTTAAATCCGAAAATGAAAGATGAGGTGTGTTTCTTTCATCTTGCAAACATTTGTTATGGGCCTTTTTTGTAGAAAACATTTCAAAGGAGAAAATACATTATCCCCTCTTTTGTTTTATGTGGCAACTTGAATAAATCTGTTACTTTCCTTAGCAAAAAGATCCAATAAGTTTTATATTAGAAATATGGCTATTTGCCATGCTGGATTGGATTTGTAGCTCATTACTTTATTGTGTTACCTCCAACAGCAGAAAATACTTAAAGGTTACAAGAAGTACAAAGAGAGTAAAAGAACCTGACAGTCCATGGAAATCAGCAACATATTCTATATGATTTTATTCAATTTAACATCGTTTCTTAATTTATAAGTCTTCTCATTTATGAACAATACCAAGTCATAAAGCCAGGTGCAACAATATTTGTCTCTCTCTTCACAAGCCTATAAAAGGGATGACAAGTGGAACTTCTGCTTACATTTGTGTGTTTGCACAATTGGAATTCATTGCTCTGAACAACTAAAAATGTATGGTACAGACCTCTATGCATACTCCACTCTACCAAACTTATCTATGAATATGAATATGAATATATGTATATATGTATATGAATATATAAACTTCATTCTTTTTGCCCATTTCAATAGGAATATACCATTAATTCTGATGTGAAGTTATGTCATTAGTATTGTCTTCTAGCATTTAAACCAAACTTTTGACAGAGGAAATACACTCTGAGAGCCATTTTGTTCTGACTGAACTGTTCTCTTCTCATATATCACCTGACAGACAGCAAAACCCTTCTGTTCCCCAAATTTTCTTTGGCAATATGCCTCTTGATTTTCTTCCTTCGTAGTCACACATATGTGCTGCTTCCTATTGGTGTGGATCTCAGTTATCTCACATGTCTTTCAAATTCTCTCTGTAAATGATTCTGTCTTTTGATCTTTCCTCCTTATGATCTGATTCCTTATTGTCTCCATTATCTCTTCTCTCCACCAGGGTTTTGTGATTTATTTATTTATTTATTTATTTACTTTCCTTTTAGTCCTACCAATTTAGTCCACAAAATTTGCTCTTGAACTACCTCTTCCTTTGCCATGCTTTCATGGTCAATATCTAGGTCCAAAAGCCTGTGCTCCATATATTTTCCTGCAGCCTTATATCCTGTATATCTTTAAATGTCAATGAGTTCCGCAATCATTTTTAGCTTCACCTTTATATCCTGAATCTTTATTTTGCTAAGCTTTGCTAGATGATACTAAAAATACAAGAAGCTTGCATGTTGGCTCTGAATAGGTACTTTCATATCATGCTGATTCTTTCCATCAATTTCTTTCTGTTGCCTTTTCTCCTCCTTAGGTCACTGCCAGAACTGTCTGTGGACATCATCACCTTCCCTTTCTAGCAGATATCTTTGAAGATAAAAGACTCCAATTTGAAAAACTACCCTCTGACACTCTGCTTTAAGTACTCTTTTCACCACTTCACATACCTGCATACATGTAACTGCAGTATTGTACTTAAACAGAAATTTTCTTCTTGACCAGACTTGTAGTCATTTGATGGCCCAGACTCTGAGTCCTGATTCTTTTTATCTGAAAAATTTAAACATAGTATAAAAATTTTTATACTATTCATTAAGATGACTACTAACAATAGCCATAATAACTAACCATTTAATAACAATATATTAAACTTCCCTAATGGAATTGGTCAAGGAATAAACAAGCATGCTTAGAGTGAATTTGGAAATGAACAGTGCTCAGCATTTGGTTTATTTTTGGTTTGAAATATTTATGCAATTTCAAGGTAACTTAAAAATAATAATAATAATAAATCCTGAGTACTTTGTGATTCTTCACCTAAAGAGTTTTTATCCAGTAATTTTGTTATCTAATTTAATATATAATTTTGATATATAACTTGAGATCAATGGACACACTAACTGGAAAAGATTTCACACAACACCTTTCAGGACTGCATTCTTATTTTTTTATGTATCCTCAGTTAAAAACAAACAAACAAAAATAACAAAACTTAGATTAAACATATTAGCAAAGTTTAACTTAACTTCAGAGCTTTAACCATCATTTTTCATTTGGTTCTCCTTTAAACATGGCAGATCTCTCTTGAAATATAAAAGAGTCCATCGATCATTTGTTACGCATAATGCTAATACATAAACTGATATTGGAAAACCTGGCATTCTCCACTGTCTTACCTGAAACAGTTCTGTTACTGCAGGCAGTACTGTTTAAAGAGTAAGACTCAAATGACAGTGTTTTGTTTTAAGCCCAGAAAGCAGTTCAGCACCACTTGCTCACTTCCCCTACAGTGGGATGGGGGAGAGAATCAGAAAGGATAAAGTGCAAGAACTCATGTCTCGAGATGAAGACAGTTCCTATGTAAAGTAAAAGCCATGCAAGTGAGCAAGCAAAACAAGGAATTCATTTGCTGCTTCCTATTGTCAGGCAGGTGTTCAACCACTTCCAGGAAAGCAAGGCTCATCACGTGTGATGACTTCTTGACAAACACTGTCATGCTGAACACCCCCCACCCTTCCTCCTTCTTTATCCCAGCTTTTATTTCTGAACATGATGTCATATGGTATGGAATATCTCTTTGGTCAGTCTGGGTAAGCTGTCCTGGCTGTGTTCCCGCCTAGCTTTTTGTGCAACCCCACTGGCCAGGCAGCACAAGAAACATAAAAGTCCTTGACTCTGTGTAAGCACTGCCCAGCTGCAACTAAAACTTTGTGTGTTAACACTATTTTCATCCTAAATCCAATAAAGAGCATCATATAAATCATAGAAGCTTATATGAAGAAAATTAGCACTACCGCATCCGAGACCATGACAACCAGTTTTTATACAAAGCTTCAGAAAGTAAAGTTCCATACAAGTGAAAGGATGGTATGTATATACATGTACACATCTGTTTCTCTGTGGCAGATTTTGGTTAGCTAAATTTCCTAGACTTTAAGTAATGCTAGAGATCCATTAAAATACTAATCTCCTTTATGTATAGCATAAAAGAGTGAAAAAGTAAACTTTCTGGAAACGTTACACTTACTGAAGAGATCTCTACATCAAAGTTTCTAGATTTTTATTGTCATATTTTTTGTCTTTCAAAAAAAAAAATCTGTCTGGGATGTGGTCATTTTCAAACAGAAGGAATAGACTAATTAAGTGATAAAAACAGCCATGTACAAATGGCCAGATCCTGAACCTGGCAAAATCAAAGAATTTCTCTCCATTGTTCTTCCACTTCGTGAAGAGTTACCAGGCACCCACAGTGCAAAAAGACGGGATAATAAGAAGACAGAATGCTTTATTTTCTTAGCTACCTAAGTGCAACATGTAATATTTACATGTATAAAGATTTTCTGGGAAGGGGAAGATAGTAGTTAAGTTCTCAGAGTCACTTTAATTTCACCTATATCTCTCCTTCCCCTTATTTTAGTTCTATGGATATTTATGAAATCTAAGAATAATGGCATCTGTTTAGAAAAAGAAAACAGTTCTGAGTGAAGAACATTTTAAGTAGGAATGTAGTTATAAGGTATTATACTTTGCAACAACATTATTACACTTTGCAACATCAGGTAAATTTTGTTTTTGAAAAACTAATTTTGAAGCAAGTATCCTGTACATTACTAACACAATAAATGCAGATATAAGCATGGGGTACTATTAATTCCTTTTGTAATTTGTTTTTACCTTTTCATTTGACCGTTGCTCTAGTATATGTGTAGATCTATTCATTTCAGAGGCATTATACAAGGCTGTAATTCACCTCAGGATTTCATTCATACTTTCTCTATCCGTCAATGTATGTCTTGCCTGCTAATTAGAAATAAGGTAGAAATGCTGGGAACTAAAGTCTTTTTGTCAATTACAGGAATTCATTATCAATAAATGTGCTCAGCAGAATTATTTAGCTTTCTGTAAGATGTGTAGTTGGTAATGATTCCTTCACACCAGAAGAATACATTAAATGCATAAAAGACCTTGTTTGAGACAGGTCCTTTCAGTGACACTGAATCACATGAAAGGAGCTTTCATGCCTTTTGGCATAAAAAACTGCAACAGTTTTACCTCTCCTCTGAAATGTACATTCTTATCTCCTTTGCAATTACAATTACCTTGGCATGTTTTTTTCTGTCATATAGCAGTCTCATGCTGAATAGGAAGAGGATAGATATCAAAGGAAAGATACTGATTTTGACACTAGAAAGAGAAAAAATACTCCTGACAGTATGGCAAAGATCAGTGATATTCCAATGTTAGTAGTCACTTGACTGATTAAATTGAATTGTTAAATCTTCAAACCTCCAAATTAAAAGCAAATAAATAAATAAATAAATACCGAAATTAGTTTAAGTTATGAGAAATAACTGAGCTTTGTACTAAAAGCCATAATGTTACTTTTCACAAACAATGTTTAAGGTCTTTATTTCCCTGTGCTGCCTATCTATTCCAACACCTTCATGTCTATTGTTCTGTTAAACATTTGCTCAGGTACAAATTAAGAGCACATTCATACCAGCACAGAGCAAATGTGAGGACAAAAAAAGCATACCATATAGCCAATTTAAACGTCTTAATGTCTTGACTCTAAAACAAGGTGGTTTACTACCTGTAGTAGGATCCTGACAATAGAGCTTTTGGGCATCAAAATAGCCAATGAACTGTATTTCTACTTTTCAGGCATGATGTTAAACAAGCAAACAAACAAAAAGAAAGAAAAGAAAAAGATTTTAAAAATCCTTGTCTTTGTATCCACTTCAACTCAAAAGCCTCATCCAAATTTCATTAACTATCACAGACAAAGTCATCCCAAAAAGTCAAAGCTCCAGCTTTCTGCCTGATTTGGAGATAAAAATCTACCCATATTTTCACATGGTATTTGCTTAACATTTGCTTAAAATGTTCTTTCTTCCACTGAGAGAGAAGGTCAGAATTGAAATGTTGAGATGGGTTTGTTAAAGCTTTCATGAAGGAAACCTTAGTCTTATGCAAGGTCAGAAACAGAATTTTCTTTGCAAAAATCCTAGAAAAAATCTAGGTAAAACCATAGGCTTTGAAGGGAGGGCTATAAAAGGTTGTATTGTTGGGTTACAACAAAACTTTAGTTATGTCTTATTTGTACAATACAATTATTGGCCTAATATTAACTTTATAACTATCCTATATATATATACACATATACAATGTCATAATTAAGGAAATTGCAATTTAGCCCAGCCAGATTCACTATATATGCAAAGAGAGATTTATGGTCAAAGTGACAACAGATTAGTCAGAATAATGAAAACAGAATACTAAAATCTCAAACTACATAATACATGTAGGTCTATAAATACAATAGCAGAAGATGTTATGCACTTCTTTATCACAGACAGCACTATAGGACAAATCACATCTATATCTAAAACTATAACATGCCTTGAATAACACCATTTTTTAATTTATTTTTTTACTATAAGAAAATAATTACAAAGGATTAAGTGTGATTAAGAGCCATATCAGTAAATCTAGCTCAATCTTCAGTCTAATAGTATATTTAAACTGCTTACTAGGAGAAGCCCAGGAGATAAAGATAGGGAAAAGAAAAGTTTAAACTTTGAAGTAGTAATTAAAAATCTGTTCCCTATACACACAGGTATCACAAACCTGATTCTCCCAGGACATCCCAGTCATTTTAATAATTTATTTGCTGTACCATCTCACAGAAGCCATGATCTTTCTGTCAGCACCTTGTTTTTGTAACAGCATGTTGTGGTTTAACCTGACAGGCAGCTAAGCACCACACAGCCATCCACTCTGCCCCACTCAATGGGACGTGAGAGAATTGAGAAATAAAAATACATAAATAAATAAATAAATAAATAAATAAATAAATAAATAAAGTAAAAGTGCATGGGTTGAGATGAAGACAGTTTAATAGGACAGAAAATGAAGAGAAAATATCAACAGCAAAAGAATATACAAAGCAAGTGACGCACACTGCAATTGCTCACCACCTGCTGACTGATGTCTAGCCCAGCCCTGAGCAGTGCCCCACCTGGCCTGCCACCCCGGTCTTACTGTTCAGCCTGAAACCTTACATTATGTAATATCACTTTGGCCAGTCCAGGTCAACTGCCCTGCTTCTGTCCCTTCCCAGCTCCTTGTGCACCACCAGCCTCCTCATAGGCAGGGCACAACAAGAAACAGGAAAGGCCTTGGCTCTGTGTAAGACCAGCTCCACAAGACTCAAACAAACATCAGTGAGACATCAGCATTCTCATCCCAAATCCAAAACCCAGCACCATACCAACTACTAGGAAGAAAACTAACTCTATCCTAGCCAAAACCAGGACACAGTGTCTGTGAAATATAATGAAGTATTGTTTTTGTGGAGAAGATTCCACACCATCAGGACGAGGGGGAATGGGCTTAAATTGCGCCAGGGGAGTTTTAGGTTGGATCTTAGGAAGAACTTTTTACCGAAAGGGTTGTTAGACATTGGAACGGGCTGCCCAGGGAAGTGGTGGAGTCACCATCCCTGGAAGTCTTTAAAAGACGTTTAGATGTAGAGCTTAGGGATATGGTTTATTGGGGACTGTTAGTGTTAGGTCAGAGGTTGGACTCGATGATCTTGAGGTCTCTTCCAACCTAGAAATTCTGTGATTCTGTGATCTAATTGTAGGCTTTTATATTGCAGAGTAAATGTGGACTAATTTCCCTAAATTCCTCTGAAAAAGCGGGAATCCTTCTGCAAAGAAGTATTCAGAGGTGATAAATTAGATTTCCCTGGGAGACGTTTTTTTTTCTGTTACGCTTATCAGATAATGAACACATTGACACATTGAACTATATAAGACAAACACTAAAACACATAGTACCTAGTGGTAGGCAATGAAAATACCTTTCCTAACAATAGGCATACATAAAAGTGGAGCTGCAGTGAGCCTCTTGGGACTGTCAATTTCAGTTCCTTCCCATCAGATGCAAACATGCCATGCCTTTAACATATTGATCAGCTCCATTTTATAACTAATTTGTATTTTTACTCTGTTACTTATAGAAGCTTACTACAGTCATAAGAAACGTTCTTTGTGCAAGTTTGTGGTGGTGAAAATATGGAAAAAGTGACCTCATTTAAAACATCTGTGGAGAAAGTGTTTGGAATATATTGAAATTAGAAAGCTAAATTTGTAGGGAAAGATTCTCTTTTATGTAATACACTACTGAAACAAAGTAATATTACTGAGCATTCTGAGAGTGTTCTTCTTACTGGGACAGGACTATTTCACTTAACTTTAGACATCTATTTCACTTAACTTTAACTTTTCACTTAACTTTAACTTTTCATCTATTTTACTTAACTTTAGACATCTAAAAATTTGACATTTATTCTTAGCTGGCCAGTATGCTCCTTCAGTCACTATAGAGGTTATGTAAAGCAAAAATAAGTTGCATTTTTGCCTTTTAAATGTCTCCATAGTATCAACTTATATGGAAAGTCTCTCTCTTTACAAAAGAACATATATCTCTATACAGGAAAAATATATGAAGAGCCTTGTAGGCGCTCTTAGAAACCTGACTTTCAAACAATTGAAGTTAGATAAACCGAATGCCATTATCATATACCAAGACAATAGTGTCTTGGGGCAGGGGAAGGAGAGGCAAATATAACACAACTATTAGTGGTTAAGAGAGGTTTCTCAGCACATACCACAATCTCATTCCCTACTGCAATCTTCTCTCCAATAGCTTCCCACAGACAGTGGAATTTATTCCTAGATTTTGGAGGTGAGTTAATCACTCTGGGAGACATAATTTCAATTAATCCAAATATTGTCCTTAGACAGCAAAACCACAAAAGTTTATCAGTGGGTATTGCAACATGTAACAGTATTGGTCCTGGTATACCAGCGCAGAAATTCACCTTTTTAGGTGTATATGCTGTAGTAATGTGAGAAAAATGCTGCAGATCCTTATTAAATGTAGATTCCTTATTAAAGAATGAGGTATCAGGGCCCTGACAGCACCAAGAGGCCCCAGTGGCTGACCAGCCTCCCATAGAGAGTCCCACCTACACCCCTGTGCAGCAGGGGCTGCAGGGTACCAGCTTGCATGCCATAAGGGGCAGCCCCTGTGCCCTATCCCAGACATCCTAAAAGGTTCATTGCTCGTTTGTCATTTAGGTAAAAAACTTTAAATGCATAGGTTCTATGACAAGACTGTGTTTATTCATACGATGCTCATTTCCTTTGTCTACATTAAAATGAAACATTTCTGCAGTCATCAAGACACTGCAAGATTTAAAAACCCCATGAGTATCACTCTGCTCAGAACTTTGTTCTGCACTTGAATCCCTTGGGCAGTAGCATAACATTTCACATAAATGTTTTGTTTATTTACTTAATATAGAAGTACTTAGCAAAATAGACATAAATACCTTTGTGGTGAAAAATCACTGTCTAAAATGCCCTCTGGGTGGCTAGTAATAATTGCAGTTAAGAAGAGAAGCTGATCTGGGGCTGGTGTGGCAGGCAGCAAGGGTCTCAGGAGCTTCACCTTGCATCTAACTGCCATTTTCATTCTTCAGGAATGAGTAAGTGAGTGTATGTGCTCCAGGGAGCCATCTGTAATGAAATACTCCTCTACAGAAATTAACGGAGTATATTGAAACTAGCCACTGGAAGCTAAAATACTAGGGACTGTCTGATATTCTTGGGAGTCCACTTGCAAAAATTATCAGTTTTGGACCTCAAGGATACCCAGTAAATGGGCTTATGGAAGGATTACCTTATGTATTGCATTTTCGTGCCTAAAGGCAATCCTGTCTCAGGATCTTTGCTTTCACGTGGGTCCCTACTAACTACACCAAAGCCATATAAAGACTGTACATCATGAAACAGCATCAGACTGCATGTAAGCAGAAATGAGTAAATGCTTCAACAGGTGCCTGGACATGTGACTCTTGGTTTATGATACATTAGTGATCACAAACAGACCTGAAGGCTATATCTATGCTAGTGAATAAAATATGACAATTCTTGGACACTAGAACCAATGAGCACCGCATGACCCATGTCTGTGCCGTTAAAATCTCATTACCTACAGCACAGAATAGTCATGTGCAAAATAACCTCATCAGTGGTAATTCCTGAACAGTGCTGAGGAACTGCTGGGGAACAGGTTAGTTGACCTAAAACAAAGCTGTACAAGGGAACATCCTAAGAAAATCAAAGTGGCCAACAAGCAACCTGCTGCAAGAGGGGCTCCTCACCAGGACCAAGATACAGAAATGGATCTGTCAGCTGCGTCTTTTATTTGCTGTGGAAAGGGGGAGTTAGCATGCAGGTGTGGATTAAAAGAAAGAGAGGTGAATTTGACAGTCTGAAATGCATATATCAATGCATCATAGTTCACAGTCATGGCCTGGAAAGAGATCTGCAGAGGTCGCCATCCAATGAACCATGAGTATGTGTTCATTTAAGTCAGACCACTGCACCAGTTCATGTGTGAATCTGTTTACTGGCATAAGTACTGGAGTATAACTGAGACTCTTGTAACAGCTGCCAAATATCAAGGAGAAACATCCACACCACTACTGTGAGCCCAGGAGGTGCTGTTATACTGAATGATGGAGACAGTTACATGGCAAAATGGCACTAGTTTCTATGTTGTGTTTTTTTTTTTTCTTAAGTTACAAAGCAAGCTGGAAATAAAATTCCTCTCCGTTTTTTTGCAGTGACCATTAAAATCCCTTTTCCATGAAGTGCAGAATATTTTAAAAACTGTTTATAAAGATGTGTTTAAAATTATGTATTTCCTGTTTCTTCCATGTACATGTAAGTTTTTGACTTCATTCAATTATTCATACTCATATTGATATTTGAATAAGTTCCTTGAATTTTATGACCTTTTAAACTCTCACTTTCTTTTTAATTAGTAGCATTAAACCGATCACTATGGGTGGAACACTTTTCACCATTCAGTCTAGTGAGTGCAAATAAAACAGCAAGTAATTAAAACTACTTTTCTAAAATACTTTGCAAATTTGGTATGGGTTATTTCTGCCCAGCAATGGAGAAGGGATAAAGTCTGTTGTTTTTATGAAGGAAGTTAAAAATCACAGAATTTATGTAAGGGAATTGCAATTACTTAGAAGAGAGAGAGAGATTAACTTTCTTATTTTTAAGAATGAGTACTTTGAACTATTTACTAGAGTTCAATCTTATACATGGCTATAAGAAACTTCCTATATATATTTTTCAGCTACTTAAGGGGATTGGAATTTTAAACAATAAATAAACTATTTACTATAAACCCATAAACCTACTATTTACTATAATAGAGTTATCTTGTCACCCACTTGACTTCCTACCTGACTTCTAGCAATATAATTCAACTGCTTCTGATTTATTATTAGCATCACTTCTGAATTGATTGTATATTGCTATAAACACATACACACACACACACACACACACATAACTACACCAATAAAAGGTTTAATTATATAAAAGAGTAATTTGGATATAGAACTTGGATCATTTTCAACAAATGTTTTGTTGTTGTTGCCATTGAAGCAATGGTTGTCCTGCAGTAATGCATAAGAGGTATTTCAGAGGTATTTAGATTTAATAAGATGTTAATATAATTAAGGCCTAATCCCCCCTCCCCTCCCTTGCTGAAATCAGTTACAAAGTTTTCAATGAATCCTGAGGCTCATGCTTCAGTTGGATCATGACTCCTGAATCTCTCAGTTTTCCTTCAGCACGAAAAGGAGAGGCAACTTTATCTCTTCAGTAAGTTCTTTCTTCCTCCCTCTTTTCTTCCCACTCTCTCTCCCATTCTCTCTCACCTTCGTGAATATTATTTATATTCTTTCTTTGAGATCAAGTACAATCTAAAAGACCTTGAACACAGAGCTAAGGCTGGCCTGAGTCACTCTTCTGATATACTGAAAAGACTGACTATATGTAAAGCTTATTCTTCTGTATTTCATGAATGAGTAGCTTGTCCACCACCAGCCCTCAGTGTGATACTTATAGGAATGTACAACCTAAGAAATAAGAAAGTAATCTGTGTTTTGTTTGTAAACCAGACAATTGCAGTATCAATACCAATTATGTTTTCTATTCTGAAATCTCAGTAGAAATTAATTTAATATTATTAAACAACAGAAGATAGATTATGCGCAAATATCCTATGTTATTGTGCTATGTTTGCACAGATGCAGACATAATTCAGGAACTTGAGAACTTGTTTCACTGATAGATTATTATTATTAATTATTATTCTTATTATTATTTCTGTAATGACATAAAGCCTATTATAGGACTTTACATGGCACTTGTATGAAACAAGTTATTCCATCAACTGGCAGTATATTTTTTGTGCAATACTAAACTGTCGTCTTTTTGTTGCTGTTTATCCTAGATAGTTTTATATGTTTTGGTCAGCAGAAATGAAAAGGCATTTTCTTTGTACAAAACAGGTTTCTCAAAACCATGCATATTCTCAGCTGTACTCTTTGGAGCTTCTGAGCACCTTAAGTGAATAAATCCAGTATGCGCACAGAATTTTGGTAATAATAAAGTGAAGTTTAGACTAGAAATTTCAAACAATACTTACCAAGTCTGAACTACATTGCTTAAAATACTGAACCTGAATAAACCAGTCTACACTTTCTCCTTGACCTGAGGAACCTGGAAACTGTAGTGAAGCCTCAGGACAAGAGTAAACCAGGTTGATACAGGAAAGCCAAGAATTATTGAGTCCCAGAAGAGCAGGACCAGAGGTCACAGAAGTTGACAGCCCATGGACTTGCTTCTGCAGCCATTAGTGGCATTATGAAATTCAAAAGGAAATCAAAAAATGTTTGGTTTGCAATCAACAACTGGAAGAAATAATTCTTTCCCATTTCAATATTATCTACAGGTTTACTTTCAAGCAATGTTGTTACCTGTATTATCATACTACCTAGAAATACAAACGAAGAATTAGTTCCCAGTCTGCTGTTCTGCACAGGCACAAGACATGGATGACACAGCCTATGCTCTTCATGACTGACACACATAGTGGTCAGGACAAAACAGTAAGTCATCTTACACTCACAGTCTAATATATAATTCCATGCAGTTAAACTGAGCTTGCAGAATTTCATACAAGTCAAATACCAACATCATATGCAAGAGGCTACTAAAAGTTTCTTATACTTATTTGAGATATATCCCAACTGCACTGAATCTCTAGCTATAGATAATTACTAGCAAATATGCTTGCAAAATTCTTGTGAATCAACAGATTTTAAAAGATGAGTGTATCCACTTCATAGCTTTTGAACTTGCAAGTAGCTTCACATCAACTTCTATCAATTATTTTTTGTTATACAATGGTTACAAAAGCAGCTGCCATTCATAATGTATGATATTTGACATTTTAAGGAATATAGAATTGTTATAGAAGTGTATCTGTAAAAGCTGAGTGGGTACTTTGCATTATGTCTTTTTCTACTAGCTAATAATTCTAATAAAGAATAAAAAGCATGCCAAAGCACAGAAATCATGTACCTCCCATGAAAATTATTTTAATTGGTGGAATTTTGACATGTACTCCCTGATAGCTAACTTTATTTCTAGATTTCTGTATTTATTTTTTGAAAGGATTACTCTTTTTTATCATCTTATTCCTTACAATCTCTTTCTTATTCAGTCAAGAGTTCAAAATAGGAAAATTCAAAATAAGGTACAATTCTGCATAAAGATTAAAAGATAAATGGAAATAACTTCTTAATAGTGAAGTATATGTAATGAAGTCTTCGTGCAATCTTTCAGTTCAGTTTTATTTATATCATTGTTATTTGTGCAAAGCACGGATAGGTTGCAGGATGTCATACAGGTGTACTAGCGAGAATATTTTGCAGTCATCCATTTCCTCAAAACTACTGACTGAAATGCATGTATTGTTTCCTGTGAAAACATCAGTAAAAGCAGATTCCCAGGTAACTGATGAGACCAAGTAAAAAGAGGTAAACCATGTTTACAAGTCATCTGCTCATCATCAGCATTTTACATGCACTGTCACAGTGTTACTCAGTACAGAAGCAAGCACAGAGGTCAACTGGAAAACAGGGAAAACAAGAAGCTGCACAATAAAAACAAAAAACAAACAACAACAACAAAAAAAAACACACAAAGAAAATGTGATTATTCATTTTAAGAAGTTCTTTGTGATTTTATTCTCAAGAGAAGTTGCTTTCTGTGTGTTCATGTGTGTACATGCATGTATATTTGCATATGTGTGTGAGGATGCTGCATCAGATCATCTGGCACACTGTACTCATATGTTAGGACAAAGTGGGAATGAAGCTATCACATGATCACAGCTGTTTTTCTTTGGCCTCTGTTCCAATCAGCTTTGCAAATTAAACAGTACTGGGTCACATGCCTCTGAGTGGAAAACTTTGAAGGAAAACAGTGGGGAACTTTCTGGATTGAAGGCACCGATTTCTGATCCAAGAAGATTTCTACTTGTTCTCAGTTGCCTAGCTTTTCCTTCATGCCATATTGGGAACTTAGATACCTAACATAGGCTGTGTATTCCCATCCAGTTAATGGTAACCAAAAGTTAGGTGTTAAAATTTGAAATTTTAATGAGCCCCAGTTCTGTGCTGGAGCAGGTCTCAAAAGGTCTTTGATATTTTAATATCAAACTGAGATTACCCTACAAACCTTATGCATAAAATAGGCTTCAAGATACATAGCACAATTAAAACCAAGAGATTTCATCATGTTTCTGTGATTTTTGTGAGTTTTGGCCTTCTGATAACTTAGGAAATTCTTATCAGGTGAGAATTAGGGATCCCTGTGGATGCCTAGCTATACTTTATCACACTGCTCTCTCACTCCCCACACCTTAAAGGAACATGGGGAAAAATACGATGAAAAATGGCTCAACTGTTGAGATAAGGACAAGGAGATCATTGGAATCACCAATTACCATCATGAGCAAAACAGAATCACTTTAGGGAGATTAATTTAACTTATTACCTATCACTAACAGACTAGAGCAGTGAAAAATTAAAAGCAAAGAACATCTTCCCTCCATCCACCATCCTCTACCTCCTCCCCCTGAGTGGTGCAGGGGAACAGGCAATCAGGGCTGCAGTCAGTCTCTAACACTTCATCTCCACCACTCCTTCTCGGTCCCTCTCTGCCCCCGCTCCCCATGGGGTTCCTCCCATGGGATGCCATCCTTCCCGAACTGAGCCTGTGGGGGCTGTCCACAGGCAGCAGCTCTTCAAGAACTGCTCCCACATGGCTCCATACCACGGGGTCCATCCCCCACGAGCAAACTGCTCCAGCACAGGTCCCCAAAGTGTGGCAGCTCCCCCCAGACCCCTTGCTGCTGTGTGGGCTTGTCTCTACAGGCTGCAGCTCCGGCCCGGGCCCTGCTCCAGCGGGGGCTCTCCATGGGCCGCAGCCTCCTCCAGGCCACATCCACCTGCTCCACTGGGGGCTCCTCCACCCATGGGGGGGCTGCAGCGTGGAGATCTGCTCCATGTGGGACCCATGGGCTGCAGGGGGACAGCCTGCTCCACCAGAGGCCTCTGCACAGGCTGCAGGGAACTTTTTGCTGTGTGCCTGGAGCTCCTCCTGCCCTCTGCTGCACTGACCTTGGGGGCTGGAGGGCTGGTTCTCACTCCTCTCTCTACCAGTTGCAGTTGTGCAGCAGATTTTGTTTGTTTGTTTGTTTTCCCGTTTCTTAAATCTCCCAGAATCCCAACCAGCATCTCTAACTGGCTGCTCTGTCCAGCAGCAGATCCCTTTTGAAGCTGTCAAGAACTCTGTCTGATAAGACCTCGGGCTGATCCTGGGCTCTGCTCACAGAGGCCACCACTGCAGCTTCCCTGCTAGCAAAACCTTGCCAAGAAAGCCTGGTACAGTACCCAATAGTACACAGCAATTTCCAAGTGTATAGTTAGCAGATATAAGCATTTAATATGCAGCTGGGCTCCTAGTATGTGTAGATCTGGTTTTTCATTAGAAATATAATCTTAAATTGTTGCTGGAAGAGATTTCCTAAATTCTCCAATAATCAAGCAAAAACATAAGTCAGCTTCAGAAAGAAGAAACTTTCTCATTGTTGCAATATCAAGCCTATTACAGTTGTTAACATTTTCCAATGAGTTTTCCTGTGCTTGTATGAGATTTAAAAACACACTTTAAAAACATATATATACTAATTATTTTTCTCCACATGCACTTAAAGCAACTATTTTTGCATTGTCTTTATTAATAACCAGAAATGTTTAAGTGGTTTAACTTCCAATATGCAAATGAAAATACAGATACCTAAGACAGTCATTTTGGATTTATCGTTGTATATGTAAGTACATTTCAAATAACAATAAAATTAGAAAAATGTTAAGAGTTTTTAATAAAATACACCTCCTTTTAGAGAGTGTTCTACTTTCCCCTCAGGGAAAGTTTTAAAAAATCCCCTAAAATATTTTATTTGTTTCAGTGTAGTTAGACATTGCAAAATATAATTAAAATTCATTTACCTTATGTAAATGAAAGTTAAAGGAGATGGAGGGAAAAAGTCTACCTTCCTTAAGTTATTTATGCAGATATTTAAGATTTAGTCTTAAGTCTATACTTACCTTAAACACATTCTCAAATTCTGAACTAAATAAATGGTGACATTACCTTATTCCTCCACCTCCATTTCTATCAAAATTTTATTTGATTGTTACACTACTTTTGTGTACAGCTAAACCCAATGATTGTCCTAAATTGTATCTTTTCAGACTCTTTCTACTTGCCTGCCTTTGTGCTGTACAGGAGGAAGTTTTGTCTGCATCTGTCAGCTTTGTTGATAAATTATTATAGATTTTAGCTCCAAGGGGTAAAATAAGCTAAAACAGCATAGGTATCATGGTCACCATGATAAATAAATGTCCTGGAAATAGCTTGAAACATCAAAAATGTGTAATCTAGACCTTTCTTTTTCCTAATATTATAAAGAAAATGTAGTACTAAAAGTTTTCTCAACTTTTTCATTGCTGTATTTGCAATGATCTACATATAATATTCTCATTTGTTGATAAGCTTTCCGATAATTTTGGGAACTAAATTCTGTGCAGTTTATTGCTTTATTCATGATAAACCTACAAATAAATTCATTGTTCCAGTCACAGTTCTAATAGATCATTTAGGATTTATTTTTTTTCCTGCAGAATAATACAACCAGCTTGTGGAACTTAAGATTGTATTGTGGATTTTATTCTTTTTCTTGACATTTTACATTAAAAAATAATGTTTAGTTTAATGTAAATTTAAATTCTACTGACATGAGTGATTTCTAGGTTTTCCTTTCACGATTAAAATATCTTTCCAATTTTTCCTTCTTCCTTCCTTCCTTCCTTCCTTCCTTCCTTCCTTCCTTCCTTCCTTCCTTCCTTCCTTCCTTCCTTCCTTCCTTCCTTCCTTCCTTCCTTCCTTCCTTCCTTCCTTCCTTTCTTTCTTTCTTTCTTTCTTTCTTTCTTTCTTTCTTTTTCTTTTTCTTTTTTAAACTCTTGTGCCTACTTTTGCTTTACCTTAAGTCAGTCTTTTCTGCCCAATTTATTATTTATTTTCAGTATTTTTTAGTCACTTTTTAAGCACATCTGTCATTGTAACATGTCTCCCACTTTAATCTTACTTAATCTTATGTGCTTCAGGGCGTATACCTCTTACTTATGATTAGAATAAAAAATGAAATCATAATGGAAAGACATGAAGAAATAGCATGGACCATACTTCCCATTTATCATCTCTTTTGATTCCAATACATGCATTAACTGACAGGATGCAGAGATGCTCACTATATTGCAGCTCATACAGTGTCCAAGTGTGTTAGTACATAGTGGACCGTCTTTTGTAATATTCTCTCTGTTAGTGATAAAAAAGATGATTTGCCTCATTTGCAACAGCAAAATCAATACTATCTTATCTCTTGTATCACAGTTTGACATGAAGTGGGATGTAGTTCTTTCGCTTTAATGAATGTCACTGAAAGGTGTAAACAAGAAATCAAGTTATATATTTGGAGACAGAAGAGAAATATACATACAGTCTTCATTAGTTGTAAGAGATGGAAATCTTAACCAGGATGTTATAGAATCCAAATTGTCACATGATATGAGTTCGTATTTCTTCACTGGTTGCTATGTAGTCCCAAACATACAATTTACTTGTACATGTATACTTATTACTTGTGCATTTATTTCAAAGTTGAACTCTCCTATCAGTTATAGAAGGATGTATTTTCTCAGGGAATGTGAAGACATCCAATTGTACCATTTCACAAACAGCCTTTTCCTTAATGCTCATTTGTGCTCAGGGAGAATCTGTTTTAAATGTATAAAATATACATTTACTTTTGCATTGTCCTGGTTTCAGTTAGGATAGAGTTACTTTTCCTTATATTAGCTGGTATAGTGCTGTGTTTTGCGGTTAGGATGAGAATAATGTTGATAACGCACTGATGTTTGAGTTTTTGCAGAGCAGAGCTTACATAAAGTCAAAGACTTTTCAACTTCTCATGCTGCACTGCCAGCAAGGAGGCTGGGAGTGCACAAGGAGCTGGGAGGGGACAGAACCAGGACAGCTGACCCAGACTGGCAAAAGGTATGTCCCATACCATGTGGCATTGTGCTGAACAACTATATGGGGTGGCTAGACAGGGAGGGGGGATAGACCATGCAGGAATGGGCTAGGCATCAGTCAGCAGGTGGTGAGCAGTTGCATTTCACACCACTCCCTTTGCATATATTATTACTATTATTATTGTTATTATTTTGTTTCCTGATCTGTCCTATACCTGATTATGGTCCTATGGTATCCAAGCCATACTATGATTCTATGATTCTGAGATTCTGTGATTAAACTGTCTTTATCTCAATCCACCAACTTTTATTTTTCTTTCCTATTCTCTCCCCTGTCCCACTGGGGGAGGGAGGGCAGTGAGAGAACAGAAGTGTGGTGCTTAGCTGCCTGCCAGGTTAATCACAACCATATATTAAACCACAACATGTGTGTATAGTTTGTGATCTCATGTGTGTTGGTAGGAGTATAAAGATGCAGTAATATGTTTTTGAGATACTATGTGGGAGTGTAAGTGGAAAAATTACCAGCGAAACTTTGTCTGGTTTGCCCTCCCACTTAAATCCGTATTTTTGTAACACCTATAATTTCATGTTAGGAAATATATCTCTGATCCTACTAGAGTTAAAAGGGCTCTCCAAAAATGGAGAGCACTAAATGGACTCCTAAACATTCTGAATAACTGCAATTTAAAAACAAATTCTCTCCAATAACTGCTTTTCTTTCTGCTATAACAGATGGTGCACATTTCTGTTTGGACCAGAAAAATGTCTTGTTAAGGAGCATTTCCATGGTTTTTTTTTTTTTTTTTTTTTTTTTTGTTTGTTTGTTTGTTTGTTTTTATACTATTTGTAAATTAACCCCAATTGACTTGATGAGATGATTTATACTGATCAGCATTACACCCAGCACCTACCAATGGGATGGGCTAGGATGAAGACAATGTTTTGGGATTGTTATTTGTGAAGAAAGCCCATTTCATAAACACTCTAGTACCTTTCCAGCTTCCCCAACCCAAGTTCAAAATTTTTTTTTTTTTTCCCAAACATTAGTGTCCACAAGAGTCTGATAGAGAAAATTCTTCCTAAGGAACACTTTCAAGACAAATCGAACAGTCCATCAAATGATACATTATGTGGGTCAGCAGTAGGTAGGCTGAACTGCAGCCCAGAAACACACAGCACTATGATAATTTCTGTTCTTCAGTTGTCAGTTTGCTACACTGCAAACATCTAACTGGATGACAAAATAAGTATGCCCAAATAGACCAGAGGGAATGTCTCAAAAGCTGGCATACAATTTAAACCAAAACAACTGACTGTCCCAGTTGTTCCTAATTCACTTTTCATAATCATTCTTCTTTTAGTCTACTTAAACATTTTTTATAATGCTTGTATAGTACTACATGGGATGTACAGGTATTGTATATTAGGGAAAATTCTATTACAATATCTCTTCCATCCCTTTTATAGTGTTCCTTCTAGAAAAACTAAAAATATTTTCCGACTTTACAATTTTCTTCTCTGGAGGAAGAATGTTATTATGTAAGTTTGATACTTAAAAAAAAATAAATAAATATCTAAGTGATGAAAAACGCTCTGCTATTCCAGAGGAAGCAAATTAGTATGAAAGCATTATAATTCAGTTTTCTGTTTATCCAAGTATCAAAGGTGATGCTTTTGCCATTTATGAGCTTTATTTTGAAAGCACCATGGTATGAGTTGGTCAAATAGAAACAGATAGAGTAGCCTGACAGATAAGGGTGAAAGGTAAATTTGGGTATCATGTGACATGAGGGGAGCTATATTGCACCCAGTTCAATGGCATGGTAATGGTAATGCAAAAACCAGTTATAAATTCCTGAGGTTATTAAGACTTTCCACCAAAACCATATGTAGGACTGTATCTAGAGAAGATAACATCTCCAGTATGCCAATAACACTTCTTACTGCAGTTATGCTCTGTGTCTTTCACATTTTATTAACATAGCTTGCTGAGTAAACACCACGCCATCCTTTCTCTAATGTCAGTCCACTAATATTCCTCTACTCATGCCCCAGCCCTAAACCCACCCTAACTACCTATGAGTACTGTAGAAGTGGAGAAGGTGATTTAATTGTCTGTTTTTTAATTGTCTTCTTCCCAGTTTTTTTGAACAACTATCAATGCAATTCTCCGTTACGGGAGTACAATAACATCCTGAATACCTGTTCCCCAATTTCTTGAGCATTTCTGATTCATAAAATAAGTCTACAGTTGTTCAAGAAAGACATCAGTTGGAAAGTGAGGTATAGACATACTCTATGCCCACTAGAAGAACTTATGCAGACATAGATATCTGTATAACTGATTTGCTCCATTGAACGGGGAGCCTGCAATAGGATGAAACAGGCACAAATGTATCTTCTGGACTTACCATCTTGGCATAAGTACCTCATGGCCATTGGACCTATCTGAAGCAAAACAGCTTGAAGACCTCTGTCACTTGGGACTTCATTATCAGAAGGGGTGAAGGGCAGAACAATAAAGTATATTCCAAACCAAACAAGATTTCTTTTTATCCTTCCTTCCATAAGGATTAGTAGGTAGGCATACTATGTAAAGCACTCTTTTTTTTTTTTTTTTTTTTGGGGGGGGGGAGAAGGGGAGTCTCAGAAATAAGAAAAGAATAATGGAATAAAATAATACACTCCTGGTGATTCTACTTCCAGATATTTTACTTCCAGTAAAATATGAAAGCATGTCCTTGATATTATCTCTGTTTGGAGATTTGACCTTGCTTACTATACGCTTCCTTTGAAAGAAATAAGATTTTGTTTAATCATTCATCTGTTTTTTCCCACTTAAGGATGAATTACTAAAACAAAGTTTCAGGGGCAATGATATGAAAAAAAACGATTATTTAGAAGGAAAAAAAATGCACAGGATTCTAAAAAGAAACTATTCAAACATTTCTACATAAAGCCAGTTCAGAACATTACTGGGAAAATTCCTTATGCTGGCCAAGACTCAGTTCAGCATGACAAGTAATAAATCCTATATAATATTTGAGCTCTAACCTTCTGTTAAAGCCCCCCTCTAATTACCTAGATATGTCAGGCGGTAAGTCTTGCCACTCTGAATGAATCTGCCATCAACAGATTTCTCTTCTTAATTTTTATTTTAATAAGTAAGCCATACAGCAGCTGTGAAGTTGCTGATAATGAATGTTAGGAAATAGGATTACTCAAGTGAGTTAAATCCTTCTGTCTTTTCTTTATACACTATATAATACTCAAAACTCTTGTCCTGAATAGATAGAGAACAAGTAACTGGAACTTACATACTTGATCTGTAGGCCTCTAGCTGAGTCATTAAATAGTTCTCAGTTCACTTGAGAGTAGTCTGGTCTTGTTTTGACTTGATATGGGCTAGTTTTAAAATCCAGTCACCAGTTTGGTGACTCTAAATATCTACAGGCCCTGCAGAGCCCTGGAGTTTGCATGGGGCCACTTCAAACACTTTCTGAACTGCTAAGTTGGCTTCACTGTCAGTCCATTGTTGCGAGGACATTTGTTGTCGACGGAAGGAAGACACAGACGCTCAATATGAGTGATCAGTGAACTTCGATTTATTGGATAGCTCAGTTGTCTTTTATCTAATTCAATATAATTAGCTCATACATATTGCAAAAGCTAAGCTCATGATTGGTTAGTGCATTTCTCTATTTTATCAGCCAGTTTCTCACTCCCATCAACCGAAATAACACAGTTAGTACTTTCCCAAACCTCCAACGGATATCGTGTCCTTGTGCCTGATTAGCTCCCAGACATTACATACTTTCTCAGACTCATATGAGCTGCGTTCGATACTTTCTTAGTATCGAACCTCCTAGTTGCTCAACATTCACATGACCTACTTCACTTAACCATTCCTCCACAGTCCATCATGCTTTCTTCTGTTGGAGATATGCTGTTGTTGGCCCTTTCTTTCCAAGGCTGCTTGATAATGGCACTGGACTGGATCTACTGATACTGTCACTTCAAGTGACAGTAGATAAAGGAATCTTACATAGATAAAGGAATTTACAGAATTCACAGAAATTCACAGAATTTACAGAATTTACAGAAAGGCAATCTTATACAAATGAAAGCTGTGATTTCTTTTCTCTGTTATGTTATGCAGGGATAAGTTCTCTTTTTATCAGCAAAGAGATCATAGAAATATGACGTAAAGTTTGCATTCTTAACAGTAGCTAAAAGTAGAACAAGCATAAAATAAATGATATATAATTCAGTTTCATAAAAATTCCTTATTTATTTATTATCAAGAATCAGATAGTTTGGTAAAAATCTCTCCTTTGATAAAATGATCTTTGTTTCCATATTGACCATGTCCTGTTTAAAAATGGGTATTGAATCAACATAGCAAATAATAAATAACTTACAATTCACTTATTGACTGACCATGAAGGGTATTCTTTAGTGAAAAGATTTCAGTGAATGATGCTGTTTCTATTGAGATTTCACACATAGTACATTTTTACTGTCTGTATTAGATAAGGTTATGAAACCATACTAGATATATTTAGGAGAATTGTAACTAATAAGGAGGAAAAGTGGTCAGCTGAGTTATGAGTCACTCTGAAACAAATGGTCGCCACCTACCAAAATGTATTTTAGTACAGTTTTATAAGGGTAATACTAAAGGGAACAAAGAACTAGATATATCCCTACAAAAGAGGAGACTGCCTCAGAAAGCAGAAAATTCTTTCCATTCATAAAATGACTCAAAATCATCACTAGATGTCCTTAACATGGCCTTTCAGCCTCATACTGGAGCAAAAGGGCTAATACTATCCATGAATGCATAAAATAAAACTGATATGTCTACTTCCAGTGTCCACTTCCAAATATGGAAATACTGAAGATTGTTCAATGAAGGGACATAAAAATGCTCTGGGAACCAGAAAACCAGTCTATTATTAGACATAAAGAGCTCAATCAACTAAGCGTATCTGGAGAGAAGGTTAAAAGGTGATTTAATCAAAATACAGGTGTTCGTTCAAGTAAAAGAGATGTGATAGCAGGGTTGCTGTCTTGCAGACAAAGGCATAAAAAGCCCCAACACCTGGAAGCTGAACTTGGATGAATTCAGCTTTGGAAAAGAGATGAATTTTAGAGCAGTAAGAGTAATTAGTGTAAAAATAGATGTGAGAGACACACCTGCACATAGACTCTTTGAGGTGCAGTCTAAAGATTGTGCTTAAATCCATACAGCTTCTAGGAAAACCGAGAAAGAGACGGTATTTGTCCTTTCTGTGTTCCAAGTCAAAGATACTTCACTATTACTTAAGGGAAGAGTTAGATGTCTGTATTTTGAAAGAAACAGAGGGGAAAAAAATAATATTCCCAATATTGACACTTAGTCAGGGGAAAATTTTCTTGAAGACATATTCTCATTCTATTTCAGTCACAGATCTCAGGGAAGAAGAGATAGTAGTTATCCACCTTCTCCAGTGCATTTGATCAGTATTGAGAGATGTCAAGCTTACATTTAAGAATCTAGTTCACTACTTCTTTTCAACTTCATATTCCAGCCCCGGGAACTGGGAAGGCAACAACATCTTAAGCAAGGAGTGTGAACTGACGATGCATTTGGTCTGTTGAAAGCAACCAGGCAGCAGTAAGTGATGAAAGATTATGCTGGGGTGCTAACTTTTGAAAGCTTTTCATTGAAAGACAAGTTAAATGCCACCTCTTTTCTTCAGAGGACAGTTACATTGTTACCGTGCTGGCTTTGGCTGGGATGGAGTTAATTTTCCCCGCAGTAGCCTCATACTGATGTGATTTACACTTGTAGATAGAATGGTGTTGACATCTCACCAATATTTTTGCTATTTCTGAGCTTGCACAGCATCAAGACTGTCTCTCCAAACTCCCCTGCAATGACCAGTGGGCTGGGCAAGGTGGGCAAGAGGTTGAGAGGGCACATAGCTGGGAGAGCTGACCTAGAAGATATCCCATACTATATGATGCCATGCTCAACAATAAAAGATAAATGAAGTGGCAGGAATGAAGGGGGGGTTGTTTTTTCTTCTGAAGCAACTGCTACATATTCTGAGACCCTGTTTCCAAGGAAGGAGCTGGATTTTGCCTGCTGACGGGAAGTAGAGACAAAACTTTATTTTTTCATTTTATCTCAATTCATAAGTTTATTTTTTTAATCTAATTTTCTCACCCTGTCCTGCTGAGTAGAGAGAGTGAAGAGAGCAGCTTGGTGGGCACCTGGTGGGCACCAAGGCTAACCCACTGCAGTTATGAGCAGAGTATTTTCTAGTGGAAGGAACAGACAGATAGCATTCAGTCTAGCACAATAACTGGAAATTTCCTTAAGTTTCATCTATACCACAAATCTTAGTGCTGTTTTGATTTATTTTATTTGCTATTTAATTCAGAAGGACCAATGTGAGGGTATCTACCTTTGTTTATAGACTTTTTTCACTCCAGATTTGGGTGAATATTCACAAAAAAAGCAGGGATGTAACTGAGAGAAATGCAGATTAGCAATATTTATGTAATTTGAGCATTCATCCATTTCCTATATGCATAAAACAGATTAATTTACCTGTTCTGTTTTATTTTCATTATGCTACAGTTTTTTTGTACGGGACATAAGGTTTTGTTGCATAAATCGAATATGGGGGCACGTCATTAGACTCAGCATAGATATCTACATGTTCTCTCAATAAAAAGTAATACACAGAAATTAATAATGGCAAAAACAATAGTCCTGAGACTACTGGACTTCTCTGCAATCTTTACTAGCAGGTATTTCTTATATTCTGATATGGTATTGTTGGAGAAGATGGACCAACTCTACTATCTCCAGTTGCTCATACAGACCTCAGTGTGACAAAGATAATTGCTCCACTTCCTTGACCTCCCATCCCTACTGAATCCTGAAAGGATTTAGATATATGTTCTTCTTTATTTTGGAGAGTTTCACTCTCCAAACAGTATGAAATACCATGTACTTATCTGAATCCTGTTAAGTTTCTAATTATTACCTGATGAATTGGTACTATTGGTACTACACTGTAAAGTCCTAAAGCTGTCCAGTTGTCAGACTGGTAAAATAAGCTTCAAAACTTACTTTCTAACTATGCAGACTATCATCAGTCTCTGAAAGACCTGTTGCAGTCAAGCATATTTGGAAGCTTCGCCTTTTCTTCCTGGACAGAAACTAAGCACATCTTTCTGTGGGAAAATCTAAGCATTATTATTATTATTATTATTATTATTATTATTATTATTATTTTGTTTGTTTTAAGTTTGGGCTATAAAGCAGAGACAAGGTAACAAGCGTCAAAGATGACCATTATAGATGATGAAAGTGCCCCACTAATTCAAAGAAAGAAAGGAAACTTTAAACACAACAGCACATGATAAAACTTAAAAATACAGTAAAACTCATCTTTTGATTTCCACTGTGTCTGTGTCTTATGATTCACTGGCACAGACTGGGATCTGAGAAGATGGGAACTTTTCCCACTGCTGAAGAATTTATCCTTCATATGGATTCTGTCATGCCAAAGAGCGTATGAAATCTGCCTGTGACCTTTCAGTCAGTACTGCTGTCCTCTATCATTCCACTGAGTTTGGCTGAAATTTGCAAAAGGTCAAGAGTTATTGTTGAATGTTATGACACAGTAAAAGCGATGGCAGGAGGAAGAAGAGCACAAACATATTTTCATGTTTCTAAATGACAATATTCACAGAAATCTATGACAGATATTTTTTCCCTCCCAAAACCAAAAATATCAGAAACCCTGTGCAGTTTACTAGGGACTTTGATGTTGATTTAATTTGTGAAATATGAGAGTGATGGAAAGCTGTATAAAAGGCTAAAAATCATCAAATTTCTTTTTCTTCTTAAAGGCTGACATATTTCACAAGCAAACATATTTCCTTTACCAGAAATTGTTTTCCATTTCTCCCAACCACAATTACCAAAGTCTTTATTGTAATTTCTCCTTATGAGTGCTTTTCTCAAATTGAAAAATGTCAGATTTCACAGATTTGGAGATTACAATAAAATTGTTCTTGGTTTTACTGCTGTGGTGACTGTGTATTTCAGCTATTCAGTTGTTTGAATAATTATTTAAGAATTACTTACCTTATTTAGTTATGACAGACATCACTTTGTTGAGTTTCTGCAACAGAGAAGATGATGGTAAGAAAAGTAAATTTTCAGATATATACTACTTGAAACTAATGATTATTCATCTGAAAATAAGTAGCCTTTTTCAGCAACTGAAGATTATCCTGCTGTTAATATTTATTGATTCAAAATGAATCCAGTATTAGCAGTTGGACAGAAAATAAAGTTGTCTTCTCTGTGCAACAGCAAAGTTTTCACCTATTGTATGCTTAAAGAATTACAATTTTGATTTTGGAATTCTTCCAAAAGATAGTTAATTAGCATTACTTCTATTTGCATAATATTGCTCTCAGTCATATTGCTTTCTTACAGTGCTCGGATCTAAATTCAGAAGTTTACTCTAACAGAATATATTCAGTTTCTGCCTTTCAGAATGTGAGTTTTTGCCAACCATTTGCTTCAGTCATTTATTACTCATTTTTTATATGGTGTGGTAAGTCACATGACTGTTGTGATATTGTTTCTGCCTAGTAACACAGTGTTAGTAACTGCCTAGTAATTACCTAGTAACACAGAATGATTGATTGTTAGAGAAGGAATTTCATAAGAAAATCTACTATAATTTCTCAGTTAATTAATATTTTCAGAATCACCTGAATTCCAAGGAATTATATTCCAGGAATGAGATAGGACATGCCTAACAATTTCAGGAATCTAATATATAGCTAAATTGTTTTTTTTCTTCACATATACATAAATATACTATGATTAGCATATTTGTACATATTAAATCTATGAAATTCAACAACTTGTTTGTCAGTAAAAGATTACCCTGAAAAGCTTCTTAAATATAGCACTAGGCAAAATCCTTTATGCTTTGCCTAGAAACAAGATTCAGGAAGCATATAGCTGACATCCTCTTGTTTTTCTTCACAAGGGCAGGAAGGTGTTAATGACTGTATGTCATTCTTCTTTTTGTGCTGCATTTTTAGTTCATTTATTTTCTCTTAACCATGAAAAGCAATTATGTCCAAGTCTTAAAACTGTGTAGTAATCACTGTCACTGGTTCTAGGTTCTTTAGAAAGATCAGAGTGACAACATGTAATTTGCTGATTAAAAATAATTAAAAAATAATAAATTTCTGCTTCAAATGAAAATAAACATTGTGCTAGCACCAACTGTATACTGAAATAATTTTTTATAAATGGAATGTTTTTAAAACAGCTCAGGATCATGAAGAAAACCAGCATTTTTTCCTGAAAATACAGACAGTCATATACAAAGGAGTGAGAAAGAATACTTTTAACTTCATGTTTTTTTCATGTTGACATTCTGTATGCTAAAAAAAAAGATAGTGTTTTATGAAATATGGGCATGATTGTCCCCTTTAAAACATTCATTTTACTACACTGTACATTCAAAAAATCCTTGGAAATTAAAATCTGCCCAATACATCTCTAAGTCTTTCAAAAATAATTATAAAGAAAAGCTGTTTCAAAATGAATTAAGAATTTCTACTTCTGCTTTCAAAAATTTAACAGGTTGATATGAAACATTGTTTTAAGATATTTATATATATGTACAGATTTTTCAGCAAAGATGAGTCAAGGTAACAATGTGTCTCTAATTGTAAGTATGGAATTGTGCAAAATAAGGGCAAAGTTCCTCGCCAATACTAAGATTCTGATTTGATATCATTTTGCATTGGTTTTATACAGGACCAAGAGATTATATTATAATCATATCATTGGACCCAATGTCAAATTTTGTTGGTAAACTAAGATTTTATATGTACACAAGCATTAAGTCTGTCCATTAAAAGAACTGGATGCTGTGCATCTAAATGTAGCCTGTAGGGAAGTGGAAGAAAATAAGCTTTTTTATAGATATGCTCCTTTACAATTCAGAATATATCTTTTTAAGGTTTATCTACTTTTTATTTCACATCTATTTTTATTTTAAAATATGACGTTTGTAAATTTTAATTTTTAAGTCCAAGCAAATAAAACTTATAGAGCCATAATGTTATGTATCTGAATGTACAGATGCATTTCCGTTTGATCACATATTTTACCCCCTTTCTGATTTTGGAATACTGTTGAACATTTACAATCAGATTTGTCAGAGGAGTGCAGCTAAAAATTATTACATTTCCATGGAAAATATGTACAGGACCATGCTTTTTGGTCTGACATACCGGTGTCTGAGAGGTGAAGTGTTTTATAAATTTACACAGAGGTCAGCCAGGCAGCCATCACTGCATAGTAACTGGTTAAATTAGTATGAGAACAATTGGCAATCCAAAAAAAGAGTACAGAAGAAAGATTAAAACAGTGTTATAGGAGAATATAGGAAACTTGACACAGGAAAATGTAACATTGCAATATGAAATTCACAACCAAATGAAGGCATGCTTCATTATTTCTTTTATTCAAAAAGTTTCTTGTTCAGTTTGTAAGGTATTTTATTTCCTGAATTACAGGCAAATTACACTTCAGAAGCTTTTCTGGCAATATCAGTAAATGTATACAGAAAAAAAAGTATCTTTCTGATTACATACAACATTGCTTATTTCTAAAACTGCAATAACCTGTTAAAATGTTTTTTGTGAATTAATATTTGGAAAAGAAATGTTTACATGAGACTTGTTTAGCATGGAATTTTATTCATAAAAAGAGATAGAGAAGTATGAGGCAGCTAGTACATTAAGTCAAAACAGAAATGATAGATACACTCTCCTGAACTGTATTTCAAATGATAACCATTAATGAATTCCTTGATTCCTACTTCCCTTTCCCTTCATGTTCTTGTCCTGATGATGGTATAGGCAGGATACCTTGCCTCTTTGTCCTTGATATATTCCCCTGTAGTCATTTTTGTCTCATTTTAGTCAGTTATTGCATATTAATTTTTAAACCAAACTCATTCTGCATAGAAACCCCATCTGCTTCTGTGGCAGAAGATATTGTATTCATATGACACCTATGACAGATGAGAGAAAATACCAGGAGCTGGAAGGACCTAGAATAGCATATCCAGTCTATGTACATGGACATGTCTGAATATCTGTCCTTTAGAATAATATGATTCTGCATCTTTGTTTACAAGTTTTTCAAATTCTACAAGTATGGATTTGAAATATGTGAATGCAAGCTGTATAGATTCTTGCCAATGCTGAAATACTTTTCAAAAATAGCTAAAGAGCCCTTCTTGGAACTAGTCAGTAGTCTAGTGAGTTAATATTTGGAAGGAATCAGATCTGAGAAGAATAATATGTTGATGTAAAAAAGTTCAATGAGAGTAGTTATGCCTTAGGGAAGATTTAATGATGATTAATCATCATAAATTGTATTTAGTGTGCTATTGTCAGAAGAATATTCTGTAGAGGTGGAAATACAACTATCTGATGAACATGTTGTTTGTAAAGTCATTTTTACAATCAAGAGATCACTTGCTCTCCTATCCTACTTGCACATGCTCAAGAGAACAGAAGATCAATACCAACAAATAAGATTAAATATTGTCCAAACAAAACAAAACAAAACAAAACAAACAAACAAACAAAAAGATGCAATTCTTTTTTTACAGTATTTTTAACATGATAAAAGCAAGACAAATTTGGGCATATTAACTACTTTCCATAGGAAAGCAGCATTGAGATATTATATTTAAGAGAAAGATCTTTTTATTTATTTATTTTTATTTTTTAAATCAACTGATGGCCTTGTGTAGTCATTCTGCTGACCTTTTCTTAGGCTGGAAGGTCAGAAAATTATGACTCCATATTCCATTTAGTCATTTAATGGATAGCATGAGATATATAGATGGCCATTGGAAAGAGAAAATTTCTTTTGAGCTTGAAGATAGCCCAGATTTAATTTAATAGGAGAGCCACCCTGGGTATTGGATTTTTAAGTATGAAGAAAAAATCACTTCCAGATAAATTATTTTGAATTACAGTTTTGGCCCCAAAATGTTGTGTGGTTTTATATTATCAGTTGATAAATCTTGTGATAAAACATATCCTGGGCTTTAATAAAAAGTCCTAACCTAAATGAAATCCAGGACAAAACAACTTTAACCTCAAGAAAGAGAAATAAAATCCTACGGGTGACATGAAATTGAGTTGTTTATGTAAGGATTTTTATACGTGTCAACCTCTCTTTACAACAGATAGAGACGTAGGAATTTAATTTGCCTAATCATTGCCATCTAAAGACATATTAAATGCCCTAATGTATCTGAAATATTTCCACAGGACAGCCAGAAGACAGGATCTATGTCAGGACCAGGCTTTTATGGAAAGGCCTGGGCAAACATACGTGGACACAACTGAATTGAGTCTACAACTCCATTTATTGCAAAGTGATATGGCCCTGTAGGGCAACCCAACTGCAGGTGATTTAGTCTAGGACTGAATCTTACTCTGTATGTTTGCAACAGAATAAGATGCTTGTTCTCAAGAGAGGTACCTAAGCGTTCCTGAGACAATTTAGCTTCTCTGGAGTTAAGAAACAATGGAACACGTACCAAACAGGTAAACACCAAGAAGATAACGGTAAATGACTGCAGTTTAATTGATTGTCCTGACTTCAATGTGACAAAGCCAGCACTGGATTTTCATTAAAATTTACTAAAGAATCACAAAGGTTACAAAGAGTTCAGAGCAATAATACACTCTCATTACCAAATTCTTTTTATATGTTTAACTGTATTCATTTAGCATTCAGTTAAAAAGAACAGCAGGGTTCTCTTGAACCTGTCACTTGTGATTTATTAAGTTCATTTTCTATTCATTTGTTTATAGATCAAATACGGGAAGAAAGACTCAACAGTATTGAACACATTTAACAACAACAACAACAACAACAACAACAAAGAACTGGATATTTAACTTCACATTGTGCTATGTTAGATGTTTTTAGGAGGAAGACAATAATTAAATTTAAGCAACTGGTTTGATCAAGGATAAATGCTCTCTGCCTCTGAAATGTCTCTGAAATCAATATGCCTATTTAGAGCAAGATAATAGCCCCTGAAAAAAATATAGCATCATCTTGCTGTTGGACTGAGGTTTCTCTTTTTTTGTGGTTTGCAATAGTGAAAAGTTGAAATCAGTGCACATGCTGAAATTATCCCTTGGCTAAAGAAGCAAAAATAAGTGTTGAGTCTCACAGCTACCACCAAAGAACTTCTGTCTCTTACCAGAATTATTCGTAACTTCAGAGCAGTAGCTGGAAAGACTGCTAAACTACCATTTAAATAACAGTATAATTTATGAAAATTAATGAAAAGCTGTTCTTAATTTTTACAAGGATTTGTGTGTTAATGAAAAATACCCTTCCACAATGATTTAAAATTTTCATTACTATGAAAATATTTTGATATGGAAAAGTTTTTACACCTTGAAAAAAAAAGTCTACATTTGTATTTGAAATGTCTGAATATCTGGACATTCTATAAAGTTTTCATAAGAAAAAATATGTAAGATTTTTTTTTCTTTATTATTTCTTCATATGCTCACTTTCTCAGTGCTGCTTCTAACAGTGACTGGGTTGGAGAAGATGAACCTACAGGTACAAAGAATTAAACCCTCCAGCAGGCGAAGTTGACAGTGTAGACACACTATTACAGAAACATATCTGCAACTTTTCAGAAGGTTCAAACAGGCATTTATTGATTGGGTATTAACACACTGTATTTCTTTTGTTGTTCACTGGTAGACTTTTCTTTCTCTGGTTTGATCTTGGATATATGTTTCTTGGTTAAACTGGGACAGTAAAATAATGAGACGTCAGAGCAGGTGTTGTCATTATGAGATTATTCTGCCTGTATGAAGTATGTTTGCAATTTTCCCATGATTTCTCTGAACCATTATGGAAATGCAATCTTCTCAGCAATGACCAAACAACACTTTAAAACAAATACTTTTAGTAAGCAAAATAGTCTTAACATATCACCTTTATTATTGTCACGTCTTTATTTCCGCAGAGAACTAAATCCTGTATTCAATTAGAAAATAAGTACGTATTCTGTTATGATTATATGCTATTATATGACTAGTATAATAACAGATCATTAGAAATACCCTTCATAATAGGCTGCATTAAAACTAGAGTATGGGGGAACCTAGATTAAAAAAAAATAATAATTATATATATATATGTTTTTGCAAGTTCTGGGACTGTTGCCAACTTTTAACAATAATTTGAAGTATTATCAATTTTCCATGATAGACAAAATTAACTCACATTGGATGCCACAGACAATAAAATTCACCTGAAAATAAAGCAATCAAAATATCAAACTTTTCCCTTTAAAGCTAGATTTCGTTTAGTCATAAATAACAGAGATGGTTGTTGTATGTCAGCAACTCCAATATTAATTTCCACTTGACAATGGCTATGCATAGAGCATAGCTGCTATGAAGAAAAAAGGCAAGATATTAACTCAATTTATGTTCAATGTTTACATTGATGGCAATAACAACTTATGTACATGGGACTTATTGAACCTGCTTGCATTTCAGGGTTTAGCTCTGCAATTAATTTTGTTTCTGGAGCTCAGAAAGCATATTCTTTTATCAGTGACATGTTTGCTAAGCCTGTGACCTTCCATCATCTCATTGGGTTAAGACCTGACAGTGGGGCAATGCCATCACTTCCTGGCTAGCAAAAGTGGTTATTGTATTATATTATATTATATTACATTACATTACATTATTTAGTACACTCAGAACAAGACAGTAAGTTCATGCTATCAAAGGCAGAATATTTGAAGAAGATATTTGAGTTAACTGGAAAACACACACATGCACACAAAACAACCACCACAAAAAAAAAAAAAAAAACAACCAACCAAAAAAAAAAAACAACCAACCAAAAAAAAAAAACAAAAAAAACCTGCATTAAGTTTGCAGTAGATTTTGGTATATAGGTAGACTTTCTTTCCTGCACAATGTACCATAACAGAGAAAGATGGAAATTGCCTTACAGTCGGCGAACAAGTGATCACTTGTATATACACTGTTGACTAGTGTCTCCTCATGACACTTTGGATGTTATTGCTATCCCACCAACACACATCTCTATCCCTTCAGAAACTTCTACCTCCCATTATATTTATAGTATTTTATTATATTATATTATTACAGAATATATATATATATTCTACAGATATATATAGATATAGAGAGAGATTTATAGATATAGATAGATAGATATAGATACATAGATAATATTATAGATTGGATTGGATTGGATTGGATTGGATTGGATTGGATTAGATTAGATTAGATTAGATTAGATTAGATTATAGGCAACAATTTTCAACAGTCCATCCTTGCGGGCATTTTAAAGAATAAACTGAGTCACAATGTTGCTAACTCAACTACTCACACTTCGAGTCACATTTAGAATTATTCAGATATGTCTTTGTTTGAATGTATATTTGTGGCTTTTATTTCTCAATTTCCATGAGATTCATAGCTCACTGTACAGTCACATGTAGTGTAATGCTTTATTAGTGTTATAAATTTTGCAGACAGGGAAAAACGCTTCAAAGAGCAAGAGCTAACTGCACAGAAGTATAAAAAAAAATATGTTATGTAGTCTTGCTGTTTGTCTCAGTTTGAATTGCACTGTGACAGAAAAGAACACTCTGTGATTAATTTAAAAAGAATTAGTCTCCTGGGGAAGTTATATTTTTACTTACCAAATTGCAAAATATACAAAACAAAGAATGTGAATGTAAATACAAATGCAAAATGTACGGTCTTCAAAATACACAAAAATGCAGCGTGCAGTGCTGTGAAGATAAAAGAATTCTGTAAAAAAGTGAGAGTTCATGAAAATAAATAGTCTTCATGAAAAATGAGCAAGGGATGTATCATGTCTGAACAGTACATTCTGGTTCAGGTTCAGGTTATATGCAGTGATGAATATGCTGTTATTACAGATATTATGAAATTCAGTCATTAGAAATAACATGAACAGCAATACATTGGTTGGAGAGCTGCCTGGCAGAGAAGGACCTGGGAGTGATGGTTGATAGTCAGCTGAATATGAACCAGCAGTGTGCTCAGGTGGCCAAGAAGGCCAACGGCATCCTGGCTTGCATAAGAAACAGTGTGACCAGCAGGGTTAGGGAGGTGATCGTCCCCCTGTACTCGGCTCTGGTGAGGCCACACTTCGAGTACTGTGTTCAGTTTTGGGCCCCTCGCTACAAGAAGGACATCGAGGTGCTTGAGTGGGTGCAGAGAAGGGCGACGAAGCTGGTGAGGGGCCTGGAGAACAAGTCCTACGAGGAGCGGCTGAGGGAGCTGGGCTTGTTCAGCCTGGAGAAGAGGAGGCTCAGGGGTGACCTTATCGCTCTCTATAGGTACCTCAAGGGAGGCTGTAGCGAGGTGGGGGTTGGCCTGTTCTCCCACGTGCCTGGTGACAGGACGAGGGGGAATGGGCTAAAGTTGCGCCAGGGGAGTTTTAGGTTAGATGTTAGGAAGAACTTCTTTACCAAAAGGGTTGTTAGACATTGGAACAGGCTGCCCAGGGAAGTGGTGGAGTCACCATCCCTGGAAGTCTTTAAAAGACGTTTAGATGTAGAGCTTAGGGATATGGTTTAGTGGGGACTGTTAGCGTTAGGTCAGAGGTTGGACTCGATGACCTTGAGGTCTCTTCCAGCCTAGAAATTCTGTGAGATTACAAACTGAAATCCAAGGGGGGTAGTCACAAAATAACAGATAAGATTAAGCAAAAACATGAAATATAACAAATACGAGATTCACATTGGGTTACTGGATGAAATGTGGAGTATGGTTAGAATGTCTCAAACTGTCGAAAGATGTATGGAACAAGAAAAGGTAAAAAATCTTTAGTTGTTTTTACAGATGCTGCTAAAGTCAGTCAATGTTGTGTCTATCAGTTTCTGATTAAGGAAGACTAAAATTTCAGGGTAACTGCACTGGTCTTTACTACTGTAGCTGATATTATGTCAGCAGCAGGATGGTCATTTTAGTATTCAGTAAGTTTTGCTACATTTCTCACAGTATTCATAGGAAAGTTCCTTTCACTTGAGGAGTTAACAGTTTTGATTAATACTTCAGCAGCTTCTGACTGTGTGGTGACACCGTAATATATAATTATCTTTGAAATATGACTCAACTCCCGTAATGATATAAGTCAGAGTGCACAGTCCCCTTTTTGTATCTGCTAAATTGTCAATGGATAGTTAGGAACATTTCGGCTTGCATTAATTTCTCTTTTTCGTTTCAATAACTAAACATTGATGTGGTAATGACAAGAAATATTTTGCCCATTATCTTCAAGACTATATTAGGTCTCAAGTAACTTGCTTAATAGAAGGAATTCTCTGTTTCCTTGACTGTGTAATTCTATATTTTTGAATGTTGTGTCCATAGTATTTAAATCATTAACTCAAAAATAGTTAAAAGAGTTAAAAATGGGAATCCAGAGCATTGCTAAGTTTCAAGCTTACATTTATCCAGTTGGATTTAGCCTAAATAGTTTAGCATTTGTTAATTATTTTTTGTTAATTATTTTGTGTTGTTTACACTCAACTTCATTGCATAGGTAGTCTAGGTCATTCACATTAGACACTGAAACATAGAATAGCTTAGTTTCTGGTCAAGTATACATGCAACAAAATATGTTATTAGGTTGTCAATAATTTTGCATTCTCAGTGCCAGTTTTTACATCATGCTGTGGTGCTTTTCATTGCCATTTTTTGTTTGAAGATGTTTAGAAGTCTGTTAGTTCCTGGGTGAATTTACCTTTGTTTTTACTTTTAAAATGTTATATTTTAGCCCATATTAAACTGTGTATGGTTAAACCATGTACCCAGCATGTTAGCCTTGTCTGAGTTTTAAATAAAACAGATCCAAGGGCTTTAAAAATAAATAAATAAAAATGGTAGTAACAATAATGATAACAATAGTAACAATAATAAATTATTTAGGTTCTGTCCTGGCTGAAAGCTTGATTAAGCTTTGAAAAGTAATTTCTGTTCAAACTATAAACTAACTAATGGTGTCCTCAAATTTTCTAACCCAGTCTAGATTAGGTCTAAGACCTCTCTCTTTCCTCACATCTATGTATACAAACAAGGAATGAAATACAACCATTACAACCATTCTGTAAAAGCAGAAGAAAAGCATCTGATTCTTCTCACCTCCCTCCTTTCCCCTTTTTATTAATGATTATTTATTAATAATCATTAATAAAAATTAATGATTTATTTTTTTTTTTTTTTAGTCTCAAGAAAGAAAATTTCATAAACTCAGCAAAGAGAAACTCAACAGTAATGCCTTCTAAATTGGAATAATCAAGATAGGACAGCATATGGACTATAGTACCTAAAAAAATTAACAGTTTTAAAATTATGTTGACTGCTTTTAACTTGATGCCAGTAATGGCCAAGCACTCTCTGTTTAATGAACACATTTATTTGGAATTCAATCCTGTATCTTTGAAACCTTAATTCCTTTTTACAAAACATTAACCAAGATAGCAAAGACAGAAACAGTACAGAATCCCTTTAAAAAGAAATGTGGACATAGATGAGTAGGTGATTGTTACATTAAAGGTTAAAGTAATTGGGAGTGATGCCCAATTAGTTGTTGTAAGTCCAATCGTGTTTAGTGTACTGAACTATCATGATAACGGATTCACAAATAATGTAATACACCTTCAGTCTAATCACGTTCCATGAACTACCATGGCCACACTTAAAGGGTTTGGTCACGTTCAGTGAGAAATACCATGTCTAGATTTAATGAATAGTGCAATTTATTAAAGCAACAGGTACACAGGTTCTTTGGATTGCCAGTGATAAATTCACTACCTACAAAGCACATACAAATACCAAAAGTATAAGTAACTCAGCCTGGCTCTAAATGCATTAAATGGTATAAAATGACTGTATAGAGGTTTCTAAGTATCCCGGGAAGGGATCTGGCATAAACAAGTGTTCAAATCTTACCCAAAGTTATCCCAGTGCAGGGGAAGAGAGGCTCAGCCTGTCAACTGATCCCAGAAGTCAGAAGGTATCCTTCATGATGGTACCTCTTAAGCCAATTTACATTATTTTCTATCTTTTAGGTGGAGCTTGAGTGACTCTAGTCATGCATATCTTGGTCACGATTGGTGCATAATTTTCTCACTTTGGTTTAAAGGAATAGGCTCAGAGAAATTCAGAGTGTATGCTCAGTGAGGGGTGGTCACAGCTTGGAGTTGAGTAGCTTTAGGAACAGAGGTAGGTTTTGGTATTATAATGACACTATAATGACCAAAGTTCACCAAAGTAATTTTGTCAAAAATATGACAGGCAGGCATAAATATGCTATAAGACATAAATAAGGCAAAAATCGGGGTAGCAAATGTGCAATTTATCAGTTTCAGAGTGCACAAGAACAATCTAGTTCCCATCTTATCACAGAATCTAGCCTCAGTGTCACTACTCCACTCCACACTCTGTACTGTTCCTCTTAGCATCTGCACTCCAAGTTCCCCCAGTGTGATTAACATTTAAGGTTGGAGGCCTAGGGAACTTCTGTGTAATGTAGCTACACTTCCACCCTGGAGGCTTCTTCAGTGCTGTACCTTTTCTTTTAAATGTGAATATTAGTTTAATTTCCAATTCACCTTGGACAATTATTCCACAGTGATCTATTCACCTTATGTGGAATCTAATCTGATTTTCTTGTACTTGTTGAATTCCTATAGAAAAATTGGTCCAACCTGTCCTTGCTCCTCTGAATCTCAACCCTGTCCTCAAGCATCCTAATGCATCCATTGTTTAGTATCATCTGCATACCTGATAAAAGGTATAAAAGTTTGTTTTGTTTGGTTTGGTTTGGTTTGGTTTTAATCTTTCTTCCTTTGTATTCTGTCTGAAGATAAGTAAACAAAATAGGTCTGATGATAGATAACTCAGGAGCTTTAGCTCCTCAAGTGTGCATCTCTGGATACAGCTAAGCAGCCTCAGGATACAGCTCTGTCCCTTAGAGCTGCTTTTACATGATCCTACCTGTCAGTACCTTGGGAAAACTGAAGCCTGATGCCATCCTGGAAAGTAGAGACTGCTCTCCAATTTACCCTAACCATTCTGGTGACCTGATAAATACTTTTGTCAGAAATGTGGGAGAACCTCCATACAAAGGTATTTTCAATGTTTATTTTCTTTAAAGGAGTCTTGAGTCATAAGGCATTTTAACTAGGAAGTTTATCCTTCCGGTCATCTAAGCTACTGATGGATATACAGGAAAGTGTAAGCAACTGAGACCAGTCTTCTCATGCAACAAAAGATAGTGTGGAGTTCATGACTGGTACAGCAAAATCCTCCTCCCACCTCTAGTATGAAACTCAAACTCCATTCATGGGTCATTTAATATCTGTGTGCAGAGATAAATATATTTTAAGTACCACTGAGCCAAAATTTTATGTAACAAAATTTCCTTTCCATTTCAGACAGCCTCAATCTCTTGAAACTTGCATTATGCACATTTTATTCTGCTTAATAACTGCAGCTTCAGGTCACAAACGATTAAAATAAACCTCAGTAACTTCCAGTTCATTAAGGCAATCAAAGTACCAGAAAAATATTTGACTACTTCACAAGGCTTAGAAACTTATATTTTTATGTTGCATTTACTTTGAACACAAGTTAGTGAATGTTGAACATTTCACAATGAAAAAAAAAAAAAAGAAAAAAAGAAAAGTTAATTGTTCATTACTGATTTTTAAATAATAAAATATCCATGTTCTGATATGTACATACTCGTATGTACATATTTATGTTATGAACATAAAATATGTTCTGATATGTACATATTCACACACGCGCATTTAGCTTGGTAGCCCTCTTTTTAATTTGAAAGCTAGTCCATTGGAAGACAGCATTCCTTGTAATCTTGAACTTGGCTCAAAGGTTAAAGTAGCTTTATATATTCTGATGTTACCTGTGCTACCATCAGGTTCCTAAACTCACAGAATATTCTATTGTAAAGGAAAGAATAAGGGAAGTAGAAATACAAACTCAGAACACAAAGTATGCCTATGTAATTACTATAGTTAGACCATACAAATAATTCAATGTTAGTTAATAACTTCTCAGAAACTGTAACTGGCTAGAATCAAGTAAGGGTTTGTAGAACCTTTGCTTTCAGAGATACTAAAACATCTTTTTTTTTTTTTTTTCAAAAGTGTATGCAAAGGTTTGAAATAAATCTACCACGCAGGTAAGCACAGAACAATCCTTATGCCACAAAGTCATTTTTGCAAGCAGAAGGAAATTTGTTAGGTTCTTTTCTAAACACTAAGGTTAATCTTGCTATCACATGATTACAAACTTCCTCCTCTGTTACTACCAAATTCTCTGTTTAAATATCTTTTTCTCATAGGAGACAGTCACATATTGAAACATCAACCAAACATCCAAGAAAAAAGCAAAAGTAAAAACAACCAATCATAAAAATTATATCTTTAACCTCTATCTGATGAGTCATGAAAATTTCATTTGAATGTAAATCATGTCATAAAACTGTATTTTCAACATACATATTTAAATAAATAAGCACTTTATATCAATTGAGGTTATTTACCTCAGCACTTCAGAAAAACTGAAGTAAGTGTGGCTGTTCTACAGCAAGATGCTTTGGCAGTCTTGGTAAACCTATATATTGGAATATGGTGGTTTATTTTTAGAAAAATGCAATGGAGTTTAACAAATGCCCAGGACAACTATCGTGTACTGTGGTAATTTGAAGTAAATCTAGTGTTTAAATGGCTAAAGGAAATGAGAAGATGTATTTTCAAATAATTATCTAATAGAAAAGAATAAGCATATAAGAAGTCATTAAATCTTAAGAAATAAGTCTCAAATTTATTTCCATATACTACATCATTTCATCTTTGCAGAAGAAGGTATCTCTGTTCATCGTTTAAGTAATCTAACAGTGGCATAGGAGAAAAAGACAATATTATGCTGTATGCTGTTTTTATGTTTATTGCCAATTAATGCTGAACAGTGTCCTTCATTAATAAGTTTGTAAATGAAAGAACATAATCTGTTCTGAAATATTCATAGTAATATCAGAATTTGCAGCACTATGAAAATTAAGGTGATAGAACAAGCAATGTTTTCTCTTTCTCATTAAAGGTGAGTTTTCAAATTTAGGAGCAATCAGTTTGCCATAAGATGTCTGTGGTATACACAAACACAAGAAATCTGCTTATCAGCATTTGTATCATAGTGAAATATAGAATAATGATTTCAAGATAACACTTTTCACTTGTCTTTTGCAAGATCAGAAAAACCATTCAATGTGTTATTCTTTTCATTCTTATACTGAATATAAAAGATTCTTCAATTGTCTCTGAAAAAAAAGACAGGGATCTCCTGGAAAGAGTCCAGTGGAGACCCACAAAGATGATATGGGTCCTGGAGCATCTTTCCTATGACTATGAGGAAAGGCAGAGAGACCTTTGTCTGTTCAGCCTTGAGAAAACAAAAACAAAAACAAAAAAAAAAAATGAGAGGGGGGTTCTTATTAATGTTTACAAATATATTAAGTGTGGGAGACAGAGGAATTTGGCCAACCTCTTTTCAGTGGTTTGTGGGGACAGGACAAGGGGCAATGGCCACAAAATGAAGCACAGGAAGTTCTCCACCATGTCAAAGAACTTCACAGGGAGGGTGATGGAGCACTGGAACAGGCTTCCCAGGGAGGTTGTGTCCTTCTCTGGAGATATTCAAGGCCTACCTGGGCAACCTGCTCTAGGGAACCTGCTTTGGCAGGGGGCTTGGACCTGATGATCTCTTGAGGTCCCTTCCAACCCCTACAATTCTGTGATTCTGTGATTGTTCTCCATTAGCGTCTTCATTGAACATGAATATGGCAGTGTGATATGGCATCCACACTATACTGAAGCCTCATTCTAAAAGCTTCTTAGTTTTTCTAATGTAGGTCTCTATGAAGAAACCAAGGGGAATACTGTTTTATTTCCCTGTTTAACTTCCTCCTTTGTATATAGATCTTACCACCCATTTTCTCACTACTTTATCATCTCAAAAATTTTTGAGAAACTTACAAGACAAGTAAGTCTCTCTCTCTCTGTGTCTCTGTCTCTCTGTCAAACTATAAAAGACTAAAAAAACAGTTATTAAACAGCATGTTTCTGTACAGTCAATTATCTCTTTCCACCAGACAGGCTGTTCAGCTTTGAGTGAATTTATTAAGTTAAATGTAATTTCGAGCTCTAGTAACATTTATCAAAACAGGCACATTTATCAAACCTGGATCTCCTAAGTAACTGGACAGCTGCACTAAGCACTTTGTCAGACCTGTATCTGGTGGTTGAGGAAAAGGCTAACGTTTTTTTTACCCTTCCTCATGCACCACCATCTGCTGCTTCCCTGCTGTGGCACAGTGAATTCAAACATTCTCCATATAGCGTGAGGCTACTAGCCAACTTCTTAGCAATGTGTGTCATTGAAAGAGTAACAGAGAGAACATGGCACTGTGCAGCACACTCTTCATCCCGTTTGCAGCTCTGTCAGACAGTGGGATAGTTCAGCTCTTTCATTCTGCTGCATTCAGCCAGCCTTAGTAGTGAACACCTGGCAACTGGAAGAGCTAACTACCTTTTTGTCCTCTGTCTGTTTTGCCCTGTCATTAAAATGCTCATTTTTAATAATGACTTTGTGAATTTTTGGAACAGTTATTTTTACTTTCAAAACTGTTTTCCTTTTTTTACAAGAGTCCCGTTTTAACTCTAGATGAAAAATCAATTGTTCATCTTTCCTGTCTTTAACTTTTCCTTCAAGAGAAATAATAATGAATGCTAATGCCATTTGATAATAAATAAAAAAAAAAAAACTGGTAATATTTGCATTTTAATAATAACCCAATACTTTCCTGTAACATTAAACATTTATCCAATGCATTTTCTTTAATTTTCTTAGTGGAGTGAAGTTTCACATATTCTCCTCTGTCTCTGTGGAATAATTGCTACCAGTGGAACATATTCTGCAGTTTGTGAAACCCTCTAAGTGCCCTCAGTCACCATCTGACAGAGGAGAAATAAAGCCTAATTTGATAGCAAAGGATATCATGCCTGGTAGGCTACTTAAACTTGTTTTTCCTAATTTGATAACAGGAATTCTTTTTTTTTTTTTTTTTTTTTTTTTTTTTTAAGTGGCTAATGCTAATTTATTTAATTGTGGAAGAAAACGTGTTTTCCTTTCTTTTCTATTAAGTTTTACTTATGTTTTACTTCCACTAAGTTTTACTTTATTCATATAGGTTTCCAAATTTCTCCAATTTGATTTTTCAATCTGCCAATAAAAATAGGATAAGAAATATGAAAGTTTACTTAGCAGTGTTATTTTTTGTGGAGTTAATGACTCATCTGACAAAAGATTCAAAGCATTTCCAAAAATAAAAAACCTAAATTTTCACAAAGGAAAAATCTCAATGTAGGAAATAGCTTTTCAGTTATGGATGTTTAATCTTGCAGTAAGAGAGTGAGGTTAGACAAAATAGTAAAATTAATAAAGCACTTTGCAATGTCGTTCAAGTTCTTTCTATGCTGAAGTAAAACAGTTGCCTCTGAACTGTCATTGATCCTATGCTGCAAGTCGACTGAAGTCAACTGAAGTAAAAGAGTTTCTTATAATGTCTTCCAGTAGAAACCTTGGTCCATTTGTTTTCATTTGAGCATACTGGAAATTAAATTTTCACTAAGCATGTGTGTCAACCATTACTATCAGTTCCTGTGTGTCTGTAAAATATTGTAAATTGTATACGTACGTATTTGTATATTACATTTGTAATTTGTATTTCCTATTTGAAATAGAGTAAAAGGTCATGATATGTTACTATACACTACATGATAATGTATTCTAGATTTAATACTCATGTTGTGCTGTTCTACACCAGGCCAACACCACTGGTGAAATTTCTGACTTATTCTAACCTTAAGTTTAGATCAGAGGAAAATTAAATCCAGTGAAACTACTCTACATCTATTTTACCGATTGACTTGACAGAAGAAAAAGGGATATTTACAAATAGAGTACTTCTGAAGTCAGACAATGCTTCGATAAATCAGCTAGATCGTTGCAACCTTTTTTCTTACAAGTTTTCTTTCTGAGTTTTATCCAGTATTCTTTCAGATTTTCTGAAACAGTCCTGCATCCATTACTCTTTTTTCCTACCAATTGTCAGATTTGATCATTTGTTAGTGCTACTGTTTTTTATCACAGACTGCTATGTAGTGACAAGCACCAGTCTAGAGATGTGGTGGTTTTACTCGGGTGGGCAGTTGAGCTCCACCACAATCACTCTCTCACTCCTCTCCCCCTCCTCAAAGAGGAAGAGGGAGAAAATACAACACAAAGAGCTCAAGGTTTGAGATGAGAATTATTTAATTAAAGGGAAAAGGAATGGGAGAAGAAGAAACAAAAGAAACAATAAGGTTGTGGGGAAGCACAGAGAGAAAGAAAAAGAAAAAAATGTTATTCTCTACTTCCCATCTATGAGTGATGTTCGGCCACATCCTGGGAAGCAGGGCCTCAAAAGGTGTAGTGGTTGTTCAGGAGGACAGTCCCCACTCCCACAAGAGCCCCCCTTTTCATTGCTGAGCATGACATCAGGTGTTATGGAATATCCCTTTGGTTGGTTTAGGTCAGCTGCCCTGGCAATGTCCCCTCCCCATCACTTGCCCACCCTCAGCCTGCTGGCTCTTGGGGTCTTAGAGGGAGTCCTGATGCTGTGCAGCAATAGACACAACACTGGAGTGATACCAGTGCTGTTCCAGCTACAAGGGCAGAGCACAGCGCTGTGTGGGCTGCTGCAGGGAAAGATGACCATCCCAGACAGACACAACACAAAAGCATGCAATTAAAAAGTTGGCTTCTGTAAGATACAGAATGAAAGTCCATATTTTTAATTTTTTTTTAGAAACAAAATAATAGGTGAAAGAAAAGCAAGGCTGATTTTTATTTTTATTTTTTTGTCAACAAAAGTCTCTTCATGGTTTGAAGTTTGTGCAGTTACCATGAACCTTAGTTTAATAAATTATTCCATCTGTTTTCTCTTTCTTATAAGATTATAAAATCTTCAATTTGGTGCTTGTGCTTTCTAATAGTTATGTAGATGCTACTGCATGCAGTTAAGAAAAACAAAAAATTTAATTTCCCCCCAAAATTGTGAAGAGACCCTAAAGTTAGCCCCTAACTTCTTCCTTAGGTATTCAGTGTCCATTTCAGTTACATTGTAACTTCTCTTAATGTGATGTGCAATCTGAAAATATAAATATTGTCTATCAGTCTCTTACAGAAAATAATCTGGATAAACTAATTGCCTACTGCATCCTAGAAATGTAATCTACACTTCATTTCTATGGTGGCATTTAGGATGCTAGTTTTCATCTCACTATACTACAACTCAAAAAAAAAAAAAAACAATTCACAATCATCCATTACATCAAAAGAACAAAACACTTGTTCCAATGACTTAATTACATACAGATGTAAGTTAAAAATACTTGAACATAAATCTTCATCGGACCTGGAGTACTCCACAAAGAAATTGCAAGTGGGGGTAAATATAACCTCATCACATGCCTGGATGCACGCACACAGAAAATAAATAAATAAATAAATAAATAAATAAATAAATGAAGACCAGAACTACTATACTACAGTGTTCATAAAGTATTCCTAAGTAAAAGGGGAGATATTCAAGAATGAGTAAATAAATGTGGCCAAACCTTAAGAGGAAGCAAACAACTCAAAATTGAAACCCCAAACTACATTAAGAACAGGGAAGCATTTCCTAGCTTTAAATTGGGATTAATCAAAGAAGTATCAGAACACTTGCAGATCTGTTCAAAGTCCAAATCCAAATGCTGTGTCTCAGTCCCAGATAATTATATACAGTGGTTGATCAGCACAGTTTCCTGTAAATGTTATGAGCTAAAATATTGGTCAGGACTACAGTCATTGCCAAACCCATTGTATGAAAATACTGAGAGTATAAATATCTTTATGGCCTTTTATTTGAAGTCTATAAATACAAAAGAACTTTATAACAGAAATGATAATTAATTGCACAGTTACCTTTCTCCTGGGTAGGTTTCAAAAAAAAAAAAAAAAAGACAAAGCAACAGAAAGAAATCCTTAATGTCATTAAAAAGCTTTTCTCTCATGTTGCATATTGCCTTTCTGCCTGCCTCATAGCCTAGCAAGATTAAAAAAAAAAAAAAAAAAAAAAGAAAGTTTTAACAAAAGATTTTCCTTCAATTCATGTGCCCAGTTGTCCCTTCTGAATCTCACTGCTGAGACTTCTTAGCCAACCTTATGTCTTATGTGACAAAACTTACTTGAAGTCTTCAGCAAACAATACTAGAAATAACGGTTTGGTCTAAAAATTTCAGTTTATTCTGTTAGAATCCATAAGTTTTAAAAAATTTATTAGCTGCACTTTTGTCTTTCATATTGAAAAATTCAACATGTTCTCAAAGTTTCAGTTTCTTAATCTGTCAAATAATAATAATAGTAGTAATAGTGGTAGTTCTTATTTCAGTGATGCTGTGTCAGGGAGCAGTCAGGTAAGGCTGCTTCTCACAACTCTGCTCCAAAAGCATAGGGTGAGACCTAAGGTGGCAGGGCAGTGACCCCACCAATCAGGGTGTAGTCATGCAGCATACAGCAGAGTACAGCCAGCCCAGCGATCTCCTGGCAGGTCTGGGGTCACACTGGGAAGTCCAGTTCACCAGTCACATCCACCTCAGCAGGTTCATGGCCATGCACATGCATAGCTATAGCACAGGAGGACTAGGATTCAAGGCAGTTCCTGAGCAAAACTGGGGAGCTCCTGTCTCCCACAGTTCTTTCTCATAACATTGTGATCCAAAGACACACAGCTGCACCATTTGTCTATAACATAATTTTTCTTAGTCTTTCTTCTTCAGAATGTCCACCTTCTGTAAATGTACTCAACAGAAGTAGATGCCTATGCTTACTGAAGACTTACAGTACCATAAATCTTTACATATGCACTGATTCTCACAAAAATACATTTGCTTTAGGGGGAAACACTTTAGCGTACTTTTGAACCAAGAGTATTCACTGGGTTCCACACTATATCAGCCAAATTGTTTAAAGATCTAGAAAGAATATTACATTGCATATCTATTAGTTGTTCTCACCTAACAGATTACATTTGAGACATGAACTGAATAACCTATTAATGTATTGATATTTACATGACCAATTTCACGGAAAGAACATCACACTACACTGCAATAGACTTGCCTCATGCTAAAGGAATCATATATTTTGTTTTGTTTTTCTCAGAAATGTGCTTATTTATTTGTTCTCTGTGAGTTTGTGCAGTATTTAAAAGATGTTGCACAACATTCTTATCAAAGATTAATTCTATACAATTTCTTGCATTAACATAGTGATTGGAATTCTTGGAAACAATGTTTCCAAACAGATGTGTACCAGATCTAGTCTTAAGTTACTGTCTTAAGACTTACATTTACTGCTAATACAAACAGGGATGTATTCATTAAAGTTTTAAGTAATTATTCTTAGGCTGGATGTAGGCATCCTTCACCCAGCTGTTTCAAGAGATGAACAAGAATTTAGAGTGAGTAAAAAACGGAGTGAAAAATATATATACTCATTAATGAGTTAATATGGCATTTATATATGTGAAATATGTAAAAATGTTATATACAAAATTATATATATTTTATATATATATATATGAATTTCTCCATGAATAATGTAGAAACCCCTATGGAGATAAACTGAATTAAAAAAAAAAAAAAAAAAGTATTTAAATCAATGTTATATAAGCAATGTAATATAAGCATAAGGAGAAGAAAAGACTTAATGTTCAACCCAGTCATTTAAAACAGAAGCATAAGTAAACTTGGTATGTATTAACAAAGCACTTCACATCGTAAATAACATTAATTTGCCTTATTGAGATGTCACACCATTTTAAACGCTCCAGTGCATCCTGCCTCACTTCCAGCTGTTTCTCCAGAAGGGTGCACCCATTCTGTGGATGCCAGCTCCATATCTTTAAATTTAAGTACCCTAGTATGTTCCAAATGGCAATAGATACCTGTGACTGATGTAGTAAACATAACAAAGCAATCTCAAAAAATGTATTGAAAGAAAACTGAAAATAATGAAAGAAAGCCCCCTAAACTTCCTACTTAGTATTCAGGTGAATTTAATATATAATATTAATATAAGATTGTCACACAGACTTGTAGTCAATTTCCACTCATATAGAAGGATTTTCTAGCTTCCCCTGAAGTATCTAGCATTTGCTCATGTGATGGAACACACAGATGGACAAAGCTCAGATCATATCCAGAGCAAATACATGTATTTCCATATTCTGTTCTTGTTTTCTGTTTCTTCTCCTTGAGATGCCTTTTCTAATTCATCAGGTTATGGTTACAAAAATAAAAAATAATTTTAAAAAAATTGCCATAAGGGTGGGCAATTAGAAGTTCAGAGAAAAATTCTATGTGTGGGCTTGGACTCCGATACAGGCAGTACACCCCTATACTGAACAGTAGACAGCTGAAGAGTGACTTTAATCATCTCAATTAACCTCAGCAAAATCTCTGGGAAGTCTCTTATGGATGTTGGTAGCTAAAACAATTTTTTTCTCAGTGAGAACGAAACAATGCACAGAATGAAAAGAAACATTTTTTTCAGCTTCTTTTTCTGTTAACTTTTTTTTCTGTCACATGCTTTGAAATGATAAACCAACATAAACGTTGTTATGTCTGTTGGGAGAACACAGAGGTAGATGAAGGATATAATCAATCAACTTCTTTTCAGAAAGAGTAGTCAAGCACTGAAATGTGTTGCCCAGGGAAGTGGTGGTGTCACCATCCCTGGGGGTGTAAAGGGACGTGATTTAGTGGGTGACATGAGTAGTAGGGTGATGGTTGGACCAGAATCTTGAAGGTCTTTTCCAACCTTAGTGATTCTATGATTTTAGAATACCATATTATGTTGTTCATAGAATATCCTTCATGTTGAAATGTCAATTCCAAGCACAAAAATATGAATTTGCATCATAATGATGCTCTAAGATGTTCTTTGATCCACTGCCCTTCAATATAAATAAATTGGTTCCACTAAAACTAAATCATGAGATGCCTTAAGATATTCTTCACTATTGTTTCCATGAGGAAACGTAGGAAGTGATAATCCTAATGGACTTTGAGTAGACCTCAGAGGTGTCTTTCAATGATTTTTATGAAAAACTGTGTTCAGATTCTGCTGAGTTTGTTTTCCAAGAGGAAGGATCTCAGATACCGAGTATTCATACAAAGAAATTATTTGGTTAGGAATATGGAATCTCTACAGTATCTACTGCAATGCCCTGCATATAATTAGAATGTGAGTTGTTTGTTTGTTTGTTTGTTTTGTTTGTTTTTTTGTTTGTTTGTTTTTTAATGTGCAACTTATTACATAAATGTAATGTACACATGAACAGTGGAAAGAAACTACCATGTGCACTTTTAAAGATAACACACTTTTTATGGTTCTCAATCCTCTCCATTTTTATCCATAAATTTTAACTGTATTCTTAAGAAAGAAAAATATATTCCATATTTCAGAATCACCCATGAGAACACCCTATGCTGTATTGGAGTACAAGAAATTATCAAAACTTTGTTTTCAAAGCAAGTTTTAATAGAAAAACATAAAAAATAAAAAAATATATATATCAAATTATAATCAAATTATGTGGTGTCCTTTTCTTATATTGAGAGCTTGACAAACGCAGTTGCTATTTATTTCAGTTCTGTTTTACTGGTTTGGAGTGTACAATCTCTAGTGATGTTCTTGTTCTTTATCTCTCTTACCATTTACAGACGCTTTCTGTATTTCTCTTTTCCAAACAGTGATTTGTAAAATCTATCTGGACTTCACTGAAAGATAACAACAAGGTATCCTCTGTCTTTAGGGAAGTGTCTGTATAGATTTAGAAGCCTATATGTTCAAACAGTGTAAAAGCTGGTATAAAAGAGCCAATGGTGTCAAGCTAAATTATATTTAAATATTTTAAAATTTATTTCTGTGATAACATTTAGATGTGTATATAGTGCCATGAAATATGTTAGCTTTCAAGAGATTTGTAATATTTTAGATAGCATAGAGATGTTGACTTCTATCTTATACTACTATTAAACAGGAAAATTATTGTTGCAGTATTTAACTACTGTCAAAAGTAATTGTCAATAACAGAAATTGAAGTTGCCACTGAAGAGTTACTAAATAGCCTTTATACAATAGAATTTCATAGGTGGGTTTCACTGCAATATGTGCAGTACCTTAGTCTGGAGACCTTAGTCCAAACCTTAGTCTGGAGTAGCCACTGAAAGTTTCCTTTAGAAGCTGTGGAGAGAAATGAACAATTACAGGCTGCAGTGCATCTCATTAGAAAACTGAAATTTATGTCAGGTGAATTGCCAATTCCTCTTTATATTTCTTCAGAAACTATAAAGTATGAATGGCTCAATTGTAGACTACCCCAGGTAAGCATTTGGTGAGAGAAATTACAGTTGTGCTGGTTTACTGCTTTGGGCCTCTTTGGGACAGCTACAAATATCGGCATGGAAAGATTAGATTACATAAACCCAGAATCCAACCTGATTTTCCATACAATTTTAGTCAGTTGAACTTACTAGGATCACTCATATACATTAAATTAGGAAGATTTTGAAGAAGTTTTTAGCTCAGTAGAGTACAATATAGTATATGATTCTTATTTAAGGAGGAAAAATATTAACATTGTTGTGCTGGTGTGAGAAAATGAAGTTTAGTCCTAGTTAATTTCCTAGTCAGAAAAATATAAAGATCAGCTAGCTATTTTGTTCTATAAGCCTTTTATGCACTGCATCACAGGGAGCATGAGTTACATACTGTTTTGACACAAAGTTGTGTCAAACCTATTTAAACCTCTCCCTAAACAGGTCATCCATTCTTAACTCAATGCTAATTCTGTCTTTTAAAATATCAGATAAATTACATTTTCTGTCACATAGCATTAAGCTCACAGATTTTCAAATGCACAACAGATTCTGAAATCTAAAGATATTACACACGGAGGATAAAAAATCTGTTTTCCAGAATCCTAGATAGTGATGGTGGGACTTAGTTCAAGATTATGAAACCTAAACTTTCACATCTACTTTTGGGTGTCTAGGGGTGAAGTAAATTACATCAAAGTCTAGGGGCTCCCATTATAGTCTGTGGAGTTACACTCAGTAGCATCACTGAAGTACAGAGATACTCAGTTGACTGGTCACCAGATGTTTTCTTTCAGCTGAGGTGTGTCTTCTCAGCTGACTTGATTGTATTGACTAAAGAGGCAGTTTAGTTGCCTAAGATAGTGATAGGCTAGTGATATTTAAGATGTTTTGACTTGATGTGGTCTTTAGTTGCCACATCAGAAAAGCACAAGATTCCTATTAGTCCAGTCATATCTACCAACTCCATGCAAATATCTCAGGGCATCAAAAATGTCTCTAGCAGTGTATATTCATGAAATTAGGAAATGTTCTAGATCTTCACTGACCCCAATTGAAAATTAAACAATACCTCATATATTGACATCTACAACACAGTTAAGCTGCCCAGATACAAATATTTAACATTGTATTATTCGTCTTCAGATATCTGAGATATTGAACTATTGCTGGCAGATGACAAAAAGACCTACAAAAGACCTGTACTCTTCTGTAATGGTGGACAGAGGCCAGATAGGGTGCCCTGAAAATTCTCAGGCTGTACCTGTATCTCAGCTTTGTGATATTTCACCTTTAATATCCAGTAAAATCAATCTGTCATTCAAGACCGAGATGATATAAGATGGCAAAAACTAAAAGAGCATCATTTCAGTCATGAATCACACAGGTCTGGTTAATATAGTAAGGAGAAAGAGAGAGCACATTGTCCAAACAGTTATGACCAAGGATAAGCTATTAACGGAAAACACAGCTTCAGATTTTGTAGATTCACCAAGCATAAATAAGACCAACTATATATATGGAAACTGCAGTGATAGGTTGAGAGCTTCTCCACCATTTTCATATATACTTAGCTTAACTGATATCAGCTGTCCTGCCAGTCTGAGTCCTTTATGTCAAGGACACAAGCAAATGTTACAACACTGGGTAGTAGAAAATAAGATTACATCAACAGGTATATGATTGCCATGAGTTGATATAAAAATAAAATGGTTTAATGAGGTATATAAATGGGAAAGCTAAAGCATTTAGTGATGGGGACATGGAATAAGAAGGAAAGGTAGAAGGAAAGGAAGACCACAATAATCTGACACTGTCGTCATTCTTCTGCCATGGGCAACAGATGAAACTGTGAAGGTAGAAGCCAGGGCAGCTTTGTAATAATTATCTATTCACAATATTCCACTCCAGCACATGTTTACAATAAACCATACTAATCCAGAACATTGGATTTGCTATAATATTTTCCCTTGTCAAAAACAAACGAAACAAAACAAAACAATCAAACAAACAAAACAACATATATAAAAAAAAAAAATAATAAAAAAAAATGAGTTTTTGGAAAGTCAAGGCCATAAGAGATTCTGCAGATGTACAGAAAAATATTACATCTGAGAGTACCTCTGACATAACTCAACCCAAACCTATCACAACAAGCCAGGCTGAAGGTTTTGTTTTTACTGACTTGCAATTTAGAATTCTGAAGTGAAATAAAAAACTCCATAGCATCTTAGGTGTGTGTATATTTTGCAAGCAGGCTAATATGTAGGTGGCTGGATAGCTTACTTTACTGCATGGAGTATATTCTAGGCAAGAACTCAACTGGTAAGGTTTCCACACTAAATAGGTTTCAGTGATACCAAAAACTTCTTCACAGGAAAAATAACATTGGCTTCTCAGGGAGAAGTTACAGTACAGATCGACTACTACTCATACCCCCAGAAATTATAAAGTCAAACAAGAAATTGACACAGATGCAGAGCTAAGAGTTGGTTGAGAAACAGTATGTTAGAAGACTAAAGTTAATTCTCTTTAGAAATCCAGCAGGGTAATTTGAAGGTTTTTCAGTATGCATTAGATATAGATGAACTGTTTATAAATGCTTTTAAAGCAAAGGAGATTTTAAAAATAAAATAAGATGCATATGTTGTATAAAAACCATGCCAAATATTCTTGGTTATTCTGGCAATGAAGAACTAGCCTTTATCCCTAGGGGAGAAAGTCATTGGCTCGCACAAAAATCGAAGATATTGTTCCAAAAAATCTTCAAGAATTTATAGAAGGGAGATAAGGGAATACAAACAAACAAAAGCCAGATGCCAAGCCATATGCCAGATGTATTCCCTGCAAGATCTCAATCTTATATACCCATAATATGTAAAAAATAGAACTGATCTGGAAGTGACACTGTTAAATAAGAAGAAAAGATGGTCTCCAGTGATGCTCTGAATATCAATTAATGTTGAAAGAAAATGGTATTCATAGAAAATAATATTATTCCTAATAATATTTAATATATTATTAATATATTGGTAATTATAGTAATTATATTATTAATATATTAGTAATGATATTCCTAATTAATAGGAATTAATTTTCCCAAGTATACTCTCTACTACAGTGGTTAATCAACACATATCTTTTATTTGATTCTGACAAACAGAAATTACTGACTCTATTCTGGATTGGAACTCAAGAATACTGTCCATTGTTCAGATGCTGCTGACAGTAAAGTTGACTTAACTGGTAACTGGTAACTTAACTGGTAACTATTACAGATTTTTTTTTATGAACTCAACATATTTTAGGAAAAAAATAATCTTATTAGCAAGATTTTTTTTAGCTTTCCAAATTTGAATATTATTATATCTATTAAACATTTGAACTTTATAGTAAGCAGTTCAAATTTTGTTAAGCAAAATTCTAGCTGACTTAAAATATTTAATTTTTATTTTTTGCTGTACCTCTCAGTGGAACATAACTCCTCTCATGTATAAATGCAGATCATTGCAGATCTAATCAAGGGAAGTAGCAATTTTTGTTAAATAGTTTAGGTGCACAGTTTAGAATGCAGTGCACTCACTAAAATTTTGTAGTTTGGGTCAATTGAAAATAATTTGCAAATGTGGATAAAGTTCTGCAAATATTTTAGCTAAACAAAGATAACTTCTATGGTACTTTAATAGTTTTTTTTTTCTTTTTCCATTTCTTTTTCTTTTTCTTTTCTCATCACAGCCTACAGCTTCCTCACAAGGGGGAGTGGAGGGACAGCTGCTGATCTATTCTCTTAATGACCAGCGATAGGACCTGAGGTAATGGTGTCACGCCGCTACAGGGGAGGTTCAGTCTAGATATGAGAAAGAGGTTTTTCACTGAGAGGGTTGTCATGCACTGGAACAGGCTCCACAGGGACGTAGTCATGGCATCAAGCCTGTCGGAGTTTAAGTGTTTGGACTGTGCTGTTAGTCATATGGTCTGAATTTTTGGGCAGACCTGTGTTAGACTGAACAATCCTTATGGGTCCCTTCCAACTCAAGATATTCTATGATCCTGTGATTCTAACATAACAATCAGGCCCAGTCAACATGGATTCAAGAAAGTCCTGTCTCAGTAATTTGATCTTGTTCTATGATAAGACCTCTCACTTAGCGGATGAAGGCAGAGGATGTATTTCTTTCTTAATTTTAGCAAGGCTTTTGATACTGTCCCTCACAGTATTCTGGACAAATTGCTCATCTGTGATATAAACAGGTTCATGGTCAATGTTGCTCAATGGTAGAGCTCACATGGGTCTACATGTGGCTGACAGCTGATCGCTAGAAGTGTTCCCCAGGGCTCAATTCTAGTGCCAGTCCAGTTTAACGTTTTTATCAATGATCTGGATGTATTGTCACTAAAATTACTGATAATACTGAACTGGGAGTTGCAGTTGACTACTTCAGGTACAAGAAGCTTTCCAGAGGAATCTAGATTGGATCACTGGACAATCACCAATGGCATGAGATTTAACAAGAATAAATGTCAGATTCTGCACTTTCAGATAGAGTAATGCCAGATGTAAGTACAAACTGGGAGATGAGTAGCTGGAGAAAAGGACCCGAAGGTTCTGGTTGACAGCAGGCTCAACATGAGTAAGTGGTATTGCCCTGGCAGCCAAGAGGGCAAGCTGCATTTTGGGGTGTACTAAGCACAGCATAGCCAGCCAGTCAAAAGAGGTGACTTCCCCACTATATGAGGCCTTGGTGTAGCCTCACCTGGAATATTGTGTGCAGTTCTAGGCTTCAAAACATAAAAAACATGTTAAGATACTTGAATAGGCGAGAAAGCTGATAAAAGGCCTGGAAGGCATGTCCTCTGAGGAGCATCTGAGGACACAGTGTTTGTTAAACTTGGAGAAAAGAAGGTTAAGAGGTGACCTCATTGTTCTCTTCAGTTCCCAGAGGATAGGGGAGTGGAGACAGAGGTGCTCACCTTTTCTTCCTGGTATATAGCAATAGGATGCATGGGAATGGTTCAACACTGCGTCAGGGGAGGTTCAGACACTAGGAAAATCTACTTTACTGAAAGGTTATTTAGGCATTAGAACAGACATCCTAGAATGATGGCTCATGTCTGTCTGTGTTTAATAGGCACTTGGATAATGATCTTAATTATATGTTTTCAATTTTGGTCAGCTCCAAAATAGTCTGACAGTTGGACTCAATGATCTTTGTAGGTCCCTTCCATATTCTATTCTATTCTATTCTATTCTATTCTATTCTATTCTATTCTATTCTATTCTATTCTATTCTATTCTGTTCCGTTCTGTTCCGTTCTGTTCTGTTCTACTGAGAAAATGAGAAGAGATATTGATCCTGCACCAGACATTACAGCATGAGCCACAATTATACAACATGTAAGAGATCAAAAGTTAAAACCCTTATGGGATTGGGGGATAACTAATTATCTCACTTCCCAAGAGTGAGATAATACACTCCAGTGTACGTAGAGATGGTTTTCTTTCCTATCGCAGCCGTAGGCTTTGCTTTAAAATAATTAAATATTTTCTTCAAAAGGCATGGGAGTCAAAATATGCCATTTATAATAATAGATTACAATAACTATGTGATTATGGAAAAAATATTTTTTTCTTTCCAGTCTGGAAAACATTAAGGTATCCTGAAATACTGAAATGCATAGTAGTATTTATTTAGTATTTATTTTGCAAAGCATTTTTGCAGTATTTATTTAGTAAGCAAGTGCTAATGTTTTTCAACAGCTCTGACTGGTAATTCTTGTCGCAGAACATTAGTCTTTGGTCTTATACTTCTGTGGCAAAAAAAAAAAATATATATATATATATAAATTCAATTCTATCTCTGCACTAACTGGTGAAAAATAGAGAGTCATGAGTCATGACCCTGAATTTTTCAATGAGCTTGCTTCAGTTCGGTTTCTGCAAGGAAAGGAGATTTGAGGAAACCAACAGGAAAATAAATAAATAAATATATAGATAAAATAAATAAAACAAATAAAATAATTATTAAAAAAAAAAAAAAAAAAAAAACAACAGTTCTCCATACCAGCACACTTCAAAGCAGAAAAAAAAAAAAGAGCGAGGCATTTACAACCTGCTGTTAATATTAATTTCTGTACAAGGTATCAGTGTCTTGCAAATATTATAGAACCTTTTACTAAACATACAACTGACAGGTGGATGTGGAAACTTCTGAAATTTTGTGATTCATCCACAGAGTTTTAATGCAACCAACCTTGTACAGTATCTTTAGACTGCAATTTCACAATGATATATTAAATATGAGGTCAAAACAAGAGCTTAAATCTTTATTTTATTTTTTTTCTTTGAAGAAGCTGCGTTCTAGAAGATATAACTTAAAACACTTTTAAAAGTCCCAATTTTCAGTAAGTGATGAGAACTTACTTTAATAATCATCTGAGTGCCACAAAATTCAGGCCAGTTCTTAGAGTTCTTTTTATCAGTACTGAAAAGGCTAGCAAACTGTTTATAGGAGATTAAGTTTTCAGCATTTTTGAACTTACAGATGATACTATACTTGTCCAAAATATGCTACAAAGAACACAGAACTGGACAGCATCTCCCAGGCCAGCCAGTCTCTGGGTCTTGCATGGAGTTATATCTTTTTAATCCCTGAGTTACTTTATCATGATCCACTTAAAAATCAGCTAGTTTCCTCACTTCACTTTTCTGTTTGAAAGGCTGTTCCATAACTTTTTGCTATCACTGTTCTATTCTAAAGATACTTTGCCACAGATAAAGAGCTATTACTGAAAAGATTTTGTGAACAACAAGCTAGCTACCCTCATTTGGCTGCTACGTTCCTTACCAGGTATGACAATTTTCACTTTGTCTCACCTTAGCAGTTTATTTTATTATATTGGTTCGAAGACCTAGAAATATCATAGATTTCTTTTATGGACATTTGCAAGCAAAAGAAGATCACAGAATCCCAGAATCATCTAGGTTGGAAGAGACCTCCAAGATCACCGAGTCCAACCTCTGACCTAACATCTAAATGTCTTTTAAAGACCTCCAGGAATGATGACTCAACCACTTCCCTGGGCAGCCTATTCCAATGCCTAACAAACCTTTCAGTTAAGAAGTTCTTGCTAATATCCAACCTAAACCTCCCCTGTCACAACTATATTCCATTCCCCCTCATCCTGGCACCAGGCACGTGGGAAAATACACCAATCTCCACCTTGGTACAGCCTCCTTTAAGGTATCTATAGAGTGCGATAATGTTGCCCCTGAGCCTCCTGTTTTCCAGGCTGAACATTCCCAGCTCCCTCAGCCGCTCCTCGTAAGACTTGTTCTCCAGGCCCCTCACCAGCTTCGTTGCCCTTCTCTGGACTCTCTTGAGCACCACGATGTCTTTCTTGTAGCGAGGGGCCCAAAAGAACTGAACACAGTACTTGGGGTGCAGCCTCACCAGAGCCGAGTACAGGGGGACGATCACCTCCCTAGCCCTGCTGGCCACACTGTTTCTTGTACAAGCCAGGATGCCGTTGGCCTTCTTGGCCACCTGAGCACACTGCTGGCTCATATTCAGCGGACTATCCACCAATACTCCCAGGTCCTTCTCTGCCAGGCAGCTAAGGAAGATAATGAAGTAATTTCATAAAACTTATCTGTGTGGGTTTTATTGTTTGTTTGTTTATTTCCTCTTTTTGATATTGTGCCTAATGTGATGCTATCTGTTTAAGAAAACAGATGACATTTTCATGCTAAGACACTGAAAAGCATTTTAAATTAAAAATCTATGCTTTCTTGATAGCAGATTGTACAAGTTGTTTCCAGTTTTTACTCTTGTATGTAGATCTTTGTCCTTGACAACAAAGTTTGTTCCTCGGTGCTTAAGAAAGCAAACACAGAAAAAGCTTAGTAGATTCTGAATCTAAAAAAATGCTGGACTGGAACAACTTCTTGAACCAAGAAACAAATCCCTTAAAGAAAGCTTTCTTGGAGTAAAAAACTGAGAACTATGAAAAGATTTTTCCTTTATACACTATGTAAATTTAAGTTCAATTTGGTTAAGCCGGTACAAACAGAAAATTAATATGACATAAAACTTTTGAGGAAGAGTTATCTTCTACTATGATAACAGTGAAAATGAGAAATTCACTAAGGCAAATGACAATATGTTTCTCTACTGTTGGCTTTATCAGGCAAAGTAACACTGTGTGCTTCTTTGAGGTGAGTTGCTTTGGCAGATGGCAGCTCACTGAGATAGGGAAGATTACACCAGGGTAGGCCACACCGCATGTTCCCAGGCCTATCATACTCAGATTTATCTGATGAACCAGAAAAGTGTGCAGAGGCAACGTAGAAGAGAGCCTATAATATTATTCCATAATTTACTACTTTTTTTAAAAAATATTTTTAAATGTAAAGCACTGTTGTATTCTTATGTCACTAGGCCATTGAAGACTAGAGGTTGGGTTTGCTGTGTTATGGACTTGAGAAATTACAGAAATAAAAGGACAAAATTAAAATAGCTTCAGCTTAGTTTTCAGAACACCTGCACTATATAGCTGGTGATATAACAAAGAAATGCCTCCATCTACATATACATATGACATAATATATTTTTCTTTTGCAGTAGTGATATGTGATATTATGATAAACTCATCCTATGTTCATTAGGGCTAGAAATGAACAACATGTATTATGTTGTTAGTGCAGATGCTGCTTGAGAAGCTGTGAAGGAAAAATATGCCTTTTAATTTATATAATAGCATCATAATATTGTTAGCATTGCTTTCTATTCATTTTCCCTATAAAACCTAGGATTGTATATCTTCTTTTTGACTGACACTGTACATTAAGCAGACATTTTCATTCTGCTAACCTAAATGACACTCATTTATTTCTCCTTTGAGGTTACACTATATTTATTTCAGCATTTCTTCTATGTACAGATGGTCAGATTTTTTTTGATCAAACCGCAGAAAATGACAATACATTCAGAGAAATTTTAAGCACAAATGCTATCAGAGAAGTCCATGGGAGTTGGACTTATTAAGTAAACACTTAACATAAATAGTATTATGTGTGCCCTGCCAAAACAGGACTTCTTATGCTTTTTGTTTGTTTGTTTGATTGATTGTTTTTAATTAATTGAAAAATGTGGAGCATCATCATATTAGAAGTTCCAATTAAATACTCAGCCAAAGAAGTAATATAGTTTCCCTTAATTGTTTTAATTCTAACTAGCTGTTTTTTTGTTGTTGTTGTTGTTGTTTGGTTGGTTGGTTGGTTTGTTTTTTTGTTTTTTGTTTTTTCTGTTTGCTTGCTTTTCATACCTAGGTAGACTTCTGAGTCTTTCCAGAGTTTGTGTATGTTACACACACACAAACACACGTGTAGATATACATGTATATATACTATATATACTATATATATACGTATGTACACAGACACAAATACATACACGTTTATGTTTATCTTCACCTATGTCTGTGTGTGGAATAGTTGTTCTCTTCTGAGATTCATTAAATTCTATTAAATGCATTTAACACACCTCCTACTGTCTCCAAATAGGAATATCATAATTATGCCTTTGAAAGCAGATTTATTCCTATACTTCTGTGTCATCTTATCTCTCTTTTTGTGTTGCATATAAATTATGTTCCTTTCTTTGTTTCCATAGGGTTGGGTTGTTTGTCTCCTGAACAGTACTTCAGTGTGTTGTACTATACCCTCTACCATTCACAGACTAAAGTTGCATATGAAGAGGGAAGAATTTATTGATAATTAACATTATGACATTAATTACTTTATCTAATTAACATCTTCACAGAATCACAGAATTACTAAGCTTGGAATGAACCTCTGGAGATCATCTGGTCCAACTCCCCTATTCAAGAAGGGACACCCAGAGCAGGCTGCCCAAGAACCATGTCCAGACAGCCTTTGAAAGTCTCCAAGGAGGGAGACTCCACAACCTCTCTGGAGAATCTAATCAAAATTATGATTAGCCAATTAAATAGATGCTAATACTGATCGTCCAAATTATCCATTTGTTACAGCTAATTTATGTTAATAACACAGCTAATTATTATACACAAACACTCTGATATTCACCCTATTAACTGATTTTATTATCACCCTTCCAGTGTGTTGATAAAGCAAGATGCCAGTGTCCCAAGTCCAAAGGAGTATGATGGTAATTATGGATTTTCCTTTCTCCTTGATCTTGGGTACACCTGTGATTATTTTTGTATGCTTGTCCACATCATCAGCTTACTTGCTTTCTCGTCACTTGTGTGTAATGATTATTTATTTTTTTTTATTACATGTTGGATATTTCTTCTTTGCTCTCTTTGATATCCTAAAGCTGTTTTTGCCCAGCTGCTTATTGACAAGCAATTAAGCATTTGTGATTAGTGTTTACAGTCGAGGTTCTGGACTTATACTTTGAATGCCCCTGTGGTCACCCCATGTCTGCACTCCTTTACACTACAATCCTGTTCTAGTGTCATAGATTGATCTTTCTGCACATCATAGCTACTAGCTATTTTTAGTTATCATTTACATAAACATATGAGTACTATAGTAAGAGTAGGAATTGCCCCACACCATTGGAATGAGGTGAACTTTAATTAAACCATATAATGATTATGTGGTCATTCTCCAGCAGACCAAGGGAAGTGCAAAGAAAGCCTGATAGGTCCTGAGGCTTTCTCTGTTCATATAAAGCCTGTGGCCTGTTTACTAATAATTTCAAGACTATATTTACTGGGTTACAAAGTTACAAATGCTTCTAGAGTTTCATGAGGCCATTACTGATATCAAAATTTTTCTTTGGAATTGAGATGCCTTATGGGAATATGCTATGGCATTTAGCTCAATTAGTAGTCTCCTGCTTATATCAATTTTGATTTTAGGATATTGTAAAATAATTTTCTCAGCTTTTTCTTCCACTTTCTAGAACCTTCATACATAGTAATTGGCCAAAGTCCCTGAGAAGCTAATGTAGTTTCGTATAAAACTCACATTTAATTTTTGTTTCTACTTGGATTTAATAGTAAACCTATTACCAGTTCTGAGGCACTTAAATATTATGCTGATCGCTGCCAATTATAGTCCTAGGGACATATTTACATAGCAGGTGGAGAGATGCCTGTGTTTATTTTGTGTACTATGGCCAAAAGCAAATTCAAGCTGATTCCTTGGGCTGTAAAAGCAATGCAAAGGTCTTATGTCCTCCTTGGACATGATTACATTGTTGAAAGTTTTAAAGATCTCTCAGATAAAAAAGAAACCTGAATTAGGCCCAAGAGATACATGGAATCAAAATAAGCCTAGTGTAATATGTAACTATAAAATGCATCGAGAAAAAGAAAGTATCATTGGAATCAAAAAGCACTGTAATTTTGAAATGCTTTTCTGAAGAAATATAATGTAAAATTGTATTTCTAAAAAGTCTGTAAGAAAGTAAATATCAATTACTGGAAAGATTAAAAATAATACAAAAAAATGTTACCAGAAGTATGTCCTTTCACAAAAAATGTAAATAATGCAAGTCTTTTTTATTACAGTCTGGCACAACAGAATACTAGATTGTCTTATTTGACATTTACTGTTGTATCTACTTACATAATTTTATATTTCAAATACACAAAAAAAAATGTGACAAGAAGAGGAGAAAAGCATTGTTAAGATAGCCAAACATTACTAACAGGATCAGAAGCATGTTCACATAAGCAAGGATGAAAAGATACTTTACATTCCATTAAACAAAAAAATTGCACAGTGATATGCAGGTCTTGCCCATTGTGTGATCTTGAATTTATTGGTTTTAAATACAGTACTTAGTGGAGCCTGTTCATGTTAAATGTGATTTCTGGTTAATTTTGTTGATGCTACCAACAACATGTAATGGATAAATAAATGAGGACTGTGACAGGTATTGCACACCTTTGGCTGCACTAGACAATCAAAAAAGTATCTAATATTGGAAAAAATTTCCTTACTGGATATGATGAAGACCAATTTTTTCTCAGATAAGGAAATTTAATGCTGTCAAAAATCAAGGACAATTCAAGGACAAATGCTCCAGTAGAATAGAGGAAAAAGATAAGCATTGTAGAATCTGTTGTTAAATATCTGTTGTCTGAGTTTAAGGGAAACTCCTCAATTGCAAGTTTGAATAATCTGAAGATAGGAGGCTGCACTGTTAAGTAGAGAAATCCAGAGAGATAAGCAGAGAAAAGGCTTTGGATGCCATAAAAGACCTAATAAAACTCTATTAAATCTAAGCTAATTACTTCCAGCTTCTATCCTAACCACTTGACAAAAGCAGACACCTCTATAAAGTCAACAACATTTGACATTGTGGTGGTTTTACTCCGGTGGGCAGCTGAGCTCCACCACACCCGCTCTCTCACTCCCCCTCCTCAAAGTGAAAGGGGAAGAAAATATGATGCAAAGGGCTCAAAGGTTGAGATAAGGATGGGGAGATCACTCAACAATTATTGTGACAGGCAAAACAGATTCAGAGTAGGGAGATAGTAAGATTTATTGCCTATTACTAACAAGCTAGAGAAGTGAGAAACACTGAGAAGTGAGAAGTGAGAAACAAAGGAAAGAAACCAAAACCACCTTCCCCTCATCCACCCTACTCCACCCGAGTGGCACGGGGGAACAAGGAATGACGGTTGTGGTCAGTCCGTAGTCTCCGCCACTCCTTCTCTTCCCCTGCACTGTGGAGTCGTTCCCATGGGATGCCGTCCTTCCCGAACTGAGCCTGCAGGGGCTGCCCACAGGCAGCAGCTCTTCAAGAACTGCTCCCACATGGCTCCGTACCACAGGGTCCATCCCCCAGGAGCAAACTGCTCCAGTACAGGTCCCCCACGGGTGACAGCTCCCCCCAGGCCCCTTGCTCCTGCGTTGACTCCTCTCCATTGGCTGCAGCTCCAGCCTGGGGCCTGCTTCTGTGAGAGCCCTCCACAGGCTGCAGCCTCCATCAGTGCAGGTCCACCTGCTCCACCAGGGGCTCCTCCACAGGCTGCAGTGTGGAGATCTGCTCCACCATGGTACACCATGAGCTGCAGCGGGACAACCTGCTTGACCATGGTCCTCACCACAGGCCACAGGGACTTCTGCTGAGGTGCCTGGAGCACCTTGTCCCCTCCTTCTTCACTGACCTTGGCACCTGCAAAGCTGTTTCTCACTCCTCTCTCTCTCCCAGCTGCTGTGTGACAGCAGTTTTTTTGTTTGTTTTTCTTTTTTTCCCTTTCTTAAATATGCTCTCACAGCATGTTTATTGGCTTGGCTCTGGTCAGCAGTGGGGCCCTTATCTAACACGGGGCATCTTCTGAACTCTTCTCACAGAAACCAACCCTATTGCCCCCTTCCTACCAAAACCTCGCCACGTAAACCCACTATAGACATGCATCTCAGAAGTGAAATAGATCACATTTGTAGGTATTTCTTCCTCTCTATTTAATAGGAAGAAATTTTTATTTGCCTAAATAGATAACTTCTGTCAAAAGATTCTTCCTTCTGAAAGGCCAAATTCTAGATCTGATTTGTCTCCCATTTCAGGTTTAGTCGCACACCTTCAATGTTTATCACCAAATACAAGATGATTTTCTGGCTCAGTGTTGGTAACTAGTCTGTTTCTAGTTCCACACAAGAACACAAAAGCATTTTTCTGATAGTCTTTAGCTGTACCAAAACTTAACATTGCTGCAGACCTTTGTATGAACTGGACACCTTGGGGAATCTCTGAGCACAGCGATACAGCTGAACAGGCTTAGCTGCTAAAACACATCAGTGACATTCAGCTTGCTTATTGAAATGAACAACAACTCCCATGTCACACCTGAAAATTGTGTGGATGGAGCATGTTGTCCCCAGACAACTGGGCCAGGAAGCTTTTTTAACAAGTCATCAAGAAGCAAGTATCTGGCCTTGTCTTTTCCTTGGACCTCAGCCATTTTAGCCTTGTCTCTAGCACCTGTCTCCTGTCTGGTCCTTTGAGGGGTACCTAGACATGGTCCTGGGCTCTGGACACAGTGGCTATGACTGTGGCTATGCTGTGGCTATGACTGATGATGCACCCCATTACTGCTGCAGGGTTCAGTCCCTGTGGGACTATGCATTTTGGTGGAAGCAGTACCAGCACAGAGGTGATCTTGGCTCTTCCATGAGTGGAGCAGCCCAGCCCTTCCTTCTGCCAGGTATTTGATATCTGTGTCAACCTGACTGATGTGGAAATGGCTTAAATAGATGAAATTGGAATGATTCTGCAGTGATGAACCAGTGTTTATAAGGAGCAAGAATCTATGACTTATTACTTCTCTCCAGAGAGTAATTCTCATGTCTGCCTACAGTAATTTCTATGTTCTCTTTTCCCACATGACAGGAGTATAAGTCTCAAAGCGTATCAATAGATTTCGTAAGTATGTAAGCTGATCAGTTTGTAAGAATATAGAATTTTGTTCCTCCTGCTTCACGAATCACTCCTTAGATATCTAGGCTGCTTTAGAGCAAACTTAAATAACTGAGGAACTCTCATATCCTTGAAGCCTGCTTATCTTTTGCACTAAAATTGGGTCCAAAGTAAAAAATCATGCAGTTTTTCAGTCCCATACATTTTTTATGATCACACTGTTTTAGGTCAGAAGAATGTTGCTGTCAGCAGTGTCTCAAACAGAAGGACAATCTAACATCCAAAGTTCTGTATATAATGCTGATGCTTACAGGGGAAGCTGTTCCAAGTGTTCAGTCTATATTCATCTTTTATGGTTAACAGCTTTCTTTTAGTCTGGCTTCTTATCTTGTTTCAACAAGACACATATATGAAAAGAGAGCATGAATAAGATAACTTCCTCATTCCTGCAAAGAGATATCAGCCCAAAGATTGGAAGTAAAACTGTTAGATGTAAATTAAAAAAATAAACAAAGAGGGGGAGAGGGGGGGGAGGAAAGAAGGAAAAAGAGAAAAAAAGAAGTAAAGAAATAAGCCCTCCTCTACCTATTTCATGATGAAACTTTAACAGTTTAAGCCTCTGTTACTGCCTTTGACACTGTTACTGCCAGCAGATAGAACATTTCTAATATTACGTGAATCAAAACAGAGGGAGAAAGTGGATGCCTTTAACCTTAATCCATCAATTTGACAGCATTTAACATGTCTGTCAATCAAATTTATTCTGCAAAAGTCAGAATACAATATTCAAGGGAAAAAAAATAATAGTTCAAAGAGCAACTTGACAGTCACTGAAACAGGTTGCCCAGAAAAGCTGTGGATGTCCCAGCCCTGGAAGTGTTCAAGGCCAGGTTGGACAAGGCTTTGAGCAACCTGATGTAGTGGAAAATGTCCCTGATCACGGCAGAGGGGTTGGAACAAGATGATCTTTAAGGTCTTTTTCAACCCAAATCATTCTATGATTCTGTGAATTATAGTGTATAGGAAGCCTTGGTTCACCTGAGCTATTAATATATATTTGTTTATGCTTATGTTTTTAATAAAACAGAGATTATTAGAATGTCGTTATTTTATACATTTTGTGGTAGCTCCTTTTGTGTCATCTAAATATTTTTTTTCTAAAGAACGGTCACATGCCTACCTGAGTTATAAGACTGGATTTCCAATACTGACCATTCATATGGAATATCACCAAAAGACAAACTAATGTAACACTAAATTTTCTCTCTTCTAACAGGAGTTAAAAAGCCCATATTTCATGGTCATTTAGGAAACATGGTAACTAGCCTTCTGATTATCACAAGGGACCAAATAGGACTTATTCTTCAAAGATCCTCCTCCACAGACAATACAGGGAAACTTCAGATGCCTCGGCTAAGAGATTACAAGTAAGTGAGAAGTATGTGGCCAAGTCTCGACAAGACATGATAGTACAAAATAACTAGTCTCATAGTTCTTTATATCCTACCAAGACCTGTGTTTTTTCCAAGATTTTGGTGGTTGTATTCTGTTCCATGCAATACCAAATGATAAGGTCAAGAGTCTATGGCAGCTATTGTTATGAGCTTTTTAGTATTATCAGATGCCCTTAGCATTGTTGATGACATTACTGGCCTTGTCTGGTTAGTGGCAATATTTTTTTTTTTTTCTCTGTATTCTTAAATGTTATTTTGGCTTTTCCACAGATTTCTCTGAGGTTCCACATACTTCTGTGTTTAACAGTGTGCAACAGGTAGTTTGTAAATATTTGCAAATTCAGTATCACAGTGCAAAAAATCACTCATTGCTGAACTGAAATTGAAGCTGATTGCAATTTAAACTTTGTCATTCAGAATGATTGCATAAAAGGAGACAGAAAATACCAACAGGTGTATATAACTGCCTCTTGGACTTGGGCATGTGTCTGACTTCTGCTGCCAGAGCTGGACCTCAGAATGAGTCAAACATTCCATTCATAACATTAGCCATGATGATACTGTTCAATATATTGAATTTTGAAGTTGTGACAACTTCTCTCATGTAAAAGTCTGCAAATACCAGTGTTTGTGTTAAAATGTAAGGTAAAAACATATAAAATTACTGATAACTTGCCATGTGTGAGCATCTCAGTTTAAAAAATGACATACTGAAAGTTTGCTTTCCACAAGGTTTCTTTGGCTTGCAATGCACCCACTTTAGTATTTTGTTCCAGTCAGAAAATACTGTTTCACTTTTAGGAGACATAAAAAAAGCTTTTGTCCATATCCTTTGAAATGGGGTTTACTGGTCTGCACTTAGGAGAGTTGTACAATACTTCTGAATAACAAAGGCTGAATTTAAATTAATAGTTTGTTTATGATTGGTAAATTTCAGTTTAGATACTTCTTTTACTGCTATTTTAGTATTTTAAAGTTTATTTTATATGTAAGTCTGGTGCTATGGGACACATTTCTAATTTTGCCTATGCCATTATTCAAATCAGAAGAAATAAAGGAAAAATGGGATTATGATTTTGCATTATCTTGAGGGAAGGTCTTTTGAGATCATCCTTATTGTCCCTGTGAAACATGCAAGATTGCAAAAAACAGAATGCAACATTTAAAAAGCACCTCTGTTTCATGAAAGGTTTCTTACCTAAATGATTTAGTATCTCTACATAATTTGATTTAGCTATTGGATGTGTTCTGTTTTCTGGAGAAAAAAAAAAAAAAAAAAAAAAACACAAAAAAAAACACGAGGGCTTTTTTGTTTTCTACCATATTTGAATGCAAACAAAGTAGACTTGAGACTAATAGCAAATTATTTTTGCACTCATACTTGAAAGACATGCTGTTATTGTGAATATAATATTATTAAGATTCATTATGAAATTACCATAACAATTAAAGTCAGCTGTGAAATACCAGTTCAGGAGTAACTCTCTCATTTTAAAATAATATCATTAGTTCTTGTCATGCAGAGAAATGTAATTAATGTAAACTTCATTTGCATATTCCCTGTTTTTCTTTTCTTTCTTTAATCTTGTAATCACTGCAAGTAATTTTTTAAAAAGGTGACCTTAATAAGTGATTAACATTTTTCTTAAATTCAACCTAACAATTGTTAGTTTATTATTATTAACTGTAAACAAACAAAAACTCTGTTCTAAACAAAAGACTCAAAAAGCAACGAACCTGAAGATAATGCTAAAATGCGCATTCTTTCATTTAGAAGGTTTAGGATAATCACAAACACATTAAAATATACCTGTGCAAATACAACCACATAGTTCACACCTACTGTAATTCTCCTTAAATGGTTCTACTTGACAATTATGATCATGCTGCCTTAGATACTTTCACAAATAAAGCAGAAAACTCTGAGTCTGGGATTAATTATTTGTGTTAGACGTATGGGCTAATTTATCTTCCTTCTTGTGTATAAATTATGAATAATCTTTTTTCTCAAGTATTGTCATTATTCAGGGACTATTTTGTGCAGATCCTGGTGAATAGCATGTTCACAAATTTGTGATTGTAATTTATTGTCATTGTATTTTATAGACAAAATCAAATTTCTGATTTGCATCAGTGTAAAACTACAGAAAAAAAAAAAAATCTTGTACTAGGGAGTGGAAGACTGAACCAACTGAAGCAATTCGAACACACAAGGAATTCTCTGAAACACAAAGAATTTCCAAGGCCAGATAAGCCCAGAATTGACAGTATAAATATTTAAGTTGCCAAATTCATTTTATATGAATATTCTGTGATTGCTATAGAAAATTATTCTCATTCGTACAGTTGCCTTTCAACAACTCATTTGACAAAATATTCAGGAAAAGACTAACATAAAGCAGTGAGTAAAAGTGAAAGGATTCACTGAAAAGTAAATATTCACAGGAAATTATTTGCCCAGCTGGCAGAAAAACTGTGTGGTATCTAGAAGTAATTCCTGGATGTCTGAAGCAGATGTTTTAGCCTAGACCCAAAGGCTTTTTTAAATAAATGCTAATCATGGGGCTTGGGATATTTTAAATGAGTGTTTCCATGTTTCTTCAGTCATAGTTCCTGTGACATGTGGATCCATTACTAAACTAAAAGAAAAAAAATAATGTTTGGATCTAATTCTGCTCTTATATACATAAATGTTAAAGTTATTAATCTAGTAGGCTATATTCATAACTAACTACAAATACTCACATCAATACTTAATTTCACATCAATACTCAATTACTTACTGGCTACTGCCATTAAAGACAACGAAAAATCTTTTTACAAATACGTCAACGCAAAACAGAGGACTAAGGAGAATCTCCATGCTTCACTGGATGCAGGGGGAAACCCAGTTACAAAAGATGAGGAAAAGGCTGAGGTGCTTAATGCTTTCTTTGCCTGTCTTTAGCGGCAATACCGGTTGTTCTCTGGATACCCAGTACCCTGAGCTGGTGGAAGGGGATGGGGAGCAGGATGTGGCCCTCACTATCCACGAAGAAATGGTTGGTGACCTGCTACGGCACTTGGATGTGCGCAAGTCAATGGGGCCAGATGGGATCCACCCGAGGATACTGAGCAGAGGAGCTGGCCAAGCTGCTTACCATCATTTATCAGCAGTCCTGGCTATCAGGGTAGGTCCCAGTCAACTGGTGGCTAACAAACATAATGCCCATCTACAAGAAGGGCCAGAGAGCAGACCCGGGGAACTATAGGCCTGTCAGTTTGACCTCAGTGCCAGGGAAGCTCACGGAGCAGATTCTCTTGAGTGTCATCACGTAGCACTTGCAGGGCAAGCAGGCGATCAGGCCCAGTCAGCATGAGTTTATGAAAGGCAGGTCCTACATGATGAACCTGATCTCCTTCTATGACAAAGTGACATGCTGGGTGGATGAGGGAAAGGCTGTGGATGTGGTCTACCTTGACTTCAGCAAGGCCTTTGACATCGTTTCCCACAGCATTCTCCTCAAGAAACTGGCTGCTTGTGGCTTGGACTAGCGTACGCTTCGTTGGGTTAGAAACTGGCTGGATAGCTGGGCCCAAAGAGTCGTGGTGAATGGAGTCAAATCCAGTTGGAGTCCAGTCACTAGTGGCGTTCCCCAGGGCTCGGTGCTGGGGCCGGTCCTCTTTAATATCTTCATTGATGATCTGGACGAGGGCATTGAGTGCACCCTCAGTAAGTTCGCAGATGACACCAAGTTAGGTGCGTGTGTCAATCTGCTCGAGGGTAGGAAAGCTCTGCAGGAGGATCTGGATAGGCTGCACCGATGGGCTGAGGTCAACTGCATGAAGTTCAACAAGGCCAAGTGCCGGGTCCTCCACCTGGGATGCAATAACCCCAAGCAGAGCTACAGGCTGGGAGATGAGTGGTTGGAGAGCTGCCAAGCAGAGAAGGACCTGGGAGTGATGGTGGATAGTCGGCTGAATATGAGCCAGCAGTGTGCTCAGGTGGCCAAGAAGGCCAACGGCATCCTGGCTTGTATCAGAAACAGTGTGGCCAGCAGGGCTAGGGAGGTGATTGTTCCCCTGTACTCGGTTCTGGTGAGGCCGCACCTCGAGTACTGTGTTCAGTTCTGGCCCCCTCGCTACAAGAAAGACATCGAGATGCTCAAGCGAGTCCAGAGAAGGGCAACGAAGCTGGTGAGGGGCCTGGAGAACAAGTCTTATGAGGAGTGGCTGAGAGAGCTGGGCTTGTTCAGCCTGGAGAAGAGGAGGCTCAGGGGCGACCTTATCGCTCTCTACAGGTACCTTTAAGGAGGCTGTAGCGAGGTGGGGGTTGGTCTGTTCTCACATGTGCTTGGTGATAGGATGAGGGGGAATGGGCTTAAGTTGTGCCAGGGGAGTTTTAGGTTGGATGTTAGGAAGAACTTCTTTACCGAAAGGGTTGTTGGGCATTGGAACGGGCTGCCCAGGGAAGTGGTGGAGTAACCATCCCTGGAGGTCTTTAAAAGACGTTTAGATGTAGAGCTTAGTGATATGGTTTAGTGGAGGACTTGTTAGTGTTAGGTCAGAGGTTGGACTCGATGATCTTGAGGTCTCTTCCAACCTAGAAATTCTGTGATTCTGTGAAATAATTTAAACAGGTATTGTATTTCGATGATAGTTGATCTTTGAAGTCAAATGCTGCAGTCTTAAACTGCAGTCATATTTTATATATATATATATTCTGCAACAGTATTAGATTATTTCTTAATCCTATTGGACTTTTAACAAAGATCTAAGTGGAGAAAAAGCTTTTGAATGGGTTGACCGGTTATACTTGAAAAAGTAGTATATAATTGCTTCCATGTTTTAGAATGAGATGTTTTTTGTGCTTGTGTTCAATATATATGTATATATATATAATTGAAAGTGTAGTAACATAGCTTGTTTAAATTTATACTGAATTACAGAAGACTTTCCCACAGGTCCTGCTGGCTTAGTGTAACAGATGTCACTAAATTATCTCCAACAAAAATAGGTAAAGATTTATCCACTGAACAGCATAGACACAAAAACAAGGAAAGAAATCAGAGTTTGACATGCTCAAGTAATTCAGACTATTAAGAGATTATCGGTTTTTCTCTTTGCTATCATTTTTATTTTGAAGCCTTTTCTACAGAGGAATCTTAATTTTAAACCCAATGACATTGCTTAATTTACCATTATTTCCAATGTTTACATAATGACAAAAATGTATGTCATGCACAAGGGCTTCTATATGCATTAAGAGAAATTATGTTTCTGGTAAGTCTGTTAGCAGCAAGAAATGTGTTAACCAAGGTGAATGCTAGAGAGCTGTAAACTACTGTATGCTCTCTAGCTTAATACTCTGGCTGATGAAAAGCTGATATTGTTGCCTACTATGGAAATGAAGTTTCCCTTGACATTGAAAAAGCTGTGACATGCTGTTCTCCAAAATGGATTGGGTATAAAAAGCCGAGTGTGGTGTTTCTCACTGGGTGTTGTGACAGTGTGCTCACCATACATACAACCCAACCTTTCACCTGACCCTTCGCAAGTGATAACCAGCCATGATGGATGCACCTAGTCCAGGCACAAGGTGGATTCAGGCAAGACATATAGCAACACAATAGCCAAGGGCTAACTGAGCATGCACTCACTAAATACATCTGGTATGCGAATATGACTATAATTCAGTCATCTTACTCCATTAATAGGGGACAGCCCAGAGGCCATTAATCTCTCCTGCACAGCAGCAGGATGCATGCTAGGATCTTCGCCTTGAGCAGAGATTCCTCTCAAGGTTATTCCTTGACGTTGAGAGATCCCTTACCTGCAACAGATATTCAGTATGTGACTAACAGTACAGTTTGTAATCTTAGCTAAGTGATATAAAGGATTGATTGTACATATAATCTTTTAGACTTAAGCCATTGACCAAGGGTCTATTCTGAACCTCATGGCTCAGTGGGAGGGATCTCCCTTACAGTTTTGTCTGACCTTGTCTTTTATGCAATATATAATCAAATGACCTTGCCATTTGAATACAGTTGAGTCACTGTCTCATTTATGATTAAACTTTGCTAGATCACTACATTATATCAATACATTGCTGCATAATTCTGTTCATGACAGGTGAGGGGAATTTCCAGACAATTTTGAACTATGACTGTTGTGAAATTTTCCATTTCTTGGTGCGATTCCACACTGTGCAGCTGGTCTTTAACGTTCTGATGCCATATTATGAACACATTTTTGTTCCCTCCAATAATTAAATGGCCTAAATACAGAGCCTGTGACAGAGGTTCAGTCACAGCAGAAGAAGAATAGTCATAACATAATCTTCCTATCCTAAACAAATAATTATTAACATATCAGGTACTCTACTAAGCTCACCCTAGAATCCACACAAGAATTACTTCTCTCCTGTGTAATCAGCAACAAGAGCATTCTTCAGTTTCTGTGAAACACGTATGAGAAGTTACTAGGCAATCATAGTGTTTATTGAAGGGTAGGTTTCTGCCTCACTTTTTCCTTTTTTTTAATTTTTTTATTTTAGAATTTAGAATTTTTTTAGAATTCTAGGTGCAAACAGTGAGAACTTTCCTGATAGGACTCACTATAAACTTACTGAGCAAAGGTTTTATTGACTTGAATAAGCATTGCCTCTACAGAGGATATACAATCAAGTTTTATGTTGAAAATCATGAAAAATTATTTTGCTTTCAACAAATTCAGAATAGTTATTGATTAATAGCTCTGAAAAATGTAAGCTTATAAGTGTTTTTAAGTACACCTAAACAAGTTAAACTTTTCAGAAAAAGAATCTTTAGTCTTTTAAAAGAAGTCCTTAGCATTTTCAAGCAGTGTCATTGAAAATGATTCCTTCTGCAATGATCAGGTATCTCAGGAATAGATTTGGCCATATGCTCACTAACAGACCAGTCAATTAATCACACTTTGACATGAATCTGAGAATTATGGTGGGAAGGGAAGGGAAGGGAAGGGAAGGGAAGGGAAGGGAAGGGAAGGGAAGGGAAGGGAAGGGAAGGGAAGGGAAGGGAAGGGAAGGGAAGGGAAGGGAAGGGAAGGGAAGGGAAGGGAAGGGAAGGGAAGGGAAGGGAAGGGAAGGGAAGGGAAGGGAAGGGAAGGGAAAAGCAACAAAATACATTACAGATAGAATTATTTGGTTCTTGTTCATCACCTCACTGGACAATTTTCCTTGTGCAACACCAGCGGAGTTTCTGTAATCTACAGAGTCAAGTTCCCACTTTGCCTGACCACCACCTCTGTTTTGTATATCCATATTACACTAATATATACGTTAAATTGACTGTGTCTAAATATGTCCTGTTATAAATCAGTCTGAGTAAACTTATTTCCTGATAACTTTCTGCCTTTCTACCTTTTTTTTTTTTTTTTTTTTTTTTTTTTTTACTACCATGGCTTTGTTTCACTTGTCAAGCGATCTTTTATGCCTTTACCTTTCACTGTCTCACACCTATTGAAGTACAGTATCAGATCAACAGTGATCAAGCATCTGGTAAAATTTACATCTCTTAGTATGCTACTATAGAGTAAGAAAGAGAGAAGGTGCAATACATGCCTTACTCACTTAAACAAAATGCATACACAAGCATTGTTTCATCCATAGTCAGACCCAAAGAAATTATTGTTTCCCTACATCTCTAGAAAGTACGTTTACGGATACACATCAAATTATAGAATCATAGAATATTTTGAGTTGGAAGGGACCTTAACGATTACCCTGTACCAACCCCAAGCCATGGGCAGGGACACCTCACTCTAGATCAAGTTGCTCAAAGCCCCATCAAGCCTGGCCTTAAACATTTCCATGGATGAGGTATCCACAGCTTCTCTGGGCAGCTTGTGCCAGTGTCTCACCACCCTCATAGTAAAGAATTTCTTCTTTATATCTAATCTAAACCTACCTTCTTTTATTTTAAAGCCATTTCCCCTTGACAAAGAGTCCCTCCCCAGCTTTTCTGTAGGCCCTCTTAATGTACTAGAAGGCTGCTATAAGGTCTCCTCAGAGCCTTCTCTTCTCCAGGCTGAACAACCGCAACTCCCACAGAATCACAGAATCACAGAATCACAGAATTTTCTAGGTTGGAAGAGACCTCAAGGTCATCGAGTCCAACCTCCAACCTAACGCTAACAGCCCTCCACTAAACCATATCCCTAAGCTCTACATCTAAGCGTCTTTTGAAGACTTCCAGGGATGGTGACTCCACCACTTCCCTGGGCAGCCTGTTCCAATGCCTCACAACCCTTTCTGTAAAGAAGTTCTTTCTAACATCTAACCTAAAACTCCCCTGGCTCAACTTAAGCCCATTCCCCCTCGTCCTGTCACCACGCACGTCAGTCCCTCAGCCTGTCTTCATAGGAAAAGTGCTCCAGCGCCTTGATCATCCTAATGACCCTCCTCTGGACTCATTCTAATACTACCATGTCCTTGTTCTTCTGGGGGCCCCAGAGCTGAACACAGTACTGCAGGTGGGGTCTAAGAAGAGGAGGAGAATCACCTCCCTTGACTTGCTGCTACAGTTCTTTTGATGCAGCCCATGATATGGTTGGCTTTCTGGGCTTCAGGTGCATATTGCCAGATCATGCTGAGTTTCTTATCATCCAATATCCCCAGGTCCTTCTCACCAGGGCTGCTTTCAATCCATTCTCCACCCAACCTGTATTTGTGCTTGGCATTACCCCAAACTAAGTGCAGGACCTTGCACTTGAACTTGTTGATCCTCATGAGGTTCAAACAGGCCCACATCTCAAGCCTGTCAAGATCCCTGTAGATGGGATCTGTTTCATCCAGAGTGTCAACTGCATTGCACAACTTGGTGTCATTGGAAAACTTGCTGAGGGTACACTCAATTTCATTGTCATGTCCCCCACAAAGATGTTAAACAGTGCCAGTCCCAGTACTGAACCCTGAGGAATGCCACTTGATACTGATCTCCACCTGGATATTGAGCCTTTCACCCCAACTCTTTGAATGCAACCATCCAGCCAATTGCTTACCCATTGAGTAGTCTATCCATCAAATCCAAGTCTCTCCAATTTACAGACAAGATTATCATGGGAGACATTGACAAATGCTTTGCACAAGTCCAGGTAGATAATGTCAGTTACTCTTCCCCTATCCACCAATACTGTAAATCTCATAATCAGTTTCAAATGTTAAAAGGTAGAAGTTAGAAATTTAAGATTATTGACTGAAACTTCATGGATTCAGTCATCACTAGTTATAAGGAGATTAACAGTATTCCTTCTGCCCCTTCCTTGGAGCAAGGTTTATTGATGTAGATACAGGGAAACAATTTTGTCTCCTACACATTATGTATGCAATTACTCATCACTCCTGATGGCTCATTTTATGGAAATTTTAGTGGACTCAGTATAATATATATACATGTATATATATTTCCAAGATACTCAGATATTATGTAGAAGAACATCATATAAAAATCTAGAGAGAGATGAGTCTACAAAATCTATGTTAAGAAATTCATCTATCACTTCCCTTGTTCTTCATTTTACATCATATCTGCTCTGCTACAACTCTATTATTATTCCAGGCTGCAGCTATGTTCCTGCATTCCTAATGGTATATCAACATTTGTTTGCATTTTCAGGCAGTTATTTTGGAGTGATTAATTTGGGTGTCAGAAAACAAACTGCGGTCTTCCAGATACTATTCTGATCAGATTAACTGTGTCATTATCCACAGGTATGAGGAATTTTGATTCTAGCCCATTGCTCTGTCTAGAAAATTAAGTTGTCACTCCTTTAAGCAATTTATTACAATACAGTATGCAATTGTTTTATTATACATGAAAGCCTGTAATGGGCAGGTTCCCATCAGTGGTTTGCAACTTGATTATGTGCATGACTGTCAAAATAATAAAATAAAATACATGTCACTAGGAAAAAGAAAGGGAAGAAAAAAGTTAAAAAGCTATGGCATAGTATCACTAGGTTTTTGTTTTTGTTGTTTTTATGTTTTCAAGAATTATATCTTCAGCTAATCCATTTTACTGAGATCTGTTTATACACCTCTGAGCAGATAATTTAATATAATTGTATATTTAACAAGTAAATTTGTATTGATTAAATAACTAATGAATAACAAAATATTCAAAAACACATCTACTTGTTTTGAGTGAGACCTCTTTCCTTCAGCTAATGATTCATGAGAGAAGAGAGACAAGAAGAAAGAAAATGTTTGCATGACAGAAACTATTATCTGAATGTACTGTGTTCAAGAATTAAAGATTTGCCCAAGAATATGGGCAAAGGACACTTTGTACTCTAGAACTAGTCCAAATGCATATTCGGTTGTGTTTGAATATCAACCTCCTCAACTTCCTTGGTCAGTGGTATTCTGGTAATCAGGTGGTGATTTAGTAATCAGGAGCTGATTTTGTAGCTGAGGATCTGGAAGGTCATTTTATAGCTGCCTATTTCAGGTTTTTTTCCTCCACAGCAAATGCATGTTGTCATTGCTACAGCCAACAATATTATCCACTATAATGCTAACCTCCTTGCTTTCTAATGTTATGTTAAAGTGGGTTGTTCTTTGATTACTTTTGTTTGTTCATTTTGTGCAAGACTGCAAGTCATTCTTTAGTTCAATAACAATTTCAAACATTTTATTATGCCTAGGAATAATCAAAAATTTTTAGTTTCATAAATAAAATCCTGTTAGAAAGAAGTATTTGTGTTTTTATTATTATTATTATATTATTTTCATACATTATCAACCACATAACGAGTGTCATTTGTTTATATCACTTTGGAGGTTGATCCCCTTTCTATGTAATAGTCTCCAGTATCCACACAGCTTTTCAATAAGAGAGAACATCAAGGATGAAGTATTTGAAATGTGTACTACTTTAATGACCTAAATTCTCCACAATGTCTACCAAAAACAGACAAGTATATAAAAAAAATATTAAAAATATACATTTGTGGACACACGGAACTGTATATATGTATATGTATGATATAGATAAACACAAATGGCATTTGTCATATAAGCGATCTTATTGTGACCTTAGGGTGACCTCCTGAGTGTCAAAGGCTTTTAAATCAGTAAGGGGTCAAAAAGTGGAAAGAAGCAAATGCATTAGAAAAGACTGAAGTTTGAAAATAAATAAATAAATAAATAAATGTCAGGAATGAAAACAAGTTAGAACTACCATGGGACCAAACAAAACAATGAAGAGATTCCTACATCCACATTAGAACTAAGAGAAAGACAAAGTTTACTGCTAGTATTTATTTGAGAGAAATATAAACAGAATGGTGTACAGAAAGCTGATGTATTCAATGCTGTCTCACTTCACTCTCCTCCAAAAGAAAAAAAAATAAATTAATTGTTACCAGACTCGAAGGAAAATTAATTTTAACGTGGTGGCTGGCATAGGCAGAATTTGTAAAACATAGCTTTAAAAGTGTGCATAGATCAGATGTACTCAAATCCACAGGCTCAGATAAAACTCTCCCCAAAGTGCTTAAGGAGCTAACTAATACAATCCTGTAATCATTAGTCATTCTCTTTGAGAAACCAGTGAGCATTGAGAAAGTCCCAGGGTACTGAAGAAGGCCAAACATAGTATTTAGTCTTAAAAGGGAGGTGAAAGAAGAATCAGAAGTTAAAAATATCAATCTGGTTTCAACACATAGAAACAGTCTGTACTGTTTTTTATATCAATCATTTTGTAAGCTCCTGGCTGAAAATAAGATCTGAAACAAAGAGCCAACATAATCATGTCAATAACTGTTTCATTTCCATCTTTGTCAGAATGATAAAGATACTCTGGTGGACAATGTGAAATAGTATGTGATTTATTGTTTGACTTTTGACACTGCCTGTATAGGATATTCTCATAAGAAAATGAGGGACATGTTGTTCATATTAAAAGAAAATACTCCTTAAAAAAGCAGGGCCTTTTCTCAATTCTTCAGTAAAAAAAAAAGTTGGGGGGAGAGGGGGTTGGAGGCATTCAAATGAGAATTATGGGGCTGTTTCAGTGGTGTTTCATTCCATGCCACTAACTTAGGTAAGGTAATAAAAGTATGTGCACTTGAGTCACCCCAAAATAGAAGAAATAATAATATACTTCAGGTGAGGATCAGAATTCAAAATGATCGTTGCAGATTGGAGTGATAGCAAAAATCATTAGGAGACAATTCAGTCAAGAAAACTGAAAAGTACCATTTACAAGAAGGAAAAATCAAAAGTGTCATTGTAAGATAGAGACAAACTGGCTACAAACAGTCATATGGCAGGAAAAGTATCTGTAGGTCAAAGCTAGTCAGAGTCAAAGCTATGATACTGTATCATAATGATTCTCTGAGAAATGTTCTGTATAAAACTCAAGAAATTATTTCCCATAGTGCTGAGAAAGCTTCATCTGCAATACTATATACAATTTGGGAAACTGAACTGATGCAGACAGACTGGTCAGTCTAAAGCTGAGAAAGAAATTTAGAAGATATGATCTATGTTTTGCACAGGACTTTTAATTCTAAAGTAGAAGACCGTGTGGTGAACTTGATAATTGCCTTTTGTTCTGTTCTAAGCAAGATTTTGATCAAGGGTTTTCCATTTCTCTTGTGGCAAGGACAAAAGGACAATCTCTTTGATTATAAGAAAAAAGACATTGCTGGATACCAAAAAACTTTTCTAATACTGATAAGCACTGAAATTGTCAAACTAGGGGAAAATTTAAAATTTGCCTTCCTTGGAGATTTTTAACAGTGGGTTAAAGGATTTAGGAGGTAGATCCATAGATCTAAGAATGGCTGAAAAGGGTTATTCCAGAGTTCCCGCTTTCCCAGATTCCTAAGAGGGAGGACAGCATGATCAGTGAGATGGTTTTCCTGGACTGAGTGGGGAACTGTGTTCACATGGTCCTCAAGAGGCAGTGAGTGTGAGACACTGGAAACAAGCATCTTCTGTAAAACACAGAACAAACTTCCAGTAGTTTCTAACTCATGGAATCATAAACTAGGAGCAGTTTTCTCATGTTTAATACACTTGGGTAATTTTTTCTTCTCTGGATTTTGTGTGTGAACGTCCTTATAGTTTTCAGCTTATACAATATCCAGTGTGAATACATTTCAGAGAGTTGGTTGAAGAACCTCTTAATGATCTTTTTGAGCCTGCCACCTGGCAATTCCATTTAATGTCTCTCAGTTCCTCTCCTGAAAAAGACAACTAACTGTGTTTCCCTGTTCACCATCACAGTGCCACTCTCAGCCATTTCTGACATCTTCTTTCAGTCATTCCTTTTTAGCCTGAAAAGGTCAGTCATGTTGGATAAGTGTTTGTTAGGGATAGCCTAAATTATACTGAAACCTCTCATAGGAGAGAGGATTAGAATAGATTGTTGAAGTTTTTGAAGCCGTTTTTGACATCATCATGTAATGACCTTCCAGTTGCTGGTTCTTATATGCTCTCTTTACGGCAGTCCAAACAATCATTTAACTGGAATGTAAATAAGCTCTTTACTGGGATGTGATTAAGAAAAACAAAATGTTACACAACAGCAAACCGGTGTAAATGGCACATAAATGTCTGTATTTGAACCAGAAGTATAAAATATAACGGAAATTTAGATATTTTAGGACATTCATCCAAATTTCTCTTCTGTGGAAAACAGCCTGTTTGAGATATGATTTTATAATAAGATAGCAAAATATATATATATAATTTCAACAAGAGTTATAATTTTGATAGTTATAAAAAGCTCCCTTCTAATTTTTCCTTCAATACTAAAAAAAAATATATCTTATTCTTGCAAAATTCAGAACTTCAAAAGAATTTTATATTTCATCAAAAAAAAAATTTACAAAATGTTAAGTCCTTTAAATTGTCAGCTGTAAGCTGAATAGAAGCAAGGGATCAGTTTCATGTATAGTAATAACCTATTCAGCCTGCATTTCTGGCATGTGAATTTGCAATATTTGTTACATTATTTGTTAATTTGTTATGTATCTGAAGATGAATATTCTTAATTGCTTAATGAGATATATAACACAAGAATCTCTTTTTCTCCTTTTTCCATATTCTTTTACTGCTAAACTGCATCATTTACATACAGTAAACTTAATGCATTCTGACACGTGGTTATAATACCCTTTATTCAATTAAATGAATGGATTTTGAACAGATATTGGCCATAGTACAATAATCGTACTACTGTCTTTGTCTTAGAAAGAGTAAAAGATACTGGTGCATTAAAACACAAAGATGAACCAGAAAACACCTCTATTTATAGTTTGTCTTGAAAAGAATTGGTCTTAACTGACAAAATGTAGATATTGGCAATAGCATTTAGAGTTTCCCATTGGACTTAAAACACCCAACACAAAACACATTTTTCTCTTGGAAAAAAAAAAAAATCAATCATGGATTGATTGTCTAGAGGGTCTTTCACATGCTCTGTAAATCTTGTCATTCTGGAAAACATAATATTGTCTTGTTATAGCTCTTTGGTTGTTAGACATGGAGAGAGGTATAGAAGAGCCTGTTAGTGCTCCACAACCAAAACTGAGCTGTAGTTACTACTACTGGCTGTAGTTTTGCATATAAGCTTTGAAGTCTTAGGAGTATCTGTAGGCTAAGCTGTATTTAGAGAGAATGAAGATAAAATGGTTTGATCATCATGCAGGATATTGATGTGGTTAAGGCAGCTTTGCAGAGCAAGTTGTTCATGCTTCCACAGGGAAAAAATAAAATAAAATAAAATAAAATAAAATAAAATAAAATAAAATAAAATAAAATAAAATAAAATAAAATAAAATAAAATTAAATTAAATTAAATTAAATTAAATTAAATTAAATTAAAATAAAAAAGGAAATGTTCCCCAATGAACAGATTGTAAAATAGTCACAAAGTAAAGCTTTGCTTCTTACAAAGCAAAGCTTACTTTCTCTACATTAAAAAAATAATAATAATTATTATTATTATTATTATTATGTTAAAATAGCCTTTAAAAAGTTTATAGTTCCTCTGTGCTCCAAGAAGTACAATATCACAACTGCTCGCAGTTACTCTTGAGCAGGTCTAAACTGGTACTGTAATGAGGCTGATAAGTCACTTATTTGTTCAATTCACTACATGTTTTATTGTGCATATGTGAGAGACATCATAAAGCTTACATACAGGCATTAAACTGTGTTAAACTGATAGACTGAATCTGTGTTTACTAGGCTTATCTTTTTATACATTTTCTTGATAAGCTCTTAATAAAAAATACTCATTTAAAAAAAAACTTGAAAAATAATCATGGCTAAGCACCTCATACTCATTAGATATTTAGTTAACATACTTATCTGTTAACGTATCAGATGATAATAAAAGTTATTTTACAAAAAACCTACAATAAGAATTATTTTTAAAGCTCTGTTAGGAAAATGTCTGCAACACTTTTAATTCCCCTCATTACTTTCATTATTTAAATTATACATATAAATGTTTGTTTTTATTGGAAAACTATATTCCTGTAAAATGAGAATCAAATTTTAAACACTTTCTGCATCTTCTCTCTCATTATTACTCCTTTAAGAAATTCAGCCTACTTTACATTTATGTTTTCATTTAAGAAACTTTGTTCTCATTTATTTTGTTTGAAATCTCAACTTTGAAACAATGCAAATGAGATCAGAATGTGACCCAGTGAAAATGCTATGCCATCAAAGGATTCACATTTCATGCTGTGTTATGTAGCTTTCCAAAAGTGACATCTGGCTTCTTGGCAGGTTCCTGAGGCAGCTGTGCTGGTGGCTCAGAAACTGCTGATGGGTCTGCCATATGCAGTACCTGCAGTTTGGCTGCTTCAGGCTTGCTCCAATTCATTGCCCTACTGAATAAAATTTGCTTTGAATTATCTTCTATCTGAAGGTACTGGCATACTATTCCTCTTTTTTTTTTTTTTTTTTAATCAGTGATTTGGTCAGAAAATAGGAGGGTTCCAAGTTCTGCTACATTGGCTTAGCTAGAGAAAACAACCCTTTGATCTAAGAATATCCCTACACTGCCAGGTGCTGTTAAACTGATCTCAAGAACCTGACCAACAGGACTGCACAACTCGCCTACTACTGTTGACTATCCAGACTAATGTGTTTCTCTCTAATCTGATTCTATATAGCTCTGGAGAGGCCCAGAACCATCCTTTTATTTATTTTTTTTTTATTTTATTTTTTTCCCTAAGATAGAATTCCATGTATCTATTCTATCATTTTATGAAATTTTGAAAATAATTAAATGTCAATAACACTGAAAGTATTTATAAACATGAGTTGCATTCAGGGAATATTTGACTGTTTGGAATGTTAATAAGATGAAAAATGGGACAAAAGTTACAAAGACTAAGAGGCATGAGATGACAGAGAGAGTTATGTGTTCCTTAACAGAATGATTTACTCAGACTGTTTTTCCACTGGGAACACACAATGGAACTAAACAGGTACAAGTCTATGGGACCCAATGACATGCTTCCCAGGGTCTGAGGGCTGATGGAGTTGCCAAGCCACTCTCCATCTCTGGAGATGAAGTCATGAAAAGTCATGGCAGTTAAGCAAAGTCACCGGTGACTGAAGATAGGGAAATATCACTAAGATGATCAGAGGGATGAAGCACCTCTCCTACAAAGATAGGCTGAGAGAGCTGGGACTGTTCAGCCTACAGAAGAGAAGGCTCCAGGGTACAACCCTGCAGAGAAAGACTTGGAGGTTCCATTCAACAAAAATTTCAAAATGAGCCAGCAATGTGCACAAGACAGACATCAAGAACAATGAGGCTGAAAGGACACAGCCTCAAAAGGCATATACACAGATACACACAACCTGAGAAACAACAGATATATTTATTGTCTCCAAACTGCACCATTGTTGCAGTAATTGAGCTGTGGTGGGACATCTTGCATGGCTGAACTGCTGTGATGGATTATTTAAGCTACAGATATCTGGATTTTAAAGATCTTTTAGAGCAGCCTCCTGTATTTACAACTACTGTCCATATATGTGTTTGTTTAACATATGTCCATTCTAACATGTTAAAAAGGGAAACATTCAGATTGGATGTAGGTAGAAACTCTCTCCCCATGAGGACATTCAGGCAGTGGAATAGGATGCCTGGAGAGGTTCTACAGTCTCTATCCTTTGAGATTGCAGAGACCTAACTGCATGAAACTCCGAGCAACTTGGTAACTAGCCTTGTTTTGAGCAGAATGATGGACGTGAGACCACCTGAGGACCCTTCCAGCCTGAATTAACTAGTGATCTTGTTATTCTGTAGAGACCATCAAAATACAAGGAGCCACTCAAAACGACTGTGTAGAAAAGCAAAACTGGATCAGCAAGACTTCAGTGAATTGGAAAGGAGCAATACTTCTTTATTGTTTTGTTTGTTTGTTTGTTTGGTTTTTAACTTCTCTCACTTTTCAAACCTGAGTTTTCTCTTTAAAATGTTTTTATTTGTTTGTTTGGCTGTTTTTATTTGTTTTGTTTGCTTGGTTCATTGGTTGTCTTTTTTGTTTCTTTGTTTATGTTCATGTTTCAATAAAATTTATCATTAAAGACTGAACACCCTTTTGATGGTTTCGGTGTGATCATTTCAAGAAATCACAGATAGAAACACCTAAAAGAATTTAATGTCACTGGGCTCTACCATATCCTAACAGAGGTATAATGAATTACCTATAATATTTTTCTGTCCTGTGCATTCATAAGGGTCAACTAGAGTGGGTTTTTTGTCCTCCTTTCTGCTCCTGCAATTGTGCTAGGGAATTATTACCAATAAAATATTCCTTTAGAAAACAGCTAAAACGCCTAAGCCAGGAGTATAGTTAGAGGAGAGAACATATTTTTTTCCTGAAACTAAGAGAAAAGCAGTTTTCTTGTAGTGTTACTGCTTCGATACACATGTCCATTACCTTACAAGTCTTGCCAGGAATTAAACTATGCATCAGAGCTTATTTTCTTTGACACACCTAAGCAGACCATTTGCCTTACCTTTTACTTTTGGTGCAAGGTCCTCTTAATATTTAAATTAACTTTTTTCTGTCTGAAGCCACATATTGTAATTTGCTTGTTTTTTTTTTTTTTTTTTTGTTGTTGTTGTTTATATATATATATATATATAATTCAGCTTTCTTTTATCACAATACCAGAGATGAAGAGAAGTTTAATACCTGTATCCATGGGACTATAAAATCTGCCTGATTGCTTGTGATTGCAGGGGAAATGGACTTGATGAGTCTGACAGCACCTGGCACCATTGCACTCTATGTTTGTGCTTCTTCACCTCAATGACAAATACACTGCTTGAATGCCTATAACATGGCTTTCTTCCTTAAGTCTAGGCAGCCTTATAGAGCAGGGGACAATACTCTCAGCTGGATGAGGTAATAATATATCTTATTTACCTACAAAACTCACAATTTTATTCTATGCTACTTGGAGTTAAAATACAACTTGTGGTGTAGGTAAAACATATATATTTTAAATATGTGTAGGTAAAATACACTGTGGATAAACTTTCATACGACCACCTTTCCTGTACTCCGCTCGCTCCAATGTCAGTATTCAACATCTGAATATGCTATGCTTTTATCTAACACTCTGGAAAATTATGAGACAATATATTATTTTAAATTATTTAGTAGTAATAACGGCTATAAAAATAAATAAATAAGTATATATACTCATTTTTAATATGCAGTATATGTGAATAGTTTTTCCCCTGTTTTAAACTGACTCCTGGTCAAGATAATGGATTTAGGGTTTTTTTTGGAGTTACTTTATATAAACTAAGTCATGTAACTAAGCATCTAGTCTAAGCTAGTCTAAAAGACTCGATTGACAACAACTTAATAGCAGGAGATAGAAAGAAGATGAATAGCATAGTATAGCATAGCAGAATAGAATATCCTGAGTTTGACCCACAATGATCAAGTCCAGTTCCTGGCTCCATGCAAGACCACCCAAAAATATCCAGACCCTATGTCTGAGAGCACTGTACGAACACTTCCTGAACCGCAGCAGGCTTGGTGCTGTGACCACTGCCCTGGGGAGCCTGTCCCAGCGCCCGTGCAGAACCTTTCCCTAACAGCCAGCCTGACCCTCCGTGCCGTTCCCTCGGGTCCTGTCGCTGTCCTCAGAGAGCAGAGCTCAGTGCCTTGCGCTCAGCTCCCCTCCTGAGGAAGCTGCAGGCTGCCATGAGGCCTCCCCTCAGCCTGCTTTGCTCTGGGCTGAACAAACTAAGGGACCTCAGCCGCTCCTCATATGTTTTGCCCTCCACACCCTTCACCATCTTTGTAGCCGTCCTTTGGACACACACAAATAAATTTATATCCTTCTTATATCGTGGTGATTGTTAATTAATCTATTTATTTATTTATTATTCTATAATGCATAATATATACAATAAGTGACAAATATATTACGTTTTATATATTACTTACCTTACATTGTACATGATATGTTGTACTGGGTCTGGCTGGAATGTTAACTTTCCCAGCAGCAGCCCATACAGTGCCGTACTCTGTACTTGTAGCTGGAACAGCAGTGTTATCACACCAGTGTTGTGTCTACTGCTGAGCAGCAGTGGCACAGCATTGGGCCTTTCTCTAACCCTCCTAGGGGGTGGGCAAAAAGTGAGGAGAGAAACATCACCAGGGCAGCTGACCTAAACCGATCAAAGGGATATTCCATACCATGTGATGTCACACTCAGCAATAAAAGGTGGAAACAGGAAGAAGAGGGGAGGGGTGGGCTCTCATTGTGAAAACGTCGGTCCTCCTCTCAAACACCGGCTACGTGCGTTGAGGCCCTGCTTCAAGGACGTGGTCAATCATCGCTCATTTGTGGGAAGTAGAGAGTAATTTCCTCTGCACTTCCATATAGCCTTCATTTATTTTGTTTGTTTTCCTCCCTTCTTTTTATTTTTCCCTTTCCCTCTCCCTTTTCCCCTTCCCCTTTTTATTTCCCTTTAGTTAAATTGTTTAGTTCATAATAATCTTTATTTAATTATTATTATTATTTCCCTTTAATTAAATTATCCTTATCTCAACCCGTGAGTTGTTCTTTGCTTTACTTCCCCTCCTCATCTAAAAGAGGGGGAGTGAGAGAGCGGTTGTGGGGTTTAGCTGCCCAGCACGGTAAAACCACCACATATGTATACATAGTTGTATGCATACATGTCTGGTTATATGGAAATAGGGACTGGAAGAGACAGAATGACCCCTAGAACTCCCTCACAACTACCTGTCTGCAGAGGAGACAGCTTGCCTCCTTGAGGAGACTGCCTAACTGGTCATTGTCTCATTGATTGTAGAGGAAGCCTATATGTCTAACTTGTACATAACTAAAATAAGGCAAGTTGAATCCTACCATTATTTTCCACTTATTCACATAGAGCATTTGTTTCCTAGGAGGGCTGACTTCAGAATCTAAATTCATACTTCTGATGCAAATGATTTACCCCTAACCTGGTGCCAACATAGAGGCACTATTGATTATCTCAGTGTGAAATATAACATATTATGGATATACAGACCTGTCCTTTCTTTAAATGATGTATTTCTAGTTTGCAAGGAACATCTTAGAAGCAAATATGACAGATGGCAGCAAAAGCAAGTAGCCATGCTAAACCTGAAGTCTCATTATTTTTAAACAACTCTAGCAACTCCAAACTGTGGAGTTGTTTTCAAGAAGCTCTTGCAATACAAGAGAAAAACAATTCTTTAAGACTGAAGAATAGGATTCTTTCTTAGCTAAGAACTTTGGCTTTGTTACTGAGGTTTTTTTAGTTTTCATTCTGAGGAAGCCACATCCTCAGCAAGGACAACTCTCTGCCAACATTTATGCTGATCTAAACTGTCTGATGATCTTTCTGGATGCTAGTAAGTGCAGCGTGTTTCAGGACAAGTTTTCTGTCACAGTAAACAACAAGCCTTTTGGCCCAGAAAATTATTGCCAAAATTTAAATTTTTTTATTGACAGTTGTGACACTGCAGTTCATTTCAGCAAGTTATGACATTTCTTGCATAGAGAGTATTCTCCTCAAAGAAACTAACAGTTGGTGGGTAACAAGCATAAAGCCAAGACATGAAGTAGTGTGAATAGTAATCTGATAGAGTCTGATATTATACATCATAAATCACACCCAAAGCTGTTACAGTCACAGGTTATCTTAGACTTTTTGCTGTCTGGGTTTCATAATTAAGAGGTAGTGATTCTTCAAGTAAGGCTTTGTCTTCCCTAAGACTACTTTAAATGAGGAAATGAGATAGGCTCAATGTACAGGAAATAATCAAAAGCTAATGACACATTAGATCAAATGTTGTTTCATGTTTCATTTTCTATGAATGGATATAGTGACAGGTCCACAGAGTCAGTGATACCATGAAAATGATTAATTTCTGTAGCTTCCAATAACTTCCAATAAATGAATATTCCAACAAATAGAAACATAAACATCAAAGAATTATTATTTATGTCTTCAACTGTGAAAAAAAAGACAAGCAAAAACAGTTATCTGAGTGCCAGAAATATATATATATAATAGTTACAGTGTGCATACCCACCTCCACGTTTAATACACATGTACTTTCAGATAGCAGTAAAATCTCTTTTTTTAATAAAGATGCACATAATTACATTGAGAGCTTTCAAGCTATTGTAATAACAATCTACAAGCCAAGCTCTATCTGAAATATAGTAATGACAGTTACCTGTAGCTTGATATATGGCTCTTTAATACAAGACTAGTTATAGTATCTTCAAATAATCTGAACTTTAACAAGTATTCTCACCTAAATTGCCTTGTCATTGAAAAAAAAAAAAAAATCAAACTGCTAATTTCAACAAGGACACATAGAAGCATAGAATCATTTAGGTTAGAAAATACTTCTAAGATCATCAATTCCAACAATTAACCTAGTTCTGCCAAGTCTACCACTAATGTATATCCCTAAGCACTACATATACACAGCTGTTAAATACCTCCAGCAATGGTGGCTCAACAACTACTCTGGGCAGCCTGTTCCAACCTCCCTTGAAACACGTTCAATTAAGAAACTTTTACTAATATGCAACCTAAACCTCCCCCGGTACAACTTGAGGCCATTTCCTCTTGCCCTATCACTTTTTGCTGTGGAGAAGAAACCAACTCCCAACCCACTGCAACCACCTTTGAGGTAGTTGTAGAGACTGATAAGGTCTCCCCTGAGCCTCTTCTCCAGTTGTTTCAGTTCCCTCAGCCACTCCTCATAAAACTTTTCTTTACACCCTTCACCAGCTTCATAGCCCTTCTTTGGACATTCTCCAGCACCTCAATGTCCTTCTTGTAGTGAGGGACCCAAAACTGAACACAGTATTCCAGGTACAGACTCCAAATACAGAGAGACAATCAATTCCCTAGTCCTGCTGGCCAGGCTATTTCTGATACAGGATGCTGTTGGCCTTCTTGGCCACCTGAGCACACTGCTGGCTCCTATTCAGCCAACTGTTGACCAGTACTCCTGGGTTCTTTTCCACCAGGCAGCTTTTCAGAAACTCTTCCCTCAGCCTGTAGCGTTGCTTGGGGTCGTTGTGCCCCAAGTGCAGGACCCGGCACTTAGCTTGTTGAACCTCATATATTTCATCTCTGCCACTCCTTCATGATCACTCTCTGCCCCTGCTCCCCATGGGGTCCCTCCCATGGGATGCCATCCTTCCCAAACTGAAATGCAGGGGCTGCCCACAGGAAGCAGCTCTTCAAGAACTGCTCCCACATGGCTCCATACCACGGGGTCCATCCCCCACGAGCAAACTGCTCCAGCACAGGTCCCCAAAGTGTGGCAGCTCCCCCCAGACCCCTTGCTGCTGTGTGGGCTTGTCTCTACAGGCTGCAGCTCCGGCCCGGGCCCTGCTCCAGCGGGGGCTCTCCATGGGCCGCAGCCTCCTCCAGGCCACATCCACCTGCTCCACTGGGGGCTCCTCCACCCATGGGGGGGCTGCAGCGTGGAGATCTGCTCCATGTGGGACCCATGGGCTGCAGGGGGACAGCCTGCTCCACCAGAGGCCTCTGCACAGGCTGCAGGGAACTTTTTGCTGTGTGCCTGGAGCTCCTCCTGCCCTCTGCTGCACTGACCTTGGGGGCTGGAGGGCTGGTTCTCACTCCTCTCTCTACCAGTTGCAGTTGTGCAGCAGATTTTGTTTGTTTGTTTGTTTTCCCGTTTCTTAAATCTCCCAGAATCCCAACCAGCATCTCTAACTGGCTGCTCTGTCCAGCAGCAGATCCCTTTTGAAGCTGTCAAGAACTCTGTCTGATAAGACCTCGGGCTGATCCTGGGCTCTGCTCACAGAGGCCACCACTGCAGCTTCCCTGCTAGCAAAACCTTGCCAAGAAAGCCTGGTACAGTACCCAATAGTACACAGCAATTTCCAAGTGTATAGTTAGCAGATATAAGCATTTAATATGCAGCTGGGCTCCTAGTATGTGTAGATCTGGTTTTTCATTAGAAATATAATCTTAAATTGTTGCTGGAAGAGATTTCCTAAATTCTCCAATAATCAAGCAAAAACTTAAGTCAGCTTCAGAAAGAAGAAACTTTCTCATTGTTGCAATATCAAGCCTATTACAGTTGTTAACATTTTCCAATGAGTTTTCCTGTGCTTGTATGAGATTTAAAAACACACTTTAAAAACATATATATACTAATTATTTTTCTCCACATGCACTTAAAGCAACTATTTTTGCATTGTCTTTATTAATAACCAGAAATGTTTAAGTGGTTTAACTTCCAATATGCAAATGAAAATACAGATACCTAAGACAGTCATTTTGGATTTATCGTTGTATATGTAAGTACATTTCAAATAACAATAAAATTAGAAAAATGTTAAGAGTTTTTAATAAAATACACCTCCTTTTAGAGAGTGTTCTACTTTCCCCTCAGGGAAAGTTTTAAAAAATCCCCTAAAATATTTTATTTGTTTCAGTGTAGTTAGACATTGCAAAATATAATTAAAATTCATTTACCTTATTATGGCATAAGCATGCTTTGGATTCATACTTTGAGGAAAGTTAAAGGAGATGGAGGGAAAAAGTCTACCTTCCTTAAGTTATTTATGCAGATATTTAAGATTTAGTCTTAAGTCTATACTTACCTTAAACACATTCTCAAATTCTGAACTAAATAAATGGTGACATTACCTTATTCTTCCACATCCATTTCTGTCAAAAATGTGTTTGATTGTTACACGCTTTTTTGTACAGCTAAACCCAACGATTGTCCTAAATTGTATCTTGTTAGACTCTTTCTACTTGGCTGCCTTTGTGCTGTACAGGAGGATGTTTTGCTCCACCGGGGGCTCCTCCACAGGCTGCAGCATGGAGTTCTGCTCCATGTGGGACCCATGGGCGGCAGGGGGACAGCCTACTCCACCACGGGCATCTCCACAGGCCACACGGGAACTTTTGCTGCATGCCTGGAGCACCTCCTGCCCTCCTTCTTCACTCACCCTTGGGGGCTGCAGGGCTGCTTCTCACTCCTTGCTCTCCCAGCTTCTGTTGTGCAGCAGGTTTTGTTGTTGTTGTTTGTTTGTTTGTTTTTCCTTTTCTTAAATATGCTCGCAAAAAGGTGCAGACATTGCTTGTTGGCTCAGCTCTGACAAGTGGAGGGTCTATTTGGAGCCACCTGGAGCTGGCTGTGATCTGACATGGGGCAGCTGCTGGGCTCTGCTCATAGAGGCCACTCCAGCAGCATCCCTGCTACCAAAACCTTGCCATGTAAACCTAATACGGCATCCATGGACCTGGGACCACAGAGAAGCACAGAAATTAATCCCCCGTTTTTACAGCCAGAGCAATCACTATAGATGTACCCACTGAGTTAACCATGTAATTGAAGTGCTCAGTGCTTTTCTTTTTACTGTACTGTAGTGAAGTGTAAATATTAATGGTCTATTAATTTATTGTTACACTTTCAAATAAAGTTAAGTGAATAACTTAACATTATGGTCTTTGTCTTAATAATTAGCATTGACTTATTTTTAACATTTCCTTTTTCTTTCTTTCTTGGAGCAATTCGAGATCTACAAAATGAAAAATAAATTTTTTGAATTAGTCATCAGTAGTTCACATATCATTCTTCCAGAATAGTCACTATATAATAATCGCACTAAATATGTTAACAGAGAGACTGTTTAAACATTTCAAGGTGGAAAATAAGGGCAAAGATGTACAGCCTCACAACACTTTGCAGAGGTTCAACAAAAAAAAAATCCAGCACAGTTTTAAAAAAATATACTAAAGCACACAAATACTGGCAAAGAAAAAAAATATATATATCCTTTTCCCATTCAAATGAGAAAGTAGAAATTGCTATGCACACTAAGGCAAACAAAACACTAAAGCATGACAAAAATGCTTTGAGAAGCAACTAAAAGCAAAAGATTACCCAATACACTTTTAAAATAAAGTATGCTTTTAAAACAAAATGACTGAAGGGTAAAAGGAGATCCTGAGTAAAGGTCATTTCATATCTGCCTCATTTTTAACTGAGCATTTGTGTATACCAAACAAAATCAGATTAGTGGACCTCTAGCCAGGCCCATTGTAGTTTTTGAATCTTAGGTTAGACCATTATGTGGTAAAGTCCTCAAAACCTCCTGAAGGGGAAAGGGAAAGATGATGATCAGGGTGAGAAACAGCCAAATCAAAAGCTCTACAACTCAGCATCGGGTTGAGCACCCAGCAAACTAAAACACCCTAACTCAGAAAAGTATCACTAGTACTATAGAATCTTAATAACTGTACTGAGAACACAACAAATTGTGTTTATAGCACACTAGAGCCAACAAAACATTTTCTGGAATTCCTGTGTTGGGAACTAGCCTTTATCATCATACAGTCGTTAGATCGATTTCCAAGAAATCACTTCTTGCTTAAGAAATCAGTTTGTGTCCATTACCATAAAAAACAATGCTTCAGTTCCTAGAATATGCTCATTTTGACTGAGTAGCTGAATGGCTCAGAGGGTTTTGAACACCTAATTGAAAGAATATTTCATACAAATTCCCTGTGTTACAATAATTTCTCCTGCTAGCTACCTAGTACTCCAAAGCAAATGCTGTTTTTACAGATGTGCAGAGCTGGCAAAAAATGGTATTGACATGTTTTAAAAAATATTTAACTACGGCCTCTTTCAAGACTTCTCTTAATTATTTTTATTTATTTATTTATTTATTTTCCATATAAAATGTCTTTAAATAATCTAATTAAACATAACTTTTTTTGTTGTTGTTTTGTTTTTCTGATGAAGCACATTTTTGCGTAAGAACTCTGTTTTTTTGAACCATTACAGTTTTACACCTTTTAGAATCGTTCCACACAGTTGTTAAGGTAATCAATTTATTTTTTAGGGAAACAGTGAGTGTAGTACAGTCTGGGCATTATATACATTAAATTGATAAAATGTCTTTATGTTGCAGAAGTAACACAAGGTCTTTTGGTCCAGTTCTCATTGGAACTGTTATCAAACTGTGTCCAACTTTGTTCCTTTAAGCATAAGTGTATTTTTCAGATTTATTTTAGCCTCTTTGTGCTCAAATATTTCAAATATTTACATGCATGAATGTAAATATTCATTTAATCTCTGAAGCTATTACTTATTTAATCTCTAAACCTCTGAAGCTATCACTTAGCTCTTTTCTTGCCAAATACAGGCATCATAGAATATATTCAGTATATAATATATATATATATACTTGACATACTGAAACACCCACTGCACTCTGATTGTTCATGTGAATAGATAAATTTTGCATTCCAATTTTGTTCCTTAATTTTATGACATAAATAAACCTAAGTAATTATGTCTTACTGGTACTGTAAATGTTAATACATTCTTTATAGTAACAAATTTTACTGTCATTAGCTGTTGAATGGATTCATTTTGGCAACTAATTGGTTTAGGTTTACTTATATCACATGAAGGTATCAGTACTCAGCATAAGTTCAAAATTGTTTTTCATTTGGATGTTGTGTACCCAAAAGCTCAGATATTAGGAAAATGTAGTGGAAATTAAGTTCAGTAACTCAGATGCAAAGTAGGTGCTATTTAGTTATGTTTTTCGTATATTATTTTCAGTGAAATTAATTGGAGTTATGCAGTATTTGTAGGGACCACTCTGGTCCTTGGAGCTGATGTACATACCAAATGCTTTGATCACAAAATGTGTCTGAAGTACAGCTAGTCTAGCCAAAAGAAACTGTTGATTGCCAAACAGAATTTGATCTTAGGAGACCAAGAACAAAAGCCTTCCAGCACCAGATCTTTGACATTCTTGGCTCTTCTGTTTAAAGAAAATGAAGGCTGAATGCCAACTATTTTCTTCATCATCCTTTTCTTCTTGGAAGCTCATGTTCAACCACAGAGGAAAATGTGTGTCTGGGGTTTAAACAAATTTGTATTCAGATTTTTCAGGTAAGATTTTTAGCATGTTTCTCTGTCTTTTAAAAGCTAGGAAATTATATTGCCCACTTAGGTAATAGAATATGAGGCACAGAAATTTACATTTATATTTTCACTACATTTTTCACCATATACAAGAAATCTGAGAAAAACTGGGGAGACATGAAGTTAATGTATGCATTTGCATGTGTGTTTATCTGTATACATGTATTTTTGACTGTGTAAGCAATTTGGTTACACAAATCAGTTACCTTTTATCTCACTTGAACAGAGCCTTCATTTAAGAACATTACATCTTTTAGACTTACTAAAGTTCTTACATGCCATTAAGACACAAATGGCACCTAAATAAATAAATAAATAAATAAATGTTAGTGCATGCCATCATTTCTGTGCATAAAATTTAGCTTTAAAATGTTGATTTCATCTTAAAATTTTAAAGGAAATACAAAAATAGAATTCATATCAGAGTGGTTTGCAGGTAATGCAATACACTTAAACTAAAGATGGAAGTTGAAGCAAGGTGGAAAACAACCACCTTCATCTAGGAAATTAAAGAAATTGAGAGTATATAAAATAATCATCTGAAAAAAAAAAAAAAAAGTATCAAATTCTGCAGTCCAGCCAAAAACCGAATAAAAACCATTGTTGGCAGTATGTGGAGGGAGAAAATAGTAAGAATGCTATGGAGCTTCCCCAAATTCACGTCCCAGAAGGAATGCCTGACCAGACTGGACCAAGGAGATACTTTCATGAAGCTGAATAAGACATAGTTGTGACTGAAAAGCAGAAACTAGAACTTAATGCCTAAGTGACATTAGTCATTAAATAGACATGCTTATATGGAGGATTAATTAACTCAAAAGAAAGATGGAATGAGAATCCAGCAACACCAAAGCAGGCAGTAAGAATGAAGAAAGTGAGAAAAATAGCACTGGCCAGCTTTTCAGAGGAGGGCTCTCTTTCTAAGGAAGTTTCAAGACAGTAAATAAATGTAATGTGTATGAAATACTGGTGTGCACTCTTCTTTTCCTCTCCTCATGACTGTTTCACAGAATTACGCAGTGTAATATTAAGTGGCAGTAGGTATCACCACAAGCCTCTATGTGGCAGAAGCAAACAGCTGGGTGTTAGTAACAGCATATCAGCAGCTGATCTGTAATGGGAAGTTCCCTAGAGTACCCACTTCCCAGCATTGTAAATGCAGCAATTTACATGTTGCTCAATTACAATGTTATCCCTTATTTATGCATGCAGTCTTTACATGTTTTACATCCATGACTGATTATTTAGATACAACACTACAATAAACATATTAAGAATACCACATGGGTGGGTAGATTAGATTAGATTATAATTGCTGTCATCGCCATCAAAGATCAACCACATAGACTTTGATCAAACAAGAAATCTACTTCCACTTAATTAGCATATCCTCATTCTTCTGTAGTTTATTGGGAGGTCTCCTAGTGCAATTTATAGTTCTTAAGATTTAACACTATGATGAAACCCTGAGAGTGCAGGCTTCATCTGTTCTTCTTTTAATATGCTTCTCAGGACGGTCAGACAGATATCATTATGTTCTTTTTGTCTGGGTTTTGTTTGGTTGGTTGGTTGGATTTTGTTTGGTTGCTTGTGATTTTGTTTTGTTTTGTTTTGTCCAGGATAGTCTGTCTCTGAATCAAAATCTATCAAACAACTGATCTGTCTCAGTGATGGCTTCCATCAATACAAAATTCCCCTCACCCCAAAAAAGAATACTCTCCCAAAAACAACCAAACCACACACCAAACAGGAAAATAAACTCTAGCTTCATCTCAGACGCTTGCAGATGTGAAAGACTTCCTTAGAAGTCTTCTTTCATTAGAAGAAATAATTCAAAATTAATATCAAGTAGTGTCTTTTACACAGAGGTTTGCATGATTATTCTAGCTAGCATGTTAAATCTTTTGGGTCCTTCAAAGTCAGTAACCTCAGCATCTAGGTTTTTTGTTATAAAGTAACTGTCTTCTAGTGGTTCCTTGCTGGACCACTAACCATGTCAAAGAAGTGTTTGCAGAGTTGTCTATAAAAGCCTTGATGAAATTATATAATGTTCTAGCACAAGACCATGTCATACTTCCAAATCTAAATCTTGTCAACTGTTCTAAAAGTTGGCAAAAATATACAATCATTTCTCAGGATGTGTCATATTTTTTCTTCATGAAACCTTATTTTTTAACTCTATGGCTATGGATATAAGCTAGGCATAGAGATTTCTTTAATAGAGATTTACGTGATTCCTCTAATGCTTTTATCTTTGCTTCCATGGTTTCCTCTCTATCACATCCTCCTGTTAGAAAACTATCAAATAGTCTCATTCATTTCATTCTCACATTCCCTATGATGTGTTATGATCCTATGTATGTTTAATAAATTGGTTGTATAGGAGTGAGATATCTCCTCAGAAGGGATGGAAGAGAGCTTTCATATCAGGCTAAAGATAATTTCTGTCTGTCTCTACCGTCACAAACATATACCCTTCATTTTTAACTAATACATCTAGGTAATGTATTTGCTTCATACTAAATGACGCAGTAAATTTGCATCAAATATTCTGTGAAACTTTCCATCTTTACTCCTTCCCTTTCTGTCATAAATATTGATGCATCAACTTGTCTGAACCACAGACCTACCTTGAGCCAAAACTTTCAAGCTGCAATAGTTCATTTAACTGAAGATTTCTGCATTAAAAGATATATATTTTTGATTTTTTTTTTTTTTTTTTTTTTTTTTTTTTTTTTTTTTTTGCTTTGCACTGGTTCTTTGTGTGTTATAATGCATTTAATAGTGTCTACGTTTGTGTAAATATATTGGTCAGATATATTTCAGAAGTATCTGCCTCTTCCTCAGACTCCTATACATGAACTGTTTTTGTGTTAGAAAACACTGAGAAGGTATGGATTTGATAATTTGAATAATGAATATATGCCAGGCTAGAAATTTAATGCTAGATCTAGTGGACTTGATCAGAGCACCAGCTGTATGCTATTGAACTGATTAAGCAGGACTTGCACGCATCTCTCTAGAAATCAATAGAGGAAAAAACATGTAGAGAAAGGCAGTACTATTATTTTCAGAGCAACGTGAAAATTAGTGAAAAGTACAGGAAACTATCAACAGAAAAAGAATCATATTTCTAATATTTTTGGAAAGGACTTTCTTTTTGTTATATCTCTAGAATATTGAAGGTGATGAAACTCTAATAAGGAAATGGGCTTTTTAGATTTTCTAGGGAAGATGTAGTACCAAAACATTTTCAACATTTACATTAGCTAAGCCAGCAAGAGAACTGTACTGTAAAACTGCTCAATAACTTTTGCACAATGCACACAACTCTTTCATGGGCTTAAAGAGATAGATTTATAACTACCATGTGTTAAAATTGCTACAAGTGAGAACTAATAAAATAAATACCAACATCAATAAAGAAAGGTAGGTTCCTGTTGATGTAACACAAAATGATATTTATTCTTTCTAAGTAAAGGTACTTCTTCAACAGTTCACTGTAATGAATTAATTTCCTTTGCTAAATACAGAAGCTTCCCAAGGCTGCTTACTGAAGTAATACAAAGGCCCTCACTATTGCTGAAAAGCAACACATAGAATTACCAGTTTCACCTACACACTATATTGATGACCCTAGCCTAATCCATGTTACATGTTTATTCCCCTAAAAAATTCTGAATATCAAAAACTTGATGTAATCAATCTTATTTTACTTCCTTTGAAATCCAAATACCCAGGGGTTTAAGAGAAAGTTGAGTATGACAGCTAGAAAACCCAAAGAATTAAAACCCTATTGCTCACCAATGTTTTTTCAGTCTTGGGTATCCAATCTTCTTTCTAACCATAGCAATTGGTAAATGTGATACTGCTGGTATTTTAGTTAAGTTAATATGAGAGGCTCAGGATTTTAAAATATGAATATTCATTAGAAGCTGAGATAACCACATATGATAAACTTTGAAGCCTTACTATAATTTTATTCCTGAAAACAATAAAAATTGTAGTACTACCTACCACTCGACACAATAAATTATAACTTCTAGGGGCCTCTGCTTTTCCAAATTAATGGTTTTGTTTTCATAGCATTTTTCATTCAGTTGTTCAAATTCTTCTTCTTAGATATATCTACAGTTGTTTTTTATGATAAATATGTGAATCTCCTACTGTGAAATCATTCTTTTTCTCACTCTCTCTTTTTGAAGATAGCATAATTTTTTTCTGCCCAGAAGCAGACAATAAATGGAGGAAAAACAATGCCCTAAATTCATTGTTTCTCTTTCCTCATTCCAAAATTCAATGGAATAGTATTAGGCTCTGAATTCTTTTGCCTTTATTCTATATTTCAGTTACAACTTTCCTACATATAAATTCTTTTCTCCACACCAACTATATAAACTTGTATGGAAATTTTAATAAATTGTATAAAAACCTTAATTTCAATAACAAAAATAAAGATATTGGTGATAACGCAGCAGACACTGTCCTACCACTTGCTAACTCCGCACAGATAAATGCAATAATAGATAAGAACCCAAACTCTATCCTATCCACAACAGCATACTACACAAATGCTCATTAAATAAATAAATAATCCCTTTAACAAATAAGCACAGGATGCTGACAAATACAGCGGAAGTCTGTCACTTCTCAGTGACTACAGATTGAAGCAAAGGCTTTTAGCACGCACTTTAGGACAATTAACATTGTACAGCAGTAGAAATGAATACAGCTGAAACATTCAAAATACGCATTTTATGCTTTATGAGCTAATTGAAAGTCATCTATGCATGGTTCCTCAGCTCTTTTTCAGTGTTTGTGAAAAGATAAATAACTAATTAAATGTGCTGGTAAACAAGACCAGTAGCTGGCATTGTTATGTAGTGGTTAGTAAGATATGATTAAAAAATCTGGATTTCTAATTTCAGTTCTTGGCTTGGTCACTGACATTTAATGATACGTCATTTGCTTTGGTTCAGATTATCTACCTCTGAACAAGTAAAATAATATTTCCCAAGGCATAGTGCTTCAGAACAGATCAGGGAATTAACTTATTGACATGTATGGTGTGTTACAATCCTTGTAAGTATACAGTATACTGTTAGTGTGAAATATTATTATTCTAGCGAGGGATTCCATTGACTGATGGAAGGATGCACAGCCATGGAGAGCTCTTCAAGTCAATGCCTCCCATGGGTAACTATGTGGCCACAGTGATCATTAATAACTTTTTGTTTGTTTGTTTGTTTTTAATCTCTACTTGGTGAAATAATTCTGTATTTTTCTTTTGCTTGCATTCATGATTGAGATCTTTATTATTTCTAGAGTGGACGGCCCCAGAAATCACTGTCACTGTGCACATAACAGTCAAAGCCATGGTGTAATAGGCAAAATTATCACTTAGTGTTCATCACTTAAGGGAGAAGAGAATGATTATGAAAATGTTTAAGAACTGAACTACAGTCAGGAGTAATCAAATCAAGCCAAACAGCATAAAAAAAATACCAGTATAAGTCAACATTTTGGAAGTACTCCTGATTTCTCTTTGCTTGGAACAGTGGTAGTTTCCCAATGCAGTTTTATATACAGCAAATTCTGACTATTTGAAGTTTTGTGAAAGGTGGTTGTTGACACAGGCCTTTTGCCTTTTCCAAAACCACACACTGATCTTCTGGCCAATGATATCTGTAACACTCCAAACAAACAAGAACATAAGAACACTAAATAAGCCTTTAAAAAGGAAAAGAAAAAGAAAAAAAAAAAAAAGAAAGAAAGAAAAACTAGAAGCTTTACCTTTGAAGTGTATCTAAACTGTACTGTCTACATGGTGCAACGCTGTGTAGTGTTGAAATACCACAGAGGTTTCCAAATCCTTTGACTCTGATATAAAAATAGCTCCAGACGGATTTATTTGTGGAACAGAAACTTCTTTGAAGCCAACAACCCATAAATAGCTCTTTATTACCCACAGAAGGATTCTGTTGCTTAATCTGTCTTTAATGAGGAAGTTCAGGTATCTCCAAGAGTTATGTAATTTTGACAGACTTCTAGACAAACCCAGTATTTGGGGTCTTATTTTCTGGATATATATCAGGATGTATGATCCTGATACACATGTATGTAAATATTACAACATCTATGTATTTACATATTGCAAGTATACTGTTGACTGAATTTTTACACCATGTCGCTTATTGAAATTTTAGGAATGTAAACAATTTGTTACTTATGCAAAAGTGCTTAATATTATAATGCCTATTAATACATTCCTAATATCATCACTCAAAAGCTGCTTAGTTATAATTTTCAGCATTTTGATCTTATGCTAAATGGAGCCCTTCATAACAAAGTAGATCACAGGTGATCACAGTAGATCAAAGGTGATCTTCACCATTACTGCTGAGTGTTCAGACCATAGGTTATTCTTTCCATCATTCCTGTGTTGTGTTGTTTGAAAGTGTTCAAGGTTACCAGAAGGAAGTAATGTTTTTCTAAATTATCAGGTAATGGAATCGGTTTTGCTGTCTGCACAGATTTTCTCTTCTTTGACCAATGGGGTATGGATTACCTTCAGCCCACTAGCTAGAGTGAGAAGATAAAACAAAATCCTCATCTTGCTCAGAAAAGCCTGGTAGAAAAGGCACATCAGAAATGATGTGCAAACACACAGAAGTGCGAGTACCGGAAAGGGACTGTCTCTCCTCAGTAGGCAATTTGTGCACCAAGAGATGCAATACTTTAAAAAGAGTTATCGAGATGGTGTATGCTCGATTCCTTTGTATTACAGAAAGTGTGCAGTACCTAAGAAAATGAGATTTGGTCTTTTCAACATACAAGGATTGCAGAGAATTTTATACTTTCATAATTATTGTATTTCTAGGAGAGACAAAAAAAATAAAAATTTTCCCATTACACTTTCAGTTTACCTCTTTCAGGGATACAAATCAATGGCATACATACTTGTTATGTGTCGCGTATCATTGCTGCAGTTGCTTTACTTACAGAGTTTTACTGAAATAGGAATTATTGTGCACAGAATATATCAACAGAGTTTGAGATCAGGTCCACAGACAAAGATAAGATTTTGTTTTGTTTTGTTTTTGTTGTTGTTGTTTTTGTTGTTTTTTGTTTTTTTTTTTTTTTCCTGAAAGAAACTACTTTCCTGTCAACAACCCTTTTAGGATTGTTTTGTACTGTGAGAAGAGGGAAAACGGAAAGTATTTTAAAATAAGAATATGGAAATACATTTATAAATAGGAAAAGGGGGAAAAATAGGAAAATGTAATCAAAAATCTATGAAGTTGTCAGGGATTTTTTCAGTGATTTCCCTGGTCATTAGTTCAAGCCCCGGACAAACAAAACAGAATTAAAAACAAACAGACAAACAAACACAACAACAAATGTAGAAAGGAATTAGTGACGTAAATGACAAGGCAAACTAATAATTCTAACAATGTAATGTGGACACTTTCTTACAGTCATATGTTTATCTGTAACAGGTAGGAAATACAAGTAAAAGAAAGCTTTGGTCTGTAAAGAAAAACATAAAAATTAGCTCACGACTTATTCAACTACTTGCTAAAAATATCAGAGAAGGGTTTTTGGACAATTCATCACTAGAAAATTGGTTGTCAGTGAATACAATAATCTCTTTCAACAAGAACAATATGCTTATTAAAAAGTGTAAATTGCTTCTACAACACACAGTTTTATCCATGTTAGTTTGAAAATACTAATCTTTCATGGGCACTTTTCTAACAATTACTAAATTAACTTTACATAATATATTCCAGACTATAAAGATTTTTAGAATTATTTTTTTTAAGTGAACAAATATATATTAATTTATAGTAGACAGTATTTGCTTTAAGAAGTAAAACTCACAAAATGCATTAATCCTTCCTGTCTGTGGTTCATGCCTTCAAAATTGCAAGAACTTTATTTAATTATTCAAAATCTACATTAAAAATCAGCATGGCCTGTTTAAAATTATAAACTCTTCCAGTGTAAATAAGAGGATAACAAGACTTCCTCAAAAGGCAGCAAGAGACAAGTTTTCTCTTCTATGTTTTCACCCAGCTACATGGAAAGGCAGAAGCTAGCACAGGTGAAGCCAGCATTTTAGGTGTGGGAGACAGTTTCCAACAGTAGCTGAAACTAGCCAGAGCAGCAGGGACAATCCAGGCTCATTTTAGGATCCTACACTCCCTCCACAACTACCACCCACAAACAGAAATTGTAGCTTGCTGTTGGCAACTGAATCTCTGCAAATTATTTTCCCTCCACTGATCCCTTACCTTGTACCACTTCCTCCTTCACCCCCTGGATCGTCTCTTCCTTCCTTAAGATGCCCTTTGTGTTACTACCTACAGCGTGCATGATTAGTAGTTATTCACAAAGCATTATTAAGATAATTCACTTTCCCCCAAGAGATACCCTGAACTAGAAATACAGGGAGGGGATGGGAGGGGAGGGGAGAGGGGCTTTTATTTGAAGCTGTAGTAGTTAAGACTGACTGTATTTATCACCTGGGCCTGATGCTGTCATATGCACTGTGATTTGTAGCTGTGTATTGATTGATCTACTGAGCTGTGACCTGTAGAGTTAATATGTATATTTTTGTACTGAAACAGCACAAAGCCTCTGAACATATGTGGGACTTTAATGCAGTTCTGTGATGATAGTTCATGGCATTTCTGTTCTTCTGAGAAGTCTACTATTTCTGGTGAGTGTGTCTGGTAGAACTGTACTAGTTATAGGTCTACAAAGTACCTGTTCTTAAAACAGATCTGTGCTTCCCTGAGCAGATTAACTACTATGTATCCTTACAATTTATGCTCTTCTGGGTAAAAATCCTTGTACTCATTCACATAAGATAAGGTTCAGTCACTCTATTCATCACATTTTCTTGTCTTCCATGTTTTGGCTTCTTTCTTTATATGCTGAATTTGAAGGTTTTAGTATCTTATTTATGTGCTTATTAACCAGCACAACACGTGGGGATTCTGAGCATTATTAGAATAAGAATGGAAGTAAAAAGGAATATCTTGCAATCCTGGACAGAAACCTTTAATTTCTTTATGATTTATATCCATTTCATGTCTGGTTCCATTAGGCACATCTGGAAATTCTTCTTTTAAAGTATTTCTGTACTAAGAAATCAAAGGTACTTGTCCAGCAAGCAGCTAAATGCATACCATGAGCAGGCTATGGATAAGAAACTGGTAATTAAATAGTATAGGTGATACAAAATGAATATATAAAGCACTTAGTGGTTCATCAGACATACAAACTAATGTGTATCATTTGCATTAAATGCCACACTTCTAATAGGTTTAGTGTTAAGTTCCAAGCTGATTTACTGGTAATACTTATTACCAAGAGATTTACTGGTAATATTCCAATGTTTGTTTTATATCAATGGGATTGTGTCAAAGGAAAAAAAAAAAAAAAAGAGGCAATTTTTCAAGGCTTTACAGGCTAGTTTAGTTTTACATGGGACTAAGCAAAGGACTGTAGTCTGGTGTTAATTCCTTTGAATTGCAAACTTCCTCTTTGGAGGAAGTATTTTTCTGTATGATGGCTGACTTTTTGCAATAATTTCAATCGAAAAGATGCTTAAGCCTCTCAATGCTTGTTTGGTTACTTCCCAGCAGTGTTCATGCAGACACCATTGTATTCATATTCAAGCTCTTTGTGACTTAAATCTTAAATTTTGTGTCTAAGCTACAGAAATGTTTTCAACTAAGGAAATGTCTTATTGTTCCTTGTTTTAATTTTTTGAAGACAAACAATTTATGGAACTTAAGTTTCTGAAGACAAAATGCTGGAGCCCCTTATTTTGTAAATATTACTGGCACAGAAACCCTAGAGAACTGTATACAAAGATTAAATGAAAGAAGCTAACATTCTGTTTCAGGAAGGAAAGACTGTTATATGTTTAATTAGAGAACAGAAAGTAAAGAACAATATTGTTTCTCTTTCTCATGGTCCTGCCCAAAGATATGGAAAAGATGGAGTCATACTTTGGTTTTGTTTTAAAGCCTATGAACAGTGAGTGTCACAACTCCATGGCAAATAGAGGTTTTGCTTGTAGCACTGGTTTTCTACCAGGTTGGACTTGAATCAGGTCCAGCTACTGCAAATACCAGTAGAGAGGAGTGTTGCAGGATGAATTTTCCTTCTTCAGTTCCTTGAGCTCTATAGCAGACACTGGACAGAGCCTGTAATGCCATTTTACTACTTTGCGCATCCATATAGCTTTAAAAAAATAAAAAATAATTAAAAAAAAAAAAAAAAGTGAGAAGGGGGACTGGATTAAATACATGGAGATCAAATCTTTTGGACAGTTGCCCATTTTGTCCCTCTCTAGCACTAAAACAGAGGCCTTGAAGAGATGGTATTTGGAGGTAGTCTGTTTTCTCTCTTTTAGCAATCCTTTCTGACACCTGTCATCAGCTAAGGAACATCAGCTGCCTCCAGTGAAAGCTATGTAAAATACTGGTTAACCTGAAACATAAATCCAAACTGGAAAAGACATAAAGAAGGGTTATTAAGATGATCAAGGGACAAAAAAGCCCTCTGAGAGAAGACTAAAAAATGTGTTTGTTTTGCTTAGCCAAATGTGAAGACAGAAAGTATGTTATGCACATTACAGTGTAATCACCATGTAAATTAAACAACAGTGTGGGAAGCTGGGAACAAAATGACCATATGCAATTTAAAAGAAAGGTTCTAAAACTCAGAGGGAAGAGGTTTTCATCTGAAACAATTTGACAGCATGGGAACAAAAATATTCCTGCTGAATTTTAAAGGCGAGTTTATGACTAAGATCATAAAAATGCTTCTGTTACTAGAAGACTGGGTTTGGCAATCCAGAAGAGTCCTTCTAGTCCTCTTCTTTATGTTTCTGTGACTCAAAGGAAAAAATGTTTCACAGAAACTGAGAGACCACAATGTGAACAGCAGCTCTCACCTTTCACCATTACTGCTATGGAGAAGAAAAGTAGTAGTAGTACTGGGGGATTGTTCAGCCACCAGGTCTGGCAATGTAAGCACATTTGCTTAGATAATAACAGACTCAGCTAAAGTATATCTCCCTCAAACTTTAAATCTCTGCTTGGCAGATTATAAGCTTCGTGGCATTTTTGAGAGGCAACAAGCAATTCCAGTTACTTAATATTTTATCAAATGAAGAGAGACGTTTCTTTAAGAGAGATACTTTTAAAGTATTGCCTGTGTATAATTGTCCATACATCAGAGATAGCAACTTGTTATTACAGCCAATGGCACACTAATCATTTTCTGGTAGCAAGGAAAAGCAAAAGCCCTTCAAACAGACCTTTCATGAGAAGACTTAATACAGCAATAAATACAGACAGAGGAAAATGTAGCAGATCAGACAATAACATTTAAGTGTAATCTTATGCAAACTTGAATTCTGCTCTGCACTAAAAACCTCCCAGTAAGCATACTTTCCTACTAGGTAGAAGGAAAGAGTCTTAAGCAATAATCAGGGTTATGTGAGATCCATATTCCCAGTAAAGAAGGTGATAGACTTTTGTGATTATTGCAAAGCATAAGAAAACAAATGGAAGGTTCCTTCTGCAGAATTTGTATATCTTACCCTCTTTCCATTCATTATTAGTTACTCTCAGCATTATGTCACTAGACAAGAAGGAAATGGTCCAAACCAACATAGAATATGAATTCTAATTTTAAGTTGGTAGAATTCTAATTCTACCAACATTTAATATGAATTATTAAATTAAAGGAGATATAATTAATCCATTTAAAAGGATGATGGAATATTTTTTTTTCTAAAATATATTTCCTGAAGCATTCTGGGCATTCAAAAGTGTTTTTTTTTTTCTTTTTGCTTGTTTTTTTGTTGTTGTTGTTGTTGTTGTTGTTGTTGTGTTTTTACCCCTATTTTGTTGTTGTTTCTGTTTTGTTCTGAATAGAGATATTACAGGTTTTCAGTCCCAGGCAGAGGCAATTCCAGCTTCTAAATCAACATTTCCCTAGATTTCCCCCTCTGTACTCATTGTCCCCTTATTGTTCTCTGTTATATGCTGATAATTCTGTTTTTAAACTTATCTTTGTCTGCATTTAATGTGCCTTCACTGCAGGGAGTACTTATCATATTTATCATACCACTGGAATCAAAGATTATAAGGGTAAATGCCTGTAAGGGACATGCTACGATTTAAACATTGGCTGTCCCGTTATTTAATGACAAGCTTAGGAGCAATGTGTGCTGTATAGCTTAGGTCCCTTAATGATCACTGCTCTAACAATGTGAAACTGCCTCCTAAATAGGCGTAAAATGTGCCCAATTGGAGGCCCTTCAATCCAAGGGGAGGCCTTCATAATCATTCAAGTCAGTGCCAAAACCTAATAGATTCAGTGGAATACAAATGGATCCTTGAAATTTTTGTGAAGACTGAAACTAAAAATAAAACATGCCTAGGGGTATGAATGAATTAAAACAGAAGAAAATATTTGCAGAAAGATAACAGAAGACTTCTCTTGTATTGGGAGCTAACAAGGACTGCTCAGCCTAGACTTTGCCTTACAGATGAGAGCTATTAACTGGCTGAGTCTGATGACTCTGACCACTCAAGGTAGAATAATTTTCAGTTAAGATTTTTCACCCTAATTCTCATGGGATCACTTACCCTACTTACATGCTTTTACTGAAATATGAAAACAAACAGATTTCTTTTTTTTTAATGTAACCTTTTACAAAATTATTTTTTTCTGAACAGAAAAAGAGATAAATTAGATGTTTCTGAAAGCATTTTCAGACATGATACAATCAAAGCAAGCAATTTATAATAAGAGTGGGAACTGGAACTGAAGGATAGCCTATGGCAGACTGCACAAAAAATGAAACAAAACTTTTCCAAGTTTAAATTTTCTTCACAGTTCAACATAATTAAATCCTTCAAGATTTCCTAGGCTATAGTCTACTGGATGTTGCCATCTTCCACTTGCTAAAATATTTCAATAGAAGTACTTCAGGAAACCTCTTTCAGTAAGTATTTAATTAAATTGTAACATGAGGGTACCAAGAGGTATTACCAATAGGATGTTCTTTTAGTTTATTAAAAAATATAATGGGCAGCACATATAACAAACTTCAGTGATTTCTCTACATTAAGACTTTCCCATTATGCTCTCATGCTTCCAAAGTCCTTCACTGAAAATAATGTAGTCTTCTTTTAGTCTGAGACATGCAGCAGTTGCTGAAGTCTGACATTCATAGGTCAGATCACCAGAAAAACACTGAGTGTTACTGACTTTGTTTGCTAAGAACACAAAACAAACCAAAATGAAATTAAAAAAATAAATAGAAACATTACCAATCATACCACATTTTAAAAAGTATATATTTTTATGCCTCTTTAATATATTAAACAAATGAAAAAATATTTGTGTTTACTCTTATTAAACGTTATTAAACAAAAAGTGTTCACTTCTAAAATTAAAAAAAAAAAAAAGAAAAAAAAGAAAAACACTATCTGAAGTTTCGAATACCTGAAATAACACATGAAAGAGAAATACCTTGCTGCTGACATGACATGGACAATCAGTAATTTCTTTCACATTGTGCAATGGTCTCATTGTGTTTGCTTCATTGCTGTCCTACACTGCCAGTGCATGCATTTACACCTGCTCAAGGGGGATGATAGACCATAACCTTGCACATGAAAGAATTTCTACAGACAGAATAGACACCTGGAAATACCAAGAAAATATCTTGGCCTTTCTCACATTGTGTATGCCATTTCCATCTCCTTTTGAGTCCCAAATGATGCCAGTCCTTTGTGTTCTCTCCCATTCTCCAGCAACCAACTCCTTCCTACTTCTGATAACACTGTTGTTTTTGTCAGCAAATTGTAGCTCTTAGCAGAAATCCAGCAGATTTCTAGATATTTAAAAAATAAATAAATAAATAGGCAAATGGCCTGGAACCATATTTCTGCCAACAGTGGCAGCTGTACCTATGCATTCCCCAGATTCTCCAGACTCCCATTTCCTATGTGATTTTTTTTCCATGTGATTTTCACATTTACTACTTCTCTGGGTCTTATGTCCCTCTCTGTCTTTATGTGGTCACCTCCCCAGACACATTAGGAATTAATAGTGTAGACTGGAGGTGTTCCCACCTTCAGTTCTCATTCTCCTTGCAGCCTGAGCATAACTGATCAAGAAGCAGAAATGCTGATGCAGCTTATGCTTGCTTGAAAAGGGAGAAAGCAGCCAAGTGTTTCAAGTCCATATTAGCTACTAAGAGGAAACAGAGCTACTCATCAGACAAAATTAGAAGGAATATCTAGCCATGAAGGAAAAAATGTGTAAACCAAAGACCCTTGGAAAAAAAGACCTATTGTCTAGTCTCATTTCCTATAGAGATGCCTGCATTTCACATGAATTAAAAAATGCAAAGTCAAACATCATGGACATTACAGGCAGAGAAGAGCACGTTACAAAATTATTTTGTGTTGTGGAGAAAAGGTGGAATTGTTCTTCTGCTTGTGAAGTTTTAAACAAAATACTGTAGATAAATATACATATATATATATATATATATATATATATACACAAATGGGGGGAGGGGGAGGTTCTGTGGAATTTATACTCTTCAGAGAATATATGGCAGCTGTGCAAAATTTTTGAAAATCACTTTATCAAATTAGATACCTAATGCAGAAGGTGGGTAAAACATAACTTTATCTCCATGCATGGATCACAACGTCACTCATTCTTTCTCTTTAGCAGGGTTGCTTTTTCCTTTCTTCCAAGGTTATTTTCCTACAGAAGACAGCTTGAAGGAAGAAACCAGTTCATGGTTCCATTCCCACCAGAGACTCCTCAGAATGACTGCTATGAGAACCAATGATGGTTGTCCTATCCTTATTTTTGATACTTATGAAAGACACTTGTGATCCATAAATATCCTGGTTTCCTGCCAAGAAGCCATGAAATAAGGATTGTTCAGCCTGTCATGAGCATTTAGGCTTTCTCCCACTATATGATAGGAACTTCTGTTCTAAACAGGGATTTTCTGTTCTGACAGTGGATGTAGCTCTGCAGGTCTCGGGTTGCTACGAGTGCCTGGGTCCTCCCATGAAGCTTGAGCTGACAGTCATCTCTTCTGCAGAAGGTGTATTGCTGTTGATGAGATATGTCACCAGGTCAAAGAGTTATGGGAGGAAATAAGCAGGCTGTGAAGCGGTCATGAAGATGAGCGAGAGATAGATAGCATATTCCCAGAGACCTTGCAGCTTCAGGAGTCTCACACACACGTATACAACATTGTGGTGGAGATGCAGGTGGGCTCTGTGCCATGTGAATAAAAAAAAAAAAAGGTCTAGTCTATAGATGATGAAGGCTGGAATGTGTCACTACTTGTACAAGGAGAAAGGCTTTTGTTCCTCTTGAAGACTTGGAGTCGATGAAGCTTGGGAAGTATGGACTGGACAAGAGATGGTGAGGTGGACTGAGAACTGGCTGAATGGCAGGTCTGAGAGGGTTGTGATCACAGAATCTAATGGGAGACTTGTGTAGTGGGTTTATGTGGCAAGGTTTTGGTAGCGGGGGGCCAATGGAGGTGGCTTCTGTGAGAAGGATCTAAAAGCTGCCCCATGTTTTGGAAGGGCCTCACTGCTGACCAGAGCTAAGCTAATAAGCGATGTTGTTTTGCACCTCTGTGAGAGCATATTTAAGACAGGGAAAAAATGCTGCGCCACACAGCAGCTGGGAGAGTGAGAGGAGTGAGGAACAGCCTCGCAGGCGTCAAGGTCATTGAAGAAGGAGGGGGAGAGATGCTCCAGGCACCGGAGCAGAAGTCCCCTGCGGCCTGTGGTGAGGACCGTGGTGAAGCAGGCTGTCCCCCTGGAGCTCATGGAGTACCATGGTGGAGCAGGGTTCCATGCTGCAACCCGTGGAGGAGATCATGGTGGAGCAGGTGGACCCGCACTGACGGAGGCTGCTGCCTGTGGAAGACCCCTGCCTGAGCAGATCCCAGGCTGGACCTGTAGCCCATGGAGAGGAGCCCATGCAGGAGCAGGTGACCTGGCAGGATCTGCTGCCCATGGGGAACCCAGGTTGGAGCAGTTTTCTCCTGAGGGATGGACCTTGTGGTACGGACCCATATCTAGAGCAGTTCTGGAAGACCTGCTGCCTGTGGGAAGCCCATGCTGGATCAGTTCATCAAGGACTGTATCCCGTGGGTGGGACCCCACAGCACAGGGGACGAGAGTGACCGAGAAGGAGCGGCAGAGAAGAAGTGCTGTAGACTGACCATAACCCCCAGTCCCCCGCTCCCCTGCGCCACTCGGGGGGAGGAGATGGAAGAGGGTGGATGGAGGGGGAAGGTGCTTTTGGTTTCTTTCCTTTGTTTCTCACTTCTTTAGGTTGTTAGTAATAAGCAATAAATCTTACTGTCTCCCTATGCCGAGTCTGTTTTGCCCATTACAATAATTACTGTGTGATCTCCTTGTCCTTATCTCAACCTTTGAGCTCTTTTCATCGTATTTTCTCCCTGTTCCTCTTTGAGGAGGGGGAGTGAGAGAGCAGTTGTGGTGGAGCTCAGCTGCCCACTCGAGCAGAACCACCACAACTGGTAAATAGCAGTGACCCCCAGAGGTCAATATTAGGTCCAGTATTGTTTAACTTATTCATCAGTGACTTGGATGAAGGGATAGAGTGTCTCCTCAGCAAGTTTGATGATGATACACAACTGGAAAGAGTGTTTGATACCCCAGAGTGTTGTGCTACCATTCAGAAGAATCTCAAAAAGCTGGAGAGAGTGGACCCTCCTGAAATTCAATGAAGGCAAGTGCAGGGTCCTGCACCTGGGGAGTAATAACCCCATGTACCAGAAGAGGCTGGAGGCTGACCTGCTGGAAAGTAGCTCTGCAAAGAAGGACCGTGGGGTCCTGGTGGACAATGGGTTCACCATGAGCTAGCAATGTGCCCTTGTGGCCAAGAAGGGCCATGGTACCCTGGGCTGCATGAGGAAGAGTATTGCTAGCAGGTTGAAGGAGGTAATCCACCCACTCTACTTAGCCACGGTGAGGCCTCACCCAGAGTGCTGTGTCCAGTTCTGGGGTCCCCAGTACAAGAGACATAGAGCTCCTACAGCCAGTCCAGCAAAGGGTTACTAGAATGATTAAGGGACTGAAGCCTCTCTCACATGAGGAGCGGCTGAGGGAGCTGGGTCTGTTTAGCCTGGAAAAGAGAAGGGTTGGGTGGGATCTGATCAATGTGTACAAGTATCTGAAGGGAGGGTGTCAAGTGGATGGGGACAGACTGTTCTCAGTGATGCCCAGCAATAGGATGAGAAGCAACCAGCACAAACTGCAGCACAGGAAGTTCTGTGTGAACATTAGGAAAAAAATTCTTTACTATGAGATTGACTGAGCACTTAATCAGGTTTCTCAGACAGGTTTTGGAGTCTTCTTCCCTGGAGATATTCAAAAGTTATCTGGACACAATCCTATGCTCTAGCTGACCCTGTTAGAGCAGGAAGGTTGGGTCAGATGATCTCCAGCGGTCCCTTCCAACCTCAACCATTCTGTAATTCTGTGAAACCTATATCTCTTACAAAGCATATGAAAAAATGTAATTTTCTCACTAAGTTAATGTTCTATTGAAAATACCCTAAACTGTTCCATATTAATAAATTATGTTACTGAATAAAAAAGGCTATCTGAAATGAAGCTTGACACAAATAAATCTATTAATATCTACTGTGTGCAGGTAGGTGCAAGAAATAAATGTTATATCACCTCATTTGTGATTGGCAATCAAAAGTAAGATTAAATCAAAGTGTCAAAAGTTAAAATTAACCTTCCTAAAGGATTCAGTTATGCATCCTTTATACTGTCAACATCTAAGCAAGATTCACCTCTCCCATGTACAAAGAAAAAGTACAAAACCAGAAAACCACTCATTTAACAACTACTTTTATGTAAATGTATATCAGCACATGCAGTCATGCACAAGAACATACACACCCAGTGATAACAGCATCTATTCCTGTCACAAAGACAAAAATGATGTCATTATTAACCATCTGCACTTAAAGTGCATTTTCCATTCATACACAGAAGTTATTTGTACTGACAATTACAGTACAGCCCTTCTAAAAGCTTCTAATAATTTCTAAAGGTTTATAAGAAACCAGACATTCAAGGGAGTCGTGTTCTCAACATCTGATTTCTGAAAATTCTTCCCAAACTTAAGGCTACCTTGAGAACTTAAAAGAGGCAAAGATCTATTTGGCTAAAATATTATTATTTACACTGTTGTGTAAATTTTATTGGAGTATCATTTTGCATAGATCAAATAGGATTTTTTATTATTATTATTCTCTTCAGTGGTATTAGGGAGTTTAATGAAGATTCAAGAAAAGATTACCTAAATCCTACTGAATTTGATTGTAGCAACTTGTGTGACATCCTAGCACTTCTTGACATTCATCACTTTGCTTTTCTGTATTTCAAACCAACAGCTGTATCCAGACAAATATATATATATATATAAATAAATATATATATATATATAAACCAAAGTCAGGAGAATTGTTATAAACATAAAAGTTACACTATATTATGTCAATTTGCATGGCAAAAGGGTGTACAAGCACTATCACAAAGTCAGGAATAGGGCTCGTTAAGTATTGCAAAATGTTATCTCTGAATATTAATTGATTTTTAAAATTAATCTACATAGTTTCATATCCTTTTCAAGCATGCTTCCTATTAATATTCTAGCAATGAAGTTTGCTGCAGGTTAGAAATTCTTTGTAGATCAATGTTTTTCCTATTCAAGGTCTGAATAAATAAATTGTACTAGGTGAAATATTCATGGGAAGACTTTTAGAATTCTATTATAAAAATCAGTTTGTTATTCTGAACACACATAGAGAAAACCTAGATTTGGATCCTTTATTGTTATGCCAATCACTCTATAGTATTCAACCTATATACATGTAGTGAACAGACAGTGCCGAACAGCAAAAGCATCACTTTCAGGAAAGTCACTCATGATGCATCCACTAATTTTTTTTTTCCCCATCTTAGGAACTGCAGCCACCACACAGGCTCTGAACAAATCCTGGTGACAGTACCCAAAAGCCTACCCACGTAGATAAAGGATACCTCACTGTATGTACCCAGATGGAACTGATTAGATTAATTAATTAGAAGCTAGATAATAAGTTAACACTTAACTCAGAAAGCAATGAAGAGCCCCTCAGAAGAAAGATGTTACTCTGATCTCTAAGACCATGTCGATGCTGTGGTCTGAGGTGAGGAATTACGATGTGTAGAAACTGTTATACATGAAGTCTCAACTCAATCTGAATTTAGTAATATTTATACTTATAAAAGGTATAAAAGCTATAAAAGCTATAAAAGCTATAAAAGGCAAGTAAACAGTGCTGGGTGTGCGGGGAGTCTACACTCCACCAACATGCACACACGAACATCAAACATTCTAAATATATAGAACATTGTTTTACATACTAAACCCGAGTATGCCTATACATACGTACAATCAGGAAAGGTAACAAACAATCCTTTAAGTTCCATGACTTAACAGTCTCCATTTTCCATTCCTTTTGAACAACATTTATCGCTTTAAGTTGTCAAGCAACTCGGTCTTCAGGCCTTATGTATCCTGTTCTTCCCGGATCAAAGTAAAAGCATATCCATCTTGTTTTCAAAGCCAATGAGGCCTGGGTCAAAAGGCACGTTCAGGTCAACAGGGGGCGTAACAGCAAAAGCTTTTGATGGCTGTAGCAGCAGAGGGGCCGATGGCGTAGCAGTTGGATCAGTAAAGGAGCCTGCAGCTCCCTCACTGTCTGGCAAACCACACGTTTCTGACTGTGGCCCCACATGGCTCTTTAAGGCCTCAGAGATTGCTCGCCAGGTGCCGAACAATCCCACTGCAACCTTGTCGTTTTTAGTTGCAGAGTCCCACGCCTGGACCTCAGTTTGGTCCCATATTTCAGGCTCATAAATTGTCCAATTGTTAATAAGGAGAATAAGCTGTAAGGTTACCAGGACAGTCTTTGTTCCTAAGGATGTATAATTCCCCATAATGCGCAACTGCTGACCAGCGAGAGGCAGCTGTGTGCACGGGTCCGCTTCTCTCAGCTTGAGCTTCTCTCCAGCTCCAGTGCACCTATTTCCAGAGACTTTCTGTATGAGCTTCTCTGAGCAGTTTGCTGAGTTTGGCCGAACCTATCTTCATGAGGCAATCAAAGTGCCTGTTCCCGTCCTGGTCTCCATTCTGCCAACCTGTTCCTCTTCACTCCTTTTTCCTGCTTCTTTATTGATCATATCTTCATCACATCATGTTGCCTTCCTTTTTTATCTTGAGGGCAGGCTCCCCTCTTATACCCTTGTCTCCACAGCAGTTCTTTTCAAAACAACTTTTCATTGGTTAAACAACTTTGAATATAACAACAGCAAACACCCAGAAACTTCCATGCCTTAATGACTGGAGAACAAGAAACCCCAGACTGTATGGAGTCTCCTGAATCACCCTTCTTTGTTCCCTCTAAACTCTTTTATATTACTGATGGCCTCATTGTTAAGAGTCTAATGTTATCTCAAACCCATGGCCACACGCCCAAATCTCCCCCTTCTTTATTAATATCAACCATTTTCTCGACACGAATTACCACTCCATATATAACAAAACTGAGCTGTCAGCCACACTCAGGGTGAGCCTCTTGTTCTCAGGGGTCATCTGGACAGGCTGGTGTAAAGCGCACCAGAGTGGCTGAGCTGTGATTTTTGCCTGGTCTGTGTTTGCAGGGCAGAAGTCATCATCCACCTGCTGTATTTGTCCTGCCAAGCAGATCAAGTTTAGATTGTGTGTCAGCAACAGCACTGATTGTGCTTGAGCAGCTGTCTGCTGTACTATCCAGAAAACTGTTTCATGACAGAAGAGCAGGTGAAACACAGATAAGGTCTGCAAAACTGGACTAAGTGTCTCAGTCCACAAAAGGCTTAAGAGAATTCTTTTGTCCCTAAGCCAACAGGGACCCAAATCCAAAATACCAGAAGAAAATCCTAGTTTATTGCTCATAGGAGACTGTAACCAAGATTAAGGAATCAGAAGGGCCTAATCCATCACTATAATGGATTACATGTTGCTAAACTGGCAGCGTCTCCCTACATTATTGTGGAAAATGTGTAGACTCAAACTTGCCATTTAGCACAAGGACTCATGAAATCCAGTCTTAAAACTTTACTCAATTGCATACTCAGCAAAGCTTTAGATGGTTCATTTGAGGTAAAAGCACAAAACAATGCAGGTATCTGAGCTCTGCCTGTCTTCCTTTGTAGGCCCACAGTTCAGACCTTGATATCCTTAAGAGACCAGCTTAACTGATGTGGACTTCATCAGACTACACCTAGGTCTTTTCAGAGTAGTTCAAATCTGAACTAGTCACTCTCAGACCTCTTTTAGTCCAGCAAAATTTGTTTTGAAAGTGTCTGTTTCTATCCAGTGACTAGCATAGGATGTCTAACTAACTAGGGCCAGTTACACTTAGTAACCTGCTAAATTACAGGAACCATCATCTCTTAATGCTTTTGCTACCTACCTTAAGCAGTTTCCTGTTCAGTATGCATCTGTTGAAGGCGTTACTCTTTAGTGACAAAATAAGAACAAAGACAGGCAACAAAGATCCTTGACATCAGGAGGGGGTTCTTCACAGAGAGGGTGGTTGCACACTGGAACAGGCTCCCCAGGGAAGTGGTCACTGCACCAAGCCTGTCTGAATTTAAGAAGAGATTGGACTGTGCACTTAGTCACATGGTCTGAACTTTTGGGTAGACCTGTGCAGTGTCAAGAGTTGGACTTGATGATCCTTAAGGGTCCCTTCCAACTCAGGATATTCTATGATTCTATGATTCTAAGATGCTGAATGTAGGACTGAAATCACAAAGCAGCTTTGCATATAAAGGCAGGTGGTTAAAACACGGCTGTTAAAATGCCCCTTTGTTTCCATATTTCTCAGTTCATGATCTGTAAAACAGTCATGATGCACTTCTCTACCTTTCAGGAACCTTGCCAGTATAAATATTGTAAAGAAAGCAATGCCATCAAGCAAGAAAAACTCTGATAGACATGGTAAGTGGAGACAGACAGTTAGTAACAAGCCATTCTCTATCAATAAGTCTGTCTGCATTTCATAAATTAAAATTAAAAGCCTTTTCAGTCTTCAGTAATTTGAACAGTCCTTAAGAGGATAACAAAAAAAAAATAAAATCTTTTGTATTTTTTTTCCATTTTAGTGAGTTCAATCTAAAAAATCATTCAAGCCCAGGTCCCTAGAAGTATTTAAGGGTGTAATGCATCCTGAATCAGACAGAGCTTCCTTTGAGGAAAAAGGTCCAAGTTATTTTTTAGACATGTTCAGCAGAAAAGTAACTTAATAATTAGCAATGTGTTACTTATCTAACTGTAATGCATTGCATTGAAAAAAAAAAAAAAAAAAGTGTTAGCCATTTTGCAGTTAGCCATTTTTCTGGGCATGATTAGATTCACTAAATGTTTATATTAAATGTTGCAATATATTCATATTTACCAAGCTGAAGGCATGCTGTCAAGGGTTGCTGCAATATCAGTTGTCTAAATGCCTTCTCTGAAGCATGTAACAGAGATGGAGAGGCTGAGTGATTTGCCAAAGGTCACAGCATGGTCAATCCATTTTGAGCTCTTACACAAACAGACTTTTTCCAAAGGCAGAACAGTGCAGTTTTCTTACAATATACATTATTTTCCCAATTTGCCAGAAATGTGTTAGAAATCAGGATCAAGTAAACAGTTTTTGCCTAGTTTCAGAAAATGGCTAAAGGATATGTAGGCAAAATGCTACACTGGAAATGAGTAACTGCATGGCAGTGTGGATACGGGAAGTGAAGACACTCCTGGGACCACAGAGGTCAGGCCAGTGGCTATTGCTGGGGTGAGAGAGACAAGAAGAATTTAGGAGAAGGGAGAGAGTGAACTCCCACCAAAGCAGGTCATATCTCTAACAACATGAGAATAAGACCTCCAACTGTGTGTGCCTAATCTTAATGTATAGAATAAAAGTATACTCCTTAAATCCTCCCAGTAAGTTTGCAGCACTTGTTTCAGTAAGAGCACTTTACACCTACAGCGTTTTGAGGTGTTGTATTCCTGCCTACTTTCAGTTGCCTCGTCCATTGTATTGTAAGTTTTCTGTCCTGTGTGTAATCTCATCTTCTGGCATTAATGCTTCCTTTTGAGAAGACGCAGAATTCTGGAATATTCCCTCTCTCTGGAGCTGCCAAAAGTTGCGGAGCAGTAGACTTTAAGGGAAAAGGTAAGTGACTCTGAATTTCTCCAGTACATGATCAAACAGAGCTTGTCAGGAAAAAATCAAAATGAAAGCTCCATGAGAGAAAGAAGATAGGTAAAATATATTCATAAAATGAGTTACATATTTTACAAAACTTCACAAATCATTCAGAAGTTTCTACAGTGAAAAGGAACTCTGATTCATCTCAACAATGTTGGCAAGTTCTTTTCTTTTCTTTTATTTTTTTTACTTTTCATTAAGATTCTGTTAATTTTACTGCTTTACATATTTCAAAAGCAAAAAGGGCTGTTTGAGGCCTTTCCCTCTTTTATAGCTCAAAGAGAATCAGGAGTACCAGAGGTTTTCTCAGAGATTTTCTTGTCTTAATTGACCTCACAGGTCAATTCCATTCACCTCTAGAGTTTAAAAACCCTGAAGACTGAAGAAAAAGAAAAACAGAATTCTTCAATTCTGTGATATCATGCAGGAATCACAGTTTCATGTTCAGACATAACTAGGTAATTTTCTTCCAAAAGAAAGCAGTTCAGCATATCATGCTTTCCAAAATAAGTCCACTGCTTTATTCGCTAGTAACTGCTCTTTTTGTTTTATCATTGGCAGTTGCAATGCCAAATGATTTCAAGAGCTACAAAGCACAGATGTGTTAGAAGAAAACATAGGATGGCCTCTTCATGTGGTCCAAATGCAAAAGGTTTGCTTTGAAATAACATTACTTATGCAACTTCTTCAACAGCAGAAATTAAAACCAGCTTGTAATGTACCCATTACACTTACCAACAATTCCTGTCCTAAATTACTCCCTTTCAATGTCAGTCAAGTCAGTTAAATTCTAACTCACAACATTAAGTCATTTATAATGCTAACCCAAGATTTTTGCTTTCAGGAGGGTAGCTGATTCTGCAAAGCATTAAAAAGCTCTACAGAAACCATGAAGATCTTTTCTGGCTGTTGTACCTACTGCAGTAAGTACCTCTTGATCTTTTTACACATACAACAGTCTACTCTCCTCCCTCTACCAGAAGGGTCCCATAAAAGAAATCGTGTCTTCATTAGTCCCTGTTAAGATATTGAAACAGATGGCAAACCTAACAGGAATTAAGTATACTTTGAAGGGCTAGGCTCCTTACTTTATTCTTACTCACATCCAAAAGTGTCAGAAAATAAAACACAAAATTTTGGTGGCAAGCACTCTATTGTAGCAGACCGAAAAATTGTCTCTTGTGTTACATTGTACTGGTTGTGATTAAGAAAAACTGAGCCCAAGCTGCAGCTGGTGTTTGACAGAGTTGCCAAAGTGCAGTGTCTGGCCCATTGAAAAATAAATATTGCTGATAGGTCCCCACACAGTAATCTGAAATTATTGCCCTGAAAATTTTGGAGATGATAATGTGAAGTGAGCAAAAAATGCTTGGCTGAAACCAAAGCACAGTGAATTTTCTCAGGAGAAGAAATCAGAAAAGGGGCCACAGCTTCATTCGTTAATCTGACTGCACCAAGCCACTTGGTACAGTCACAGCCAAACTGTCTCTTCAGCCTTTTCCTTTTCTCTCCCTTTCCCATCCAGGTAGCTTGTGAAGTTTCACACCCAGAGAAATGGATTGGAGAATGACCAATGAAATTAGTAATGTCATTTGGTGCTTATTGTCACAGAAGAGACAGCATGGTGTTGGCTTCTTCTGTGTCGACAGCAAACAAAATTCAATTACTGTTTGGGTATGATCAATTATTGCCAAACTACCTGCCAAGTCTATTTGCTCTGTTGGCACAAAAAGAGCAATTCCTCCAGAAAGGATGTCAAGTATTCCCGTGGTAAAGAGAGAAGGCAGGAAGAGGAGAAATAGAGTGTTAAGAAAAGGTACTGAGTGACAATAAGACCATTTTAGGCCATGGTTTTGCTATGTATAGCCCCTAAAGTGTGACAAGGAAGGCAGTGTCAGAACAGATCCCAGATGGAACTGAAAAGGCTATCAGCTGTGCTTCACAGGCGCTCCACAGCACCCAGATAAAAAAATGCCTTGCAGCTGGTCAGTTGAAAAATCACTGCAGTGCTCAGCATAAAAATGTCACTGATACTCTATCACTACCACTACAATTTGCATACACAACAAACTTTCTCTGAGCCTTTTCAATTAAACCAGGAAAGATAAGCCAACTGCCTGTAGAAAAAGGCATTCATGTGTACTGATGCTTTTAAGAGTCTGACTATTTCTCTATTCACTATCACAGGGCTACCAGTCTACTCTACTTACCTATGCAAATATCTTTAATCTTTATTTGTTAAATGACATAAAGTAGCAAACATCTAGTAGGGATATAATTATATGTGAATATATTTTAGTAATCTTGCAAGTGGTGATTGCCATGTAGATCCTGCAGATTGAGAGAGTGACTTTGTTACAGGATTGATGAATAAAGATACCAGTGAGAGTACAGACAAAGATGGGAAAATACAGGTACTTGCCTATTTCTCAATTTGAAATCAATGAAGGGTTTTGATTCTGTATTATTTTAAGGTAATAAAACCTGTAGAACATAAGCTAATCCATACTTTCTCAGGTCATTATATGCAAATTATTATAGTAGAAGATCCCCAATCTGAGAACTAGTTCTATTGCAGTTGATGCTCATCTGTGTTTTCTGTGTGCTTACCAAGTATGAAAAATTATGTGAAAATTGTAGGCATGTAATCATGCTATATCGTCTGATTTCAACCTGTGACATATAGACTTTAGAAAATGTCAAGGTGTATAAGTTAAAACCCAGAAAAATATTATTTATTGTACTGAAACTCTGCAGAGCATAATGCAAGAAAAAATGAGCTGAAAGCATCATTAAGCAAGTAGTAAATAAAAAGGCAATTTAGCAAGATCAATTATGTAGTAAGTGGAAATAGACCTACTGTTCCTTTCACTTTCAGTTTCTCACCAGCCCCAAAGTTGTCCTTCCTGTGTTCTTGCTTCTGCCAGGCAATTATTGGAAAGATACTAATGCTGCGAGGCCTGGAACAGGCACGGATGCAGTGATATTAGGGTGGGTGATCTGTAAAGTCCACGTTTTCTTCCACAAGCCAATGACACCTTTCCCACCTTTCTGACTGCAGAAACAGGTTTGACACTCGTGGTGTGGCCATAACAACAGGTTTTGCTTTTCTGATGTAGACTACAGTGTTCAAATGCAAGTTGTGGTGGTTTTACTCATCTGAGCAGCTGAGCTCCACCACAATCACCCTTTCACTCCCCCTGTTCAAAGGGAAAGGGGGAGAAAATGCAATGAAAAGAGCTCAAGGGTTGAGATAAGGAGATCACTCAAAAATTCACTCATGGGCAAAACAGTCTCACCACAGGAAGATTAATATAATTTATTACCTATTACTAAAAAGTTGGAGCAGTGAGAAACTAAAAACACCTTCCTCCCATCCACCCTCTACTACCTCCTCCTCCTGAGCAATGCAGGAGAAGGGGGGCTGCAGGCATCCCTCCTATGTTATTCTGTCCTTCCCGAACTGATCTGCTGGGGCTGCCCACAGGCAGGGTTTGTCTCCCACAGCTCCCCAGCATACAACCTCATGGCACTACTTGTATCTTTTGTCAGGTTTTCACAGGTAATGTCATATCCATCACTTTCTTAAACTATGTCCAGTGTTTTTCTACAATCCATTCAGTTACCTTAGACATAGCACTAAAGAATTCAAACACTAGGTATGGAATTACATGTGAACATTACATTGTCTGTATTGTGTTGTATATGTATATTGTATAATGTATTTCTGTTTGCAGAGGATCTCAAACTCCTCTACTGTATTGAGCAGAGAACTCCAGTTTGTATTCCTGTTGTGTGTTTTATTTCCATTAAACTTCTAGGTCAGGCTTTATGTCAGTTAAACAAAAATACAGGATAAACTATAATATAGGAGCTACTGAGAATTTATTCAACTGTACTAAAGTATAACCTCATCCATTGGTGCTATTATTATGGTACATGAGTTAATTGCATTTGCAAAAGGTAATAAAGAAAACAAGCTAATGCTTTAACAAAGCAATGACTTTTATGGAAATATGTTTCAGATAATCAGACCCCACTGTAAATCTTTTAAGATTGAAATAATTCAATTTCCACTGTAGTGCCTTGAAAAAGAAAATGATAATATGCAACAATGTAATGCACTTACCAAAATAGCAGAACATCCATGCTGGGCCAAACAAAATATCTGTAGATGTAGAAATTTTAAAATGTAGATATTTTATATAGACTTTAATAGTAGACAAATTATGGTTGCCTTTGCAAAGTAAGTATGAAAACAGCACAAACAAATGACAATTCCTCATTTTCAGCAATTTAAAGCTTAGGGATTTCCTGGATCCAACCTTGTATCTTTGTTTCTGTGTATGTTTATGTCAACAGGCATTGATTAATTTATTTTTTTTCCCATGAACTAACTCTTTAGGGGGTAGGATCAAATACTTTCACTATTGCAGCTTGTGCATAATATGATAATGTCATGTTTACGAACTTCTGCAGAGTCTAAAGGGATCCTGAATCCGGGGGAAAATAATACAGTACGTTACTGCATATAGTAAGTCATTTTAAAAGAAAAAGGCCTCAGAGTAATACCAACAGTAAAGGGAAATTTTTCAATTGCCTTTTCAGTTCCAAAATGTTTGTTAAATTTTTAGTTGCATAACCGATAACACACAACTTAATCTAACATTTTATGCTGCTTGCACAATGTAAAATAACTATTCATTGTCTTTATTAATTCATCATATGGTGACAGAAGGAAAAAATAGTTCATTTGAAGTTATTTTTAAAACTCCTACAGTAATGGTAGTAATTTCTTCCCTCCCCCCCCCCAAAAAAAAAAAAATAAAATACATATATATATATTTTATATATATTATATATGAGTCACTAAATGAAAGATCTTTATCCCAGAGATCATTTGCATTGGAAAAGGCTTCTAAGATCATCAACTCCAACAATTAACCTAGCACTGCCAAGTCTACCACTAATGTATATCCCTAAGCACTACATATACACAGCTGTTAAATACCTCCAGCAATGATGACTCAGCAACTACTCTGGGCAGCCTGTTCCAACCTGCCTTGCAACTCTTTCAATGAAGAAACTTTTACTAATATGCAACCTAAACCTCCCCCGGTACAACTTGAGGCCATTTCCTCTTGTCCTATCACTTTTTGCTGTGGAGAAGAAACCAACCCCCAACCCACTGCAACCACCTTTGAGGTAGTTGTAGAGACTGATAAGGTCTCCCCTGAGCCTCCTTTTCTCCAGTTGTTTCAGTTCCCTCAGCCACTCCTCATAAAACTTTTCTTTACACCCTTTATACCCAGCTTCATAGCCCTTCTTTGGACATTCTCCAGCACCTCAATGTCCTTCTTGTAATGAGGGACCAAAAACTGAACACAGTATTCCAGGTATGGCCTCACCAGAGCTGAGTACAGAGGGACAATCACTTCTTTAGACCTGCTGGCCATGCTATTCTGATACAATAGGATGCTGTTGGCCTTCTTTGCCACCTGAGCACACTGCTGCCTCATATTCAGCCAGCTATTGACCAATAATCCCACGTTCTTTTCAACTTGACAGCTTTCCAGCCACTCATCCCCCAACCTGTAGTGTTGCATAGGGTTGTTGTGCCCCATGTGCAGGACACAGCATATAGCCTTGTTGAAGCTCATATGGTTGGCCTTGGCCTCCAGCCTACCCAGATCCCTCTGTAGAGCCTTTGTACCCTCAAGCAGATCAATACTCCTGCCTAATGTGGTGTTGTCTGCAAACTTACTGAGGGTATACTCAATCCCCTCATCCAGATAATTGATAAAGATATTAAAGATAAGTGGCCCCAGTACTGAACCCTGGGAGTGGCACTAATGGTGATGATCTTCCAACTGGATTTAACTCCCTTTACCACAACTTTTGGGGCTCAGTCATACAGCCATTTTTTTTACCCAGTGAAGCATATGCATGTCCAAGCCATGAGTAGCCAGTTCCTCCAGGAGAGTGATGCTGGAAACAGTGTCAAAGCTTTACTAAAGTCTAAGTAGACAACATCCACAACCTTTCCCTCATTCACTACATAGGTCACCTTGTCACAGAAGGAGATAAATACCTTAGAATAAGAAAACAAATAATCTGGGATAACATGGAAAAGAGGAACAAAATTAAGTGAAATAAACAGGAGACACTGAGCCCCTCCATGATGGCAGAGTTATAAAGTGATGGCTTGTGGGTTAAAAGTCATTACATACACCCCCTACATGCATACACACTTGAAGAAATACAGAGAAAGAGAAAGAGAGATGCTGAATATAATACAATAATATTCTTAACATTATTAAGAATACAGATGTAAACATTCAAACATGAAGATATTTACAGTGTTATGGTGAGTTTTACTTATTTATACCTCTTGTTTTTTTCTAAAATAATAGAAAAATATTAGAAAGAAAAAAAAAAAAGTGGGAGGTAAATGTTTAGTTGTAGGATCCTTTCCTGTTTATCGTAAAATAATAACTTTGCAAATAGAGGCAGAAGTCTGTGGTGATAAGAAAGATGTTTTCACAATTAGGGCAGCCAAATAGTTCTTGTTAGACTTGTAATAGGTAAGTAGTAATTATCAGGTCCTCTTTACCAATGGTTTGACTTGAAAATTGGATCCGAAGTGCTCAGCTCTCACAACTCTGACAAAGTTGAAGGCAACCCTGCTTTACGTAGAGCTCTAACAAGTCAGGTCCTATCTGGTATCTGGGATGACTTGCTTAGGGAAGAGCTTGAAGTTGTCCTGTGTGCAATAACAAAGCTGGTTAATTGAGGTCCCTGACCTTCCCTCACTCCAACTGTTTGAAACCTCCCCCATAACACATTTTATTACCCACTCAGTTAAGCTTATTCAGCTGTGCGTGTGTATTCATGCTGTGAGCCATACCAATGAAATCATGGGTATTAAATAATAATAACACCTTTTTGGTGGGCATTCAGTTTTATCTCTTTGTTTCTCACCCTGCTCATTTCCATCAGCAAGCTTGCAGTGCAGCTTCACAAACTGCTGAAGGTCGGGGGCTGTGATTGACTGAGTGCACTGGGGTGGGAGGCAAACCAGTATAATAGTTGAGCCACTGGAGAAACTGCACAGCTTAGAGACACCTCACAGCCCAGCTCTGGCAGGGATGTTATTGACACTGGAGCCAATTAGCCCTGCTGGGCTCCAAGCAGTCAGATGTGGTGCCAGGTTAGCAACTTCTCCTTCACACCCACCAGTGCTCCTGCTTCTAAGGAGACAGTTCAGAACAGTTCAGAGACACCCACACCAATATCCTGCATCACTAGCGCACACAATGCAGGGTTGGCTTTCATGTTTTTCACTCTGCAAGTGAAAGTTGTTGGTTTTTTTTTTTTGTTTTTTTTTTTTTTTTTTTTTTTTTACCCTGTAAAAAAAAGTTTTTTTTACAACTGTGCTGCCAAGCCTGAGCTTGCCATGGAGTCAGTGCAGCTCGGCCATGAGGTGCTCTGCCTGCTACAGACAGAGCCTACTTGGATCCATGCTGGCTCTTACACATCTCCACACCCATGAAATGCTTAATCTGCAACCCTGATAATCCATCCATGGAGAAGTGGAAGCTGAAACTTGGTTAACTTTTTTAAAGCACAAGCACTTAGTAACACTGTAGAGATGGATGCATCATGGGAGATTATGGTCAGCCACACTAAGAAAACTGAAATGAAGAAAGAGTTTCAAAAGCAATACAGAAAACAAAACATACCTTCATTTAAAACATGCATGAAGAACATGTTAGGGTTGCTTGTGCTGGCTGAACAGAGAACAAGGGAAACAGATATGAAAAAAAATGTCTAAGCACAAGGACAAACTGTTTAAATTGATGGACTACAGTCAGAGTGACATAAGTCATAATGACAGATAAAAAAGATATTCACCCTGGAGAACAAGTACAAGAGAATGTTTTAAGGCAGAGACATCAGGATTTGTAAATGGGTTATTTCTGATGGGGAAAAAAGTGTAGACCTGTGAGACAGTAGTAACACCCAAGGAGAACGGGACAGAACGATTGGAGATGCTGGCAGTTTCTAAACTGGTTCACTAGAAGTTAGTTAGTTAGAAGCTAGTGTGTCTAAATAGCCTTTAAAATTAAAACAGCCCGATTCTGAAGGTAGTGAGCAGTGGACATTCCTACAGATTCTGACTGAACTAGCCAATATCTGGGACTTCTGCATCTGGCTAGGCCAAGATATCAGTAAGAAAATTTTGAAGCCTTTCTCAGGTTTATATATTTTTGTTCCTAAGCTTCAGTCATGTTTGCATAGAGAAAATTTTATGTGGTCTTAAGAACAGATTCTTCTATCCAATAGGCAGCCAGAACTTCTCTTTCCATTAAATCAGTACAGTATCTACATTTAAGATTTCTATGGTTATAGAAAGTTCATCAAGTATTGTGCCAGATGTTGAAAGTTATGGACTAGTATTTTGAGGAGATACATTATTCTCATGCTTAAGGATCTCTTGAACCAACAAATGAAAAATATGTGGTCAGTGGTACTAGAGGCCATCTTGCCAGTTATTAATGGGATTTTGTTTAAAGCCGTGTGTATCCATGGCCAACAGTATGCAACTCCCTTTGGTAATAATCTGAGATTATTTTTTTCTGTGATATCTGTTTTAAATGTGCTTGAATATAATTTGATATTTTGCTTTGGGGTAAAAAAAAAAAAAAAAAAAAAAGTTACTGAATGTAAGAATATGATCAAATGGTATTCTTGTCAGAAATAACGAAGTATCATACTAAATACTTCCGAAAGGCCCCATGATACATTCTGCTCCCATGTACATTCACTCTACCATCACAAGCACAAAAAGCTCACACATGGTGAGTCACTCTATATTTCTATGATCACAGAGAAAATTTTCTACAGATATTCAAAAACCTTCCAAATTACTTATTTCACAGAAGTAGGTCAAAATAAGTAGAGATCGAAGACTAACATTTCTGCAAGTATCTAGCCATTCAGATTTTATCAAGATAATACCAAAGAGAAACATTCTGCATATTAAGAATGGGTTATCTTTTTGTAATAAAGATCTTAACATTGCTATGTGTAAAGCAAAGTCCTTTTCTCTGGTGACCTCTTTTTAAGTGTCTGCTCTTGCTGTCTTCAGTTCCTGTTAACTCATGTTGTACAAGATCAGTATAGGATCTTCTGAGTCAGTGAAAATGTTCATCAGATCTGCATTAAGGTGAGAGGAAAACAGTGAGAGGAATGAACTTCCTCTGCATGTTGAACCCTCTGCACATTTCTTCCCTGTCTCAAAAATATACTAATACTGTGCAGCTAGGCGATATCAAAGAGTCTAATAGTCAATCTGCCTTTGGATGGCAGATTGGTATCTATTCTTCATTTCTTGCTTCTCTTAAGAGACTTGATTTTCAGGGGTTTGCTTTTTTGATTGTTCTTTTTCATTTGGTTCATTGGTTGGTTTTTATTGTTTGCTTTTTGTTGTTGTTTGTTTGTTTGTTTGTTTCTGGTGCATGAGATCACAGGAATATATACTGCAGATTTGTGTCTACCTTTAATTTACATTACATTATTCGTTGACTGTTTCATTCCCCATTCACATTTTCTTATAGAGCTAAACCAGTCCACAGTTAGTAAAACCAGTTAATAGTAGATTTTCCTTGAATGCACTCACCTTGGAAAGATGATATTCCTTGCTTCAAATAGATATCACTGCTGGTCAGACACAATCCTCATGTCAGAACAAGAATTTGATGTCCCAGGCAGATCCAGCTGTGGCTGCATCATGTGACTCAGACACAGTACCTACAGAGGAAGACTCCAGTATGAGAGGTTTTATTTATTTATTGTTAACTCTAAGGCATTCAGATAGCTTCATGATCAGTGTTTCATAAAGTACACAGAGACATTTAGAATCAAAAAAGCCAGCAATTTGTCTTTTGGCAGGTGTGCACTTAGCAATGAAAATAAGTTTTGGTTTCAGTACAGTGATACTAAATTTAAATGGAATCACAGTTAAATTAATTACAATTTATTACAAAAGTGATTAAAATTTTGTTTTTATGTGTTCTTGCATTTATATTTTCACAGTAGTGCTTATGGAAATTTACCTATACAACTCCTGTTACTGCACTGAAAATTTATTCCTTGGTGTATTATCCAGTGGTTTCACTAAATAAATCCTTGAGTTTTATGGGCTTTGGTATTTATTTATTTTTTTCTGCTCTGTATCCATTTTATTTTTGGCTGCTGGGAATTAATTTATAAAAGAAAAACTACATGGACAATACCTCTTTTGCCCTGTAGCATGCTTGGATGTTGAAAGTCTTTTACTGCAGATTTCATTGTTTCAGTGGGTTTAAAAAATAAATAAATAAATAAATAAATAAATAAATAAAATTTAGCATTCCATTGAAGGAAAATCACAAGATACAAGAGACGGAAAGACAGAAATCTGGCTCTCCTAAAAGCTTAAGCAATACACTTTGTTAAGGCCCCTGGTGCCCTCTCCCAGGTTTATTATTGATCTGATAAAGTGGTGAGGGTCCATAGGATTCTTGGATGAACTGATCTGGAGCAGCATGTGTGTGCATGCACACAGGGAATATTGTTTACTCTATTGCTGGGTGCTGGGCAGCATCCCTACTGAGTCTGTGTGTGGCCCACATCCCACAGGCAAGCCTTCATACATTCTGTGAGAGCTGGCTGTAAAGTTTCAGGCGCAGTCCTTGGATATTACAGTCTTATGTGGACTGTCTGGTGTTTATTCGAAATAAATAAATAAATAAATAAAATAAAAGTGTACTCAATAAATAATAACATTATACTCAAGAACTCCATTTAATTAGATATGGAATTGAATAAAATCAACATAGCAGCCTCCACAGTATTTGTTTTGTTAATAAATTCCATTTGTTTTATTCTATTCTTCTCATTTTCAGCTTCAGTGTAGTACTGAATGCCTTTTGTTGGGTCTCACTTGTGACCTAACTCATTTAATTTCCTGAATAAGCTACCAAATGAGACACCTCAGGCAGCTCAGAGCTATTTTTACCAGCCTGTCTAGAGATGCACACACACAGAGCACTTCACCAGTTACTTTTCAGTGGCAATTTCAGAGAGTTTTTGTATCCATAAAGGCCATACGTGTGATTCAATTTTAAAAAGATTTCAGAGCACTGATCTTGTTATGACCATCAAGATGCAGGCAAGCATCTGTTGTAACTACACCTTAAACTGACTTTGCTTCCTTTGTAACTCTCACCAGTTTTTTTTCTCGTGACATCTCCTTGGATCTCTGGGAAGGGACTCCTCTGCCAGGAGTAACAATGCCATGACTGACATGCTCCTGACAGTGGGGAGGATCTCCCCTGTGGTGAGGGGGCTTATAGACACCTTTACCCTTTCACTTTTTCTTCCCTGCCTACACATCTGCCAGCAAGTTTCCTTCAGACTGCATCCCCACGCTGAACAAAGCAGGGAAGCAGCCAGGCCAGGCCTGCATTTGCTTGTGGCCTTTTCTCTCTCTTGTCTCTGCTCTGAACTCTCAGCCACCTCGATGTATTTCAACACTAGAAGTCTCATTTACATGCATGTTTCACAGCAGCTCAGCATCACCCTTGCATTTCTCCAGTTTCCAGTGCTGAAACTGAATGTGTTTGCTTAAGGAGCAGAGAGCAAGCGTTTCCAACAAGGTTATCGTTCTCCACACAGGTCCTGGTGCTCCTTGTTAGAGACAGGCAGACAATAACGCACTCTCTGGTTCCCCGTCTCACACAAATACGTGTCTCTTGGTACTGTCACATGCCATTTGAAGCAGTGAATTTTCTCCATGGTTCTCTTGAAAAAAAATATTTTCACTGATTTGTTTTATCTTATTTATCTTATTTTCACTTATTTGTTTTAATTAAAACTAAATTGTTTTATCTGGCACGTTTTTAGAGATTTTCTCATTTAAGGCTTACCTTTATGTGGAACTCCTGTCCTGTGTTATCATTTCTGACTGTTTTATAATAAATGGACAGCATATTACCAAATTCATCCTTCAGGACAGTGTCTCCATTTTCTTTAAATCCCACTCAGTGCAGCCTGGATAATAAAATCAGCTTATATTGCTATACAGTGCATAACTATAACATTTATTAATCCCAAATATTAATTTTACTATTATAACACTAGATATCAGCATCCTAAGCAATTACACCTGAATTTTTAAACTATTATTTTTCCAGACAACATAATTATTCACAGGTTATTACATAGTACAGAGGATTTGTCTTTGTCAAATACATTTTTATTTGCTAGCTTTAACCACTGTCAGTAGATCTGATCGCTACCATGCAGAAGAATAGAAAAAAGTAGATAAGTGAATGAATTTCCTTTTCATCCTGAGCTTGAAAATTCTTCAGGCAAAGCTATTCAAAGTACAGATAAATTAAAACATAATTTGCTCTTTTCTTTCACTTCCACATTAATGCCTGTGTTCTTTGTTTAGCCCCTATTATTCATATAATGGCAGGTTCTAGGTCACTGCATATAGGCAGCTGATATTCAGCAACTGATCTTAGTGGGGTTTAATTGGTTGTCTGTGAAAATTGTATGTTTCTTGAATAAAGAACAAAATACATTCCTACCAGCGAATCCTTGTTTTCCAGAAAAGCAGCTAGGGTGAATTTCAACAAACACAATGATCAGTCGTGTTGTTTCTAATTTAATTTTTCTTTAGATTTAACTCAATTTTTAATAAAATTTATGGAAATAGCTGCCATGGACCTCAGGGATGAATGCATACAATCTCTATTGCTTTACTTGGAACTTGTTTGTCAGATTTTTTTTTCAGGTGTTTAGATTCTCTACTATGATATGATCTCTTGAAAACTCCAGTCTAAAGCTGGTATAACAAAACAAAACCAAAAAGGTCTATACAAAGCACAGGGGTAATTTAATTGCAAAAAGCCAGCATAAGCATATTTATCTTTCCTGACTCCATATTCTGGAACGCCTCTGGAAGAGATAGTATCTCGATAGGATAGACTTTTTTTGATGGCAGGGCAGCACAGGAATAAGAATAAGAATAAGAATAAGAATAAGAATAAGAATAAGAATAAGAATAAGAATAAGAATAAGAATAAGAATAAGAATAAGAATAAGAATAAGAATAAGAATAAGAATAAGAATAAGAATAAGAATAAGAATAAGAATAAGAATAAGAATAAGAATAAGAATAAGAATAAGAATAAGAATAAGAATAAGAATATAATACAATATTAAACAATAATAATAAATAATAATTAATTTCCCCACATTCTTTTTTTGTTTGTTTGTTTTTGATTTATGTTTAACCAAACATTAGGCATTTTAACCAACTTTATTTATAAATGTGTCATCATTATCACAGAATTTCTAAGTTGGAAGAGACCTCAAGATCATCGAGTCCAACCTCTGACCTAACACTAACAGTCCCCACTAAACCATATCCCTAAGCTCTACATCTAAATGTCTTTTAAAGACTTCCAGGGATGGTGACTCCACCACTTCCCTGGGCAGCCTGTTCCAATGTCTAACAACCCTTTCGGTAAAGAAGTTCTTCCTAAGATCCAACCTAAAACTCCCCTGGCACAACTTAAGCCCATTCCCCCTCGTCCTGTCACCAGGCACGTGGGAGAATAGACCAACCCCCACCTCGCTACAGCCTCCTTTAAGGTATTTGTAAAGAGCAGTAAGGTCGCCCCTGAGCCTCCTTTTCTCAAAGCTGAACAAGCCCAGCTCCCTCAGCCACTCCTCGTAGGACTTGTTCTCCAGGCCCCTCACCAGCTTCATCGCCCTTCTCTGGACTTTTTTTTTTTTTTTTTTTTTTAAATTTTGGCCCCTGGGCAGGCGCTGGGCTGCGGGGGGTTAGTGGGGACAACGTGAGTGAGGGGGATAAATGAACTCTGAAAAGCTGCAGGCTCGATACGAAAGAAATTTAAAAGTTATAAAAAATACTGAGAGTCTCAGAAAATAACGCAGGTACTTGGGAAGGAGGAGGAGGAGGAAGGCAGAGCTGGCTGGGAGGGCGGGGAGGAAGGGCCCCAGGGAGAGGTGACGAGGTTGGGGGAGAGCAGCTCTGGGGCAAAGCCATCTCGTGCCCGCCCCGAGCAGAGGCACTGCGGTGGTGCGAGGATGCTCTGGGGAGGCTCGGTGCCTCCCGGGGATGCTGAGGAGGAAGAGGGGCGGGTGGTTCAGCCAGCAGTAAGGCAATAGAGGTGAAAGGCGGCTCCGTGCAAGAGCGTTAGCAAGAGGAAGGTGCAGAGCTGCTCCTTGCAGCCCACGGCACAGGACAGGGCGAGACACCAGCCTCCCCCCCGTCCCGCCTGGAGGAAGGAGAAGAAGAAGAAAGGAGCGAGAGGGAGGGCGACAAAGGCACGAGAAGAAAAAAATAAAAATCCTGAAAGGGTTTAGAGGGCTGGACACACCGCAGGAGGAAGCCCTCCGGCCCTCTTCAATGAGGCTTAGCAGCGGGGTCACCCCGGGCTGGTCTAGGACAGGCTCCCACAACCGGCAGCCCCCCTAGGGGCGCGGGGAGGCGGGCTGGGCGAAGAAGCGGAGGTGCTGGTGCGGCGCCTGCTCGGGGCGGTGCTGCGCGGTGTCTGGGTTAGTCCCGGCGCGCCGGTGGTGGTGCAGGCAGGGCTGTGGGGTACCCGAGGGCAGCCCGGCGTTGCTCGAGGTGGGGGTGTCTTAAATAGGAGCCGGCGGCAGCAGTCTGTGCAGTGAGTGGCGGCAGGGCTCTGCCCGGGCGCAGAGAGGCGGGGCGCGCGGGGCTCAGTTCTGCTCCTCGTCCCGCAGCTCGCAGGGCAGGAACTTGTACTGCTGCTGCCGGATCATGGCCAGCTTCTTGCGCGCCTCCTCCAGCTCACGCTCCTTGTGCAGCATCTCCTCCTGGGCGGCGATGATCTGTGCGATCCCCCCCACCATCTTCTCCTTCACCATCACCGTCTCGTCGTGGTCCTGGAAGGCGGCTGCCTTCTGCGCTGCCTTCACCAGGTTGTCCGACACTCTCTTCACCGCGTTCCCAGCCGCCTGGAGCCTCTTCATGGCCTCCGAGTCATGGTCAGCCTTCACCTTGCAGGCCACCAGGAGCTGCGCCGTGGAGGCAGCCACCTGCTTGGCGGACGAGATGAGCTTCTCCTCGCTGGCGTGGCCCTGCACCGCCGCGTTGGCAGCTTCACACAGGTTGTTGGTGGCCGCAGCCACCATGCGTGTGGCTGAAATCAGTCCCTGGGACCACTGCCCGTCATCCACCGCGTTGGCTGGGATGGCTCCCACCATTCCTCGGGCCACCAACTCCCGCTGGGCAGCCGAGGCTGCCTTCACCAGGGCGCTGGTAGCTGCTGCGATGGATTTGGCAGCTTCCAGGATCTGCTCCTCGAGGTCCAGGCTCTCATCTGCTTGCTTGGGCTTGGCCCTCGGCTTCAGCTGCTCCAGCTTCTTGGCCGCAGCCTCGATGGCAGCCGCTGACCCCAGCAGCTCGTTCTTGGCGATGACCGTGGGATCTTCTGGGTCAACCCACTCCGTCCCTTTCATGGCCTCGGCTGCCTGGATGAGCTCGGTGACAGAGCTGGCCACCCGCTTGGAGTACCTGGCCAGCTGCTGCTTCAGCTCGTGGGTTGGCTTCTGCAGGATCACCAGCACGTGCTCCAGCAGCTCCAAGTATCCATCGGCACACTCCCTGCCGAAGCTAGGGAGTCAATTTTATAGCTAAATTGACTCCTTCATTTCAGTTGAAGTACATTTCTTGCCACCTCTTCTATTGAGAGCTGCAGGTCCTTACCCTGTATATCATCAGCAGCAGAAACCATTCTCTCATTCTGTATCCATTCTATATCCTTAAGACCTGCAGCCTGAGTGACAGATCTAAGAGACAGCCTGTCCTAACCATTTACAAAGATAAAACCCTTATGTTTTGATTGGATTTTTTATTCTGTATAAGATAGTTTTCCCTACTAATAACCATAGAGATGCTGCTACAAAGATTTTCTTTCTACTCTGTCAAATATTAACCATTACACATCTCTTCATCTATTTTCCCTCTCTGTTCTCCTTTTGTACTGTGTTAAATATATCTCCCTTCATTGTCACCAGTCTGTATCCAGTCTTGCCTGTAATTTTTTCCTTCACTGGACCACAATCGCATTTACGTCACACACCTGGGCAAATTTTCAAGAGAAATCTCTGTGTTTATCTTGATGCTCCCCTTTTTTGCTTGAGAGGAGTTACATGTACAAAACCGTATTTGCCTTTGCCCTCTTTTAGTAAATCTTATTTATTTATTTATTTTTAATCCAATTGCCTGAAAAGAAAAAAAAAAAAAAAAAAAAAAAAAAAAGAGAGAGAGAGAGAGAAAGAGAGAGGAAAAAAAAAAATAACAGCAAAAGTCAGGCAACAGATATGGTAGCAAGACCGGTAGTAGTACTGACGTGCACGGTCTTATTCGGGTGTTTGTAGCTATCTGATGTTTCATCCTTTGCATTTAGAATACTGATTCTTTGCAGAAGAGACCTTTTGATATTTTTTATTAGCTTCTAACAGTGCCATGCTAGCTTGTGAGCAGAACTGATGCTAATATAGATAATAACAATAACAGCATCAACAACTTGCTCTGGGAAATAATCGTGCACAGAATGCTCCTATGATTGAAGAACTGCAAAAATAAACTTTTTGCTCTCTTTTCCTTTACAGTTAACACTGTTCTGTCCCCAGTTTGCACTATATGTACCACAAAATTAGCTAAGGTGTTGGTCTAGCACTTACATATTGGTAACAATCACACTATGAAACTACTATGAGTTACACACATTTTTCAGGCTGTCTCATCTACATCCCATTGATCTTGTGTACAGTAATGAGACATTGCAACCAGTCACCTGTATCACACTGAATGATGAGCTGGAGAGTCTGCACTACAGGGAAGTCCAGCACAAAGAATAAATAGCTCCAGCAGATCAGTAAGCCACAAGCAATAACCAATGAGCTCTTCCAGTGTACATGTATGTTTGCAATTATTTCAAATGACTCTCCAAGGTAATGTGAAATGTGTCAATCGTCACATAACAAGCTGCAAGCATTTCGGTGAAGTGCTTCTTTACAGTGCTACTACTGACTTATTTCTTTGCAATTGGTGCAACTGACTGTGAATAAAATAATAAAAATGGGAGAAATCTGTGGTCTTAGGTTGCTTTCCAGGATAGTTAAATACAAGATGGGAAGAAGGCACTAGATTCACAAGATGGACTAAAACCATAAAAACATAAGGAAAACCTGGTAACTGTAGTACCAAGATGCCTGAAACAGGCAGAGATTTAGAAATATAGATGTCACTTTTCTTTAGTAAATATAAAGAGCATTTTACCACCAAAAGCAAAACAAGACAAAAAACCTTTAAATTTAAGCAAAATTCATTTTCTTTTTTAATGCTAATTTTAACCAGGAACACAGCCTTCAAGAAACTACACCTATTTTATGCTTAACCTACACCAAAGCACACAATTAACAAGATAGTCAGGATATTTAAGGGCACGATCTCACTTTCAGTGAGACTGACAACATACATTTTTCTTTATGCCCAACTTCAGTTTCTTTTTTCAGTCTAATGAGGTAAGAGAAATATAAATCAAGGTGTGGGTATTCTTCCAAAAACTCACATTCTCACAAAGTGTCTTATGTCTCCATTGCATGGTAAAAGGTTACCTCTGAGCAATTCCCTTGCATTTATTAAGGACAGTCTATCAAGAAAAATCATTACAGTATACACAGTGTGTTTTAAGTAGAATTTAGAAATCTTAATCCAAATGAGACATCTGTAAGAACACTGATTAACTTAAGAATGTGTAATTGTCCATGAGTCCATGCAGAATTCATGATCTAGATACCTTGATATCGAAAGTGTCCATAAAGGTTTCATCATATATAGGTTGGATCTACATGTACAGTGCCAATATTTGCTGGTCAAATCTGTTTATGATCAATGACCAAGAATACAGAGGGTACAGTTCACTTAAACTGTTTTAGGCATTAACATTAGGATGAGATCTATTATGTCATAGAAGAATTCACTTCACTGACCATCCACTGTATGCTTACATACAGTGTAAATATGCTTACATACTTTGCTCTGACGACTCAGACTCCTATAGGTCCACATTTTTATTAGGAAACTTAATTTGATGCCTGTTGCATGTGCCCTAATTCACCTTCTTGGAGTGGTTAATCAGTTTTGAGTGTCTCACTTGTACTTTAGGTGTTTTTTAGTTCAGCATCAGACCTACATTCCTCAGGTGAGTAATCTAGTAAGCACAGTCTGAAACCATCTATGCTACCTGGACAGCAACGAGCAGACTGCTGAGGATAGAAATTTGTGTTGGGTCATGTTAATTCCAAGGTATAATTAGTGTGCATAAGTAGAGAAAACTGTTTCACATTCTGAAGTTTTCTCAAATTTAGGAAAAGAATTTTTTGATGGATTAGTACAGTGCTTCCTTACCATGATGACAGATGTGAATACCCTCTGAATCACTGCATTTGTTCTAGATAACCACATATTTCATGCTCATTTGTGACATCCATACCCAAAGCATGGCATCAAGGAATGGTAACACTGAAGCTAATACTTGTTCTGGATTTTGGTGCTGAAAACTCAGAGCTCAATATTTTGTGATGGGAGGGCTCATCTACTACAAACAAACTTAGTCATGATCAGGGTTATGGAACAGATTAAATTGTCTGAGAGAGCAGAAAAGCCCTCATGTGAAACTAACATAAGGCAGTACACTTTTTGAACCTATTAGGAACAAAAAAAATTATGATGCCATGTGCCGATATGCTTATAAATATATGTTACATCTGTGTAGAATTATCTTTATTTTGAAAGCATTTATTCAATAAAACTGTTCTCATTACAGTGTGCCCACTTTCTCTATATAGATTGCCATAGTTGTAGTACTGTCTGGTATATTATTTTGAAACTACAGATGCTCTAATGGCAAAAATAGTTTTTTGGGACACCAGAAAGCTGATACAAAGTCAGACCTAACAGCATACATTTCATTTTTTAAAAATGATGATGTCTCCTGTGAAGATTTCAGGAATTCCAATGTTTTTGGTTTTTATTTTTTGTTCATATTGGAACAATCAAGAGATAGTGGGTCAGATACTACAACAGTAAAGTAAACAGAACATACCTTATTACTGGGAGAACAAATATTGTGTAGGATTTACATTCACACTTTCAGAGACAGCTTTTGCCTGAGGGAACTCTCAATTACTCAAGCTGTATTAGCTTCAAGGATCTAAAATGAAAGCTAGAGATGGGACTAGCATGAGAAAGTATGCACCACTTCTTCCTGTACCCAATGATGGTAGTGTGGAAATAGTAGCAAGACTGTTGAAAATAAGCACTTGCTTTGCACCACTATTTAGTTTACTATGTGATTACTAAATATGGGGGACAGATGCATTTACATTTACAACTAGCTTGCATCAGCACAAAGCACTGCCAACAGATTATTCTGACTAGGAAAATAACTCCATCTTTATCACTCACCTCCTAGAATTTAGTTTTGCATTTAGAGAAATGGGAAATAATCTGTTCATGCTCACTTTTCAAAAAATGAATCAAACATATTGGAAAATACAAAATATGTTGTTCTCAAAAGTAATACAGCATATTTCATCTGCTATTTTAGGATCAGATCATTGCCCCAGGGAATTAGTGCTTACAGAGGGGAGTCTAAATATCATTTCCCTGCGATACTTCTGCTCTGAGAGTGATACTTTCTCCTGTGCAACTGAAATAAAAATTCCAGTGGAAAAAGGATGTCACACAGGAAGCCTCTTCATTACTCATCATAAATGTCAAAGATTCCTGTTAAGCTACAGGGGACCAGAACCCTGGGAAGAAAAAAAAAAAAAAAAAAAAAAGAAAGACTTGAGGGGAAGGGGGAGGCGGGCAGGGCATGGAAGGGCAGGGCAAGGCAGGGCAAAGCAAGGTGAGGCAAGGCAGGGAAAGGCAAAGAAAGGGAAATGGAAAGGACAGGCAAGGCAAGGCAAGATGTAACAGGCGAGGAGAAATAAAATGAGACTGAAGAAGTAGAATATTGACTATAAAGGTGCAATGATTTGAGAGGAAGTGAAAATTAATGACTAGCTAGATATTCCTCATTATAGCAAACTTGCAGGTGTCTTCCATCTACTATAAAATTCCTGAGAATAATGTCTAGTGATAGCATGTGCTTATTGAGTTGCCCCACCACATAAGATTATCAGACTAAAACAGACAAACTTCTGACTGGCACAGGAAACTGGCTAATAAAGGAAGAATGTCATTAATCACAAGCAAAATACTCTTCAGCAGAGTGATTTTTGAAATCATTCATTTTAGTGAAAGTACTGAAAGCTTTAGATTGAAAGCCTGTCAAAACACAGTCTTGTAAGATCTGTGAATCTCACAAAAAGGTTGTCTACAAAAAATATGGAGGGGGAAAGGTAGAGGTGAAGGGGAGTTAACTAGATTTGTGCCTTCTTTCATTGGGATTTCATTCTTTCTGTGGGATACTCAATAAATCTTCATGTTTATTAATTTCATCAGAATGGTCTGCATTAAGTAATTCGGTCTTCTCTCTTTTTATCAGAGGAGATGTTGATGCTCATGTCTCAGATCCTTGCCATTTGTTGTCACAACCAGAACATCTATTTTCTGACTGGATTTTTCACCTTTTGTTTAAATCACTTAATAATCGGATATATATTGTCTCTGGCATGGAGGTGGTCTGGGTGATCCCTGTCATTAGTTTTCAACTGAAAGAAACAAATCAAGTAGAGAGCAATGTAATAGGCTCCCTGACAGCTACAGTCTTATTTCAGCAGCTCATATCCTTTGCATTTTACTCACAAGGTCCTATTTGAATTCATTAGTGAACAGCCATGCATTCAAGTACAGTTTGTTGTCTAAGGCATATAATTTCTTTAAGTTCCTACTGAGATCATTTTCTATTTTGGTAGACCACAGAGGGTATAACCTCCAGATAGGAAGCTTGCCTTAGGAATGACATTGTGCTTATACCTACAGGAAACAAACTTTTCTCTGAATTGAATAGCAGGGTTACAGTCCCAGTTTTCATTACTAAATATTGACCATTAATGCTTAAAAAATGCTATTTTCTATGTATCTTCTCATTGTATGCAAAGATCCAGCCACAAAATAATTATGTCCTTCATTAATCATTTTCAAGAAAACTCAGCAACAACAGACAAGAAACATTTGAAAAATTTTATTTTATTAAAAAACTGAATTTAGTTCAGACCAGAAAGACCTGGGTGATATACAGATTCAGATGTTTAACATCCTGAATCCTACAGTAAATTTAACATTTTATATGTACCTGGGATATATATGAATGTGAGACTCTTGGATCATTCAGTCCAGTAATACACTACTGAAGGCAATAATGTCATGACATATACTATAGTAATCTAAATACAGCATGATATTTTTGCATCCCTTAGGGATGCAGATTCCAGGGGTTATTCTACATTTGCCCGTTAGGAAGTTATCCTGGAAAGATAAATTGTAGATTCTCTGTCCTCTGCTCAGAGGTCACTCAAAACTGACTCACTGATGTCCTACAGCTAACCCCTCTTCCACTATATGAAAAGCTAGCTCACTTTGTTTCGATTCTGCCAAGGGAATGAGCCTACATGTGTTCATGGACTGTGAGTAAGTCAGTGAGTGAGTAAGTGAGTGAGTGACTCCTTGTATACATGGGGTGATAAAAGCCAAGTTACCTTCTGTGGAAGGAGAGCAAGTTATCTCATGTTTACCACTGGTAAGGAGTGGCTTGTTAGCACTGTAAAGATATCCATGATATAACAGTAAAGATATCCAAGATACAACTCATTAACTGAGGATGATTCAAAGTAGCTTATCTTGAATTTATTTAAAATATTTTTAATAATCTGACCTTTTGAATTTACAGACTTGTTTCAGATTTGGGTCCTTTTCAGTTGGGTTAAGCACAATGGAATCATCAAATCGTAGAATATCATGAGTTGGAAGGGAGACAGGGAGGATGATTAAGTCCAACTTCTGACTCCACGCAGAGCAAACTAAGAGTTAAACAATATATTTAAGAGCATTGTCCAAACACTTTTTTGAATGCTGACAGGATTGGAGCAATGACCACTTCCCTGGGAACCTTGTTCCGGTGCTTGGCCACCCTTTCAATGAAGAACTTTTTCCTAATATCCAATTTGAACTACCCCTGAAAAATTTTAAGCCATTTCTCCTTGCATCCTAGAACTAGTAACAAGAGATCAGCACCTGTCTCTCCACTCCACATCACAAAGAAGCTGTGGACAGCAATGAGGTTAACCCTCAGTCTCCTCTAATCTGAATAAATCAAGTATCCACAGCTGTTCCTCATAAGTCATGCCCTCTAGTCCTTTCACCATCTTTGTTGCCCTGCTTTGGACATATTCAGTATTTTTATATTGTGGGTCCCAAAGCTGCACACAGAGCTCAAGATGAGAACTCAGTGCTGAGTATAGTGGGACAATCACTTATTTCAATCAGTTAGCTAAAGTGTGCTTAATGCACCCCAGGTATGGCTGGCCCTTTTGATCCCCATGGTACATCATTGACTCAGATTAAATTTAGGATCAGCGATCTGGTATCTACCTTAAAGTGGTGGATTGTGTTACTTTATAGGGATTTTTTTTTTCTTTTTTTTTTTTTTTTTTTTTTTTTTTTTTCCAGAAACCAGCTCTCTGATGGTTAGACATTTGTTTTCAAATTTCCACTTAAATTTATTCATGATGAGTTATCCTTGTTTGTTCTTTGGCTAACATTTCCCTTCAGATTAAGTAATGTTTATTCCCCAGTGCATTTACAGATAGCAGTCTTGTCCTTTCACATCTTCTGTTTTACTAAACAAGATGAAACTCATTTAGTCTCCCCTTGTGTACTAGATTTCCTTCTCTGATAGAGCTAGTAGCTATTCTTTGCATCTGCATTCCAAATTCATCTGCCTTGGACATGTATACAAAGTGTATGTTATTCCTGGTGAAAGTTCAATATGGTCTTTTAAGAAGGAATTACAAGCCCTATACGTGGTAGAATATCCTTCCTAAAGCAACTTCAGATAGACTGTTTCAGAACCACACTATTAGTAGTTCATAAAATTCTTGTGACTTTTTAATATACCTAGGTGATTGTCTCCCTGTGTTGCTTCTGCTGACTGATCTCGCAGCTAAATGCAAAAAGTCATAATTTTATTTTTTCTTCATGAATTTCAATTAATTTCTACTAGCTCAAGAATATCTAACTTTTCTCATACAATAATCCACTCCTTCTATATTGACAGTGTCCTTGAATTTGTGTCATTGTCAAATGTCAGTAATGCAAATCAGTTTTGACGTCAATATTTTGAGCTGAGAAATGAACTACTCACATTTCCTCACTTTATGCCCTCTTTTCATTGCAAACCACTATTTTTTTGTCTTTAACTAGTTTCATATTAATTCAGCAATTTTTCTACCAACCACCATAATCTCATATTTAACTGCTTTTCTACAATACTGCATGAACTTTTTTTTTATATATCCTACAAGAACAGGTATTGCATTAAAATAAATAATAATAATAATAATAAAAAGATAAGCTTGGCACTCCTACCCTGGAAATCTAATTTCTTTTATCCTATTTTCTGTTCATGCAGGTGCTTCAGTAAATTCATCCTTCAATTCCTCCTGTTCTGTAGTCCAGTACACTATGACATCAAACTAATGGAGCCATGATCATCACAGGCGTATCTGGTGATAATAAGATTTATTATTGTTGTTATTATTATTATTATTATTATTATTATTATTGAAGACATAATTTCTATTTTCTCCCCTTTTTATAAGTGATAAGAAACTGAATTTGGTCTTCCTTAGCTTAGCAAGAATACCATACTAAATGTCTCAAAAATGTTGAAGTTCATTTTTTACCTGAAGAGGCTCCACTGTTGACATTTTAACAAAGATTTTGTGTCAGACAAGTGTGTGTAAAGTACTAGAGCTAAATAGATGTTAACTAAACTCCAAACAGTTAAGTCAATATGACTTTTACTTTCTCAGTCATGCAAGACTCTTCTGTCTTGTAATTACCAAGATAACTCCAAAACTTACAAGATCTGAATATATAAAAAGAAGATATCCAATTTAGTGCACCTAAATAAATAAATAAATAAATAAGTTTATTTTTCATATCACCAGAAGTAATAAATTTGAATAACAAATTATGAGATAATATTACATATTAACAACAACAACAACAAAATAAAATAAAATAAAATAAAATAACCTCCATCATACATGCCATGATCAGGCAACACTGAAAAATTGCATCCAAATAATCCAAGATTTGTTAGATCTTTTAAACTATGAAGAGGCATTCAGGTTAACAAAGATACTTTGAGTTCATTATTTACATGAGGTTTATAATTGAAAAGAACTTTGATGGCCTGACTTTTTATCTAACAGATACCAGATTTTGCAATCAAAATCAAACTCATACAAGTCCCCGTCATCAGTGTTTTTAAGGATAAAATGAAAACACAAGTCAAGCAATCACTCCATGTAAAGAAAGATGTAGAAGAGCCTAGGGGAAAAAAAAAAAAAAAAAAAAAAAGAGAGAGAAAGAGAGAATCTGAGTTTTATATTTTAACTGACTGGTCATATTAAACATGAACTTAGTGTATATGTTGAAAGGTGTAGTAAGATTACTACTAGACACAGAAGAGGTGATTTTAGAGAGTTTTGAAAGTATAGACTGAGTTTATGCTGTGCTACAATTCTAAGAAATGAAGTCACTATTTGCCTGGTATAGAAAAGCCTCTGATGGAGTAACTGCCACCAGACCATCATTTCTTTTGTCATCTGAACCACACAGACTATGTCAAGATATAATGGCCCTATCATCCTCTTCATTTAATTTGGTTTACATCAAGACAATAAAGCAAAAATTTCCAGTGCTAACTTGCTCAGCACAGTCCATTCAGCTATATGTGGAGGCTGCTTATTGCCTGTACTTTTATATTACTTTTATATTAATATCATATTATTATATTATAAATTAAAATTTATATTTTATATTTTATATTACTACTTTTATATTACTGGCATAGATAATACAAATAGGAATGAAATCATAGAATCATGGAATCATAGAATCATAGAATCATAGAATCATAGAACAGTTTGGGTTGGAAGGGACCTTAAAGATCATTTAATTCTAACCCCCCTGCCATGGGCAGGGACACAAAGCCCTATCCAGACTGGCCTTGAACCCTTCCAGAGATGGGACATCCACAGTTCTCTGGGCAGCCTCACATTGCCTCACCACCGTCTGAGTGAAGAATTTCCTCCTAAGATCTCATTTAATCTCCTCTTTTTTAGTTTAAAGCCATTACCCTTTGTCCTATCACTACACTCCCTGACACAGAGTCCCTCCCCAGCTTTCCTGCAGGCCTCCGTTATGTACCAGAAGGCCACTATAAGGTCTCCCCAAAGCCTTCTCCAGGCTGAACAACCCCGACTCTCTCAACCTGTCTTCATAGGAGAGGTGCTCCAGCCACAAATGTACCAGAGTGATGATGTATTCCTCAGTCATGCCCAGGAAATAGTGCAATGTTTCAGTATTAGTCCTATAAATATGCCCTATAAAGCTTGGAGCAGCCATGATCCTCCTCAATATGTATTAGTGAGTTGATGTGTTTGCTCCATCCTTGCTCCATCCAAAGATCCTTGCTCCATCTTTCCATGTGGAATCACCTGGTTCCACTTTGTGTGGTGTACCCCTTGGTTATACCATGAATATACCAGAATATTAGAATTTAATAGAATATAATTAGAATATAATAATTAGAATATTGGAATATAATAGAATATTATGGTTGTCAGCAGTATCTCAGTAAAAACCTATGTCAGTTAGATGTGTCTATTGTCAAAGTCCCTAGTACAGACAAATATATACTTTAATTTCTTGGAAGTTACATATCAGAAAATACTTTATAGATGAATAAAGTCATCATTCTCAAGGCATATAGAAGAGAAATGAGATAATTTTGTTTCCATCAAATAATAAGAGTATAAAAATGCATAGTAGTATTTATGTCCAGAAAGACATTTCAATATTAAAAAAAAAAAAAAAAAAAAAAAAAAAAAAAAAATTTGGAAAATCTATAGGCGTGGAATATATGAAATGGGAGAGAATTACACTAAATTGAACATCAAATTTAACTTTCCATTAGCTTATGTTGATGATTAAATTATGCTGATGTGAGGGTTATTGTGCCCTTGAGCCAAAGTTTAACAGTCCACTTACAGTCTAGTAATAGAGATTTTAAGAAATGATGACTCCGTCATACTGCTGGTGCTATAATAGGTATATTTGGATGGCTGTTCACATACAAATGTATTTAATTTAAATGAACATCATATCAGTCATGATCTGCAACATCTCTGATTTTTCTGGTACTTTATCAGGTCAAATTATGTATAAATTATAAATACCGTGAATATCAACAGTCAAAGCATTATTAGTATAACAACAGAGACAGATAGCAGAACTATTTTGTTAGTTCACTGTGACCTGTAACACCATTGCATTTTGGGATATTAATGCCAGAGCTTGCCTTTCCATTTTCACTTTTTAGAAATTTTTGCATCATTCTTAAAATGCAATATAATGCAGAACCACTGATCTTTGTTGAGAGCTGACATATCATGTCCCTCAAAACATATAGTTACTGACTGCATGGTCTATAAGGTCCTGAAATAAGGTGCTCAATGTTAGTAATTGTCATATACTAATAATTAATTTTTTTATTAGAAGGTTTTTTAAGGTTTTTTAACACCCTAGATCTGAGACCTTTCATTCAATTCACTTGGTTTGACACCTTACATGCTTGTGTCCCACCCTAGTTATGGTTCCCTAAAAAAAACCTCTGAGGCAAAACAACAATGACTAAATTCAAAACTACATCCAGCAGCAGGTACACATCTTAAAATAAAATCTATTTTCCTACAGACATTTTCTGCTTTCTCCTGTTTCCAAAATTATATATATATATGTATATATATATATATATATAAAAGGTCCATCAACTCATAGTCTTTAATAACAAAACTGTAGATAAGTAACAATGATTCCTTGCCTAAGCTTTTGCAAAATTTGTCAGACATTAAATATAAGAAAAGTGCTTCTGCATAAGAAAAATCACAAAGTTTTCAGAGTAAGCCAAAATGTTCCTTTTATTGAGTGCAACATTTGCTATGATCTGCCAGTACATCAGGGAAAATAGGGCTAATGTAATGTTCTAAGTGTGCTGAATAGCAAAGTATATATGTGGAAATATAGTATTTTTAGGTTTCTGATCTGCACACCTCCTTTATCTGAGAATAAATAAATATATGGAAGAACAGCTGTGGATCCCAAAGTACTTCAATTAATTAAAATATCCTAAAAACATTAAAGCAACATGTTAGCTCATCTCAATATTCTCCCTCTGCCAATGGCTAGATGAGAATTCCTGGAGTACAGGAAACACAACCTGTACAAAGTGATCATTTCTAGAAAAAAAAGTAATTTAGTACCTTCAGCCAGAGGTTGTGGTTGAACCATGATGTTAAATGTTCTCCAGTGGAGCTCTACTTTATGAATTTCTTTTTGAACCCATTTATACTTTGACCTCCTTGAAACCTGTGGCAATGAGATCCACAGTTTAATAATGGTGAAATAGCGACAAATTGTTCCCAGTTTACCTTCTCCACACAATATATGCTCTTATAAACTTCCATTGTCTTTCCCTTCGGCTCTTTCTTTCCAATCTGAAGTCTCCTAAACTACTTTGTCTTTCTTTACTCTTAAGCTTTTACAGCACCTTGTGGCAATGAGTTCCACAGTTTTATAAATGAGAAAATAAATATTTTTTTCCCAGCTTTCTTTTCTATACAATTTAAAAATTTGTAGACCCTTTTGTTATCATGCTTTAAATTGTCTTTTCTAATCTAAAGAGTTCTGGCCCTTTCATAGCCAATTTTCCTTTTTAATAGGAAGTTGCTTCAAATTTTTTTTAAACTTAGCTACACTTGTCTGTGCTTTTCTTAGTTCTTTTTGATAAAGGAAGACCTTTAAAAACCTGCAGAGGTTTTTAACTTAAAGGCACACCACGAGTTTTTAGTGGCATAATGATTGTTTTATTTGCCTTCCATTCTTTTTTAAATAATCCTAACCAGTCTATTTACATCTCTAACCACGGTGCTGAGCTTTTCAGGGAACTAAAAAGATATTTTTATTTTTATTTTTGTTTTTGTTTTTATTATTATTATTACTTATTTATTTTTCTGAGTGGTTTTAAGTAATTTAAAGCCTGTCATTACACATACATTTTCCCCCATGTCCATTGCTTCCCACTTACCCACACTGAATTTCATTTGCTATTTTTTCACCTAATCATTCAGTATTGTGAGACTGCCCTGTCTCTCTAGGCAACCAATTTCAATTTCTACTGTAAGAATATTGTTTCAGAGACAGGTAACAAGGGTCAATCATGCATACACATTGTCATATGAGAGGAGCCAGTTATTTTCTTGTTTGACATCACTCAAGAACCAATTATAAGGTGCATACATTTATGCTCTTTAGATCTTTGTACGTACCTTTATGTCAAGGGTGATATAAAATACAGCTTGATATAAACATTTATTTTTTTATTATTCATACAATCAAATATACACAACAAGTTACCAAAACTGGTATGAAGAGGAAGGACTTACCTCTTACTGCAGCAAAGTTTATTTGGTAGCAAAGTAGATGAAATGACATCTGATTTAACAAAAACACATTAGCATTTCCAAGGCTGTGGATTAATCCACTTCTTTGGATTAAGAGATGTGACAAGCTGTCTGCCTCTTCTCGAAGGAAGAATTAAAAATGTTTTGGGGAAAGAGATTACATGTCTGGAGCCTTAGAGTATTTCAAAGGAGAGATTGGCTATAAAACCTAATATGCATCACCAAGACAGGGTATCCTCTAATAATGCAACACAAGGAGAATGATAAGCAAAACCAGAAAATCCCTAACAATTATCTTGTCTGAGCAATTCATCACAAATCACCCAAATGGGAAAAAAAAATAAAAATAAAAAAGTAATAAAAAAAAGAGAGACAGAGAGAGAGAGAGAGAGAGAAAGTGAAAGAAAAAGAGAAGGAGAAGGAGAAGGAGAAAGAGAAGGAGAAGGAGAAGGAGAAGGAGAAGGAGAAGGAGAAGGAGAAGGAGAAGGAGAAGGAGAAGGAGAAGGAGAAGGAGAAGGAGAAGGAGAAGGAGAAGGAGAAGGAGATACTTGTTTCTCCCCTTAACATTAAACCAAAAAAAACAAGTAGGTTAAGCATAGTTTTTCTTTTATTTATTTTCCTCTTTCTTTTGTAAACTTAGCAGCTGTTTTGCCTCTTTTGCATGTTGTAAACAAAATCATTTGTTCTTCATTTTAGTTACCATGGTTTGAGTTTGTTTTATGGTAGTGTGAAATACATCTGGTAATTGGGTAATAAGGTATTCCGCCCATAAAAGTGCAATAAATCTATAGACTAGCTTCCTAAAAATGCTCATGGTAGGCAAAAGTCTGGACCTCCAGGATATTATTCCAGGTATCTGAAACACAAAAAAGTGTGCCCATTTTCAGCCATTTAAAGCAGATAGAGGAATAGCAACTGGGGAATCAGGAGAGGGATAACTGTGTCTTGTAACTAGAGGAAACCAGGGTGGTTTCCTGTTCCTGGGATTCTAACTGTACCCTGAGAATGTTTGTTAATTTCTTCAGCTGTCCTTTATGATCATGTATGAGAAATGCTTCTTGTGGGAGAAAGCTATTTGCCATTACGTTTTCAGAACAAACTTCTGTTACGAGGGGAATAATGCAAAGTTTCTGTATAAAATAACTTTCCTGTTTCTTCCCATATAATTTCATACTTCCCCTCTCTAAAGAAGAAATTGAGTATAAATATATTCTATACGTAGTGGTTTAGAATCATAGAAACATAGAATCATAGAATATCCTGAGTTGGAAGGGACCTACAAGGATCATTGAGTCCAACACCTGGGTGCACACAGGACCACCCAAAGTCAGACCCTATATCTGAGAGTGTTGTGCAAACACTTCTTGAACTCCAACAGGCTCGATGCTGTGACCACTTCCCTGGGGAACCTATCCCCGTGCCCAACCACCCTACTGGTGAAGAACTTTTTCCTAACACCCAGCCTGACCTTCCCCTGATACAGCTCCATGCTTGGAGCCATCCCTTGAGTCCTACCACTGATGACCAGAGAAAAGAGCTCAGTGCCTGCCCCTCCACTCCCTGCGTGAGGAAGCTGTAGGCCACCATGAGGCCTCCCCTCTTCTCTGGGCTGAACAATCCTCATGACTTCAACCACTCCTCATATGTCTTCCCCTCTAGACCCTTTGTAGCTCTCATTCAAACACTCAAACATTTTTGTGTCCTTTTCATACTGTGATTTAGCCATTGACTCTCGTTTTATCCACCACTGCAAATCTAATTTTTCCAGCTGAAAAGCTACCCTTTTCTTGCGATCCTTGCACTTTGTTCACTTATCTCCACCTGTGCCCTCCCATGTTCCCTCAGTCTCTTACCATTACATCTACAAAGATATGGAGACTGTAGCTGAAGAGGGGATAGGAACACATTTATACTAAACGTTCAGTACAACTGGTATTTGGAAATTGACTGCAGCTTGTAGGAGAATGAGGTAGATCAAATTGGCTTGACGTTATAGAGTGATATTTTTATATTTTAATTAACTGAGACTTGCAACTAGGAAAGAATAGGAGCAGGGTGGATGAGAAAAGAAAGGAAATAAAATACCAGTTTGCAGGAAAATATGAATAAATAACATTACTTTTCAGATTCTGTATTGTAACGCAGGGGATTATAACAAGATGAATTTGAAGCTAACAGGAAACATAAACAAGACCTCAATTATAATATATTTGAAGTGACCCTTTTATTCTGGAGTCTGCAACAGAGAGTAATTTGTCAATCAACAAAGCTAATTTTAAGAGGATATTCTAAGTATTACTATTATTTAATGTACCTTGTTTAATATCCGTGTTTTTCATCAGAACTAATATATCATGGGTCAGATTCCATTTCACTGCACATGCTGAGTAATCATTCCTTACTTACTGAGTAGTCACACTAATTTCAAGGGGGCTACTTAGCAAGATGATAGCCAGTATAGCTCAGACCTGACTAAATATTTTTATCTTTCCATCTAGCTAAGAGGTTAAATTTAATACAGCAAAATAGTTATGATTATGCTCAAAAACCTGCCAGTACTGTTAGGATGTTTTATACAAAGAGACACTGGCATATTTCAAGGTTAAATTGTGGAGATCACAGACCAGATTATTTCCATCCAAATTTAAGCATGTACAGGAGATGATTAAATGTAAAACCTGACAATCCACAGCTTCTATTTTAGTCACTGTGGGATGATTTAAAAAGGGGCTGATTCAGATCCAGTGTAGTTGTCTCTCTTTACATCTTTTTCAGTGAGATAGTACACATTCCCAGCTATATCAAATGACGCCTGCTAAAATCCATAGAGGCACATTCTTTCTCTTTAGCATATTAAGGTTTTGTGTTGTTTTTAATAAAAAACATTTCTCATATATCACCATTTTCAGTATCATAAGGTAATATTAAACCTTAACCATAATATTAACAGTGAAATATTCTAATTGCTTAACTGGTTTGTTACACGAAGTTCCACTACTTTTAATTCATGTTTACAACAAATTTTGCACTTGACATTTGAAGGAAAAAATTCCTTCAAGATGTGTTCACAGTCATGACCCAAAGAAGAAGCTTAGATAACCCATTTTGTTTTAGTATCTAACCTGTATATGTTTAATTTTCTGGGTTGAATCATTGATCATCCCTCTGACCAAAGAGGTACTGAAAGTGACAACCTTGTTCTTTTATTTTTCTGGGCTTTTCCACACCTTCCTCTTCCCTAAAATTTTTGATTTCTTTTTGTGGTTTGAATCTTAAATTTAGACATTCCGATTTCATTAGAAGATGTGTTAATTATGAGTCAAGTTAAAGCAAAGTTATCATAATGTTTTCTTTGCAAACTCCACTAATTAGACTGTAAACACATTAAACTTTTCTTTGTAGTTTTATTGTATATGCTAAGTGCAGAGACAGAAAGTAATCTTTTCTACCAATACTGAGATATTTCAGGGACTTTTATCTGAATATTTTCTGAAAAAAAAAAAAAAAAAAAAAACAACAACAAAAAAAACATTTTTATTAACAAGATTATTACTCTTTGTTTTTCAGATGATTTTGAATATTATTGTCATGAGGTGGAAGGAATGGCAAATATAAAAAGGCATAACTATTCATCATGCTTTACCTCTATATTTTCAAAGACTCCTCAAATCTAGCAAATCAACATAAGCCTGACTGCTTAAAGCAAAATGTATTTATTAAGAAGATATGGTCTTGATTCATTGACTCTGAAGTTTCCCAAAGCAGTGAAAAGTAATATTGTTTTAATGAACTTAAATAAAGACATAAAAACATGCTGTTAATATTCACAAGTATAAAAGAATTTGTGACTACAGACTAATGGTGGCAATTTTTGTTTGTTTATTTGTGTTTTCTGGAGTTTCTGGTAGATGAAAATCTTGACATGAGCCAGCCATGCTTTCTTGAAGCCCAGAAATCCAACTGCATCCTGGGCTGCATCAAGTGGCAAACAGGTCAAGGGGCGTAATTGTACTCTGTACTCTGCCCTTGTGTGGCCCCACCTGGAGTCCTGCATCTGAGAACCCCCAGCACAAGAAGGATGTGGACATGTTAGAGAGGGTCCAAAGGAGGGCCGCAAAGACAATCAGAAGGCTTGACCACCTTTCCTATGGAGAAAGGTTGAAAGAGCTGGGGCTGTATGGCCTGAAGAAGAGAAGGTTCCAGGGTGATCTTATTGCAGCCTTTCAATACTTAAAGTGGGTTTATAAAAAAGATGGAGAGCAACTTTTTGCTGGGGCATATAATGATAGATGAAGATGGGAGAGTTTAAAACTTAGGGAGGGAAGATTTAGATTAGATGTTAGGAGGAAATCCTTCACTCTGTGGGTGATGAGACACTGGAACTGGTTGCCCCAAGAAACTGTGGATGTCCCATTCCTGGAGGTGCTCAAGACCAAGTTGGATGAGGCCCTGGGCAACTTGATATAGCAGGTGGCATCCCTGAGCATGGCAGGGGGGATAGTACTAGATAACCTTTAACATCCTTTCTATGATTCAATGATGTTTTCCAAGCTCTTTTCTTTTTCTTTTTCTTTTTCTTTTTCTTTTTCTTTTTCTTTTTCTTTTTCTTTTTCTTTTTCTTTTTCTTTTTCTTTTTCTTTTTCTTTTTCTTTTTCTTTTTCTTTTTCTTTTTCTTTTTCTTTTTCTTTTTCTTTTTCTTTTTCTTTTTCTTTTTCTTTTTCTTTTTCTTTTCCTTTTCCTTTTCCTTTTCCTTTTCCTTTTCCTTTTTCTTTTTCTTTTCCTTTTCCTTTTCCTTTTCCTTTTCCTTTTTCTTTTTTCTTTTTCCTTTTCTTTTTTCTTTTTCCTTTTCTTTTTCTTTTTCATTTTACTCCTTTTAAACATTTTCTTTTTCTCCTTTTAAACTTAAAAGTGTTGCACTTACAGTCTTGCACTGTATCTGTGTGCCTGGCTGGTCCTCACATCAAGGTTTCTGTAGAAATCAGACATTGTGAAGTGCTAATGTCTTTCTGATTGACTAGACCTTTTTGTAACTTGTTTTTGAAACGATATTTGAATCCAAAGTTCTTCCATTTCTGTAAGGTAATATTATTGTTTATGCCTTGATTACAGGTGTGGGATTTTCTCAGTATTTCTCAGATAATTTGTAAATTCTTTGTGCCAGAATTGTTATTCTTTGTTCTGTGAATATCTTCACAAATATTCAAATTATCATAGTCATCTGTTATGCAGGGTCACCCCAATCCCTTTTCTAATTACAGCGATTGCAATTGTTTTGGACATGGTGAAACATATTAGTTCGAGTAGCAGCAATAACAAAGGTGTTATTCTTCAATATGCTCAAATGGGGTAAGGCATAATGTTTTACTACTCTGTAGGGAGTTATAACAAGTGTTTTAAAGTAAAGCTGCCATGAGCAGTTCAGCAACTATCTGAACTCCAGAGAACAATAAAGTGCTTGTAAACTCACTTGAATAAGTTCACAACCTAATGGAAAATAGCAAAAGTGAAAAAAAAAAATCATTTTTTTTTGCTACCAATTGCCGATTTGCTACCTCAATGTTCACAGATTTTCCTTGTGTTTAGAAAACCGGTTCACCTTATCCATGTCACCTGGTGCACCTTCTAACCCTTTCACTTTAGACTCAAATGAATGAAAACAAATGTTTGCAAACATTTGCGCAATTGAAAATGTAATTTAATACATTTTATAATCCCCTGGACAATTCAGTGATAGCAACGTCCCAGTATAGAGCATAAGCTGACTTTTTTTCCCCTTTTGATCATTGTATTTCCATCTGTGTTGACATACAGGACAGATATTGGACACATACAGGAAAAAATTAAACATTCAAACAAACAAAACAAATAAAAAGGTGTGATGTAAAAACAAATGCTCACCATCAACTGACCAGTGAATTATGTCTAGACAATCCTTGAGCAATGGAAAACCCTGGCAAGTGCATACACTCACAGCAAGTATAATTGCTGACCTTGACATTGCATGGTATGGAATATGGACACGAGCCAGCAGTGTGTGTTTGCAGCCCAGAAAGCCAACTGCATCCTGGGCTGCATCAATATAGAAGCTGCCAGCAGGTCAAGGGGAGTGATTGTCTCTCTGTACTCCATCCCTCTGCATTGGAACTGGATGACCTTTAAGGTCTTTTCCAAGCAAAACCATTCTATGATTCAATGATATGATATCCCACACTGATCAATTTAGGTCAGCTGTCACAGCTTCTTTCCGTCCCAGCCTGTTGTCTATCCCCAACCTACTTGTTGTGGGGAGCAGAGTGAGAAATGGCAAAAGCCTTGACTGCTTGTAAGTACTTTTCATCAGTTAAAATAAATAAATACATAAATCAGCATTTTAAAACCACTTTTGGTAACAAGTTAACAAAGTAACAAGTACAAGTTTTGGTAACAAATCTAAAACACAGCACAGTATGGGCTGCTAGGAAGAAAGTTAACATCCACACCCAGTACACTAATTTATTTGGATCTTAGCATAGACTAATTTTGCATTGAGTATCTAACCTCTTGAACAGGGTAGTTGCTCACTGTCTGGTAGCTATGGGAATCTCCATTACAAAGTTTATTGCAGGAGTATCTTCAGCTATACTGGGAGAGTTTTATAAGCAAAACTACTCTTTTGCTTATAATCTACCTGACCTTGGCCTGACATGGTTACTCCAGAACACTAGCATAGCATGGAATGGAATGGAATGGAATGGAATGGAATGGAATGGAATGGAATGGAATGGAATGGAATGGAATGGAATAGGACAGGACAGGAATGGGAATGGGAATGGGAATAGGAATAGTGGTTTTTGCAGAAGCATAGAGTCACACGGGTTAGAAGGGACTTACAGAGACTGTCTAGTTAAATCTCCCATTCAGTGCAGGTCCACTTAGAGAAGGTTGTTTAAGGCCTTGTTCAGTATAGTTTTGAATATCTGGATGAAAAACATAAAATCTTTTTGGCTAAACAACATTTGACTTCCCTCACTATTAGTATCTTTTTTTCTAATTAGAATTTCCTGTGTTGAATCATTTGACCGTTTCCTCTTTTCATTACTACTTTGTACTTCTGGTAAGAGTCTGTCTTGTCTTCTCTGTACCTCCTACTATGTGATCAAATGTAGCAATAAGATCGCTCATTTTTTTCTTCTTAAAATGTAATAAGCCCCCCAAACTCTTTGTGGCCCTCTGTAGAACTAGGGGATAAAGTACTTCTTGTACGGAGGAGCTCAAAACCAGATGCAGTACAACAGATGCATTTGCACAAGAGTGATAGGAATAGTCACTGACCTTCATCTGTTCATTACTTTCTTGCCCAGCACTGACTAATACAATTTGCTGTCTCTCAACACTCCACAGTGCTTTTCGACAACACTGTTTTCTATCCAGTCTATACACAGTTCCTTAAGAGGGTTATAACTTTCCAGGTGCAGGACTTCACAGTTGTCTTTGATGAACTTTCCAATATGTGCCAGCCTGTTTCCCCAGCCTTTATAGCTCTCCCAGCAGACAGTAGCGCTGTCCTAACAAACAACAACAACAACAAAATATTTTATAACAATAAATAACAAAAAAATTTTGTTATTTTCCTGCAGAAAATGACAAAATAGCCTAGAAACTTGCTAACATCCCATACCATGCTCAGGCCACTAAACAAATTTATTGAATACCATCAAATCCAATATGAATTTTTGAGGGATGCCACCCATCATGACTAGACACCAGACAAACTTTGGATCCCCTAACTCAGTATTTTGATTCCAGAAATCTAGGCAGTTTTCTACCTAGTTATACAGTCAACTCTAAGTGACTCTAAGGCTCTAAGGATACTATGGGGGAACAGGTAATAGAATTTGCTAAAAGAAAAGCAAACAGCATCAGCTGGTCTCCTCATGTAAACAAAGCCAACAATCTCATCAAAGAAAGATGTCCAGTTCATCAGGCATGTTCTGTCCCTTTAAAGACACAAATCCATAAATCCACAAAGACATCATCTGATTATTCTTTGGTGTTCTCCAAAATGACAGGTAAAATCTAATGAAAAGAAAACATTAATTTATTTCAGTTTCTAGTCATTTTTTTTATTTAATTGTGGTTTTATGCATAGGCTCCCACTATGATATTAGCAATTATGTCATTAAAAAGATGTAAGTAAATTATGATATGTGAACTATTTATTTAAAGTTTCTAATTGAAAAATATTATCATTATTTCTACTAATTATAAAACACGCAATTAGTCCTATAAAACTGATTAGTAATATGCCAAGAAAGATTAATGAGCTTCAATATCTTGCAGTATTGAAACAGATGTATAATGTATATTCAGTAAACTTAGTTAAATACTTGCTACCACCTTGGAAATAGTTCATACCAAACATTAAAGTGTTATCACATTCTAATGAATAAAACGACTTTTTTTTTTTTCTGTCTCTCCGCAATAACATTTCATCATCTTTTTTTAAGTATTTCATCAGCAGTATAAAACTAATTTTGGAAGTTTAAAATTAGGATTAAAATTCAAAAGTTTCCACTACAACCACCGTTAGGAAGAATCTTGTAAATCATCTTGCTAAGATTCTGTGTTATATTGGAGAACTCAGTGACTTATAATTTACATTGCCTAGTGTAAGCAAAAATGCTTGTGTCTTGAAAAAACAACCAACCAGCCATCTAACATAGCCAGTGAACAATGATGGCTGAGCTGTATTCATAGATCTTTAAATTTTGGCTTTTGATAATTAATAAAAATAACTGTAACCGTAATATTTTCTAGTGGAAACAGATCTTTGCAGGGTAAGAGTAACTGGAGAAAACTGTTTTAGTCTAGGATAGAGAAGACTCTTTCTAATGAATGATAGTCCATAATTCTTCAGTTTAGCTAACATGCACCCAAAGGTGAATAGAAGAAAATATTCTAGGGATACTATTGGAAGGGACCTTCAAAGATTGTCTGGCCTGACCACATCAGGGCTTAACAGAAGTTAAAACATATTAATAAAGATGTACAAATGCCTCTTGAACACTGACTGGCATGGGGCATCCACTATCTCTCTAGAAAACCTGTTCCAGTGTTGCACTACCTTCATGATTAATAATTGTATTCCTTGTATCCCCTGATGCAGCTTTGTACTGTTCCCACGCATCCTGTCATTGGTTACCAGGGAGAAGAGACCAGCACCTCTCTCTCCATTTGAGAGAGTTGATTAAGAAATTTTAAAGAGGAGAATATAATGGTGATTTTGTTTATAATGAAAATGTTAAATATTATTATATGAAATAACAGACCTCTTTATTCAAGCTACTGATTTCTGCCAACATTTTGCTAATAAACATTTCATTTCCACATACATGGATACTATTTTGACACAAACTGAAATAGGTAGTTGCTGACATTTAACTGAGAATTACCTTGTCTTTAAGCAAGTGTTGGTTTTATTCGCTTAACAATAAAGATCATCTTTCCTGTCATCCATTCAACTTAAGAACGGTAGAAAATTGTAATCAACATACAGTAGCCAATAACCTTCTGTGTTAATTTCCCATAATATGTTTAAATATCTGCAACTGTGCTGTCTATTATCAGTAATGTCACAGACCACCATAAAACTTTTCCTCATATATATATTTTATTTAAATAATAATAATAATAATAATACCAACTATTTGAAACTCTGAAAATAAATTAAAAAGCTATTAGTTTTATTTTCCATTAACATGTTTTGGCACAGGTATTTGTCCAGTTTTCCTAGTTCATAAATCACATCCAGTGTAAAAATAAGTCCATTTCTTATGAGATTTCTAAAATCATATATATATATATATGATTTATATATATAAAATATAAATATATATATATAATAAATATATATATAATATAATATATATATAATATATATAAATATAAATATATATATATATATATAATAAATATATATATATAATATATATTATTTTTTTTTTTAATTTTTTTTTTGGGGGGTGTTGAAAATTTTGCCATTTTCTGAAAATTAGATTTTGGTAACAGTTCACTGTAGTGTGCAAATGTGCACAACTGTGAACTTTTACAATAGAGTTGTAGAATTTCTCTCATAGTAAGGAAATTTGCTGTTACTGTTCTTTTCCTCCTTCATGAAAGGAAAGTCATGTGCAGCCACACAGAATTCCATATCTTGACACACTTGTTCTTTGATTTAGAAGTTGATTTTCATGATTTTCATTCTACAGCTGCTGCTACTTTTTTTTTTTTTTTTTTTTTTTTAATCTGCTTTACTTTACAGACCACTTTAAAAATGTGATTCTAATTCATGTTACACAGTTTCAAATGAAATTACTTTTCACCAACCAGCTACATTAATTTGTAGAGAGGGCTTCCAAACGTCATAAATACACATACATAATTTTGGTGTTCAGGTTGTTTGAAACAGGCAAAAGCAATTGTTTGCTGGCCGAAAGTTGAAGAGGTTAACATACATGTTTCATTGAGGAAGCTGGTGTGCTTGCTAAAACATGATGGGACCAGGTATTGAGATTTTTTTTCTACATTTGTACCTCATGAGTTTTAGATTTCTTAGTGGAATTGAACTACAACGGCCCGAAATATATTAACAGCAGTTTCCTTTTAACCCTGCAGTGGTTATCAGTGAACACCAGAGGGGTAGGAGAGCAAAAGTAAAAGAAAGAAAATTGGAAACAGTAAATTTCTGTTCTTACATATTGGTTCAAAGTAATGTTATACATATATGTGGAATAACTGTTTATTGTTTATTAGGCATTTCTAAGCTAAAAAAAAAAAAAAAAAATCCTGACAGTTTGGAGTCTGTACTCTTCAAAAGGACTAGGTAAGGAAAAAAAAAAAAATCTCCATATAGAAAATCAATTCAAAAGTCTACTGGTAAATTCTCAACATGTACCTCTTTTCCCATAGGCACTGTCTAGTTGCTTCTTACTTTCCAGTAGCAGATTTTTCTAAGCTATGTCTTTAACTCTATTTTTACAGCCTTTGAGGAAATAGGATTGCTTAACAACTTTTAATTTGCCACTGAGGGGAATAGAAAAAGGGTAGATTTAGAATTAGAGATCTAAATTTAGATATCCCTGTTGGATTTCCTACAGAGACAACAGAGGTTTAAACTCCCATTATAATCAATGATGATCTAATCAATACATGTAGTAGTCTAGAGATAGATTCAGTTCCTTCTATAGTATATACTGGAAAGAAAAAATACAGGCATGTAGTCCTATCTGAGGTGTTCTGTTCCAAGATAACTGAGGTACCCATATGATGCTGCCACTAAAGGCTCTACAGAATACCTACACCCTTCTGGCACAGCAGCTAACAGGCAGGTAGGCTGAATCACAATGAAACAAGACACCTGCATTTAGTCAGCTGAATCCAATTTCATTGTCTGATAGGATCTATCAATTTTCTAGAGCCTCTTTTCAGTGGCTTAAACTTAGGTTTTGCTGTCAGTTGAGGCACTACAGCTATACAGAATCGTAGAATATCCTGAGTTGGAAAGGACCCAAAATGACGATAAAGTCCAGCTCCTGGCACCACACAGGTCTACCCCAACATTCAGACCATATGACTAACAGCACAGTCCAAACATTTCTTAAACTCTAACAGGCTTGGTGCCGTGACTATGTCCCTGAGGAGCCTGTTCCAGTGTGTGACAACCCTCTCAGTGAAGAAACTTTTCCTGATGTCTAGACTGAACCTCCCCTGTCACAGCTTGTCACCATTCTCTTGGGTCCTATCCCTGGTCACTAAAGAGAATAGATCAGTACCTGTCCCTCCACTTCCCCTCATGAGGAAGCTGTAGACTGTGGTGAGGTCTTCCCTTGGCCTCCTCTTTTTCAGGCTGAACAGGCCCAGTGACCTCAGCTGCTCCTCATACGTCTTCCTCTCTAGGCCCTTCACCATCTTTGTCACCCTCCTCTGGACACTCTTCAACAGTTTTACATCCTTTTTGTACTGTGGTGCCCAGAACTGCACACAGTTCTGCTTGAGGTGAAGCCACACCAGTGCAGAGTCGAGCACTTCCCTTAAACGACTAGCAGTGCCATGGTTGATGAACCCCAGGATACGGTTGGCTCTCCTGGCTGCCAGGGCACACTGCTGGCTCATATTTACCTTGCTATCAACCAAAACCCCAGATCCCTCTCTGCGGGGCTGCTGTCCAGCATCTTGTTGCCCATTCTGTATGTATAGCCAGGGTTGACCCTTCCCAATTGTAGGACCCCTCCCCCCCCCCCCCCCAAAAAAAAAAAAAAAAGTTTTCTTGTTTTCAGATGGAATTTCATGATTTTCAGTTTGTGCCATTACTTCTCACTTTCTCTGCCATTACTGAAGAATAGTCTAGCTTCTCCTTCTTTATTCCCTCCCACCCAGACATTTATGGACATTGACAAGATCCCTTCCCCCACCTTGAGACTTCTGTTCCCCAGTTGACAGATGAATATAATCTGTACAGTTGATTGAGTCACTAACTGTAGAGTCATTAAATGTACAATGTGCATTCAGCTTCCTCGGCATATTCTTGGATGCTCTAGACCCTTGATAGTCTTCTTGGCATTGTACTGCATTTGCTCCTGCAAGTAGATGTTTTTTGTTATAATGGGGAAGAAATAACTGGACGCAGGGTTCTGGTTTCAGTTAGGATAGAGTTAATTTTCCTCCTAGTAGCTGGTAGGGTGGATTAGGATGAGAAGAGTGCTGATAATATGCTGATGTCTTAATTGTTGCAGAGCAGTGCTTACACTAAGCCAAGGACTTTTCAGCTTCTCACTCTGTCTTGCCAGCAAGCAGGCTAGGGGTACAGCAGGAGCTGGGAGGGGACAGACCCAGGACAGCTGACCCACACTGGCCAAAGGGGTATTCCATGCCATCTGACATCATGCAAAACAATATAAAGGGGTGGCTGGCCGGGGTGTGGGGGCCAGCTGCTAGGGAATAGGCTGGGCATTGGTTAGTGGTTGTTGAGCAATTGCGTTGTGCATCACTTGTTTTGTACACATTATTAGTAGTAATGCTATTATCATTTTTTTTTTTTTTGTCTTTCCTTTTCTGTCCTAATAAACTGTCTTTATCTCAACCCATAAGCTTCGTTTTCCTGAATCTCTCCCCCATCCCATCAGAGGACAGAGGGTGAGCGAATGGCTGTCTGGTGCTTAGCTGCCGGATGGGTTGAACCACGACACACAACATGTGTGCCATATGTACACAGAGATTTGATGGTTAGAAGTGATGATCTTAAAGTTTTTTTCCAACCTAGATGATTCTGTGATTCAGAGAGGCATCATAGCATGCTGATTGCCCACAATAGGCTTGAGAACTTTCCCCATATGGTTTCCCATAAGCTTTTGAGTCATTTCTGCTAACCCATGCAAATATCCTGGATACCTTACAGCATCTCAATAACCCAAAACTCTTATGCTTAAGCAACTGCAATCTCAGATCTCTGTTCACTAACAGTGGAAGTGAAACAGCTGGAGTAGAATTCAGCTCTCAAAATATGCAGACGTTGGTTTCCATGAGACATCCTAACTGTCTTACAGTTGTAGCTTTAGAAGTACTATATGTAGCCCATAAATCTACTGTTGTACCTGCCAGCACAATGCAGGTGCTTCAGTTAACACAAGATCTGCAAAGTGTCTCTGTTTAGCCAAATTAATAGTGTCTCCCAGACTGTATGTAGACATCTTATTTCTATGGTCATTTTAGAGATGAAGTCATCTTCTCATAGGCATCTACACCCATCATATTCCTAATGAGACATTTACATGGAGTTCACAGGAGACCTGTCCTATTATGGACCAGTAGCTAAAGACCAGGTTAAATTTTCCAGAGTACCAAAAAGGGCAGTAAATTCATATCTGTGAGCAAATGAGTTTTGTCTGTGGTGATTATACTCCAGAAGATAATTCATCTCACCTAAATTAATCACCAAGCAGAGTATGGAACTTTAATGACTATATGCCCTACATTAACCATAGGGAGACCTGAAGTCTTTTAGGTGGATCTAACTAGATGATGTGGACAGTGTAAATCCATCCTTATAAAATGGAATGCATATTTTTGGCCAGCAAATATGTCACACTACAGCTCAACTACACCACATAGGTATTCAAAATAGTTTCCTTTAAAGCAAATGCAGAGTTTCTCCTACTTATGTGTGTGGAAAACATGGTCAGACGTATTTCTAGCTGTTTTGTAGGCAATCGTTACCAAATGTACAGAAGTACCCTGAAGGTACTAGTCCCATGATTACCAGTGTCTGTTTCAGTGATGTGGAAAGATATACGGGTAAGTTAAAACTCTTTTTATCTACCAAAATCTTTTTCCCTCAATAATCAGAAGCAAAATATAAGCTCAGAAATTTTTAAATAGTCCATCTTTTATATTGATTAACCAAAGTTTTAGATCAGTTGTACCACTTCTCAGTCTTTCTATGACAGGGTAATAATCAGGGGTCTACTTTATAACAAATTATATATTATTTGATACCTGCAGTCATATAATAATCAATAGGCATATGTCAGCCATGGCTACTGCAAGGTTTTATTATTGGGATTTTTTGATGCTTTGCTGTAAAACACAGTAATCAATAAAAATATATAAGGAAAAAAATGGAGGTTTTGCCAAAACTTAGGAAATTAAGAAGTAAAATAAGTAATATATAAGATGGATGAATTATTTGAACTTGTCATACGTATACACATACTGAAGTTCTGTACATGAAAGATAACACTGAAAATAAAAATGAAGTTACCCTAGAAATACTCTAAGGTATCATAAGAGTTATTTGAGCAAGAGGTCATAAAAATATCTATTGCTTTTCTAAGCATATCATGGTAATACAATCTGTTTTATAATAAGTTTCAATGCTTTGGAGGGATCAAAGATGCATGAAGAAATGCAACGTCATTGAAAGAGAACCTCAGCGGGGTTAGAACACTGATCACTGAGGACTTAAGTCATCATCTATGCAATAGTTTGAGTCACTAATTGTAGAACAATCAAATGTATGATGTGCTCCTAGAAGTATTAAACATCTCCTCATACTGGCTGTTGAAGGGACTTAAAGTCCATTGGTCACTCTTAGCAATGTAATCTAAACATAAAGTGGTGGAAAAAAGAAGATGGAGCCCAGTATACTACTAGGTAAGTGTACTAGCAGCACATTTGTGAGTTTTGTGGTGCTCCTGAGAAGTAGGCTAAAAATGTGTCTAAGGAATATATTAAGTACATAGAAAAAATCTTAAACAAACATTATTTAACTTCTATTTATGGTAATTCAAAGTATTCAAACCATTTCAACGACCTCTTTGAACCTAGACCCTTAATTGTGCTATAAGCACTTGCTTCAAAGTTAAAGGAAAACATTTATGTTCTAATGAAGTAAGAATGCTGTGTGATCCACATGAAAAAGCACTCTTAAAAATAAATTCTGAATTGTCCTATGTAACACTCATAAAGCTGCACAGTCCATCATTAGGCATTAGATGTGAAAGACAGTGGCTGAAGATATTAGAATTTAAATGGCACATTTGCAGAGAATATGTAACGAGTTCAGGAAAGATGATTGCAGTTAACTATTGTACAGAACACGTGTAATGAAAAAATCAGAACTATTTCAAGAAGAGACAGAAAAGAGTATATTAATACTCATGAAATCTACATGTCAGAAAGCAGCACAGAAATCAATGAGATTAAGCAAAAGTCAAAAGGCAGATGTAAGGGATTTCAAATGCAGATACAATGGTATAAATGAAATAATGAACAGACTTTTAAAGCAAAAGGAGCCAATGAATCAAAAAGGTGGAAATAGTTGCCAGCTGTAAGTTTGTAAGCAAAGTGAAAACAGAATAAATTATTGTTCTTTCTACACATAAATTGATGAATTAAATAGATAAATCCTAGATAGATTAACTTTGGGATAAGAGGTAGGGATGAAATTGAAGTAATTAAGAAAAAGACATTTAAATGGGGAAAAGAAATATTAGATACCTTTCTAAAGTAAAGGAAAAAAAAATCTTCTGTGGACCTGGTGTATTAAAGTAGACCTTCAATAGTCCGTATTGTTCTATTACCTACTTTGGACCTAGGTCCTGACAGAGAAAATAGTCTGATTGGAGAAATTAATAAATAAATAAATAAATAAAATCTTTCCCCTGCTCTATCATTTTTCCTATACATCATTCACTAAGTGATGCACAATGCTTTCCATCCTGGTGTTAAAAGTGTAAAATGACAGTTCATTTTGCCTCTTTTTAGTCCTTATCTGTAAGGATATATATTTTAAGTCCAAGGATCTGTTCAAAAAAAAAAGCTGTATGCATCCTGAAAATAACAGGATAGCATTAAAAAGAAGATCCTTTCATTTGCATATGCAAAGCAACTGGGGGCAGAACTTAAACATAAATAAATAAATATATACATAAATAATGATCAGAATGGTGATGTCAGGAAAACTGAATTCTTTTCTGTCCACAATTGACAAGAACTGACTAGATTAAATGTCTTTACTAATATTTAGGATAGAGAAACTCAACATTTTTTCCCAAAGATCTAAGTTATGACATGAAAGAATTTTAGAGGACTGATATGAGTATATGTAAATATAATCTTACTAAAATAATCATGTATTAAAATAAATTAATAAAAAGAATAAAGAAATGTTACAAATAAGTTTCAGTTAATCTTACTGGTTTTGACCAGCAAAATATCCCAAAGAATCTGCCTAGTCAAAAACATTTCAGCTATTGTCACTGTAGTATTATATTTGATATGGCAGAACGAGTGCATTGGCTGCATGCTGCTCAACTGTAACAACATAGGTAATCCATAATAGTCATCCAGAGGACTTCCCAGACCATATATTCAAGGAAAGATTTTAAATAGAAGACAGACAACTTGGGCTTTCGATTTTACTAAGGGTATTTGTGCAAGTGATAGAGTGGGTCAGACCCTGCTCCAAATGAAATCAAACAAGAAAAGTCCCTACTCTTTAAGAGACGTGAGATCAGGTCTACAGAAAGCATGCTGTAACAGTGTCATGTCAATGTGACAGCTGAAGCAGAAGCTTTTTCATCCAATTTTGAATGAGTTCTCCAGTCTTCTGGAAAAAAGGTTGATAGACAGATTAAAAATAAATAAATATATAAAAAATACAGAATGATAAATATCTTATGGTCATACTCAGAAAAGTAGTGAAAAAGCTGTAGTGCAGCCTGAACAGAAGAGGAAAATTCATTTAGTTTCTTTTAAATACACAGAAATTTCTAATGCAGCTAGGAAGCATGCAGAGGGTTTATACAAAGGTGAAACTTTTCACCTTACTTGTGGAGATCAATCAGACTTGTTAGTGTCACTGATAAGCACCAGCCTTAGTTAAAAGGGAGTTGAGCTCTTTCTTGTCTCTTGTACAAACTTTGTGGACAGAAGTCCACAGGCTTGGTAAGAAAGGTTGATGAAGGAGGGAGCCTTGTTGGCAAGACAGCCCAGTTTTGATGGTAGAACAGAATCTTGAGAGCTACGGTGCCCAGACTGAAACCTTTTGCTACATTATTTGTAAAATGAATATTAAAGTTAATACCCCGAATAAAATAATGAGCTTAATGAAGTGCATGCTGAACATATATGACTATAGTACTCAACTCTTCACCCAAATCACTTTAAATGTCACCCCAGGGAGGGAACAGATAAGGTTAGAATAAAAAGAGTGTTAGGAGTTAGTGTAAAATAGTTAGTGTTAGAAAAAAAAAAAAAAAATGTCAAAGTGAGGAAGAAAGGAGAGCAGGAAGCAGTTGACAAGCTGTGCTCATTTTCCTCTCCTCCACCCAGACAGAGATGCCTCCTTGGTAAGCTTTGTGCCTTCACCTTTTGGTGAGGAATACCCAGGATAGAATTTTGCTAGTAACGTTATTATTTATTAGTGTTATTGCAGTAAGTGTATTTATCACCAGCAATTCTGAATCTGTTATATTTGTCAATTAATTAAATATGTTCAACTTTGTCAAACTGTCTCAGTAAAAGTTCTTAGCAGGACTCTGAAAAATGCAAACATTTGAGTCTGGTAAATTCCCTTTAACAGGACGTTACTGAGCTGATTTTAATTTTTTCTCCCTTCTGCACTGTCAGAAGACTGGCATCAGCATGTAAGTCTTTTACATAAAAAAACATTGATAGGCAGGTGTTGTGTCCTGCATTGCTAAAAAAATGTTATACAAAATTCTCAAGTTCACAGCTTCACCACCAAAGATTGTTCTATGTCTATATTATATTGTAGATAATTGCAATTGTAGCATTTTAATTTGAACATACTCTGAATTTTTTGTTTCAGTGGGGTCTGAGCTCGCTAATTTAGGAAACTGAGCTCTCGGAAAACAAGCTGAACCCATGGCAAGTCTTGGTTTGAATGAAATACAATTCATCTAGCTATTTTTAAAGAATAAATGGCTTATTTCTAAAATCCTGGCCCACAGAGGTAATCTTTATCAGAATAAAAATCTATTAGTTCTGAAATGAATGCTCACATTAGTAACAGCCTTTCATCAGCCTGTTCTCAGGGATTAAAATCAGTGTAAAAATTCAGGCTTTGGTGGGAAACCTATTTTAAAGGTTGCAGATTTTCTCCACCTTTTGTTTGTTTGTTAATGAATTTAATTTGTAGTATAATTTGGAAGACAAATTCACTGTTATGTTTTGGTTCCTCCATGCTTCAGCAGTGACACAAAGCAACTTTGAAACCACCTTCTTTGACAAAACAGCCATACATTTAGCTTATGTGACAAGTTGTGGAAGGTTTGCAGTTGCTTTTTGTGTTGCTGAAGTCTAGTAATAAACCTAATTCTGTGTTTCCAGTCATTCCAACAGTTCCAGGAACTGTGTAACAACAGCTGAAGAGATCAGATGAGATCTGATGACTTTCTGTTGCTTCAGAAAAATATAAGCTAAGCGGTACAAAAATATCTGCCATCAAACTGGCAATTGAACCAGTTCTTATCTTGATATCTTTCATGGGAAAACTTACTGAGAATCTTAGAAAAGTTTTATATGAATCATTGCTATTTTGTCAGTAAATGAAGAAGGCGCTATCCAATAAGCAATTTTTAAAGTACCTTTTTCATGATGAGCCCTTAAACTAAGATAACATTTATAAGTATTGCATTAATAACAATTCCTAGAAGTCAGCTTCTGAATAAATGATCTCTTTTATTACATGTTATAGAGAAAATGATTCTGAAATACTCAATAAATGATTTAGTGGCAACCTTTAATGATGTAATTGAAGGAATGACTTTTAAAGAGTTCTTAATCAAGAAAATTTATCTGGAAACTCCAACTTTTCTATTAGTCCACCTCCTTCTTCTCTTACCACAGAACCAGTGCCATTCAAAAGTCTAGGGCAGGCACTTAAGTTTTTTCCAGGCCTTCAGGAAACCTGAAGGGAACCTCTGGTTCTTGACACCACATAAAGCATGGGACGTGATGATTATTGGGTGATTATTTTCCTTGCCTGAGATACCTATCACCATCAAATGAACCCCTGGAGATATAATTGACTCCTGAAAATTATATTCTGCCCTTGTGGACCACTATGGACTTCTGCATGCCTCTTTTAAAACCATGTTCTAGTTTGATAATATTTGCCTCATCAGTGAACAAACTTATACAGCAAAGTGTTGTTCAAAATAAATAATGACTGTGACCAAATCTGTATTTGAATTCCATGCTTTAGGAACCTTTTTTTTTTTTTTTTTTTTTTTTTTTTGTGTGTGTGTGTGTGTGTGTGTGCCTGTGTTGTCCTTTGAAAGATTTTCTGAAAACATTTTTTGAAAGATTCAGCGTATGTGTATAGGTTTACGATGTATACCATGGATGTACACAGCTCACATCTGCACACACTCAAAGCTGGTAAAAAAGCAATCTGTCCAGGATAGCATGGCACCATGCCTGCAACAGCTGAGACCAGATGCAGTACCATACTATTATTGTATGGACAATATTTTAAACTCCAAGTGCTATCAGGTTGAAATAATATGTGTCTGCTATATAGAGCAAAAATATGCTTTTTGTTACACAGAAATCATACTAGATATGCTACTACATATCCCTACTGCATTTTTTTCCATTTGTAATAATACCTATTAGTTAGATTATGACTTAAAATTAATTTAAAACTTGGGGCCTTTTAAGAATTTTAACATCTGTGCCAGTCTTTATTTTGTCCCAAATGATCATAGGAATTGAATAAAACAGATGTTTAGACTTTCTGTCATTATCATGCATTGAAATTTTGTGCGTAAGCTATATTTGAGGAAATTAAGTTGTAATTTAGTTTCCCTCTGATTGCTATGATTACATAAACTATAGACAGGTCAGGCTAACAGCACATGTAACTCATCGGTGTGACTACTGTGACAACAGACATAGTAGCTAGTCACCCCTATCCTCTTTTAAAACAAATTTGCATGCAGTAATTCAATTTGCTTTAATGAATGAGAGCTATTAATGTGACAAGAATTCTGATTTGTAGGTTTTTCATTCAACTGTTGCTGCTTTTTAAAGGTTTGTGGCCAATTGCTTTTTGGGCACTTGGGCATGAATAACACTTTGCAGCCCTGTTGCCTTGTCAATACTGTTTAAATTAGTCAGCATCAGAGAAGAGACTGAAACAGGAGCAGAGGGGAAATCTTTGAATGCAAGAAATGATAATAATGAGATATATTACAACTGTCTTTGCAGTCCTTATAAGCCACAGATTACACTACAAGCCTGGTGAAATAATATGGGGACAATAAAAACACAAAATCAGATTAGGCCCACTTTGAACTACAAACACTGAAATAAACTGGTGGCCTTTTTGTTGCCAGTATCATAGGAATTATTTAAGTGAGCACTTCCATAAAAAGTTTGTTTTTCTTTAAAGTTCATTAGGTTGGCATAATCATAACAGCTCCCCCATTGAATTAGCAATGTCCATTTCCATTCTAAATCAAATTTTCATCAAATTTTGCTTCGCAAATGACATAGAATAACTCAGTTCATTTGGATTCTTCATGTTACATGATACATTGCTATGTGGGCTTTTCAATATATGCTTATTTTGTATATGCATTTATTATACATTATGTGTAGCCATTTATATTACACATATGTGACTCCGTATTCAATATTTATACATTAGGTGAATTCAATCTGGGGACAAAACAATTAAGACTTTATTTTTATTCATTGTATATATTTTCTCTGAGGGAAATGTTACATTTAATTACATTCTGAGAATTTAGACTCAATGAAGTAGTTATCTGGGAGACTCAAGTGAAAAGGCTGATGCTTATATAGTTGCTACTGTTTGATAGTCCAGATGATACTATTCATTATTATTAATCATCTATATAGTACCATGAACATAAGTTCCACTGTATGAAAGACTAATTTTCTGTGCTGTGGAGATCATAATAACAAACTACATAAACAAAACAAAGACAAAACAGGATGTGCATGGAAAGCTGTGGAGAGAATAGTAATAAGAAAAATATAGGAAGGATTGCCTACAAAATGAGTACTCTGAAAGGGTTTGAAGGAAGAAAGGTATATGGTCTATTCACAGGGCTGCCAGAGACCTCTTTGGTCACTTCCCTGCAGACAAATCAAACGTAAAATCACTTTCATATACTCTCCAAGTTCTATCTTTAAAGCATTTGGGGGTGAATTGTCCTCAGTACCTGTGACTGGCTGACCCAGAACTGTGCCCTGAGATTTAGAACCTGTCTTCTCATTCCAACTTCAGCTTCCTCCCAGCCAGCTTATAGCCACTTGTTCCCATGCCAGGCTGATCCTTTATGTTAAAAAAATAGTTCACTCTTACATGTTTGCCCCCACTCATATACAGTAACAATATCTTCCCTTAGGTTTCATTTTGCTGGATTAATCTCTGAAAGTCTTTTTTTTTTTTTTCTGAGAGATATGCTCTTCGTTCCTCTGCAAGACCCTACAACCCTTCTCTGCAGCTGTTATGATTTCAATTCATCTTTAGTTAATATGTTGACCAAAATGGAACGTGATATTAGAGATGAAATCTCACTGGGGCCTTTAAAATGACAGAGAGGTTTCACTGTGTCAGTTTAGCTCCTGAGAGCACCTCTCCTGATACATCATAGAACCACCATAGAATTTTCACAGTCATTCCTCTGTGATAGGAGATAGCCGCTCTGCAATCCTGTCATTAGCTACTATAACCACTCATTTCCTAGTGGCAATATCTCCTAGAGGAAATTCTTATTGTTACACTGTGTATCGGGACACCAACAAGTGGATAAAATCAGCCTATAAGAATGCTGTCATCTGTCTGTGATGCTATAGCCCCCCACAAAGCACTCAGATCAGACTGATGGCTCTACATACTGCACACATCTACTGCATGAAGATGGAAGAGTGTTACTTTGTCTAAAAGCATCATCATCAATGGACGGAAGGAGCTCAGAGTTAAACAAAAGAATAATTGAATGCAAATTTCTGTTATCATGACACTGATCTATTTTTTCCTGACTTTTTAGTAATGAGTTTTCATTGCTTGCTGGAGTCCAAGCATTTCTTCCACCAACATGAATCCTTCCTTTTTATTACAGGTTTGTGTATTTCTTTGTTTCATTCTTAAGGAAGCATTTATTTCCTCCATTGGGTCTCCATCTCTTCTTTACAATTTTCTTCCTATAGCTAGGGATATATATTTGAGAAAACTGTTTCTTAAAGAAATAGGCTCTTAGGCCCTTCCTTTCAATAATAAATTCCCTCAGTGTATCTAGTCATCTTTGAATCTTAGTTACTGATATGCTGCTCTGAGTCTTTCATTTGATCTGCACTCAAATCCAAATTTTAGAGTGGGTACTTTTAGCAGTCAGTTCTTTATCACATTAAAATTTCTATTAGATTTTTACACTAGTTCCTTCCACTGTTGGTTTTCTTAGATTTTAAGCCTACTATTTCAACTAGCTCTGCTGCCTCATTTAAGGATATGTTGCTCCTATACTCCCTCACACACTTAAATGCAACACTTCTCTGCTCTTCACAGCACAGGATCCCTAACAGTCTCTGTAAGCTATGAACTACAGCTACACTGTCCTTACTATAATGCAACCAAGTCCTTGAGTCTTACCTTTGCTACAGAAGAAACAGGAAGAGACCAAGGAGAGCAAAGGAATATAAAATGTTCAGCATGGTTACAAGTCCGTACATCAAGCTGATGTCAATGCTGTCACTTACAAGAAATAAAGAGATGAAACAAGATTGAGAGGGAAATTTTGTAAGGCTGAACATCTAAGAAAACTTCTAGAGACAAAAAATTGAAAACAACTTGAGTATTCCATGCGAATGTGGTTCTTCCACATGAAAGTAATAATTCAAACTGTCATAAGTAAAATGATATGTAGCAAGACTGTTTATCTCTGCCAGTGATCATTACTTCAGCAGCTTGTTTAGAATGTCCTTATATACACGTCTAAGCATTGCTTACATGTGCAAATACGGAATCTGTCCATAAACAGATCCTTAATCCTCTAATGAGATTTAGGCAGAACATTGTAGGAAGTCATCCCAACCAGCCTTGCAGTGATAGGCCACATCTACACTTCTAGTTATCCAGCTGCATTTCTGCTGTATCAGAGTATTTTTTAAATGTTAATGAACTTACTTTCTGTTACTTCACTGTAAAGCCTCTCAAGTACCAGTCCAGTGCATTAACCACAGTCTTCTATACATCAGGTTAGATTTTGAAGAGCTCTTTCAAGTCTTTGCTTATAATTAAAATGGGTCATTTAAAAGACATAAAAATATCAGTTAATTTAAATATTTGATTATTTGCTATCTTGCTTCAGTTAATGTCAAAAATAGAATCAACAAATTCCTGAAAGAACTATTATAATTTTATTCATCATTTGATCAAAAAGGTTCCTGACATGCTATGTTTACAGTGTTCAGCACTGTTGTTAGATGCACACACTGATTTTAAGGGTCAGCCTTTGCTATTAGGTTTATCTGTCTGTGCCTTCCACTTTGCCACCCAAGGCTTGTATCTTTCAGAGATTTCTAAAAAGCTGTCTTTGATACCTGTGTAGTAGTATGTGTTAAATTTCTGTGTTGCACACAGAACAGTATTAAATACTGCCTCCAAAAAAAGGCTTTTTTTTTTTTTTTTTTTTTTTGTACAACTGTGAAATATATGGAAAAGCATTTCTTTTCCTTATCAAAAATATACGTATGTATCTATATATGTCATGGTTTTAGCTATTATAGAGTTAATTTTATTTGTAGAGGTTTGTATGATGCTTAGTTTGGGATTTTTGATGTTAGCACACCAAAGTTTTTAATTGTTGCAGAGCAGGGCTTACACAGAGTCAAGGACTTTTCTGCTTCTCATGCTGCCCTGACAGCAATGAGGCTGGGGTTGCAAAAGAAGCTTGCAGGGGACACAGACAGGACAGGTGACCCAGGCTGACCAAATGGATATCCCAAACCATATCATGGCATGCTCAGCAATAAAAGCTGGGATAAATAAGGAGTTAGTGGGGGACATTCATAGTGATGGTATTTGTCTTCCCAAGAAATCATTATGAGCCCTGCTTTCCTGGAAGTGGCTGAACACCTTCCTGCAAATGGAAGCAAGAAGTAGCCAATGAATTCCTTATTTTGCTTTGCTTGTACACATGGCTTTGCTTTACATAATAAACTGTCTTTATCTCAACCCATGAGTTCTTGCACACCTTTCTGATTATCACCCCCATCCATGTGGGGAGACTGAACAAGTGGCTATGTGGTGTTTAGCTGCCTGCTTGGATTAAATCACAGCACTATATGCACTTACTTTCATATCTAGATCGTGCTGCCACAACTCCAAATAGTGAAGAAATTCAATTAGGCCTTCCTCTAAGGATTATCCAAGGGATACTACTAGGGAACGTGCTCCATGCAGAATGCATTAGTTTATCAATTCTTGATTCTCTTTAAGGGAAGAGATTTCTTTTAGGGGATTTGGAAAGACAAACTCAGTGTTTAGGCCAATGTATATGGATATTTGGGCTTCTTTTAATCTGTTTTTTTTTTTTTTTTTTTTTTTTTTTTTTTTTTTTTTTACCTTGTCATGGATATGTCTTTAGAAAGTAGCTTGTGTTTGATCCTTACTAAGAAAAGCAGTGGATAAAATATAGCCTAAATATAGCCTAAATATAGCCTAAACTTCCCTAAACATTATAAACTTTCCATTTCCACTATCTCTTGTAAACCAAAGCAGCTTGCAATACAATTAGAGAGATGAAGGCCATTATAGAAGATATCAGGCTGTATACATGTATCAGCTTGACACTATTTCTACTTATTTTCTTTACAACAGTCCTGCACCTGTTCATAGATAGCATGATGCAAAAATGACTGTTTTCTTGAATGTTTTTCCCTAAAGAGATCCATAATGCTCAGACCTCATTTTTGTTTGAAGCAGTTACCATCGAATCAATTCCATCTCCATTGTTACTGATTTTCTTGTTGCATCTTCAGATCCAATTAAACCAATCATGCCTTTTCAATTAAGTACAATTACCTTAATTAGATGAGAATAACAACAAAGAAAAAAAAAAAAAAAAAAAGAAAAAAATCTTCCAAAGTTAATCAAGTTAGCATCTCCTTATTTACAGACCTCTACATGTTTCAGTCCAGCACTACTTCAGCACAAACTGACCTCTTAAGAGAACTTTAAGAGAACAGTCAGCCCAGTTTGGAGAAAGAAATCATGTAGCTTCTATAACACTTAAAATTGAAACAGTATCTGACAGGTAAATGTAAAGCAGGAAACTTTTCCAGACAAGTACCAACTCCAGAGCTGAGTTCTAGTCTCTGGAATCTGCTATTTATCCCTCTGTCATATTCAGGAAGATACTTTGTACCATTTTAGGTTCAGGTTAAAGTTATTGAATCATTTACAAATATGAAAATAAAGCTTATTTCAAATGAAAGGAAAAAAAAAATAAAAATCTCAATAGCAGACTGAGAGTCTGTAAGTAGTACAGACAAAGTACTGTAGTCCTAGATTCACCTTAAGTTTCTATTCTAGTTAGACTCAAACCCTTCCAGCTCTTTGACATTTTGTCCATGATAATAGCTTGCTTCACACATTTTTTCTGTCAGCCCCACTCTGTGAACTGCCACTTCCTTACCACTTTTTATTTTTCCTTCTAGAGCATGCATGGCTTTATCCCATGCATGCTGTAGAAGGAACTTTATATCCCAGCATTCTTTGCTGTAAACTACTGCAATCTTTTCAGCTGTTTTTTGTTGTTGTTGTTGTTGTTTTGTTTGTTTGTTTTGTTTTGTTTTGTTTTTTTCTTTCTAAGTATTCAAAGCACAATTTTGGCTAATTTTGACAGCCACTTCCCATGGAATATATATTTTTTCTTCTACTGAGTTGCCTGGAAAAATGACTTCCAAAACCTCTTCCAACGTTCTTCCACCTCTTCCATCCACTGTGGATAACAACTGTGTTTTCATAGTTAGCAGTAGCAGTAGCAGTAGTAGTACAAACAGACTAAAAATTATATTTATTGGAGAAAATGAATCCATTGTGCAAAATATAATTTTTCTTCCCAATATAAGATTTCATTCTCATCAGATCAAAATAATAACAAGGCACTTTGAGCAAATAAAAGAATAATAACATTAAAACACATATCACAAGTACACACACACACACAAATGACTTTTTAATAAGATGTTTTCCCAAAAAAAAAAAAAAAAAAGAAAAGAAAAGAAAAGAAAAAAGTATTTATGTGTATATACTATGTATAGAGAGAAAAATGAGCCATGCCCTTGTTTTCCAAAAGAAATTACCAGCTATGACCAATGATAACTACAAAATATACTATGATCCTTAAGGGTCCCTTCCAACTCAGGATATTCTATGATTCTATGATTCTACTATGGTCATAAAGACAGTGCAAGAATTTACACCAGAGAAAAAATAAATATAAAATTAGATTTTAGATTTTCTAGTCCCTCTCTTAGTAGATCTGTATTGAAACTGAGGTGAAGATAAAATTCTTTATATAAAATTTTATGATTGAGCAGACACTTCTCTTCAGTTTCAGATGGCAGTTAGATGAGTAAATTTATATGAAAAAGAAAACTTCTTTGATGATGATGAAAATGACTTAGAAGAAAGAAACTGAGAAGAAAGAAACCAAGATAATAGAAACAGATGAGTACAGCTAATAAAAAGGGAAAGATTCACTGTCTTCCTTTAAAAGATATGCAGTCTATTTTAAATGAGAAAACTGGATTATCAGAGCAAGTCAAACAACTCTAATACTGAAGCTAGCATGTTAGAAAAAATAAGAAAAAATAATATGTCTGGGTGTTCATTTCTGTTTTGGAGCACTAGTGCTGCTTGGGAATAAAGTCTCTATTCACCAGCTATGAATTGATCCATTTTGTAGGACAGTACTGGAGTATATGAACATTTTCAGTGGATATTAAACTGGAAATTCTGCTTCAGGAGTACCTCAAATTCTTTCAAACATTTTATGGAAACATGTATCCAAAATAACAGTTGGTTGCCTACACACTGTACACGCAGTGGGGATGTTCAGTTCATGACACTAATCCAAATCTAAAATGAAGTACAACCCCAAAGTAAAATATGGAGTAGATGGGTCACAGCACCAATCAATTCAATATATGGATCAAGTCAGATGAAGTAGATCACTATCTAGCAGAAACATAGCTCAAGTTCTGGAGTATTTGGAATGATTAATTGGATATGAGATTGTCTCTCCCACTATAAACCGAATTAAAAAATAAATTTAAAAAAATGGGAGTAACATGAAATGTCATCCAAGGTGAAACTAATACATTATACCTGTAACATATATTTATGTGGAAACAGTAGTGCATACTGACATTTGTGCATATCCATAGCCTTGTAGACTATGTAATTCTTATGCATGGCTTTTGTCTCCTTTTTTTCCTAGAGAGCAGCAAATTCTGTTGCTGGCAATGAAGTTGTCTGAAGTCAGACCAACAATATTTGCCAACATCTTTTCACACAGGATCATGTCCTTACAGCATGTCCCATGGCCAAAATTGGGCAAATGGACAAAATATAGCACAGTTTATAGCATAATAAATCTGCAGAATTTTCAAAAGATTATTTTATTATAACATCTCAACTAATGTGTTATGTGTGTAATTTCCCTCAGTCAAATATCATTCTTGACAAAAAAGTGGATGCAAGATTGACAACATATGGATGGCCTTATGAACACTACAAAGTAGAGAGAAAGCCTGTAAAAAATGCATTCTGCATTGCTGAGATATTTCCTTCTTTCATGTTTGTCAAGAAGTTTTATATGCCTTAAACTCCTTTCATTTTCAGCATTCATAGCTCACTACTAATTTATAGCAATTTATACCAAGTATTATTTTTTTTATAACTCAAATTAAATACAGTTATATTCAGGAATTTCTTCCATATTAGTGTATGCTTTACTTGTAGGATGGCAGGAAGAAGATAACAATAAGTCCCTAACCCAATTTTAAACAATTTGATGCAATTTCAAGAAGTCTAATCTTCGTAACTTTCTCAGGACCAGCTTAGTGGTATTACTTTTGTGCACTTATAATTCAGTGCAGGAAGAAACAATTAACTTTCAGCCAGTTTTTCACTTTTCTGTGTATCTAGAACTCTATACATGCATGGCTACAAACTGAAGTGGTAACTTATTATTCCCACAGAGTAAATACGTATCAAAAGAATATATAAAAAAGAAAAGAAAAGAAAAGAAAAGAAAAGAAAAGAAAAGAAAAGAAAAGAAAAGAAAAGAAAAGAAAAGAAAAGAAAAGAAAAGAAAAGAAAAGAAAAGAAAAGAAAAGAAAAGAAAAGAAAAGAAAAGAAAAGAAAAGAAAAAAAGAAAAGAAAAGAAAAGAAAAGAAAAGAAAAGAAAAGAAAAGAAAAGAAAAGAAAAGAAAAGAAAAGAAAAGAAAAGAAAAGAAAAGAAAAGAAAAGAAAAGAAAAGAAAAGAAAAGAAAAGAAAAGAAAAGAAAAGAAAAAAAAGAACATTCATTTACACATCTTTACTCTAGTAAAGGAAAGGATTTCTAGATACTTTCTAACCTACAAAAACAGATGCTAACAACAATTTCTTTTGCAAATGTTAATTTTCTTTAGCTTTTCCTCAGCTCAGGATATTCTGTTAACCATTACAATGAAGAATTAATAGTACTGGTTAAAGTTGCTGTAAAATCATTGTGGTTTAACACTGATAGGAAACTAAGTACCACACCCACCTCTTCCCCCACCTCTAGACACCAGGACAGGGGAAGCAGAGGGTAGGAGGGTGGGAAATGAGATGGAGGAGGAAAAAGGAAAAAAAAAATAAAAATCAGAGTAGTTTATTGACAGGAAAAGCAAAGGTTGTATGAAGTAGAAAGAGAAAATAATTACTCTCTACTTCCTATCAGCAAGTGATGTTTAGCTACTTCTTGGGAAGCAGGGCCTCAGTATGTGTAGCAGATGCTCCAAAATACAAATGCTTTCATAATGAGAGTCCTTCTGACTCCTTCTCCCCAAACTCACCTCCCCACCCCCACCAAATTTTTGTTTATATTGGATGAAAGGCCATTGGAAACTAAGCTGAGACTTCCACATGTATTTCAACAGCAACCAAACTTCATTTTCATTGTTTCCTCAGAGTAATGGTGCACTGCAAGTGTTCAATCTATAACATTTCCCTTTGTGTCTTATAAGATATAGCTCCTGATGGTGATATGTGGAAGTGTAAAATATATCTTACACCACCAAAAGCTGACTAAAGAAATTTGATCTATGACATACCTCAAACCTCTGTGCTTATCTGAGAGCATCATGGAGCTGTAGAAGTGAACTTGCTTTTTCAAGTTTCTTTACAGCCTCTGAAAAAAAAGGCAAGTACCAAGTCTGTTTACTTGTTTGTTTGTTTGTTTTTGTTCATTTGTTTGTTTCCAAATACATTGCTTCCACAGCACTATTTTGGGATACTGCATGCCTTGTGTTACATTAATTGAACCTAGTTAAAATCTACTGAAGGAGTTCAGAATCAGACTTTTTCTTCTAATACTCAGTAAGCAACAGTATAAAATCCCCTGACCTACAAATGCCACTTTCATAGCATCTATCTAAATTCCTAGACTAGCAGGCACTATAGAACAAGTGTTTACTCCCCAGGTGCTCAATCACCCAGAGCTCATTCTGAGTGTAGAGGTCTCAAACCTTAATCTATTTTGTGTGTGTGTCTATCGAAAGTGAGGAGCCCAAATGGTGATGCAAGCATTCAGAAAAAAGTAAAAAATAAAGATAAAAATAAAAATTAATAATAATAATAATTATTATTAATTTATTATAATAATAATTATTTGTTAATTATAATATAAATTATATATTATATTATTAAATATTATCATATAATAATAATAATAATAATAATAATAATAATAATAATAATAATAATAATAATAATAATAGAAACCCAAGGCAATGAAAAAAACTTACCTACAAGATAGTACTACACAAAGACGAGTGAAATCAAGATAGCCAAGATCCAAATAATGCAGGAATATATCTAAAATGTTTGGTGTAAAATAATTAGGTTGCCTATACAATCCAAGGTGAAATTTTACATTTTCATAGCCACTTAAGCTAACAGGAACAGAAAGCTCAATGAAGAGGCTGGCACTATGATTTCAAACCAGAACATAGACATATATATGCAAACACACATTACCTCAAAGCTATTTAGCAGCATGGCTTCTCATCAGCAACACAGAAATCACAATAGTACTTCTCAAACTCTTGTATGTGCTTTCATAGGCATCAAAGGTACATATTTCTGTCAAGACAGAATCAGTAACTGAGATCTAGGAGAATTAGTTCCTCAAACACATAAAACAATGAGGTAATTCTGATTGGTCAAAATTAATACCCACCTTTCCACTCCATCTTAGCTATAACTGAAACTAATAGACAAACAAAATGAAACTAATAAACAAACCAAAGAGTAGCAACTAACTCAATGAAAGAAAATGGCCGATGAGATCAGTAATTCTAGTTTTCAGCTCAAACATTGGTCTCTGAAACTGCCCCTGACTAAGTAGGTTTAATAATTCTAACATCCACTGTTTCTTTTCCTTTCCCCGTGTAGATGGAATACATGTACTGTTTTCCTCCAAGGACATACATATCATAGTTTCCATGGCACAGTTTGTTTAAAGTATAAAATGCATTTGGCAACACTTCAAACAGCATGTCATGCATTTCATCTTTCAGCCATTCTGAAAAACGAAGTGCATGAGGTCGGGTAATGATGAGGATGTTTTTGTATATCATTCATTTAGGTGAAAACTGAAGAGGTGAAATCAAATATATAGAGATTAGGGAATGCTGCAGTGGTTAGAAAGACAATCAGAGAGACAAAATGTCACACCTCAGACCCATTTTTGGGTCATTTAGAGATCAAAACATGGCCCACTGGAAGATAAAATAGATAATAAACCAAAGCATTTTGACTAGTTTTGACTGGTTTGCAATTGCTACAGATTCAAAATAAAATTTTCATTGTATTCACTTTCCTTTTGATTCCATATTTTTTTCTTAGTGTCTGCTGTTTAATGCAGGCTGTGTGCCAAAGTCATCTTAGAAAGTCTGCTATGCCAGATGTCACCCTTTTGCCCTTTTGCTCCGTCTGCAGATTTTCTTTTAACAGCATTAGAAGCTAAGTTAGTGAGCACATATTTTCCAGTAAAAGAGGCATTATGAATAACACCTTTTGTGTTTCTGAATAACACCCACAAAGTGCAGAACACATTACATATCAGCTACATCAACTATGTCTTCAAAAAAATATATTCTTAACCCTTAGCTACATGGATATCATATGCTCTCATTCTTTTAAATATATTTAGCAGCTACAAGGGAAACTAATAGGAAGGGTTAATAAAACCCTACAAAGATGGATTTTGCAACATTAATTTGTCCTGTATAGGGTAAAGATGAACTATTTCATTTTAAATGCTTCTTGTAAATTTGAGCTACTAGTATGTGAGAGATCTACTCTTATTTCTAAAAGAGAAAACTCTTCCTGTCTGAATTCTTCGTGTAGGAATAGAATTTATTTTCTACAGTCTGATTTCTTAAGCTATGAATTTCTAGAAATCAGAAGTGCTCCTTGCATTTCAAATTATAAGCATTAATAAATATATAGTATTTTTCTTAAATAAAAATAAAGCACATATAAACTAATTTTGTCAGGACTCTCTCCTTCTCCAAGTGCTTCTCCAAGGCAATAATCAAATGTTTAATATTTTTAAATAGTTTCTTTCTCTGTTTGTAAAAGATAAAATTTCAAAAGTGTGTTTTAAATTAAAATAAATGAATAAATAAAATCTTTATATGTTACTGTACATCTGGCTCCAGCATAGACCCAAATTCACATGGTTTGGCCACTGCACATGACTATTATGTGTTGTTAAGAGGAAACTTTTGGGGCTTCTGTTGCTTTTTTTTTTTTAATCAATTTGGGGAGATATTGACTGCCATGTTTCACTTTTTCTTTAGGATAAATCATGCAAAAAAACCAACATGAAATGGAACAAAACCAAACCAAACCAACAACAACAAAAATAAAAAATAACACCTAATACAAAAATTGGCTCACTAGGATGTAGGGAGTGTAATTTGAATAAAATATTGAAAACATCAGAAAAATTAAACTGACCAGTAACTCTGCTATTGTTCCTACCAGGTCATGGATTCAGTGGTCTGAGCTGTGTCCAGACTCCCTTTTTACTCAGTGGGGAGAAATGGGCACTTTAAAGGTATGTATTATCTTAGCTTAAAGTCTCACTACAGAGCAAAACAATTATCCATATAGATGCTTATGTGTATTGACTAAAATGAAACCTACACTGGCTAGCACATATGTAGACATCTACATGGCAATATCCAGAGCTAAATGTGAAAATGTTTATTCCTGCCCTGCGACTCCCATAAACAAAGGAAAACAAATCAGCACCCACGGTGATGCATTCACCAATATAAAAATTGAGGTGCCAAGGAAAATGTACTGCTGGGTAAATTAGGACACCATAGGGTTAAGAATGGTTCAGCTCATGTAAATTTAAGTGCTGCTCATGTAAATGCTGAAAACAACAAATCAGCATCTCTTCCTCTTTATGGAAACAAAATCTATTACCCTTCATTGACATAAAAAGATGACTACACTGACTAACTTCAGATTGAAACATCTATAGTGCAGGTGTCTATAGGTACAATGAATGTTGTTCAAGTTGATGTTCAAGTTAAACACAATGAACTACCACAGAAAATCTTTCCATATTGACAACAGCAGGAGCCTGAACAACTAGTGTAGATAAGGGGAATAAAGAAAAGTGCAAGGATTCCCTCTCTGCATTTCCCAGAAGCTAGCCTACTTGTGTTTTTTTCACAACATTCTTCTTGAGAAACGGAATGCTAAAATAGGTCACCTAATATTATCTAGAGCCAGTATTTATAACTTTAATAGCAAAAGTTGTGTTTAATGTTCTATGGCATTTTCCATAGATACTTACATATCAACACTCAGTGATCAAATTCATTTAAAATCAAGTATAAGTTGTGTCAAAAAGATTCATCATTTATACAATAACGGTAACATAATTCTTACTGAATAATAAAATGTGTGTTTTTCACCTCTTTAATGAAATGAGACACAATGTAGGATGGACCCAGTACAGAACACAAGGCCATCCAGAATGTACCTGAAAGGTTTCCACATAGGCATGTAAAACTCTCATTTTGTTATTTCTGTTATTTTGATTTGATTTGATTTTTTAATATTACATTTGGACAGATATAAGAAAACAATGACATATAGAGTAGATATGTAAAAATACGTAATTTACATGATGTTTGAAAACTGGGCCTTCTTCGTGGAAGTAAAGCTAAATTTAAGTTCTAAATAAATAGAATGTTGATGTATTTACATAAAACAAATGGGTACATTATTGATGAAATTATTTTCAAAATAATCTCTTTTCTACATCTATCTATGACAAAAATTATCCAGACATAAATGTGTAGAAGAGCTAACATAAATTCAAATTTTTATAAATATATAATTAGCACTCTTTTTCATGGTTATATGTACCTTTCCTTATTTTCATATTGTTCAAAAATGTGAAAAGTTTTTGAAGGTTTTCAGTGAACTCTGCTTTGAAAGTAGATGTGATAATTAGCTCTTGGGATTCTTGTTTTGAAACATGAAAAACAATTTAATAGAGCAACAAGTAGTTGAAAATATTTTTTGAAAGGTCAAATCACTTTTGTGCCCACTTTGTCTTTCTTTTTGTAAGTATATCCTAGAAAATGAAATACAGTAGAACACTACCTTGCTAAGAATAAATGTCAAAGTCATATCTAAAAGAAGAACACCAAACTTTTCACTGAAGGCCAGCTGCCAAAATGCAAATGACCAGCTACAAGGAAATATTAGACAATTCCTTTTAAAAGTAACAAGACAAATATGATCGTAAAGGTCAATGCCACATGGAATGCTCATTGATTTAAACTGATGTATGTTATATGGTAGGGTACAAAATCTTGATTTTAGTCTTCATGAATAGGAAAATTTTCTCTTTTCCACTTCTAGTATTATTTATTTCTTATAATACTTGCTAGGCTTTGCTAGTGCTTTGTTTTCTGTAAACCTATCATATTAGATGTCACAGATATATAATGCTGGTCAGCTGCCAGAATGTAAATTCACATCTACAAAGAAATATCGGACAAATTCTTCTTCCCTTGTAATTTTGCAATATCACTATTGAACAATGTTGAATATTTGTCTGTCCATTAAATCTCAGGTCATTATTCTACAGAAAGGTTGTTTTCTATATTGTCCTTTGCACATCATCTTCTCCTTCGGGACTTTTTCTATATCAGTTGTTAGTAAAAACATATTCTTAAATCAGGTAAAGGATTAAGACTTTAAAACTTAACTGAGACATATTCACATGAAGTCATGCAGCCAATTATTCCACGTTTCTGTAATGTGCCTGAAAACTTATTCAATAATTATTTTTTAGGAACATTTAAATGTCTTTATTTTTTTTTTTATTATTTTAAATCTCTTTGTCTTACTGTAAGTAAATCTAGCACAGGTGTTTTTATTTTGTTTTGTTTTTAAAAGCATCTGTGATAAGAAATTCCTAGTAATACAGATGACCACACTAAACTTCCAAATACAGAGTAGCATCCTTATGAGGCCTATTTTATATCATTTCAAGTTACTGTTGGTGTCTGTCAAACATCTTCAGTTTAACAGTCAGTTAGAAGTTCTTACTACTGTCCTGTTCATACAAAAGAAAAAGTCTGAATATTTGCATCATTCTACTGTTTAGGAATTGATGTTATATTTTTTTAATTTGCTGTTTTAGTTACTAAAAATAAACTTCTGAAATTCTACTAAAATTCTGAATTCCTCTTTTAGTCACCTGAGGTGTAGGTGTATTTCAAAGGAGGCTCATCTAAGAGCTTATTTAAGGTGGAATATGGCTCATCTAAGAGTTTATTTCAAGAACATACTCTTATTGTGCCTACTAAATAATGGCATATTCTGATACCATTCTTTATTCATTTTTTACTTATTATTATTATGCTATCAACTTTGTTTACTGTATTAGTAATTTTCCGTCAAAAATATTGTTCCAATTTTGTCAAACCATTGCTGAAATTTAATTAGACTTTTGCCTCTCTAATAGAAAAGCACAAATAGAAAATAAAATTAGAATTAATAATATTTTATTGTGTATTAAAATTATCATTAATAAAATCTGCAGCAGTTGTGCAGAGAAAAAGAACTGGGTGCCTTGGGAGATTTGAAGAAAAAATATATATACATATATACACACATATTAGAATATTTCACTAGTTGGCATCTTGTTTAATATACAGCTCTAGTACATTCAATTTACAGTATAAAGTTTCACATTACGATATGTTCAGTTATATACAAAATTTTAAAATAATCTCTAAATTGACTCAAGGCAATAGAAATAATTAGAAGAGAGAAAACAGCATGCAATATGTATCTAACATTGTTTTACCAGGGAAACAGAATGGTGTTACTCAGACATTGCACATATACACAAACATGTATTTAGACGCACACAGCTGAAAGATACCACAAATATTTCTCCAAATAAAATAACAGCAGAAATTAAGGACATGTCATCATGTTGTTCTAGGTTTATTTATTTTGTTGTTTGTTTGTTTTTTAGTTTTTGGTGGTGGTGATAGGTTTGGGCTTTTTTGTTTGTTTATTTGCTGCTTGTTTCTTGTTTTGCCAAAGCTACAGGTGCAACATTTAAGCTGATGTTTGTCAGAGATCCAACATCACTATATGAGTTTTTTGAGTTTAAACTGTATGAGATGTCAGACAGTGTCACAGAAGCAATTAGAACACAAGCCATCAGGGCACTGGCTGATTGTCAGTCTAAAAATATGATAATCTCACTCCATAAGGAAAAGTTCTAAAGCTTCAACAATGTTAGTAAAAACTCCTAACTGTTAAACAGAGTGAAAAGCCAAATGTGTTTCTTTTGCATTCAAAGACACGATTTGTTTTCTACATTATTTTATTTTCCTTTTGTTTTCCTTTTTGCTATTGTTTTTTCTTTCCTTTATAGCAATATATTGGTGAAATGTGTGGTGTCTAATGTAAATACAAATAGAAGATACCTCTCCTAAAGTGAATATGAACTAAAAAATTGTACTTAGATTTAACTCCTTTTCCTAAAATTCTCTCAGGAAGGATGATTAGCAGAATGCTAAAAATTAGGTTTAACATCTGAAAAGGAAATATTCACTAATCAAGTTTAGGACATCTACCAAAGTCTCAATTTCCAGTCCATTCTCCCATAATATATACATTCATTTGTCTAAAACAATGCAAAGAAACAAATAGTACCTCAATTCTACAAATAGAAATATTCTTGCAAACAAATAATAATCCTGAATTTGTTTCTTTAATCTTGTATTTAATTACTTTAATCTTGTATTCCGTTAATTTTGGGATTTCAGAATGTAATAAATACTGAAGAATTGTCACTCTGACATGTATTATATTTATGTTGTTACTGAAGAAATCACATTATGGAAAGATATAATCATATCACTGACTTTTGACATCAGGGGCATCCTCAAACTCCCTGCCTAATTTTGATGATACCTACATATTTGTTTAAAAATTCCCAAAGAAGTTTTTATGTCCTGCAACTGAACTCTACTGACCTGCTCAGTCTTAGTCTTCTGCCTAACTGTGGATGGGATAGAAAAAGGTTTTCATTTATTCATGTCACTGCCTCTCCCATCTTCTCCCATCAGAAAGCTTAGCTGGAAAAGGCAGCCTTGGCAGTAGTGCTTATTTCACTCCATCCCTACTTAATCCATGAGTTTAGAGGCTATGACACATCAGGAATATTGGCAAATCAGTCCTGTCAAAAGGAATTTGAAACCTCATGCCAGGGAATGACCTCATAAGCAACTGTGTGACCTGCATTGAAGGACTCTCCATATGTCTTTCTTGTTGTGACTGTCCCATTTTGCAAGAATGATACAAATATTTATTCATTAAAATACAATGAGAAATCATGAAATAATTATTTCATAGCTTGGTGGTGACTCAAAAGAGAAACTATTTCAAGTGGGGCCCTGAATAACAACAGGCCTTTGAAAAGATCAAACAAGAAATGTGCAGTAGCCTTTTAAGTCACAGGAGATATTAACAGAAATTTCAAGAGCTACTTTCAATATAGGACCATTTAAAATAACATGGCTCCATCTTCATTGGATCCTCCCTTCAGTTATTTATACATATCAATAAGATCTCCCTTGAGCCTTCTCTTCTCCAAGCAGAACAGGCCCAGAAGGCAAGGGCCTAAGAATCCTCTGAAAAAGGTTACAGCTGGCTTTCCTGCCTTTCACTTTGCCACTTGATTAAATGAGATTTACAGAAGTAGATAACTCTGACTCAAAGCAAACAATGCCATCTTCAAATGCAGATATCATGGCAGAGATTCTTTCTCCTCTTCCCTGGCATCACCAGTGAATTCATCTCCAAACCAACACTGCAGGTTTGCCAAAATGTAATGGTGTGCAGCTGGATTAATTTACCACTGAACGTGGTCTGAAAACAATTTTTGAGCTATGTTATAGCTAAAGGATGAAAAAGCAACAGTATCTATCATGACTGCAGATGTAGAGGTTTTCAGAGAAGTGAATGTCAAGAGTGAGTTAAGAAAATCCAAGATTCCTCACGAGATGCATTGCAGCTATTCAGCTATAACTGTAATATTAGATCAAAGGCAAATTGGAGTCTATCTGCAATGTATTTCAACTACACACTAAAAACAAACAAGGAAGTCAGACCAAGTTTCCTCAGAGCAGATGTATTAACAACTTCATATGCCAAGAATGTGTTCTGGTAGAATCAGATATATTTATGGCCAAAAATGGGTTGTTGCAGCCAGACAATAAGGATCTCACAAGAACCAAAACTTTGGATGACATTTTTGTTGTAATAGAAATAGGGGTCAAGGATGAAGCAGTCCAGAACCATAACAAACTGAAATAACTACTAAGCATTTCCCAGTAACTGTCTGTGTGCTAACAAGCTGAAACAGAGAAGACCTGGTATGGTTATATTGGCACTTAGAGTAACTGAAAGCAGAGACATCAGAATAAATAAATGAAATTCAATAACTTATGGAAATGTTAAATTATTTTTCTACAGTCTACCCATCTGTCATATTAAAAATCATCCAGAAAAAAATCACTATTGAATTCTCTGACTTGCCCTACAGTGAGAAGGCAAGTCAAAGAAAAGTGCTGTGAGCAGACAGTACTTTACAGACCAAAACACATATGCGTTCCAGACAGCAGTTTTTTAGCACAGGAGACAAACTTTATCCATGTGGTACCGTGCTCTGCATCTTTCTGGAAGACCCCAAGCAATCCAAACAGACTTTTCTGTGAAAGTTCTCCATCCATTAAAATAATGCATACTCTAAAATTTGGAATCCAGTACTAAAGGCAGTTGTCACCTACTGCTAGCTTGTTTTTGGATGAGCTGTGAATGCAAGATGGTCCTAAACAGTGACATATGAGCTGACACTGATACAAGCAAACATTCCATACATACATAAAACAATATACAAGAAGCAAGCCAAAAATCATTCTTCAAGGCCATGAATTCAGTGAACATGTATACTGTGCATGAAGTACAAAGCTATTAGAAACTCTTCATTAGAAAACTCTCCAACCTCATTAAATCACTATCTGGCACTAAAATGACATAATCTTTAAAGAAAAGAATAGCATTCTTGTTGGCAAACACTCTCATTTCTGAAAGGTGGGAACTGATTGAGAAACTTCAGACACATTTTTCAGATGTTTGGCATATACAAAAACAGAAAAACAAAAAACAACAACAACAACAACAAATCTGTAGCCACTATGTATGCATCAAGATTCATCCTGGATGTTTAATATAACTAGAACTCAGGGCAGAAGAAATGAAATCAAGTAGACCTGCAAAGCGAAGGCAGGCCAAAAGGCAGAGCAAAGCCACTGGTGGTAATTCAAACAGTAAGTTTTAGGAAATAACAGCAAGTTGTTTAAGAAATGCTAAGAACTGGTGATCATGCCAGAATGGTCTGCTGATAAAGGCCATGTCCATATGATACCATATTTACTAATATCTTGTACCATCATGTCAGGCAATACTAACACAAGTTACTAAGTAACTACAGATATTGCTAAAATAAGGAAAGATAGCTAAATGAATGCAACTTGGAGGAAGGAGTCCAGGATGGAAGACAGCACAAAGAAATCAGTCTTGTATGCACATAGCCTGAGTGCTAGCTGCAACTTTTACCTCTCTGTAGAAGTTTATTTTATAAATAACATATCCAATTCTAAAACTGTGGTATAAAACATGGGGCAGGACAGAGGTTAACACTGGCTGTCTACTAAGAAAAATAAAGAAAAAATAAAAGAAAAAAAAAAAAGAAAAAAATGAAGAAATTCTGAATGTATTACTATGGATGATATGAACATAAATACAAACTGAAGAATGCTTAACACAGTCTGTTGTTAAGCTAATATTGCAGCATAATAATTATTGCCATTTATTACTATACCACAAAGATACTTATTGTTTCCTGTGGGAATCAGAGAAAGGAACACTGTCATTCCCAGAATGTTGAAATTTTAGAATGTAGGAGGGAAAACAAAACAAAACAAAACAAAACAAAACAAAAAAAAAAACAACAACAACAAAAAAAAACAAACAAAAAAACTACCCCACTTTTATCTTTCTATATTAGCAACACTCATAAGGGAGAATTACATCATCTGTGACCAAAACTCTTACTGTAATCAATGAATGTTCACATATTCCCTGGCATCTGTGCTGTGCAAGTCTCAAGACACTCCCATTTGTTTAAGATAATATGTGTGAAATTACAGTGAGCAGATAGTCATGCTTAAATTTTCCTTTTTAAGCAAGGTTCATTAAGATCGGGGAGAAGAATGCATAAGTATAAACTTGTGGGTGTTAGACAATAAAAATCATTTGCAGTCTCTCAGAAGCAGCTTGGAAATAACAATTTCTGCAGTACCAATTTATGTCAAATAATCTACCATCCATAAAAGACACAGCACTGAATGCAAACTAATGAGGAATGCTGAATCTGGGGACAATTAAGCCTGTCAACTAAACCTCACACTGCAGACTTGAAAGGTACAATGCTCCCCAAACCAAAGCAAATGCTCTGTGGCCTTTAATGTACTCCCTCCAGATGGATTTGGTCAATTAAGTAGAAGAAATGTTCAAAAGTTTTCACAAATCTGGTTGGTTCCTAGACTGCAGCTTGCCCTGTGAAAGGTTCAAATAGTGACTGCTTGCTACGTGTTCATCAGCTAATGAAGTTCTTTAAAAGAACTCCGAGGCCACTGTAGATAAAACATACTTAAAGCTGTCAGCAATGCCTGAGTCTAAAGAACGGAAATGAAGAAAAAGCCATTTCTGAGTATTTTTGAGAAGCCATGATCCAGGATGATGAAATGCTGACCATTAAAGAACCAAGAAAGGCTCGCAAGCTTTGGTTAAAACTTCATGTGATATCTTGATGAATCTTCTATGGATTTTCGTTAGTATACAATTAACAAACTGTTCTTTTTGAGGAAGCTGTTATTTTCACTAGGTTGCCAGGCTAAGCAGAACACTTACCAGCTCTGTTGTTTTTTTTTGTTTGTTTGTTTGTTTTTGTGACTACTATGTCACAAAATACTACATAGTGACTACTATGTTTTTGACTACTAGAAATGTTTAGGAAATTGGAAACAACAAAGTTTCCACTATGAAGATTGTTTCTGAAGTTGTGTACTTGAGATTTTTGAAAATACTGTCATATGTTAGTTTATAATTGCAGAAGTCTAGAAATGACAACCCAGAGGAAATATCTCAAGCCTAAAGTCTGATTCCTTGTTTTCCCTGACCCTTCACAATGTTTCCCATGGGAACGAATGTGATTCGAGTGTGTGGAGCTAAGAGCAGGGAAAGTATTGATTCTCTCTGGCTTTATCTCTTTACAAAAGATCATTCCTTAAGAAGCATTGTATGAAGGAGCATCAAATCATGCCACGCATTTTCAGAAGAAGCCATGGCACATTTTAAAATGAAATCTATAAAGTGGAAAAACAAAGGCAGTCTAACCTACCTCGAGGCTGTTTCCCTCCCAAAAAATTCTATGAGCACTAAAATGGAAAATTTTTGGAACATTATCATCTGTTCCTTCTTTGTCTTGGCAAGAGTAATAATAAGATGAATAATCAAAGTCTGTCCTTGTCTAAGCCTATGAGTGTCATCGTAGATGGGTACAACTTGAACCTTTCTAACCGTATTAGGCAGAGGAGCAACCTGAGGCAAGCAGATCTGGCTCTCCCAGCATGTGCTGAGGGGAAGTTGCAACACTGAAGAAACCAGTTATAATTGCAGAAAGATATGACCTTTCTGGCATGCTGTTTGGGTAACTGACAATGTTAAGTTTGTTCAAACACATTTTCATTTACAGTGTTTTAACCACTTTGCATAATAAAGGAAAAAAAAAATAAAATTGCCTAGTTTCTGGATTGAACCAAGCCTTCCTTCTCTGAGGCATTCTACGGAATCTAAAAATGTCATTCTCATACACAAGATAATATACAAACTGATTTTTACATAGCCTTTTCATTTCTGGGAGTGTAGAATAGCATTTGAAAGCACTTTGAGAAATGCTGTGTGTAAGGTCTTTGGGTTTGATCTTATCAAAGAACACAAATATTCAGAAATAGGCAAAACCACATCGCTACTGAGTTTTTCAGTTTATTTTTGTACATTACCGTTAGATTTAAATTATCATGTTCTATAATATAGAAGATACAAAACTCAGTGAAAAAAGCATGAAAGGGATTAACTGGCTTGAATCTCGCAGGCTTACATTGTGAAAATTTCTGCCTACTGAGCTCCCAAGCTGAGGAACAGAGTGAGCTGTCTGATGCCCTCAAGCAGGCTTGGCAACAATGGATCCAACATTAGGCTACATAATGTAGATGAGTGGCAGATTCCAAAGCAATGTCTGTGTGCTTGTACTCAAAATAGCATGAAATTACTTCTAAGTATTTCTACCTAATTAAAATTAAATACTTAGAATGCTTAAGTCACTAATATTTGGAGGTCCCTTTAGGAAAGGTATTAGGTGTAGAAAATATGTTATTCTTTATGAGAAAGCTCAAAAAAATATATATATTCTTTCACTGACAGCATTTGCAATTTGTACTTTCCAACTGATCTGATACAAAGCTTGATAGCACTGTATTTAGGTGATCTTTGAAATTTTCTTTCCATCTAAAGAATAGAAACAAAAGGATAAGAATTGATATAGGGAAATATTAATACAAGGAAATAGTAAATCTTCGGGAGGTAATAGTATTGACATTCTCCCAACTCTTCACCTTAATCAACCTGAAATGTTTCTTTGAAGTTAACACTATGCAAGCATCCTTCATGTTAAGGTCTAGTCAAATTTATGGAAGTTGAGCTTTCTTAATTCCACAAGAATAAAGTGCCTTTTCTCAAAATTTTAGATACAGCATTACTGTGCAAGCTAGAAAACTTGTTTTTTATTTAGAACCTTGCTAGCATTATTTATGGCATGAAAAATACCATTTATGGTAAACTAAAAGGTATTAAATAGATTACAAATGTGTTAGTGAAGATGAAACAAAATAACAGAGCTTAGCAAAATGAACATATTCATAATACACATCTTCCACAACAGTTTCCAGAAGGCAGAGAAAATAAATATACTCTAGGGGTCTTACTAAAGACTGATAATAAATAGGTAAATAAAATACGTAAGAATACATTTTCTAGAAGCAATTTCTTCTTGTACTCAGAGGGGGCACTGCATAGTATGATGAAGTGAAGAAAGAGAAATATGACAGCTAGGGAAATAAGCCTCAAGAACATCACATTATTAACATTTATGGCTAGGAAAAACATTTCTAAAAGACAGCTTTACTTAATCAGCTACCAGTGTATCTTTGCTGCACACAACGTTTCCAACAGAATGATGCTTCAGTACAAGTCAGGAAAACATCCTGAGAGTCCTCACAAATAACATTTGCTGACTAGCTCTAATCTTTTTAGTTCCATTCAGAATGAGCTCTCAGAAGCCTTAGGACCAGTGTAAGCACTATTGGGGGTAAAATGGAAAGAGGCAATATGCAAGGGATCTGTTTTAACTGTGTCAAAACTGTTATAGTCTAATCAGGAATATCAGGAATAATTTTATTTTGAGCGCTTCTCTTATTTGCATCTGTCTGATGAAGTGCCCTCTGTTGGTGTTGTTTTAACTCTTCCCCTTTCATACATGCATACATTTACTTTTTACAAAGTATCTGTGACTCTTGTGTAGGGGGTAACCATGCACAGTGATCTTATTAATGTTTAGTTTTATGTTTAATTTTCACTTTCTACTCCTCAAACAACCTCTAACAGCCCTTCATTTTTAACTGACACCTAAGTCAAAGCTAGAATGAGTCTCATTTTGGCCAATTCTAATTGCTATTTTTTAATCCAAATTTCCCATTCATTAGCCGTTTTTAATCCATAGCTATATTTGCAATCTCTAAGTATAAGATCTGAGATAAGACTTAAAATGGAAGAAATTTTTTAAAACACAGTAACAGACTCATTTTATTAATTTAGAAGCAAATATAAACGATTTATTTTATTAAATTCAAAAATGTATTTTCTTTATTTTATGGGAGGTGCCTCTCTTTGCATTAGTGTTTCACCACTCAGTAACAGTATTAGGATACCATTGTGTAGTGCTGAATAACTTCAGAAAAACTGCATAAATATGGTATTTCATAAATGTAACAGAAGTAACAGGAGCTTTTTGAGGACTTCTATTAGGATCAGAATTTAACCCATTATCTTCTTAGATACCATGACAATAAATGTTAATTAATACCGTTGTTTTCACCATCCACTTTTAAATGTATACATACATCCATTTAGGAAAAACAACAACAACAAAAAAATTCATTGTTCTTCATCCAAGATTTCCTGCCTGGCCTTCAAGAAAATTAAAGTAGTTTTTTTTTTTTATGATATGTACAATTGGGTAAAATGCGTGTCATGGCTTTCCAAATGTTTTCATCTGTTACCAATAGAAAGGGTATTTTTATAGTTTTTTCACCTATATATAGGTGACTATACACATATATATATGATAATTTAATGAATAATTGTAATAAATTTAAGAGGAATAAGCTCAACAAAGACAATAAAATAAATTTTGTCAGACACCTGTTATAGATGTCTATAAGGCTACACTATAAAATCAACTGTAGAGGAGATCAGCTTCACTCTAAATAGGTGCTCTGTTGTAGGATTTATAAGTAACAGAGACTAATGAAACACTACACTTTTTCTCCGAAGCAGATGCAAAAGCACCTTATAAAAGATAAAAATATCTTATGATTGGTTGCTCTTTAGATTGCATTTTTTATAATCCTGATTATTTCAATACATATATATTAACCACACTACAGTAGATTGAGTTCAGGTATAATTTTCAAAACCAAAAGAGAACTCATTAGACATTGGAGAAAATGAACTAAAAAGGACATTTTGACAAGAACTTTGGGAGTCATTGACTTTGGGAAAGAATAAAAGAACTTTCTGGGGATATTAACATTGGAATTGACAGCATTGTTCAGCAATATGGAAGTTATTAAGTGATCTTTGAAAGGTTGTGGGGGTTTCTTGTTTGTTTGTTTGTTTTCCACCACTGGAAGATGCATGAAAATCCACAAACTAAGCTTAGCAAAGAGAAAGCATAGAATAAAATGAAATTTGAATGCACAGATATCAAGGAAAGCTGAAAAAAATCAGCAACGATTAGAAAACTGTTACAACTAAATATCAGTGTCACCTTGACTTTCAAAAGAAATGGTATAAACAACTTTGGGGTAGGTGAATATTATTTCCAATATATTTTCTTTATCTCTTTGTGCTTTTAGAACTTCCATAATACTGAATATTTTAGGAAGGGGTAAAATAGAAGTGAAATATAAGAAAAACCAATTCTAGATTTGCTACAGCCTGTTTGTATTCCTATCCCACTGGTTCTTGCTTGCAGTGTTTCAGGAGGTATAACTTTGATGATACAATTGGCTGCATACTCACAAACAAGATATTGAGTTAAACCAAAAAGTTAGCTTTATTGCAAATAATTCAAAGGCAAAATTGGAAAAGTAGAGAGTAGAGCTACAAATATGGATGAAACTACATGAAGAGGACACCTTGAACAATTATTTAACACCATTTCTTCACTATCCTAAACAGCAACAACAGCCTCAGACAATGTGTTTTAACAGGCAGACACAGCCCCCAAGAAATGTCACAAATTTCAAAGGTTAGCCAGAAAGAAGTTAAGATAAAGAGTGAAGCAATTTAATGAACAATAAATTTTAGAGATTATAGCAAACGATTTTCTCTTTGTTCTTCACTTATCAGATGCCAGCTGAGCACCAAGTCAGATTACATACATGCATATAGAATACTAAGATGAGGATTAGAAACTTTCTTCTTCAAATGAAGTGCCTCCTGCAAAAACAGGACAACATGCATCTTATGATATCATATTCAGTAATATCTACGAACTGAGAAAGGACTGCAAAAGCAGTATTTTCTTAATAAATAATTATATTATGAAAACTCCGAACTGTTAGTGAAGAATAACACCTGAAATTCTAAGAGAAGTTTACCTGGACTCTAAGGATCTCAGGATCAAGTCTCAAAATTTTAAACCAAAAAAGATGGAACTTGAAGAACAATAAGTGTTCTGTTTGAACAGATGGTTGGAGAGCTAAGGACAGATCCTCTGATATATATTTAATACTCATGTGTGAAGTAGAACTGCAACAGATAAGATCCCTATGAATATGGTCTGGCTTCACAATACTTACTAGGCACAAGGCAAAGCTGGAGTCTAACTGTTGTTATAAATGAAACCAAGCAAAGAGTTGCCCTAGAAAAGAGTTGAGTAGACGTGCTGGAGAGCAGAATGTATCAAAAGGCAGCCGTGACCTCCCTATTACCTGTCTGCTTTTGAAGTCTGATAGTCTTTTCATGTAATAGGGAAAAAATGTTAGCAAAGTATTATCGATGTCTATATACAATTTTATTTTCTTTCTTGATCTCAATCAGTCACATACACACATAAGAGTATGTAAAAACATATATAGAGTTTGTCTTTCTTTGTTCAACTTTGATTATGACAGTTCTCAGCTGAAATTCTCCATAAGTTTTTTTTCCAGTTAAAGTTTTTTTGTTTGTTTGTTTGCTTGCTTGTTTGTTTTCCATGAGGTATTTCATTTCTACAGTTTGGAAAGTGGCAGAAAATGTTGTCAATTGACATCCACAGAATTTCACAATCCTATATTTTTCATTTTCAAAGTATTATTGTGAAACCAGCTAAAGGACTTTGAAACAGAAACGGTCTTTACAGTTCTTCACTTCTTTTTTTCTACTCATTGGCATTTTCTACTTAGAAATTAAAGTTTAAATTTATTTTCTACTTGAAAATAAAGTTTTCATTAAGAAGAAATAGATTTTTTTTAGCTGACTAGAATCTTTCAGACAGTAATTTTAATGTACACCTTTATTCTAAGAAGTGACTTTCTTAAATAACATCTATTTGCTCTCTGAAAGCATGCTAACAGTCTCATACAACACACTCCATTAGCATGGAAATGGATTTTTTTTGTGTGTGTAATTTACTTTTCTGCCACTATATTACATTATAGTTGCAGTTATCAGAAAGAGACAGGAAAACTCTTGTTGTACTTTAAACTGTGTAAGATTCCAGCTGTTTTTTTGTTGTACTTCTAATGTGTGTTCTGACTAGCAACATGTCTTGTAATAAATATAAGAGTATACATATGTCAACACAAATATATTTCAAATTTTCACATTTTAGAAATATTTTAAGAAATCAAAAGTCAAATAGAACTATTTTGCAAGAAGCATGTGAATATATGAGCATATCTGACAGACCCATTAGCATATACTTAGAAGTTTAACATTAATATTCCAGGAACGATTATGGAAAAAAAAAGAGTAGGTAGGCATCAAAGTATTGTAGTATTTACCTGGAACTATTTATTGCTAGTATAAGAGTCTTTAATATGTATATATCATGGGGCTAAAAGGTAGTAAATATGTAGCTATATAACTGAAGATTTCTTTTTATTCCGTAATATTGCTAAAAACTATATTTAATGTAAATATAAGTTCATATAACCTAATATTCTAACCATATGGTTCTAACCATAGTAAAGAATTACTCTATTTTGGAAAAAAAAGAAAAATGTTTTGAGGAAAATGTACTGAGAAATTGGTCTTTTCTATCACTGATCCTTGCTACTGTAATACAAATCCTGGGACCTAAAGTTGTCTCAGAGGCAGTTTTGGACATCCTAGAGTTTTCAGAATAGTACAGTATGTCAACTCAGTCATTTTTTGTGGCTATTTTTCTGCCACATGTATCAGATTAGCCTTCCTAGGCTTCATGTCAACAAAGGAATTCCTACTCACCAACCTATAACACTCAGGCTAATGCAATCAGCACTGGTGGGAACATATTGAGGACCAGAAGTCATGGAGATAAGCTGGATGTGTTCAGGAAGCCACCCAGATCACAAGTTTGTATGCAGATCATTCACTATACCACTAAACAAAATAAAACATGTTGTTCTATTGCTTCCTTTTCTTCTTTTTTTTTTTTTTTTTTCTTCCTTATTTCTTATCAATAACTTCCACCCCCAAGTCCCAAGTGCAGGTTGAATCAGCTTTTTACATGAATTAGACCAATTGCACTGGGACCTTAACAGAGGAAATGTCTGACCATAACAGGGTTCATGAGCAAGAAGCACCTGGGTGCTCAGCCCTTCCATGATGGCAGCATCTGCTGGCGCTGCAAATTGCAAATGCTCCTTCACTTGGTTCCTGGTCTATATTGCAAGGTGGTGGGGGCTTTCTGCTCCAGGTACAAAATTGTTCCATATTTCTGCATGCTAGCTTTCCTACAGATACCGTTGGCACTGTCCTCACATCATCCAAACTGCCACTCCGTCTCAGTGACTCCCTCTAATTTATTATCACCAACAAATTTGTTTATGTCACGTTCTATCATCACCCTAGTTATCAATGAAAATGTTGAACAGTGTGAGGCCTGGTACTCACTGGTACAATGTTCATTCACAGTTCTCATGTGGCCTGGCACTCATATGTACAATGCTCATCAAGGCCTGGTATTTATGTGTACAATGCTCATTCACATCTATCAGATAGATGTAAAGATATTGGATCCTCTGATCCCTTTTGAGCCCAAGTACAGTCAATTTTCAAGCTACTTAATTGTCTATTCTTCCAGTTCAGTACATTATTTCAGCCTAGCTATTCCAGTTCAGTATTCATCCCATCCTTATATATCCTTATATTGTTTTCTTAGATTTGGGCATCTAAATGCCACATTAAGTATGTAAGCATTATCTTAGATTTCACTTCCTGAGTCAATTTGCTCTTTATGTGTTTCAAATTCCTATGTCACTTCTTTCTGACTCATAGACGTCTTTGATGTTTAAATTTCTAAAGAAAAATCATCCCTATTCCAAGAGATTACCCTCACTGATGAACTATGTGTATAAACAGTTCAATGCTTTAACCTGCCTTGTACTGAGGGGGGCATACATATCACACTGTATGCAGCAATTATGATAAATAATATCTTTTCTGAATTTTTCCATTAGCTAGGACATGAATTAGATACATTAGGTCACATAGATTAAAGTTTATGAGGTACAGCTACTATCTGCAGATGTGTGAAATAAATAAATATCTAAAAAAGAAGGGATTTCCAAATACCTGGTCTAAATGTAGAAAAACATTCCAGTGTTGGGGTTTCTCGCAGTAAAGAAGGCTTCAAGAACTTCTCCACTCTTCACCTTTAAAGAGAACAAGCTACATAATGTCTGCTGAGAGCTTTGCATTGGATTTAATAAAAGTAGAGTCAGGCTCTGTTGAAATGTTCAGCAGCTGGCAGGAAAAAATGTTCCAGAATTGTCTGCCTTTGTTGACATTCTTGATATTTCTATTTCTGATACATATAAAGTTGCTGTGTATACATCATGTTCATGCCACAAGCACTCTTAGGAGATGGAGCCAGAAGCACTCTCTCAAGCTTCATATGCCAAGATGAGAAAAATCAACTCAATTCCCAACACCTTGTAAAGCTGCCAAGGTCAGGAAAACCTCAAGTTATATGCTGCTTTTAGTGACAGTTGCATACATTAAAGATGTTTGTTACGGAAATACATGTTTTTCATTTTCTGTTCATGGGGAACAAGTTGTTGATATAAACAGAAAATGAAAAAAAAAAAAAAAAGTTAGGTTAGCCTTCCTAAAGATCAATGTGTTTCTTTTCTCTTTGTGTACCTTTAAAATTTAATTACCTTTGAACTTGTTGAGCTTGTTCGCTTTCAATCATATGGAAACTAATAAGAGACAGAGGAAAAAGTAACTTTTTTTATTTTTATTTATTTATTTATTCCCTCTAACCAGTGCAGAGTTCTGTAAAAGCCATGGCACTCACCTTTTCAGGTCAATTCTCTATGCAGCTTCAGACTCCTGAGATCAGACAGTTCAGTGTAGTGTATTTTGAGATAGAATAAATACTAGTTTCAGTGAAGCATTCCCTTTAGCAATTTCAGAGGTTGGGAACTGTGTTACAAAGGAGAAAGTGAGATTTCTGGTAGTTCCTCTAACACAAACATGGAGCAGGAACATTATCAGAGGTGAAGTCAGAACTGGGGATTTGAGTGGGATGGAGACATCTTTATCAAACAGGTCTGAAAAGACTGAGAATATCTCAAAGCTCTGTCTTGTCCATATTTCCTCTCCTCCCAGCTCTAAGATGGCCACCTCTTCCACGGTGTCCCTACCACAGTCAATACAGCTTGGAAAACCTCAGTGGCTTGGGTTCAGCTTTTCATATGTGCTGTTGTTTCTCACCACATAACCCATTGGGAGCACCAGCTACTTGTCTGCAGAGATACCTACAGATACCACACCAGCACAGCCCCAGAGCAGACACATACTTGTGCCCACACCTAGGAGCGGAAGCTCTACCAGAGCTCTGGGAAGAGCCCTGCCTTGTTCATCCCTTGTTTCTGGAGGTCAGATATTGGAGTGAAGCGCAACTGAAAGAGAAATTAAAAACCCTTGAATCTACTTAGCCTTTTGGCATACTCTTCGCACCATGTGACACAGTCCCAAATATGGAGCTTTACAGACTATTTATAAAAGGGCTGCAAGCAGCCCCATAAAGTTGAAGTATTATGCAACCCAGCCAAAAGACACTTGAATATAACCTTACAGACTAACAAGACACTTGAATATAACCTTACAGACTAACACTACCATAGGCAGTCTATAGTGATTTTTTAAATCACTTTAATCAAGACCTTATTTATTCAGTGCAGTCTACTGGAGTAGTCTGCAAAGTCCAGTGTGGTTTCAAAGGCTTTTTTCGCAATGCACTCCATTGACTGTAAGTCTTGTGCTACTCCTGACAAAGGAAAATGGCCTCACTTGGCAGTTCAGACCAGGTCTGGTTTTGTGTTTACATCACTGTCTTGCCCACGGACTGAGCAGCCAGGCAGTGTCAATCTGCCAGTTTCAAGCTGCCTTCTGGCAATGGTGGAAAGAGTGTACAGAAAGCACTGGAAGAAGATTCCAGCCTGGAAGTCAGTGACCTTAGCAGTGTTGTAGTAGTGACAGTCAGAGAGGGTGAGAGGGAGGCTAACACTTTTGAAGTGCTACTGTAGAAAGGTATGTAGTGAAAAGAGAAAAACTAACTTGTAATATAAGGGCTTCACAAGTAGATGAAAACAGTATCAGCAAAAAGAGCATATTCATTTGTGAAAGGCTTGAGGGCCAGATCTCTCACTTCTTTAAATCAGGATGTCTACACAAATTTCAATGGAACTACACTGATTTACCCCTGTTGGATATCTAGTTATTTCTACAGTAGAAGAAAGGCTTAATAAATATTATGGACTGTATTTTCACCCTGTATAAATTGTTGCTGTTCCCTTGGTATCAGTGGAGCTATGCTGAATTGCATCAGATGAAGGTCAGATTCAGCTATACCAAAGAGCATTCACTGAGTGCTTAGTGAGCTGTTGTTCAGTTTCCCTATATAGGCACTCTCACTGGGCAAAGATCTGAACTCACTGTGTGACAAGGGATGAAGGTAGTCTGCTAAAGGTATTTTAGTATTTTTATGGAACTTTGGTGCCGAATAGATATCATTTATTTATGCAAGTGTAGGCCTGTTCTATACAGAACAGTCTGATGACTGAAAAAGATATTACTTCTATTTAGCTCATTGTGTCTGACATAGAATTATAAGGAAAAGAAGGAGGAGGAGGAGAAGGAGAAAGAAGAGAAGTAGGAGAAGAATGCTAACAGCCAGTTCATCAAAGAAAAATTTGTTTATAGCTGTCAAAGTTTAAAAGCCACATCAGCTACTCAGTTTGAAAAAGCAGCAAAAGGCTATTTGCAGATGTGCTTGGGCGCAAATGTTCATCCCTTGTGACCTTATGTGATCCTCAGATGTACTGACAAAACCACATTTCTCTGTCTCACTTCACAGATATATTGGAAGGAGTTAGGATCATTTCTGTAAACTTATGAAAACTCTGTGTTCTATTTTGAGATATTAGTTGAAGAAGTCACTGATATATTGATTCCTGATGTTGCCAGTGTGAGCAAGATAGGACTTTTAATCCATCTGCTGAATGTTACCATGCCAAAGATTAAGCAGCTTTTATGCCTCCCCCCAAATAAATAAGTAAATAAAATAGGAGAAAAAAAAAAAAAGGATAAAAAAAAAAAATAAATTAAAAAAAAAAAGAAGAAAAGTAAAGAAAAATAGTGTGTTGATGGATTAAGGAAGGTCCGTTTTTGAAAATAAAGCAAAAAGCAACAAGACATGCTGTTTTGTGTGTGTGTGTGTGTGTATGTGTTAGTGCCAGCTTCTGAAGCTTTAAAGACCACTTATCTCACAAAGAACAGAATGGAAAAAGACAAATGTGGGGCATCACTACCTATACAACTAGCATAGCTTCACTTAAACCAAAAAAGGGCTTTATTCATTCTACCCAGAGGAGCAAGCTGTTAGCTTGCATCCTCTGTTCTGAAAAGAAGAATATTGTCATGCATTTGAGAGTCCAGTTTGCTCTAACTAATACCTAAGAAAATCCAATACACTGTTGGATATCAATGAGGTCAGGTCAGACTGAAACTAGTATAAGTCAGCATAGATTTGCTTGTTGTTTCAAAAGGCACTGAAGAAACAAATGTATTTTACAAAGGAAAGTGGAATCTCGGGAAACAGAAAGAAAAGAGAAATGTGCTAGTGAGAAGGGTAAGAAAACATCCTCAGCAAGGAAAGAAAGGAAGTATCCAAGGTAGGGAACAATGATAAGAAGGAATCAGGAAAAAATAAATGTCAGTGGCCAAAAATGAGAGCTCAGAGATTTTGTCATACCTGTTAGTTTCCCTATTGATTATGGACTGGAAAGTAACATAATCAGATTATTCTAATGTAGTAAGCAACTGAAATGACCATGTAAGATGAATTTGCTCTACCTGATATTAATATAATACATATATAATACAGTAATCTACCTGATATTTATATAGTACATATATAATACAGTAATGTGTTTTATGCATACATATTTCTGCTTTGCTGACAGTACATATATAATACAGTAATGTGTTTTATGCATACATATTTCTGCTTTGCTGACACTACTTTGATTGAAGTGAAATAAAAACATTGCATGATTGGTAAAATGAGAATTATACATAATAAAACAAAAATAAACAAAATAAACAAAACAAAAATAAAGCATTGCAATATATCTGGAGTTTCAAATCTGTTCTGTAAACATTAAATACCTCTGTCCCCCATTGTCACAAATACTTGTGACTATTGATATTTAGAGATATAAACTCTGCTATCTAGACACATATAATTGGTATCATTTGTAGTACAAATGTACATGCACACATACTCATGCATACATACATTCAATAAGCACACTCACAAATGATGGCACTAAAATAAAAATAAAACAAAACAAAACCAAAAACACCCACCCCGCCCAAAAAAAAAAAAAATCTCACTCCTGAAAATATTGCCTATGGGCAAATGGCCAAATGGAAATAGGTGAATGCCAAACAAGCTGATGAGGCAAATGTACATATTCAATCTGTAGAATACTTCCCATTGACTCTAGTGACATCAAAGGTGTGGGATGGATGCATAGGGTATGTGAATGAGAAACCTAGCAAAGTCTTACAAAATTTAAAATTCTATGTTACTGCAGCCTTTTCCTGGTTTTGATTTTGACTTGTTAGGGATTTCTTTTTAATTGTATTCATGTGAAGACACAGTATTTTTGAAAGAAATTGATCTTTTCTTGTTATCAAAATCTGAACTAATGCAGAAATACTGATTTCAACAGAGGTGCTACTGTGGATCCTGACAAAGGACCAGCATTTCTCTCTGTTATTTTTGAGGACCTCTCAGCTACTAATGAGTTTTGCCCCTTATATTTCACCCTGGAGCAGTGATAAAATATTTCACAGTGATACTGAAGCAGCAAACCAAGCAGATTTTTCATAAAAAGTCTGTCTGGATGAAGAAAATGCAAGTGTACCGATCCTCATTCACGTGTCTAGTGCATTAACTGCGTGTTACATCCTAGATTTTAGAACTACATTTGGCATCTGAATACTCACCAAAACTTAAAGTTCAGAGTGAGATGCAGCTTTGATTGATTTTTAAAACTGCAGTCCAAGATATAGCACCTTTAACTTCCAGAATCAGTCACTGAAAAATAGAAAAGAAATACATTTATTACATGTATGCTCCTTTTTCTACAAATTATTCTGGGTTTAAGAGAACTAGCAGTTGATAGGATATATAGCTTTGGGATAACTATGATAATGCATTAGAAATATCATATGCAAAGTCATTGCATTAATAGTATCACTTTACCCAAACATGTTTCATATTTTGATTTAATGTAGATTTAACATATCCAGCTTTTTCAACTACCTCTGAGGTTCGAGAGAAGATTTCTTATGGTTTCTCCAATCTTCTGTAGATTGGAGAAACTCCTGTGACCTCTTTAAGTCATAAGATAAATTTTGTCATATGATTATGCTTTAATAATATTATCTGTTTTAACATGAGTAGGTTTAATAATTTCATTGATAGGGCACTGAAACCAGAGTGTAGCTTTTGTAATTTAAACTACAATTATAATTTCTTTAATATAAAGTGAGATAGAAATCCAAGGAAAGGTGAAATCTTAAATCCTTTTGATTTTTTTTTTTTTTTTCCTGTTGGTTTAAGCCTAGGGGAACACTTCAGAATGTAATTATTTTGTAGGGTACTTGAACATTTCTATTGCTTGAAAAGACAGCAACTTATCTTTCCTAACTCTATAAAGTGATGCTGCAGTTTGCATTAATTGAAGTCTTCAGTAGTTACGCTTTTTATAATTAGTCCTATTATGGTTCATAGAGTTTAAATTTCCAGCTTTTGTTCTGCATCCAAACACAAAGAGCTCCCAAATAACACAATGCTGCAGTAAAATCCATTTGGATAGTAGCACCCACTTGCTAAAGTTCACTAATATGAATTCTACTTCAGGACTAAGTATGGCCTTTCCAACATTCATATTCAAAGGGAGAAGACAATAAAAAGTCAACAGACCATGAACCCTTTGGAGCAGTCAAGAGTGATCCAAGAAAGACTAGTGTGCAACATACTATTTCATACTATTACAGGGGAAAAAAACTTTCCCTAGTGATAAATATATGAAAATCCACACCAGATCGTTCCAAAGTTCAAACAAAAACTCTAGGATAAGAGCAAGTCGTTGGAAGACACATTACCCTGTGGACATGTCACACACAAAACGTGGGACATCCTGAAGTCATTTCTTAATTTTGTGCTTTCTGATTTTTCTTTTATCATGTCCTCGTTTTATTTTCTGGCTCCACAGTAAAGATTTTTTCAGCTCAGTGTATGAACAGCAGTATGTATGTCCCTTTATGTCATTAGAATTACAAAGTTGTTTCCATTGATGTTTGTCTTAAGATGTTTATTTTGCATGCTTTAAGATTAGCCTCGCGATCATCTTCCTAACATTTCAACCACCCAGCTCTGCACTTTCATTTTTCTATATAAAAAAAAAAATAATAATAATAATAATAAAATGAAGTGTTTATATAGCAATCTGTCCAAATCTTGCAGCCATAAAACTATGACAACAGCAGCATAATATTCCCATTCAAAAACTAACTTTGAGGTCAGTCAGTGGCTGACACCATAATTTACCAAAGAATTGTTAGCCGTGCTGATATACTTTGTGATATCATCAGCAACCACTGCATTTCATTATTAAGATAACAAAACTTGTTGACAGCCTTAGTCGCATGTTATCACTGGACAGTAAAAGGATCATTACAAAGACATGCTGTCTTAATAGAAGCAAAATTTCTGGGCTTCAGGGTTTTCTGATGGATTATGAGATCACTAATTTTGTAGCAAAGTAATCAGTGGTCAATGGAATATCTGTAGAATATGAGCTTTTCTTAAATTTATTTTGTATTTGAATTTGAATTTGCAGTTTTCAAGATCATGCAGTAACATATGCCGATAGCTGTCCTTAAATTTGTCTGTTAACACTACACCAAACACACTGCTGGGACCAATACGAAGAGTATTTAACTTATTTGAAAAAGAAAACAAACTATTTCATAAAATGTCTTTGCTTAATAAGATGAAACCTTCTTTTTCATCTGAAGGAACTAGATACTGCTGATCTACAAATTAGGATAGCCAAATGGACTGTTCATAAATTAGAATAATTAATTGTGTCAACATTTTAGGAGGATTGTGAAAGAACATTTAAAAGCTTTGCTTTTCCTAAAGATGCTTCATTTGAAAAAGCCATGTAGCATAAAAATAAATAAATAAATAAAAATAAAATACAAAAAATCTGTCATAGCAAAGTTAGAATAGAATGTTGCTGGATTCCATAGGTCTTTGGACTTCTCTTCAAACTCGCTAGGTAAACAATTTAACAGAATTGGCAGGCATCATACCAGGATCTGCTGAATTCTACCACTCATTTGAGACTGATACTCTCTCTTTCATAAGCCAACTAGTTGGATAGGTGCTATTTAGGAAAAGGTTAAAGAAGGGACAGAGTGGACATCTGATTATTCATTCTAAACTAGTACAGTTTAATGTCTGTCAAAACCTTGACTTTATTTTGTTACCAGTGTTCCAAAACTTGTCACAAGATGGTGTGTATACAGTGCCTTAAACCTTGTAGTGCTTACTCAACCTGTAGTGTGAGTTGCCATTAGTCTATCATGGTTCCACATGGCATAAAACATAAATACAGATATAGATGACAGCTCAGTACAGAAAGAAGTCAGGTCACCCATTGCTATTGCCACCTACCAGCTTTCTGAGCTAGGAGTTGTACTGTTGAAATATTAAGCAGTGAGGGTGTCTCAAACACCTATACAATTTATGCATGATGGTTTTGTGTTTGTTAGTTTTGTTATGTTGTTGTTTGTTAGTTTTGTTATGTTGTTGTTGCTGTTGTTTTGTTTCTTCTGGTTTTGATTTTATTTGATTTTTTTGTGTGTGTGGGGGGGGAATTTCCCCTTGAACTTAGTTTCCTAAGTTACATCTAAATGTTATCTCCAAGATCTCTGATATTTTCTTGAATAAGTCTCCTGATCTCCATGTTTATATAAATACCACCAAGCATCTTGAACAAATTAAGATAGTCAAGCTTATGGTGACAGTATTTGTTTAGAAATGGTATGGGTACCTTAAAATTAAAGGTTGAATGATCTACTCATTGGAAGATCAAGGCTTACCTAACAAGTCTTCGCAGCCTTATTTGAAAATTGTAAATTCAATGATATTCACTTCTTAAGCTCAGTATGAAAAATAAACCTGACACTTCAGCTTTATCCTCTAGTATTCAAGCACTAGAACTAATGGAGTGATTTCCTATTCTGCTGAAATAGGATAAGCTAATGTTCAGAGAGAGATCACTGTGCCTTTATCAGTTTCTGAATATGTTTTTTATCCATGTGGATGAATGGTGGTGCAGGCTTACATTTTCTTGTGTTTCAAGTGTAATTCTGTTACATAATTATGTAACATCCAATATACAATAAAGTATGGAGATGGTTTTACAAAGAGTTACTTCATTAAATATATATATTTCACTTTAAAATAAATATGTCACTAATAACCTTTTTTGCCTTCTTATCTCATAGGCAAAAAAACGTTATTGCAGTTAGTATAAAAATATTGGAAGTTACAGGATCACGGTTCTATTTCTAAAAGCAAGACCAAAGGCAGTGACATTTCAGTTTAAGGAGACAGTTATAGTGACATACCATACGATGAAACAAAACCTCAAGCACATTTATTTGATAGGCCACATTTATTTGTATTTATCATTTAATTTTTATCTGACTGATGATAAGCAAAGTACTATAGGGAAAGAAAGGGTTAGTAGACTAAAACAATAATAGGAAAATTCTTTACATATTTTTCTTATAAACCCTACATTTTATTTTCAATTGTATCTGTCTATTCTTATATGAACTCACCATCCAACTCTGTAAATCCCAGATAAACGGTAGTAGCAGATGTTCAACATCTTGCAGGTCACATTCCCTACAGAGGAAGAAATATTGACAGCGTTTCAGTATTTTTCATGTGTAACCCCCTTATACAAGCCCTAGAAAAAACCATCGCTCATGTAATCCTCTTTCACAAATGAAAACAAAACACTTATAGCTAACTTGGCCTCTGTGGATAAATTATGACTTTGGAACAGAATCATAACTAGTAATCAAAGCACAGTGGAAACTCTTATACTGATCCTGATTTCTTATTAATCAGGAATTTGTATAATGCTAACAATAAAACTGCTTGTCTATAAAGAGTGAACAATGCTTAAACACCTACCACTACCAACTTGGACACCATCTTATAATATCTAACAAAACACATATATTAATACTAGTTCCTAAGTATGAATAGGGTAAAGTGAAATTTCTTGAAAAATTAAATATGCATACACATTCTGAATATATCGGTTACTTGCTTTTGAGTTGTAATACAAGTTTCCTGACAAAATTTGAATACGGACATTTAGTTGGTAATAGCAAAATCAGCTCTGGAATAAAAGAATTCACAGATGTTTACAAATAGTTTGGTTATTTTGCCTAATTGGTCTTTTTCTAAGCTATTAGACTTTGTATGGTCTAAATGAAATATATGTATGTATCCTAAAGCATTGAAAAAAAAGAAAGAGAGAAAGAGAGAAAGAGAGAAAGAGAGAAAGAGAGAAAGAAAGAAAGAGAGAAAGAAAGAAAGGAAGGAAGGAAGGAAGGAAGGAAGGAAGGAAGGAAGGAAGGAAGGAAGGAAGGAAGGAAGGAAGGAAGGACGGACAAAAACAAGCACAATATATATACCAGATAAAATTACGTATGAGAAGTTCCTTTACTAATTACTAATAAAATAATAATTTATGCATATACTGTTTAATAGGGACTGACAATGAGAAAATATATATTGTTAAAATTTTATTTCCACATGATGATAATCAAGAGGTACATCCAGTTGTTTGTACAGATATGTTGCCTTATCATTAACCTCCAACTTCACTTCCTTGAACTTTAGCTTGCAAAGTCTCCAAGTCTATATACAGAAATCATTCTTGACGTTGCATTTCTGAGAAGTTCACATATAGAGTGGCCTCTTGGGCATAGCTCTGCTTATGTGCTGTTTGCCTGTGAACACTTGTACATCCCTAAATTATCTAGGCCTTTTTTTTTTCCCCCTATGGATACTTACTTCATGGACAAAATTGTGAGTAATAAAAAAGTGCTGGTTTTTTTTTTTTTTTTTTTGGGGGGGGGGGTTGTTTCTTTTTTTTTTTTTTTTTAATTTCAGTAATTATTTTCCAATAGAATTCTTAACCCATAAAATAGCTACTTCACATATGAAATGTGCCTGTATTATTGCTTTCTTTAAATGCACTAATACATACAGGAATGTTATTGTTTTACCTACAAGATATAGTTTCTCCATACAGAGATTTCTAAATGAAATACATAGTTTTACAGTCATTCTTTATGACAATCCAGTGACATTTCCGTGGCAGGAAAGTTAACTTCATGAATATTTTTGTATGCCTGGCAATATTGTCCACTATTTGTAATAGAGCACTAAAACATTGATCTTGAGCACTTGTAGCCCAGGGATACATATTTTTCAAAGAAACTCTTCGGTCATGTTGAATAATTTCCATTCCACCTACAGTATCTGATTTACTTTAGAGACACTTATAGCTGTGTCAGTAAAACTGAGATTGATTAGGAACACAGCATACATAAGGCATGAAACCATGTAGTACACTGTCTTAACCCTTTTATCCTTTAGATTGTTTTCTTTCACTTAATTTGTTTTCATCTAGTTAAAAGTCAAACCAATCCATACAAGACTTCTTAACCCTAGTCTCAATCTGCCCTCCAATTAATTCCTTCTTCAACAATTTATCCATCTCCCTCTTCAGTTAATTTAAACTTCTTCTTAGAGAGAGTTCAGACATATTCCATATTGTGGAATGTGGTTATAGACTTCCCTACAGGTCAATGGCTTATTTAACTACATCCTATGACCTTTTGGTTCTGGCCTAGTCACTGATTCAAACTCTGTTTTTCTGATCAGTCTGTTCTCCTACTCTCAGAATTTGAAACACTTCCAATTAGTCACTGTTTAATTGCTACCAGTAAAGGCAAAATTTGTCAAATGAGAGAATGTGACTTCAAACAAAGAAACAAAAAAGTAACATTTTTGAAAAGGAAACTTTCTGCTTTCTTAAGCAGAAAAATACACTTAAAGACAGTTTACTTTGTCTATTAAGGTATTCATCAATAGACTTTTTCCCCCACTGTGTTCCAGCTGTGCTTTAAATCTCAATTATGTTTTCTTAGTCATAAGAATTAAATTTATAACTAGTAAATTCCAAAGGTAACAACATTATAATAGAAAAAAAAAAAAAAGTTGGTTGGTTGGTTGGTTTTGTAATGCCTTATTATTCGTTATTTCCAAAAAGTTGATTTGCATGATAGCATGATAACATTCTTGGAAATTCCAAACAATATAACAATATTTTGGAGATCATGAAACAAAACAACACCCATGGAAAAGAAAATAACTGGGTGAGTAAAAAAACAACAGAGGGTAAACTAGGAATGAAAAGCAGGAATAGGGAGAATAAAATTAGAAAAAAAAAAATTTTTTTTTTTTTAAAAAGGACCATAACTAATGAACAAACTAGCAGAAAGACTGTCTGAGACACAGAAGTTTAAAATAAGATAAAATAAGCTAAATAGAAGCTAAACATGTATATAAGGAGCTCAAAAGCTTTAAACTGCTGAAAGGCTGAATGAATTGCCATATTGTTTTGTTAAAAGGTGGTTAGATTCTTTAAATTATGCATTCCAAATAATCTTAGATGAACTAGCCATAACAAAAGTCACTCTCACAACACTCCTATTTCTTGGTACAATCCCACAAACTCCTTTGTTACCAGTTTTCACAATATGAACATCGTCCATCTGAATAAAAAGAATTGAGAATCACTTTCAACCCTAACTGCTGCCTCAGCCTTATTTCCCTTAGCTTAGTGAAGGTGCCAGGTACTATTACCAGTTTAAATTTCTTTTGTGCAGTGTCAGCCTTGTTTGTTTGCATGTGGGGTTTCCATTCTACAGGGAGCCACAGCTCTGTAATAATCTCTTCTTAGTCAAGCGTGCTGCCAGTTGAGCAAGCGTAGCTGAAGTCCAGCATGGTTGAAGAGTAACCTTTTGACTGAGCCTAATGGCAAAAAAAAAGAACTATACTCAATATAGAAGTAGGATTTGGCTATCCAGAAAAATATAAATGCTTCTCCTTCTTCTTTTATGACTTCAGGCTTTTTGATTCTCATACTTATTTCATCTATCAGTATTTATTAACTCTGTTCTTCAGAGATTTCCCCATTCCTTAATATGGCGTTGGCATGGTGCTCATGAAAGTGCCCTTTTCCTTTGGCTGGATAATCTCACATACAAGTATTCAACTATGGTCTTCTAGTCTTTAAAAAAACAATTTACAGACCTGCCTTGTAGTCCAGATCTGACTGCTTCTGTCCATATTCAATTTATGTCCTCTTCCTTCAGTTTTCTTTAATGGCAGGTTTTTTAAAACATGGCATGGTTAAAATACAAAGTTTAGCTGTTTTCCCTCAAATATAATCCTTTGATCTACCTGCAGTATGGAAGGTAGCAGCAGCATCCTTTTTCTATATCACCAAGTTGAGGCTATAAAAGTCTTAGGGAGTTTTGTTTTGTTTCGTTTTGTTTTAATGTCAAACCCTCTCTACTGGGCCCTAAACTAGTCCTATGCTCTTTACCAGTCTCTTTTAAATTAAATTTTGTTAAATGCAGATGGGACATATACCCATTTATACAGTACATAGATAAATGTATAAGACCATAAGTTAGCAAAAAGTATTTTCTTGTTAATTATCGCAGAATCACAGAATCACAGAATTTCTAGGTTGGAAGAGACCTCAAGATCATCAAGTCCAACCTCTGACCTAACACTAACAGTCCCTACGAAACCATATCCCTAAGCTCTACATCTAAATGTCTTTTAAAGACTTCCAGGGATGGTGACTCCACCACTTCCCTAGGCAGCCTGTTCCAATGTCTAACAACCCTTTCGGTAAAGAAGTTCTTCCTAACATCCAATCTAAAACTCCCCTGGCGCAACTTAAGCCCATTCCCCCTCGTCCTGTCACCAGGCACATGGGAGAACAGACCAACCCCCACCTCGCTACAGCCTCCTTTAAGGTATCTGTAGAGAGCAATAAGGTCGCCCCTGAGCCTCCTCTTCTCCAGGCTGAACAAGCCCAGCTCCCTCAGCCACTCCTTGTAGGACTTGTTCTCCAGGCCCCTCACCAGCTTCATCGCCCTTCTCTGGACTCGCTCAAGCACCTCCATGATAATCTCTGGAAAACCAGGAAGACACTAAAAATCTTCCATCAAAACTAATACACTTACCTAATTAAAAAAAATTATTATCCATTTATGCAGTTTTCTTTTCCAAATATCAGTACTTTAAAATCTCTGTTTCCTCTCCCTTAAAAATTTTGTGTCTGAAGTCTTTGATGAAAAAGTAAAATGAGAATGATTTTTCTATCAACTTTTCTTGTAGTATGTGGGTTTGTTTTACTTGAGCTGTACTCTGCTCTGAAAGCTTGGGCATTATCTTGTTCTTACTAATTTCATTCTCAAGAAAATCTATATCAGAGTGAAAGCTGAATCCAATATTTTATTAATTTAATATTAATTAAATTTTAAATTTATTTAAATATTTTTAAATTAAATTAATTAAATTTGCTCTGTACTGTGAAGTGCTCTAGTATTACAAAAATTCATGCTAGTGATAAAGCTTGTTCATGATGTTTATGTAAATACATTTCTCTCAGATTCTATTTGTCTCCAGAATTTGTTTTTCCTTTACAAGAGAATCCTCTTGAGATGTCACATACCATAAAGTAAAACACAGCTTAAAACTAATCAAGATAAAATGAATATAAAGAAAATAATCTTAAAAAGAGCATCACATGGTCCAAAATCCTCAGTAAAGATCAATACTGCAATACTGTGCCTGCTAGTAGCAGGCAGGCAATAATTAAAATACTTCAGCTTTATGTAATTCACTCACTGTTCTGCCTTTTTTTTTTTTCTTTCTTTCTTTCTTTTTTTTTTTTTTTTTTTTTTTTTTTCTTTTTTAAAGCTATTAGCATGGCAAAATTCCAGAAAGTCCATTTCTTGTTCCAGATGCTTCATGTCACTATCTGTTCATACTTGATTTACATTTACAGTCCCTTCATCTGCTGTACAGGTTTCTCTGTGTCTATCGTAAGTTACTGCACTTACTTCTACTCTTCTACTTCTTTCTCTTGCAACAGAGTTACCAAGACAGGCTTTTATGTGAAATAAAGTTTCCTCTACAGCATTCCTTGGCAATTTTCTTCCATCTCATCCACTTCCTAAAACTGTAAGTGTACACATAATATTTTTTCTCCTTCAAGTTAATCTGTCCAACTTAATCTGACATTTACCTTTGTCAAAACAACATAGTTTTCTCAAATCTATTGAAACATTCAATCCTGAACAGTTACACAATAAGTTGAAACATAAAGGAGATAAGAAATCTGGATATATCTCCAGTCCTTTTTTTTTTTTTTTCCCTGCTGATTTCTTACTTACCTCTGTTTCACAGTGGTGGGTTTTAAAATTGCTTTTCTTTCTATACATGAGACATGCTTCTGTCTTGAAGAGTGATGGCCACAGTAGGAATATGAAAAACATGACAAATGAAGTTTAGGACAAGGAACCTAACATCAAACAACATATTTGATTTGTATCTACAACGGTCCATTACATAGTAAAGACAGAGACAGTATACTAGAAAGTTAATGAGCTAACAAGTACGTCTTGTATTGACATTTCAAACAAAAGCATTAGTCTGAATCATTTTTTTTTTTCCTTCTAAGGTTTTAAGCAAATACATTTTAAATGCAGTTTTCAGTAAAAACATTAATTCTTCTCAAGAGCTATCCCCCCATTCCTCCCTACCCACCTCCACGGTGAAGTAAAAGCTGTGCTAGAGCCACTGAAATGTTAAGATAATTTATGAAAAGAGAGTTTTACGAGTAATTAAAACCAATACTTACATCTTATTTCTCAAGTGTATGTCAATGGGATATCATTAGATATAATACATGGAACAGGATAGAAGAAAATAATGTATATGAGGATACATTCATTAGCCAGAGACTTAACTGAATGTGAAAACCTGCTGACTTCAATGCCTGCAAGTGGTGAAAACTGAGAGCACACACCCAGTCTAAAAATGCAAGAAATAGCTCAATTGAAAAATATGTTATGAAAAAAAAAAAAAAACAGAAACAACAGCCATCAAATGTTGATTGAATGCTACAGACTCGGACATTAGTGTATTGTAGGTTTCTGAGCTACTCTTTTGAACTAGGCATCCTTCAGATCTGATTAAAGATAATCTCTATATTTCTGTTTTGTAAACTTTTGTCTTCATTTTTTTTAATTGGCATAAAACACGACAGCCTTTTGCCAAAGAGTAAATTTCAAGTATTTATATTATTGTCTTTATAAATATGCAGTTCTATACACCTCAGCACAAATTGCTTGGGAAAATTTAATTGCATTTAGAATGTGAAAATCTGAATCAATTTAGTAATAAATTAGAATAAACTAAATAGATAAACTTTTTATAAGAAATTCATGCCTATAGTTTTCAGAAAATTTGTATTTAAGATGTTCTGTACCTAGTAATATCCCATTGCCATCCTGAGCAAGGGAACTTTATATATATAAACCTTGTTATGTTACACTAGTGAACTATGTGACTGTCAGCATGTTTACATAATTGATCATGCAAGCTGCACTTCAGTTCACAGTGACTGCCTGTTATGTCAGTTCCTTCAACACTATGATGTGAAGAGAGTTAAAAATGACAGCAGACAACACAGTTGCTTTAGGGTGAAAGATTTGAAAAGGATCAGAATAAATGTTTCTTGAAGCTAGGGTGAGTGTACAGAAGGCTATATTTCCTTACATTAAAATTGTACTACATAGTTTTCATATCACTGATGACTTATATAGAAACAATAATAGTATGCCAATAGAATTTAAATGCTTAGATTTGAGTTTGGAAAATGGCTTATATATATATTATATATATATATTTAAAGACTCCATTATAATGGTAAAGCTACAATTCAAGGTGTTTATCAGAATCATTTCAAATCATCAGACTGGGTTAACATTATTTGCTTAACCCTTGATGTTTCTTCATCTGGAATGATGAGAGCAGAACAGTGGGAAATATGTCCAGCCAATCTCACAACTCATTCCGTTTTTCTTGTATTGGGACATCTGGGACTCTGGCCACCAATACTGACTGCAATATCCCAATTGAAAATTATACCTAATGCACATTGTTAGGTTGTATTTGCAAATGTGAAAGTGTATTCAACCAGCGTGGGACTAGAATAGCAATGCAAATTGCCCTCTCAGCCACACAGTGACATGACAAGGTTTAAATGGAGGTTCAGCATGGACTTTAGGCTTTCTGTGGTCATTGTATCTCTGTAAAAACACAGGTTTGTCAGAGAAGACAGTGGCAAACACATATTTTCTAAAATAACTGTTTACCATGAAAAATGGATAGCTGGAGAGAGCACATGCAGAAACCATAAAATATTAACACTTCGTGACTACTTTGGATGTAAGGTATAGCTAATTATTGCTGTTGCTAAATATTACACACTGGTAAGATTACAGAACACATACAGTACACAGAAGAGGTAAATAAGAAGTTGTACATGGATAATGACAAGCCTGTGGTAAGCCAAAGCAAGATGAAGCAGCGAAACAGCACTCCTTCTACACACAGCTTTCAACTACAATAGGAGACAAACCATTCTGCTTCCTTCCTGTTATTACTTTTGCCAACAAATAAAATGAACTTTCTGTGATGTAAGCCCTCCCAGGTGCCCTATATTGCCAGGGCTGGACAGCAGGGGGCTGCTGGGTGAAAGAGGGGCTAGGGGCCATTAGGTGGTAGGGCACTCCCTTGCCCTCACAGACACTGAAAAAGCAGTGGGCAGCTGGGCCTGGTATGTGGCCAGATGAAACCGGAGTCATGGGCCTGGTGTGGTTGGTAGCTACAAGACAGATCAGAGGCCTCACAGGGAAGCCCAAGCAGGAACGTAACCTGCAAGGCCCAAGGCTGAGCACAGGCCTGGCTGCAGCAAGCCCCTGGCAGGCGTCAGGGGCGAGAGACAGGGCCTTGATGAGGCTACAGGGTGAAGGAGGGGAGCTACAGGTAGAAGCAGTGAGGAGTTTTTATTTGTTTATGGTTTTTTATTATTATTATTTTTATTTTTTTTATTAGCAGCCACAAGTACACTTATGATTACAGGAAGTTTGAAATCGTTTTACACTTTTTGAAGTATTTCTGTTGGATGAGATTCAATTCCCACAAGCCCATTCCTCCAACATTGCCATTATTCTTCCTCATAACACTGTAACATAAAAGGGCAGGGCAGTTGTCATGTTCAGTAAATAAGAAGAGAGCATTCAGATTATTTACCTAAATATTACTGTATTTATAGAACCATTATTTTTTTGATAATATTAAACAAGAGCTAAATATATGAAGTTTCTATTGTGTAGCTCCCTCAGGGATATACACATAGGAGTTTCTAGATGAAACTCAGAAAACTGCCTTAATTCTTTTATATTTTACAGCTATGGAGAAATAACTTATTGTATATGAATAACAGAAATGCTAACAATTCTGTTACACTGCAAAAGTCCTAAAACTAAATACTGAAAGTAAGTCAAAAGACATGTTAGCAGCTTCTTACAAATATCTATAGTTTCTTCATGTCAGGAGTAGAAAGCGACAGCTTCTCTCTCTCTCTCTCTCTCTTTTTTTTTTTTTTTTTCTATTTATTTTTAAATATATAATTGAAGCTCTTTCTCTCTAAATAGAATGGTAACTGTCTGCATTAATAAAGGGAATTATCCTATTCCTGTTTTGCTGTTCAAGCATTGACAACTCGTAATATGCTAAACCTTCGATGAGGCCCATCAGTTTTGATTGCAGTATAACAGTGTAGTCTTTCCCTTAGTAACTAATTAGTTTTATTCATATAGACACATTTCCACCATGCAGGTAGAATAGAGTAAAATGTGTATTTGATCCCATTTGTAGTCTTAAGAGCATATTATTGTAAATAACACTGTTCATCAGTTCAGTTTCTTCTATTTACTTGATTGGCTGATGTTTGAAGACCTGGAGTAGCATTAGTGCCAAACATATGCTTTCTTAATTAATTATCTATAATTTTAAACTTTCTACTCCATATTTCAGAGTTTGAATCTATATACTAATTTAAACTACATATATTCTTATATTTCTATTCTTAAAGGATGTGTTTATACTTCAGACATAAAATAGGCAACATACCATAAGTTTTAAAAAATACTTTATAATTAATTTGAAATTCCAGGAAACTGCTAGGCTTCTCATTGCATTCCCTTCAGGGAGATGCCTGGCAGTCATGGCCAGCCCTCTACTACATAGCATTGAAGGGGGAAAGAACATCAACAATGGAATTTACCAATCCATAAATGTACTGGGTCTGGCTGGGATGAAGGTAATTTTCCCTGCAGCAGCCCATACGGTGCTGTAGCCAGAACACCATTGGTATCATACCAATGATTTGTCTATTGCTGAGCAATGCTGGCACAGCACCAGTACTCCCTCCAAACCCCCCTAGAGCCAGTAAGCTGGAGGTAGGCAAGATACTGGGAGGGGACATCACCAGGGAAGCTGACCAAAACCAACCAAAGAGATATTCTATAACTTGTGGTGTCACATTCAGCTACAAAAGGTAGGAAAGGGGAAGGAGATGGAGAGCTCTCCTTATGAAGATGTCTGTTGTCCCACACAATCGCTACACTTATTGAGACCCTGCTTCCCAGGCTCATTGATGAGAAGTATAGACTTTTTTTCTCTCTCTCTGTGCTTCTGCACAGCCCTTGTTTTTTGTTTGTTTGTTTATTTGTTTTCCTCTTTTTTTCCCTTTTGGTTAAATTATCTTTGTCTCAACCTGTGAGCCTTTTTTTTTCCTTTCCAGCATAATTCCTTCTCCTCCTCTTCCTCTGAGTAGGGGGAGAGAGAGAGCAGTTGTGGTGGTGTATCTATCCAGCAAGGTAAAGTGACCACAATGAGCCAAACAGATATCAAGTTTATGTTTCACCTGGAACCTCAGTAAAAATGCAGAATTGTTCCCTTGGCTAAGGTTCTCTTCTCTTCCATCTCTGCCTTCTATCAGTACATGATGAGATAAATAGTGTATCTTCTCCAATATATTGACTGATTTTTTAATACTGCTAAGGCCTCCAAGCCATTCCAGATCTTCAAGGCTGTGGCTAGCAATGCTGATGAGAAAAGCTGCACTTGACTTTTGTGAGAATGGGCAGCAGAGCTTGGAGGACCTGAGGCATCAATATGCAGAAGCTGCCTTGTATAAAAAACACCAAATTTCTGCAGACATATCCAGGCTAGAATTAACTAATTTATTTATTTAACTCTTCTTCCCCAAGGAAGAGAAAAGAGAAGAATAGCCCCAAAGGATGGAGGGTAAGATGCTCATAGCAGGTGGGCACAACCTGGGAGTGTGTACATCAAAGAGCAGAAAAGGCTATGTCTTTGTAAATGTGAGGAAAGACTTTTTGAAAGAAAGCTGTGAAGGAAAAGTGAGGACAATGTCATTGAAACTCTGGGAAATACTCATGGGAAAATATTCTGTGTCAATTTATAAAAGTGTAGAGATTAGAAAAGTCTCAGGAAAAAAATGGTTTTGCAAATGATATCACAGAGGGAAAAGGCGTTGAAAGAACAAAAATGTTTGGTAAGAAGACAGGATCAAATGCTCCAAAATCCATTAATAAAAAAGTTTCTGCTAAAATGCAAAAAGATAAAGATGTTTTTTGGACCATACAGATTCACATCCTTCCTGTGGAGTAGTTACTGGCTTTTCTGCAACCATGACAAGTAATCTAACAAAGGAAAATGGGAGTATGATTACCAAGCATGGAAAATAGCTTCACTGAGTAACTAGTTCCATTAGATGGTGTACACCCCAGAAGAGCAATGGCTACCATGTCCCTTATGTTATATCAATGTAGGTAAATGAAGTGTGTCTAGGACCATTCATTATCTGGTATTGATACCAATGGCCCACATTCACACTATTAAATTAGCTATTATTCTCCAAAAGACAGTCACTCTGTTCAAATTGTCTATAAGAATAGTCACAGACCCAGGTAGACTTTTGAACTCCAGGAGTTGCTTGAACAAGTGTTAATTATCCTGAGACAAAACTGTGACAGAGATGCTTTGCAGGCATTTTAATTTACTAGTATTGATGCAGTCTTAGAGACTAACTTTCTTGGTTTTGGACAGTTTGTACATTTCCTTGTTCAGTGCAATTTAGAAATCTCATTAATCCATACATAGTTCTTATTTATTTTATATGGAACATGGATTGAAGATGTTAATTCACAAAAGAAGTAGTGCAACACCCAAAAGCTTTTGTGAATGCAGCTTTTAATACTTTAGATAACTATAGGATAACTATAGGATTAAGTTAAATCTCTGTCTGTGTATGTGAAAAAAAAATATACAAGACAGAATAGACTCATTGTACCTAAATGATAGAGTAAAGCAGTTGTGCTGACTGCTAGATGTCTAATTTGCTCTTTGGATTTATCCCAAAATGATTTAAGATAGAAAATTCCATTACTTTTCAAACAAACTTGTTCATTTAAGTAATTCAAGTATTTTAGAAAATCAAATCAGAATTTTTCAGTGATTTTTAAAACTTTCAGCTGCCTACTTCTGAGAAGGGTCTGTTCCAAATACAAATTATTAAAAAAGATAAGATAGGGGAAATTTCTCTCTCTCTTTATTTCTTTATGTTTTTATATATATATTTTTTTTAATCCAGTTAGCAAAAAAGCATAAATACTCAGACTTAGCTTCACACCCCTGCAATGATTTTCAGTACTGGCTACTGATTCAGCAGACTAAGGATATCATTTACAGTGCCTTAAAAGTAGAAAGATCTGCTTTTAAAAGTATTGAAAAATCAACCCCTGAGCAGCAGGTCCATTCATGCTTGGCACTCAGTTATTGAGGACTCAGTGTCAGTTTGGATTTGGAATTGTGCCATAAGGCAATCCAAATAAATTTAACCAACTGTAAAGAGAGAACAGAAAGTCTTAGTTTGTTGAACTTGCTACTACTGTATTTAGCATGGCTAAAAAATAAGACTTCACTTACTTATATAATTAATCTTGAACTTATTTACTAAGAGCTAAAACAAATCTTTTGAAAAATTGTGTGAACATTTAAGAAGAGAGAAAAGTACATATTCTTCCATTTGTTCACATAAAACTCCTTCTAATTTCTAGAGTATGTGACACGAATGGGATTTCTAAGTGATAATGTGGCAATAATCCACAGAGGACCTAAAACAAAGCAGAAGTTGTCTGGACTGTGAACATTTTAGCTTACCTGTAGTCTTTGCTCAGATGTTTTCTTTCTGTAAGGAGATGTAATCACCAAAAAGCCCTGACGGATATATGTATGTTAAAACAAAATGTCTAAGACTTTTCAACCTTTTCTGTAGAAAAATAATAGGCATTAGGTTTGGTAGAAATTATTTTAAAAATCTTTAAATCATCTTCAAGACTGCCTGAGTGCTCTCCAACTGTGAATCAAAAAAAGAAATCAGCACTTGGAGAAACCTGCCACTACATAATTTTGTGTGATCCAAGGGAAGGTCAAGATTAATTTGAGCAATAAAATTCAAGCAGAATTAGGAGACAATTCGGCCTTGATTTTGATTTGTTTAAGTTTTCTGATGGTAATCTGCTGTGCAAAGTATTAAATCATATACAAATTAAGGCGCGGTTCCATGGAATTTAACTGAGACCATCAAAGTCTCTTTTCAACTCACTGAAGAGAAACTGGAACTTCAGGGGGCAGCTCAACATGCATAAATCCTGTGGATGCTCTGAAAGGGTCTGTGTACAAAAATCAATTAAGTAGGGCCTTGACTATGCATACAGCCACAGTCAAATGGCTGATTCATTTGGTAAATGAATCTTGGCTTGGAAGTTCTGCAGAGAATTTAGTATCCCTTGTTCACAAATAACCCTAAAAATCCATTTAGATTCTGGATTCTACTGTGACTTCTGAGGTCTTCTCTGTTTGTAGGGCAGCATCTCCTAAGGACAATTAATATCTTTCAGGAAAAAAGCAAACAAACAAAAAAACTACAGTCAAAAATGTTAGTCTGATGTTTGCTCATAGTGCATCATTTAACACTGGATGTGGATGAAAAAGCAAAGAAAAATAAGTAAGAGATGAAAAATTAATTTTATCCCAACTGTTCTTCAAAATGCAGGCACAGAAAAACTCTCTCCCATTTTTATTTTTAAATTGTAGATGTATCAGAAAATAATTCCCTTAGTACATAGTGTTTTCATGTAGAACTATTTGAAAGATCATGGCATGGCTTTTCCATTTACCCTGCATCACTGTAGACGGCTGGCAGGAAGAAAATAAATTAATCTTAATCATTTATGAAAAAAAGTCTAAGGCATTTTGTATAAAGCCTAAAAGTGGACATTTCCATCTTAGTCATAATTTTTGGTGGTGTTTGTGAGCTTCTCTATTTCAAGTTTGCGCCTTGTTTCGATTTTTAGATATAATTGTTCTTTCCCTTTGCAGACTTAACAGCCTTCTTTTCACTGAAAATAAAACCTTAAAAATCAGCTGACCTCACTACTAGGTGTTAGGTAGTGCTATTATAGATTCTTTTAGGAATTTACATAAAATTTGTTTCCTGTTGTGGATATTTTTTTAAAAAAAGATATATATCTTATCTCAGTCACCAGTTAAAACATTCTGTTGTTGAGAGCTCTGTGGCAAAAGGTATTTCAGCTTTCCTCTAGCACTTTGTACCTCACCTTGCTTTATATATTTCCCTGAATATTATTTCTCTGTACCATATCCATTCTATTTCTATGTGCAATATCTGTGAGGCCCCTCATTTCAATGTAGCAGCTAACCTGTTTGATGCAAGCTCTTCAGGCTGAGGAAAACCTTGAACTTGAACCTTGCTATTTTGTAGGTGAATATGCTAGCCATTTAGCTATCATGTAGAAAATAGTCATTTTTAAGCACCTTTCTGTCAAAATATGTACTAAAATAAAATCTCCAGGGTATGGTCCCAGATGATATATTCCCCCATGGAGCCATTGTAGCCCCACAGAAGGTTGCAGGTCTGTTTTTAATCTTGCCCCCATCACCTTAAATACAATAATTAAATACTGCCCTTCTCAGCCTGCCCTGAGTCTTCCCATACACCCTTCTGGTTAGCATAGATGCCAGAGTCTATTTTATGGACCAACCCTCTTAAACACTAGTGCCTAATTTATGTTGACTGTAGTCACTTACTTGGCACACACATAGAAATATGCCTGCTGAATCATTGTAATCTTTAATGGTGAAACTCTAAAAGTGTAAGATGTCATGAAAATAATCATTAACACTGACATCAGTCTTAATAGGTATTTTTCAAAATGCTTTATGGGGGTAATGTTTTTCCTCCATAGAGGAAGACAACTAAAAGAAAAACATTTCCATTTACCAGATTTTTGAGACATATACTGGGGGCCAAGCATCCCACAGGCAGAAGCAGCCAAGAAAGAAATAATTGCTCTCAACTTTACATAGGGAGCAGCACAGGTAAAAAGAACTTACAGCTAAACATTTAAATCTTTACTCCACTGTTCACTCTTTGAAAGCTATTTAGGAACTGAGACTTTTCAGAAGTTGCTGTTGAAGCAAGCATTAAGCATTTGTATAGATAATGAGAACATTCAGTTACATTAGAAAGAGCGTAAGATAAGTAAGGAATATAAACTTTCATGGCTCAGGGTACAACACTAACTGCCTGGGGTTGGCAACTAATTTTCCTTATGGCAGGTTATTTCAAACTCTTAATTATAGGAAATATAACTTACTGACCCCTGTCAGGAAGGGGTTACTGGACAAATAGACCACCCATCTGAACCCTTATGATACTTCACAACAGCTTCAGGAACCATCCATTTCAGTCATGGAAGAATGCAGGAGAAAAAAAAAAAAAAAAAAAAAAAAAAAAGGAAATACATTTCTTTAATTACGGGCTCATCTAAAGAAGGTTAAGAAGTTAAGTAGTATAGCCTGATCTTAGATCTTGAGACATCACAATTCTACAGAAAACTCAGGACTATTTGTGTGATTAACCCTTGTGATCAAATATATAAAATGATAGAGATTGCTAAAAAAATCTCTCAATTACTTCATTTATTAATTGAGAAGTGTTTAATAAAAATAAAAAATAAAAATAAAAAATGAGGGTGGTACATTTTAGTCCCTAAAGAATATAAAATTAAATTTTGACATTAAACAGAAGGATATGAGAAAGGGTTAGATGTCAAATAAATGCTGCGTGAATGTGAGTTAAATAAAAATTCTGAGTGTGATGAGGAAGATAGTGCATGATGTGGTAGGTTAATATAGTTCAAACAAGTTATCAAAAATTAAACTTTTTTTTTTTTTTTTTTAAAGTAGGGATTCTGTCACTGTATGATGAGTACAACCTGATATTCAGATACAGCTGCTGCATTTAAAAATGTTCAATACCTTCAGCTTTTTATTTGCTAATTAGATCAAAGATAAGCCTCTCGTCCAATAACATTTTAAATAAATTCCAGTCAAGAAGATATTCAGATGGTGATATAGCTTGAGTATTGGTAATATTTTCTATGTAACCTTCTTACCAAAAGTCTCTTGAGGTGTGGATACATAAACCAGCTTCTGGCTTATCTTTTATTTCACAAATTGAAACAAATAAACAAACAAACAACAACAAATCAACCCACAGCATTCAGTGGCATGACAGATAATGCCACCACATGGTGCACACCACCACATCCACATATCCACCACATCCACCACAGGGCACACACATTTTTTATTTTTTTTAATTTGAAAACACTTAATAACACTAGATGATACTAAGTTTGAAGTTGTGGTACTAGATGTGGTAGTTGTGGTACGATGAAGTTGTGGTACCACGAAGAAATGGTTGGTGACCTAGTACAACACTTGGATGTGCACAAGTCGATGGGGTCGGATGGGATCCACCCGAGGGTACTGAGAGAACTGGCAGAGGAGCTGGCCAAACCGCTTACCATCATTATTCAACAGTCCTGGCTATCAGGGGAGGTCCCAGTTGACTGGCGGCTAGCAAACATAATGCCCATCTACAAGAAGGGCCATAGGGCAGACCAGGGGAACTATAGGCCTGTCAGTTTGACCTCAGTGCCAGGGAAGCTCATGGAGCAGATTATCTTGAGAGTCATCACGCAGCACTTGCAGGGCAAGCAGGCGATCAGGCCCAGTCAGCATGGGTTTATGAAAGGCAGATCCTGCTTAACAAACCTGATCTCCTTCTATGACCAAGTGATGCGTTTGGTGAATGGGGGAAAGGCTGTGGATGTGGTCTACCTTGACTTCAGCAAGGCTTTTGACACCGTTTCCCACAGCATTCTCTTCAAGAAACTGGCTGCTCTTGGCTTGGACTGGCGCACGCTTCGTTGGGTTAGAAACTGACTGGATAGCCGGGCCCAAAGAGTCGTGATAAATGGAGTCAAATCCAGTTGGAGGCCAGTCCCTAGTGGTATTCCCCAGGGCTCGGTACTCGGTCCTCTTTAATATCTTCAATGATGATCTGGATGAGGACATTGCGTGCACCCTCAGTAAGTTTGCAGATGACACCAATTTAGGTGGCGTGTGTTGATCTGCTCAAGGGTAGGAAGGCTCTGCAGGAGGATCTGGATAGGCTGCACCGATGGGCTGAGGTCAACTGCATGAAGTTCAACAAGGCCAAGTGCCGGGTCCTGCACCTGGGGCGCAATAACCCCAAGCAGAGCTACAGGCTGGGAGATGAGTGGTTGGAAAGCTGCCTGGCAGAGAAGGACCTGGGAGTGATGGTTGATAGTCAGCTGAATATGAGCCAGCAGTGTGCTCAGGTGGCCAAGAAGGCCAACAGCATCCTGGCTTGCACAAGAAACAGTGTGACCAGCAGGGCTAGGGAGGTGATCGTCCCCCTGTACTCGGCTCTGGTGAGGCCGCACCTCGAGTACTGTGTTCAGTTTTGGGCCCCTCGCTACAAGAAGGACATCGAGGTGCTCGAGCGAGTCCAGAGAAGGGCGATGAAGCTGGTGAGGGGCCTGGAGAACAAGTCCTACAAGGAGCGGCTGAGGGAGCTGGGCTTGTTCAGCCTGGAGAAAAGGAGGCTCAGGGGCGACCTTATTGCTCTCTACAGATACCTTAAAGGAGGCTGTAGCGAGGTGGGGGTTGGCCTGTTCTCCCACGTGCCTGGTGACAGGACGAGGGGGAATGGGCTTAAGTTGCGCCAGGGGAGTTTTAGATTGGATGTTAGGAAGAACTTCTTTACCGAAAGGGTTGTTAGACATTGGAACGGGCTGCCCAGGGAAGTGGTAGAGTCACCATCCCTGGAAGTCTTTAAAAGACGTTTAGATGTAGAGCTTAGGGATATGGTTTCGTAGGGACTGTTAGTGTTAGGTCAGAGGTTGGACTCGATGATCTTGAGGTCTCTTCCAACCTAGAAGTTCTGTGATTCTGTGATTCTGTGATTTAATAATCTGCATATGGACTTCACGTAAAGGAATTACTGAAGAGGAGTACAGATGTAGGGATGAGGATGTGGGTCCTGCTACCTCGGGGGTTCCTGGTCTATCCCCTGAACAACAGCCATGTCATTTCTTTGCAGCCTTTGTCCTCCACTTTTCTTCAAAAGCTGTGATTAATTTCTGCACAATAGCACAGGTCTCATCATACTATGATCGAGGGTTAAACCGTCTACTTGGAATTTTTTTTCCTTATTTCTTTTTTCTTTCTTTCATTTAGATTTGTATTCTATATCACAAATGGTGCATTTGTACATTAATTGTGCAAGACATTGAATGTAGTGAATGATGGGCAATCTTGCCATTAGGAAGGCAGATTGTGGTCGAAGAAATCCTGGTTCTTTTCCAAACTGGTTGTGATTATCTTACATGACCTTGGACAAGATGCTTAATAGACCATGATAAGACATATTGGTATGGGGAGGAAGAGAATAGTAATTTCCTTGATCATAATAGTAATGATAGTAAAACATTCAAAAGAGAGAGGATTATTCCATTGTATAGCACAAAACCAAAGGATCGCCAAAGTCACAAAAGTATGCAGTTTCATCAGCAGTTCATCAGATTTCTGAGCAGGATGCCTATAAAATTATGCCTCTGCTATCTATTTTACTTGTAATATGCTGAAAGAGAAAGTGTTCAGAACTCTGATTATAATGTGGAAAACAAATCTAAGTCAATTAAAAGATCTGTGAAAAGCAAAATTCTGCATAGCAGCAGCTGATGTCTGTCATCACTTGACTTCACTACGTTACTTGTCTGAGAGTGTTGTCCAAAAACTTCTTGAACTCCAAAAGGCTTGCTGTCATGACCACTTCTCTGGGGAGCTTGTTCCAGTGCTCAGCCATCCTTTCAGTGAAGAACCTTTTCTTAATATGCAATCTGAAATTCCACTGATGCATCTTCATACCATTCCCTCAGGTCCTATCACTGGTCTGGTGAATAGAGAAGAGATTAGTGCTTGCCTCTCCACTCATGGATGCGGTCTTCTCTCAGTCTCCACTGAACAAACCAAGTGATGTCAGCCACTCCTCATACGTCTTCCCCTCTAGACCATTCACCATCTTAGTAGTCCTCCTGTGGATGCTCTCTGCAGAGGTGAGTTCAGAGCAGAGCCAGATAATCAATTCCCTCAGCAAGCTGGCAATGCTATGCTTAATGCATCCCAAGATACAATTGGATCTTCTGGCTTCCAGAGTACACTGCTGACTCAGATTCAACTTGCCAAAACTCCCAGATCCCTTTCTGTGGGGCTGCTCTTCAGCCTTTTGGCCCCTAATTTGTACATATATCCAGTATTGCCACTTCCCAAGTGAAGAATCTGTCACTTCTCTTGTTAAACTTCGTATTATTGGTGATTGTCCTGCCCTCTAATTTGTCAAGATCTCTCTGCAAGGCCTCTCTACCATCGAGGGAGTCAGCAGCTCCCACCAATTTAGTGTCACTGACAAACTTGCTTTGTATACCTTCGAGTCCTGCATCCAAGTCAGTTATGAAAACATTAAAGAGAACTGGCCCTATAATGGAGCCCTGTGGAACAAAGCAAGTGACTGGCTGCCAGCCTGATATAACCCCATTTCCTATAACCCTTTGAGCCCAACTGAGCAGCCAATTGTTCACTCATCATGTTATGTATTTATCTAGCTGTATGATGTACATTTTGTCCAGAAGGATACTGTGAGAAACAGAATTGAAAGCTTTGCTGAAATCCAAAAATATTACGTGAACTGTCTTCCCTTGGTCAGGGAGGTGGGTAACATGGTCATACAAGGCAATTAAATCCATTAAACAAGACTTCCCCCTTGTAAACCCATGTTGTCTGTGACCAATGACTGCATTGTCTTTCAGGTGCTTTTCAATAACTTCCAGAATAATCTTCATAATTTTACCAGGCACTGTAGTGAGACTGATGGGCCTTTAATTACCAGGGTCTTCTTTCTTGCCCTTCTTGAAAATTGCAACAATGTTCCAGATGAGCTTCCAGTCAACTGGGACCTCCTCAGATTCCCAGGCCCATTGAAAAATAATTGAGAGAGATCTCATGATGACATCAGCCATCTCTCCGAGTATCTTGGGATGAATTCCATTGGGCCTCATAGACTTATATGCATCCATCTGGAGCAGAAAATCCCGCACAACTTTGGGGTTGGCTGGGAATTTATCATTCCTGCAGTCATGGTCCTCCAACACAGGGCTCCAGGGATCTCAGAGCCCATCATCGGCATTAAATTTCTGTGCTTTGTCTATGTCCCTATTTGTGAGGTGACCATTCTCATTAAGTAATGGCACAATATTCTCTCTGGTCCTCCTTTTGCTCTTAACCTACATTTAAAAAAAAAAAAAAAAAAAAGCCATTTTTAATGTCTCCCACAGTACTGGCCTATGTCAACTCTAACTGAGCTTGGTCCACACAAATTTTCTCCCTACAATGGCAAACAGCATCTCTGTAATCCTCCCATGTCATCCAATCTTGCTTCCAGTGTCACTTTCTCTTTCTGCTTTGTCTCTAGAGGAGGATCCCTGCTCAGCCAACTTGGTCTTCTGCTCCACCTGCTTGCTTTCCAACATTTTGGAATTGCTACTTCTAAGAGATGGTAGTTAAAAAGTGACTAGCACTGATGGACCTGAAAACCTCTAAAAGCAGTTTCCCAGGGGACCTCGCTAGCTAATTCCCTGCGCAGCCTGATGTTACAGTAAACTGCTTGTTTATTAAAGCACTATCTGGTGTCTTGGCTTTGCTTTTTCTTTTTCCTTGGATAGTTCTGCACTAAACTCTCCCTTTTGTGAAGGCTTCACTGTGCAACCCATGACAGCTTGCTAGTCTTCATGGTGCATCATCTAGGTAAGTCATATTAAAAGAATGGGTGGAAGACAGGGAAATCACCCCATCTTCTGCTATGGTGACTGTTTCTTTGTCACAGGGCGTTCTGTATTCATACTTACGAATTCCAATGTGCATTAGGTTAATTATTCATTCATTGCACCAGCTTTCCACTTCCTCAGTTGTTTTATGGTTTTCTGTTTGTTTGTTCATTGGCTTTCTTCATGAGGCTTTGATGCTTACACATTGCTGACGTGTATAGTTTTGCCCTGTTACTCCCTCAGATGCAGTTGCTTGTGTCTGCTAAGACTAATGATGTCTCATCAGCTTGCTCTACAAGTGCAGTCTGGAAGTTAGAAGGCAGATGCAATTCTATATATTCATTCATAAAGGAGGCATTTATGTGGCATCTCATATAGGGAGAAAAAAAAAAAAAAGATTTAAAATGTCAAATCAACTTATCACTTTTTAATGTCCTACATTTCCCTTGTGCTCTTTCATATATACCTCCTATGAAGCCATTTCCCTATTGTGTTGCAGATATGAGCCAGCAACAAAATGTCAGAAAGCTGGGGTTGAAGAGGAAGGATGGTGACTTAGAAGCATCCTTCATATCTTGAGTCCATGCGACTTTTGCCCCAGATTTAATTATTGCCAGAACAAGCATGTGTTTCACATCAGGACGTTGAAAATCATATATCAGTAATACCTTTTAAGATGTGATTGTGTTATTGCTGCTGCTGGGTCCCTTCTGCTTTTAGCAATACGGTCTGTTCTTCATGCTCTGGATAATGAATGATCTGTTACATATTTTACTCAAATCAGTAGCATGTTCAGCTTATGATTTCACTGAGCTATTTCCATTCAGCTAGTTATGAGATGATGTAAAATATCATGCACAGTAATTTGATATCAATGTGTAATAAAATGGTTTCTTTTACAGGAATCAGGTATCTTCTTAGATACTTATTACAAGTGGTACATGAGGCTACTGTAATAGTTAGGATTGCATATACTGAATCTATAAATATAAAGGATACTAATGCAGCTGCCTTCCTGCCCATCATTAAAGAAAACACCAAGTTTACTAATCTTGGTAAACAGAATACCTTCAGAATCACAGAATATACAGAATAACTGTCATGGATCTCAAGGTCTAGTTTAACCTGTTCTCTTGTCTCAAATTACAGACAGTCCAGATAAATATTTGTCTAAGCAATTTTTAAAACCTTGCAATGAAAAACAAGCTAATCCAATGTTTTATTATTATTAAAATTCATGTTTCCTTCCCCATGTCTAGCCCGAAAGTCATATTGTTGCATTTTAAGTCCAATGCTTTCTCTCCTGTACATGATGGAATTAGAAAATCAATAATTCTCTTCCATTTGACAGCAACCTTTTATGATTTTGAAGACTTTCTGCCCCGGGCTGTCCAGACTAGATAAACACAAGTCCTTCCAACATTTCTTATAGGTCATATTTTTCTGATTTCTTTTTTGTTGCTTCCCTCTAAAGACTCCTGTTGTCCCTCATTTTTCTTGAATCTGGTGCCTAGAAGCAGACTGCAGATGAATGAAAGCAAAATACTGTTTTCTGCATTTATGGACTATACTGTTGTTTACAAAGTGTGTATTTTCCTTACTCATAACAGCACATTGTTGATGCATGCTCAACTACAGTTCACTGTAATCTCCAAATTTTGTTTAAACCTAATCCAGCATGTGCATTCATAATTATTCAATCAGACTCTCTGCTCATCATTACTGAGTTCAGATTACTGTGGTATAATATCATTCTCCAAAATGATTGCAGATACTTCTACCATTGTAACATCTTCAAACTTAACAGACATAGTCTTTAGTTCATCATCTACATATATGTGTGTAGATATACGTATATCCTATATATATAAATCCTATATTTATATATATGCATATAAATTCATACATATTTATAAATATATACATGCAAATATAAATTTACAAATATGCCTTGAGGCATATCACAGTTGAATTCTTGGGACAATTAAAATTTCATAACTTGTATAAGGTAATTTGTGTGACTACAGATGGCTTTGTTGGCACGTGGATGTATAAGCCCCCCAACGCTGCAGTCCATATCAGTTGCTGATACAACCCAACCTCCAATCATGGATCCCTTCAGTAACTAGGCTCAGACACCCCATCCATCCAGCAGCTGAGCCTGGATCCTCACTTTCCCCAGTTGCCTCATGTGTGTAGGAATATGTCTACAAACCTAAAGAACTTCACTGAATTTGTTTGTAAATGTAGCAGATGTAGACAGATTTGGCTGTTTCTTTACACAACATGAACAGAAAAAGAAAATCAAGAAAAGCCAGAGGAACAAAAGCCCTTATTATTAACATCTCTCTGACACTGGTTTTGCAGAATATACACCCATAAATAAGAAGAGCCAGCAGAATTTTCCAGCTTAAATTTTCCAGTCAATATATGCAAGAATATCACCCCAGCTCAAGAAGAGGAGGATGGAGGGGCTGAGCTAATGGAAAGGAAGGAAATAAACCCTAACAACCGAGAAAAATAAAGCTCATCTAATCTGCTCTTGTTCTGCTTCTTTCTGCTTTTATAGATACATGTTAGTATGTTTGTCACCAAAATTAATTATGACAGTTATTTCTTGGAAATTTCTTGTACCTTTTTTCAGTTTTCTTAATTAGTTTGGGGAAAAAAAAAAAAAAAGCCAATCAAAGTAATTGTGAATTTACTGCAATTAAGGTCCAAACAAACTGCACTAGTTTTAACTAAGATGGGTTCAAAGACCAATGAAACAGCTTTATGAAACAAAGATGACAAGACACAGACAGTGAAGAGTTCAGAGAGTCTACAGGGCTGGAGCATTTAAGAAGGTTAGACTACTGCCTAGAGAATAGAGAATTTTCAGTCATTGAACCTATCATCTCACTGATACACAGATGTGTCTTCAAAGAGCTATAGGTTATTTTCATCTTGTCTGAAGTTCTGATAATTGCATGATTGTAGCTGAAATGTTTAAAGACCTTTTGTGTAATCTGTTAAATTTTTTAAGTACTATCCTATCTGAAGTAAAATTCAATAAATATGAAAACAAGCTGGCTCATTAATCTGCAACTGAAAAGGTGTCATTTTTCTAGTTCTCCTAATTTCTAACATGTAAAAGCTTTACTAGACATTCAGAGTATACTTACACTATATATTTATAGTATTAATTGTATAGTATTTATATATTAATTACGTAATTTCAAATAAATATGGCAATCAATAGTAACATTTTACTATACTTGAGAAATGAATGAAGCATTATATTCAGATACTGCAATGTAATTGATACACATTTTCATTGAATATTTACTTCAGCAAGATATACAAGGAATGTTTATATAGCAGTCCCAAAAGAGATATTAAAAATATGTAAAATGTACTTGGTTTAATAATAAACACAAGCACATTAAAAGAAAAAAAAAAAAGAAAAAAAATATATATCATATACGATTAACTTTTCAGCTACAGAAGTACTGATTCTTCAGTATTAAAAATAATAAGACAATACAAAATATTATGTGTAAACGTATGTTTTTTTTCCATACACAATCAACAATAATAATGAAGGATCTCTTTGGTTACTGATGAAACAAGCTGAGTATAAAAGATTAAAATATTTTATTGAAGTTTTTAACAATTTCTTATCCAGAGAAACACAGGTAGAAACATAACAACTCAGTCATTTTACTGCTCCCAGAAAAACAGATCGTTGAAACCTACAACCAATGTGTAATTATTTCCAAACTAAATACTGCACAATGTACTGCTGTTTGAGATTATAACAAAGAACCAAAAAACCAATTTACTCTTAAGATGACATTTTAACATGAAAATATTGCATGTATTTGCTGATATGGTGACTGATGTTAAAGCACCCTTGGCTAAGCTTTTACAAGTGAACGTATAACAACTGCAGCTCTCGCTGGCTGAACTTGACTTCAGTGTTCTTCCATCGGAACATTTAGGTCACTCTTGCTCTTTCTGGAGTGGTTTGCGCTCTGGAGGTAGCATTGGCTGTAGCTTCTGCCAGCGCTTTGGAGGCCAGAGAATATGAGTAGCACGGGCATGTAGAAGTCCAAGAGAAACCTGTACCCAAAATATAAACCAGAGAGAATATTAACTATTGCAAATTAAGTGAAATCTAGGAGATATAAAGCATATGATGATTTGTTACAGTAATGAGAGAATACAAAGCAGAGTACTTTGTATGCATAAAGAATGTCCCATGCACGTAAGGACAGAAAAACTGCTTCAGTGACAATTTATTATTTTATTGATAAAACATTTTGTGGAACCCAATACAACTTGCTGAAATTTATTGTTTATAACAAGAATGAACTAGGAATGTTTCTTCAGGTTCAAGAAGCAGCAGCCAGTCAAAACAGTTAAGGTATTTTATAATCCACCAAAAGCTTGTGGTGATTAATTATTTTGGGTATGGCAGATAAAGGTTCAACTATCAATTCTGGATAAGTTCAACAAAACCTGTGTTTCAGCTTTGAGCTACATACATTAACCATAACAGGATGTTAGCTTTTCTCAAGCATGTCGTACGTTCCACATGTCTCTGTCTTTCAAGATTCAGTTTTGTCTACAACCAAAAATAGAAATCACTGTGAATTGTAAATATTTCCCTAGGATGAAAATGTATTTCTGGCAGAATTATTTGAAATATATTTATAAATCAAAGATTTTTGAAGTTCTAGGGCTACTTACACTTTACTCACATATTTTGCAAATGTTTTACATCATATTATTTATTAACGTGTTACTTCAATAATTTTCCTTTACTTCAGTTTTAATTCAGTAAACTGAAATAAAAGTCTATATTGGAGATGCTTACAAATAAATCCTTTATAAGTGACATGGTTCAGAAAACTGAATGGCTTAGAAGACCTTAAGAAAAATATAAACACGGCTCTTTTCAATTACAGTATGAAATGCTTAGACTAAAACATTTTGAAGATTCTTGAAGAAATGCTTAGATTAAGAAATTTTGAGAATAGAAGCATCACATTTTCAGATTGGGATTTTACAGGCTTTGCTGGTCCATACTAATATGGAGTTAATCTCACTCAATTTGAAATACCTGAAGGATAGATTTCAACATCTTAAACTTTAGACTCCTTCTGAAAACCACAATGAGTAATAAGCTTCCCACTGTAAAGTAGACAACAACAATTTTATAAGTGGCATCTGGAAATAATGTATAGGCCTATTTGCCTGTTTTGTTATCATTTCTCATAAGAATAAGGAAACATTGGATAACAGTTTCTTAAACAAATTTTAAAGCCAAGAAAAAGGAAATGCTTCTTCAGTGTGCACAATTACATCATGTTTGACTATATTTTACGGGATACTGAAGAGAACATACCAGAATAACAAACTGGTTCAGAAAATAATAGTAGAGGCAGATTCCATCACAGATAACTGAACAGTGTGGTCTCTATGATCCAGAATAGGAAACACTGAGAGAAAAAATATGTACTTCCTTTGTCCTTATATACTAATGATCTGATATTAGCTGTTATAGGAGCCAGAAGTTAAAAATACTTCTGGTTTGAACCTGTACAATCTTGCTAAAACTCACCACACCAAAAAAAAAAATAAAAATCAGTAAGCAGGTAATTCAGCATTTTATGCAAATGGACACCAAATAGGCCCCTAGGAATATCTTCAACTAATTTTCTTGATTTAATTTCATAGGATTAATGTACATGTATATTCACCGGTCTCTCTCTACTACATAATCAAATCAGTGAAGCTGAAGTGGTCTATATCTAATTCCATATTCTGTAGCTTGATGAAGCAGGTGCTGAATTACTTGAATATAATTTGGTTAGTTAATAACCCACAATATCTAAAAGAATCTGAAGAAACTGAAATCACAGTCCAGCATCGTATTTTACTTGCTTGATCTCTTGCAAGGATCACTTATTTCCCTGATCCATTGCTTCTTTATCCTACACTTAAGCAAAGGACAATATATATCCAGACTGCAAAGTGACAACTCCTTTTTGATAGGATTTAGCTACACTTATTTATATAATTTATTTTATTTATATATTTTATTTATTTATTATTATGTTTTTATCATATATATATTATATTATATTATATTATATTATATTATATTATATTATATTATATATTATATATTATATATTATATGTATATATTATATATTTTATTTATATTTTTTATGTTTATAGAATTCACAATATCCTTTATCTTAATTATTCCATAAAGTGTTCTGCAAATGTATCACCTAGTGGATTCGTTCTCTGTATGCAGCGTGATGGCACTCATTACAGGTTGGTGTCAAAATAAAAAACTACAGCATATAAAATATGCTGCATATTTTATTTTCCACTACTGCATATAAAATATGACAGCATTTGTACTGAGAGAAATATTAAAATACTCTTCTCAAACACAAATACCCTCTAATTTTCAAAGCTCTGTGTTTTTCTCAGAGCATTGCTTGTTACTGATATCAGTAGGAGGTCTGTACACAGACTGAGAATATAATAAATGAATCAAAACTTGTCTGAAGCTCAGACTGGGAATAATTTTGCCCAGAGGATTACTTCTACTGACCATCATCTGACTCGAAACTAATAAAGAAATATCCTTCTCATAAACCTGATTTACAGGACAACATGACAAGTGTTAAAAAGTAAAAAATGGGTATTGTAGGGTTATAGAAGTCTTTACTAAATAACAAATGACACAGATGCTATAGGGCTTATTTTATAATAACTTAAAGGCTCACTTTAAAAGCACCTTGCTGTCTGACTTCTGCAAAGAACCTTAATAACTTTTGCCATTGCCTATTATTATTCTGTAGTAACCACAGCAGCCATGAATTTCACAGAGGAAGGACAGAATTGTTTGCAGTGAATAACCTGTCCTTGTTAATGGGTTTACCCTCATCAAGGTTAGATGTGGATAAAGGGTGAACAGAAAGGACACACTTTCTGTTGAAACAGTGAAATACTGAAATAATCTATTAAAATAAAGATTGATCAGTTCTCTTACAGACATTACTTATTCTTTTTACTTAAGAAAATAAGTTTACCCCCTTTCCACATGAAAACTCTTTGCTAATATCTCTTGGTCATGTTTGTAAATGAAATACATTCCTCAATCTAAATAGTTGATCCTTATTTGTACATTATAAGCTATTAATTATTCTTGCTGTAGCAAAAACAGATGTTATGTTGAACTTAATCAATATTATTCTTTCCAACCTGAGCTGTTAAGGCATTAACTTATATATATTTATATATTTAATATTTGAATATATAATTGACTGAGAAGTCTTTTTTTTTTTTTTTTTGATAGAAATTAAGATAGAAATTTTATCACAAAACAAGTTTTGAATGAATAATACTGTTTTGACACTGTTACTGTGACAAAAGCATATTTCCTCAAAGCCTGCTTGTTGTTACTATGTTAGTTGCATGGAGACTGATTAGTTTTGGCACTGCATTAGAGAAGATAAGCCTAAGCTTGGTTGTGTTACCAGCAGTGATATTTACATCTTTCTTTCTCATTCTGTCATAACAGGTTAGGATAAGAGCACCTCTGTTGGTATACAGTATGTAGTTGGTATACAGGCAAGTATATATTACTTGCCTTGATTCCAAAATACATCATTTTAAAATTCTCAATGATTTACAGACTGTACTCTCCACCTTTTCTCATCTGTTTGCTATTTGAAATCTTCACTGTCCCTTAGCATGATGCCTTTTCTAATCTCCAATCACAATGGGACAAGCAGCACTGAGACTGAGAATCCTGTGGAGAAGTAGCATACAGTGGTGCTCACCAAACCTTCTGTGAAATCCAGGTCCTCAGTCCAGATTTCAAGAAAGGGAAAAGTCTGGATAAGAATGTGACCTTAACAATGGTATTTTCAGCTTTCTCAGGATATGTAAAGTCTACTCAGGCTGTGATAATCACTTTAGGTTAGGAGCATTCCGCACTGTTATCTGTTTGCTTCTTTTCCCCTTGAACCTTTGGTGACTTGGATCTCAATTAAACAGGCAGGATTTTAACAACACTAAACCAGGAAAGTACAGTAGTACTGAATATAACCTGAGAAAGAAATACAGAACCAAAAGAATAGGTATCTACAACCTCTTCTAAATCTAGGCTCCTAAGTAGTCATTTTGCTAATTAGAAGTAATAATAAGACAAAAAGACAAAAAGCAGTACAAGAACATTTTGTTCTGCTGTTATTGTAACCCTGTAAGCCAGTATTGCCATTGTTAGTAACAAGCTGCAGATCTTGTACCAGCTCTGCAAGAACTTCTTGCTCAGGCTTTGTTAGAACTATCCTTGCCTGCTTAGAGTTTTATTTAGTTTGCTTATCTGCAACATTTTTTCCAATGATCTGCTGTTATATTTTGTTATAGTTTTGCTTATATTTGCTTATATTGCTTATATTTGCTTGTATTTCCTTATATTTGCATGATCTTTCAGTATAATAGTTTTTTGCTTGTTTGTTTGTATATAGCAAAAAGTAGAAAGAAATATATTTCTATGTAGAAAGAAATATTTATTATCTTCATGCAATAATGCGGATTACATGACTGTAGGCATAGGATAATAAGAAATGGGCACAGGATGACACTGAAGACTGCAAGCTTAAATACAACTCAGTAATGATCACTTGAAAAGCACCTGAGGAGGTGGACAAAAAGGTTTTAAGGCTATCAAAGAGTTCAGAAGAACAAGGAGTGTAATAAACATACAACGTCTAATAAATACAGATAAAAATTATTTGCCAAGAAGAGAAGAAACAAGGCAAAATACATGTCAGGAAATGTATTAAATTTGCACCAAGAAAGTGAGGAAGAAGCAACCATCAACATCACATTCCTCCTGATGAAGAATTCAGGATGCCCACATATCCAGAATTTTTCCCTCTTTTTGAGGAGGACAAGTGCTTCAAAAAATATAAAATAACAGAAGAGATCTTGGAGTATCTAGATGTGACACAGGAAGATAAGCAAAGAGAATGGGAAGATAATAAAAAAAAACCACAGTAGAAATCCTTAACGTTGGATCAACAGAAGAAATCTTACATTAAGAAATTAACATTAAGAAAACATTAAGAAATCTTTTCTTAAGGTCCACTTGAATAAGTACTTAAATATGAATATACTTCCTCTTAAGAAAGAAATACTACTTAAAAATACTATCTTAAAATGATCTTGTTTTATCATGTTTAAGCCTAGAAAAAAAAATAATTTGTGTTTTGTCTCCTGGTCCCATTAATAAACGTTTAAATGGTGCAAATCCTTTAAATCTCACTGGAAGAGAACAATAATAGCTACCTATCTAGAAACAGAACTTAATTAAAAGTGCCACATATTATAACCTGTCTACTTGAGAAATTTCTTTAACTACTGGAAAATCACAATTTTTAACACATACGTTATTAGCCTTTGGTTTTGAGGAGTCACATTTGCTTTAGTCTCAGACGTTGTATAGCAGTATTGCACAGGCCTTCCAAAACCCAAGGACAATGACAAACATGCAAACACAAAAATTAAAGTTCTCTCAAGCCCAAAAGAGAAAACAGTACCAATCACAATTAGTGTTTCGGATTATGCTTTCTATTTCCTGAAGTACTATATTCTCACTGTGTTTTGTTGTTGTTGTTGTTATTGTTCTTCATATGTACATTAATAAAGAATCTTTATATACAGCCTTTCACATGCTCAGCATTATGGAACATCAGCTTACTTAAAGCAATTTCCTCAGATTTTCTGTTGCATAACACAACATCATTTAGGATGGGGAAAATTCTTTAGCAGTATTGTTCTATGCAGACTGCATTTTGATGACTGGATACTTGCTTCTCCCCATACTGGTTCTGAAAGGTGCCCATGCACAGTAGGTGAAAAATCCCCTAATGTGGAGATAGCCAGGGAGATTTAGAGATGACCAGCAAACATACGGATTCTGGAAGACTGGAAATGTCAAATTTTTAAGGAGGTTGAAAACCATCTCCAAAAGGATGAGGTTAACGAGAAAGGAGAGAAAAAAAAGTTCTGGACTACTTCAGCCCCCAAATCTCAAAGAAAACCTCAGGATAGAAATACCTAGGCAACTATGCCATGTTTCAGCTAAAATACTAACAAAAATATATAGTATGGGATAGGTATCTGTGTCAAATTAGATTGCTTGTCTTTAAGAAAGGTTGTTACACTGGGCTTTGATATTAGATTGTAGGTGTAAAATGGTCTCACAGAGAATTCTCCCAGTAAATTAGGCTCTTCAGAAAATCCATACTTTAATAGAAAGTAAACATGATTGCTATTACACTTCATTTTCTGTACATGGCTGAACTTTGAAACAGCTACTATCAAGTGCAGAAGCAGGAAAAAAAGGCTCAATAAAAATAAAATCTTGTGGATTACAGTAAAATCCCAGAGAAACCACTTCCTCTAGTAGAAGTACTTGGGATAATGAACAATGGCAGAAGAAACAAATATCCTTGACCTCCTTCTTTTTATGTATGTAAGAATCACAGACAGATGAAAATCAATAAATTAATGTGTAAATAAAACCATACCAAAACAGATTTTCTTTAATTTACATCAGCTTCCTGAAGGTTAGCAAAACAAGATGCTAACTAGCTCATGAATATTAAAAAAAAATACAGTAATCGATTCCGTTCAGCAAAATACTAGCATCTTCATCATTCTTTCCTCTTGTCCCTGAACAAATCAGACCTAATGGAGCCATACAGATCTAGTGACAAAGAAAAGAATGCAGCCCATTAATTTTGCTAGTAAGTGTTCCATTATGGTTCCATTAGTTTGATAGCTGAAGCAGCAGCTCCAGCTATAGATAAAACATTCCATATGCATTTTTTTTTCACAGAGCTACTGTATAATCAGTAAAGGTCGTTATCAAAGTTACCAAATTCAGAAGTATTTATACTGATAGCAAATATATTATAAAAGTACGTGAAAATATGTAAATCACATTGTGACAACAATTTCATTTTGAGAAAGTTTTAAATAGTGAAAATTGTGACACAAATATAACACTCAGAAGTAATGCACATGCACTACATGTGCATACAAGCACAGACATAATTGCAAAATAAGATATGAAAGAGAGTAATATGTTTCAAATGCAATGGATGATTCCCAGAATTAATAAAATTTGCTTGTTAGCACAAAGTATTTGTCTGAAATTCATCTACCAATTGTGACTGCTCTGATCCAACATGATTTTGCAATTTAAGCTGTTCATATCATAAGTAAGTGCATTGTAATAAAAACTCATCTTGTTGATTGAATTGAAAAAAAAAAATTACTAAATATCAAAATAACTGGGTTATATTCTCTTTTGTTCAATCATGTCTGCACATCTACTTTAAGCCTTAAGTTGCAAAAGAGATCAAGGAAGGAAATGATCACTGAAAATACAATATTTTTCACATATTAGATCTTTCTGCAGTTATTCATGCAGATAGAGACTGGTTTACCTTGAACTTGGATTAACATTTATAAAAGTAGTGGAGGTTTAAAGGAATTCATTATCAAGTAGTGTATTTTTAATCAATTTGTATAGGAATCAGCTGTCAATACCTAATACTACTAAATTAAATATAGTAGTGGGCTGGGTACAAATATTGTGTGAGCTAAGTTCTATCTCAGTGCATTATCTTGGAATAGTCAAGGATATATGATTGAAAGGGCACCAGAGCTAATTAATTTCTTTGTTCTTTCCTATTTTTTTCTTCAGTGTTTTCTAAAGTATTTTAAAAAGAGGTTAACATATGAGTGCTACTAGTCTTTTATCTTCAGTAAATATAGCATTCTTAGAAATTATTCTTTCTTGCTTATGATTAACAGAACCATTATGCTAAATAGGTCCACAAAAAGATTTACAAACCAATCTATTATTTATTTTAGATTTCTAGTTACGAAAGTGGTGAAAGAATTTGCTTAGCGCACATTATGATGTGCTTTGCATGCTGCTTATACATAAATATAATTTAATAGTTAAAAGCTTTTTAACATTTCACTGGGTGAAACACAAAATTCAGAGACTAAATAGGATTGCCACTAAGTCATGTAACTCAACAGAAGAATAACATGTACTAATAGCATTCATAAAAGAGCCCCACATTAAAAAGCAGTAATATATTTGCAATTCAATATTTTAAAGAATTGATAAATTAAGTGGCAGGAAACAATTTTCACAACACATTTATCATCTTCACATAGAAAACATTAGCTATATCCCAAATCTGTTTGTATTAATTATTCAGGAATATATAAAAGTCTTCAATGTAAATTCCTATTCAGCAAGGCATTGTGTCAGTGCCAGCAGAGTTAGAAGAATGTCAGGCTTAGTGACATTATTCAGCTTAGTACACTGATATTGATTATGTGTACTGTCTTTCTTGACTGAATACTTAGGACACTATGCAGAAATGCTGTATGTTACAAATTAAGTTGATTTCCGTTTTTGTTCTGTTGTGTGTTATTAATTCAGAGTTTCATTCTAAAGCTTTGGCAAACACAACTCTGGGATTACAATGGCAGGTGTCACAGATCAGCTCTCAGAGCTCACAAACTACCCAGAGATTGCATTCGCATCTCACTATGCCACTTCACTGCAGACCCAATTCATCTCTATGGGTTGGCTCTTGAGCAGGTGAAACCATGCTCTCCACTTCCATTGTCTGTGGTGTGCGCTCTCCATGTCACCACTCTGGCCAGAAGATGGACTGTGATGCTCTTAAGTCCTGCTACAAGATTATTTCACTCATGCTCTGCTTTCAGCACACACTCATGGAGGTGTCCCGCAACACCTGCCTCTTAGAAAGCAGGACCTTGTAATGAGTGACTAGCATTGCAAAGCTGAGCAAACAAGCTAAGATGAAAGATCAAATTCCACCAAAGTTCTGAAAGTGTGGCCCACACAAAATTAATCTTTTTTCTTTTTCTTTTTTTCCTGTCAGAACACAATAATAGGCTTCAGTTTCTAGATGCACTCAAATTCTTCTTCAAGACATGGAAGACATTCTTCTTCAAGAATGGAAGAAAAAAATCCTGCACATTAGTTAGCTCTTGCTAACTAATTTGTATTCTACATACTCTTCTCAGAAGCTCAGGAAAGCACCCTGTCTCACTGGTCAGAAATCAGGGCTATTTATAAACCCAGAGAAGTGTCAACACCAAGGGATGCTATGGAAAACATCCCATCCCACTGCTGCCCCAGCTCTGTAAGGGGTAGTGCCAGCCTGGCACCCAGACAGGGTGGCATTGGCAGCACCAGACCCCAGGTGTCTGGGAAATGGTCATTACCTTAAATTTTACTTGGCAGATACCTGGCAAACAGGGAAGATCATGCTACTATAATTATCAAATGCTGAGGTAAGGAAAAAAAAAAAAAAAAGTAAAGAAGGTCAGCAGTAGCAAGAAAAGCTAGTTCAGGGAAGTAGGTGAGAAAATATCTATGAATTAAAAAATAAATAAATAATGGTGCAGCATGTTACAACATTACAACTGTTATTGGAGAAATGTTCAGAAGTTTTCAGTAATAGCTTGTATGATCAGCAAATAGATCTACCAACATACTCAAAGCTTCTCCATTTTTATCACACATTTCCACAGTTTTAATCTGATACAAATGAAGTTACAGAATCACAGAATCACAGAATTTCTAGGTTGGAAGAGACCTCAAGATCCTCAAGTAAGTTGTTGCAATACTGTTAATAAAATCATTTTGACTTTCTCTTACCTTAAAAGACCAATGTTCAATAGAGTATTTCACTTAATTAAATATTTCAAGAAAGATCCTACTGTGAGGCTTGCTTATATTTTCCTCTAAAATGGCATGGAGAAGCAGTTTGACTTACACAAAACATGCTGTTGGCAATATAAGCTATGAAAAGCAATGGGGAGTAAATATTCAATGAGCAGCTAGGATATCAAAATGTCATTAAATAGCTTCATGATATGTTATTAAAATTATAAAATACTTTTTAATAGAGGTCTTTGTGTGAGGATGGCTAGAGCTCATCTAAAATGGTAAATTTCATCAAGATAATTGTGCATACGTAATCTCCCTGGGCTGATTTAGAAGAAAAAAATAACAAAGAAATACTTTATATATACACAAAGATTTTTCTCCCCCTTATAGCTATAATAAAAGCTATGAATTTAAGAATGTTTAAATACTTCCTCTCTTGTCTTTATCTGATTTATTCTGTATTTTCCTTGAACCTACACAGAAGAGATTACATGTACTAAAACCAACTTTTACTTTACTTGGAAAAAGCTGTCCCCAAAACATTAATTTTTCCCTTAATCAATCTTCATATTACTTAGAATTCCATGTTTTTATGATACTGTGACATCTGTCAAATTCTTGGTATAATTCAGATCATATATCTATCCTTTCACTTTGTAACAGAAGTGATTAAATAATCAACCCTATTAATTATGAATATAATTTCCTCATCCTACATAACTAATCCTTTTGATATTCACTTTTTTTTTTTTTTTTTTTTATTTAGTTCATTCCTGATCAGCTTAAGATAATGGCATAACAGGTTCTGCTGAGGAAAAAAGCTTCACACTAAAAAAGTAATCAGAAGTATATTAACATTCATATCATTATTCAGATGCTGTCGCAGTTCTGTGCAAGCTTGAGTCTACAAAGCTAGATTTCACATCAGATGATTGTTTAATTCTCCACAGAAAATTCCCTCAGTGAGGAAACAGGTTTCATGTGTGGTTATGGAGAAGGAAATTTTATAGAGAAGTGACTGTATTGGATCAAACCACCAGGCCTGGCCCATGTACTGGGGCATGCAGGTAGAGCTGACTGATCCTAAGGAGACGCAGGAGACCAGCAGCTGGGGTGATGCAGCTCCCTATCATTATGCAGATGTCAGAAGAACAAAGAAGACCATGTTTGGGCTTCCTGACCATTACATTAGAGGTCCAGTTCACTGGCCTAAACAATGAGGTCCGTTCTGCCATTTGAGATGTCCCAGGAAACTTCTAATGGCCACGGTGTCTCCACATTGAGGAGGATACAGGATTCCTGCAAGTCCCATGCTGCTGCTTCTTACTGCACATGAATGTCTCAGATTCACTAGGGCATAGGAAAAATACTTTTCTATGGAATGTATTTTTTTCCCCTTCTATTTTCCCCTTGCTCTCTAGTTTTCTTTAACACATCATTAAGTAACAAGACAGAATACCATAAACCAAATAACCGAGGCACAGACTGCGTTCATTCAAAATGAAAAGTTACCTTCCTCTTTATCCAAACACAGTAACCAGATTTAATCCACTACTTCGCCATCAAGAGCTATATTTACCTCAAGAAGACATTAAGACTTGTTCTTAAGCTATACAGCATGAGCAAGAAAGTAATGGAAGACTAATGAATTCAGTTTCCTGCATATTTAATAAAATATTCTCTCATAGTCGTAATCAAGCCATAGTTCAGAAAAGCATGTGCTGAACTTTAAATATTCAAGTAAAACACTTGAGCACATTATTAAAATTAAGTAAAATAAAATAAAATGAATATAATTTCCAGAGAGCTGATGATCCAGATTTATTAACTCTTTAAATTACTCCATTTTTCAGACTATATGCAGCTATTAGGCTACTTTAACAAAATATAACCACACAGGACTGCCAGGTCATCAGTAAATGAAAAGGATTAACACAGTTAGGAGCTGAAAGATCTAAATGTTAAAACAACACCATTAAAAATAATTCATTATATGGAGCTCTTCCACTTCCAGAATAAAAATCAACCAAATTAAAATTCCTTTTAAGTGCTTACCTTTGTTACACAATCTTACTCAAGATATACTGCAAATCCAACATTTATTTTGTACCTCTATGTTTTAGAGGACAGAAATCACATTTTAGGTCAGCAGCAGACCACATATCCGTCACCATTGCTATAATGCCTGGAGATCCAAATACTGTCTCTGACATTAGCTGAGGAGACAGCAGTAGTGACATGCAGACAGCACAATCTGACACATTTTCATCAGTCTACTCTGGAAAAATATAGTCTGTATGTTTACTGAGTTGTTTTTTTCTGCTTCAGGATCTTAACATGCAAAGTAAATTAAATAAAAAAAAAAAAAAAGTGATCCATATTTTAAAATAAATATGATTCTGAGGCCATTATGCATAGTTCATCTTCTAGCTTGCTTTACAGTACTGAATTACTGTCAGCTACAGGTAAAGGCTATGGAATGATGGCAGTTGCCATTGCTTTGCAAGGGAGATCTGGCAACCTGTCTGAAGAGTCTTTGTTCCCTTACTACTGAACAACTTAAGCAACCCAATCTGAACTTGATGACTATGCATTCTTGTTTCCCAAACAATATTTTGTGTATTTCCTTGTTCAATGAGTCCAATGCTTATTTTAATTGAACAGAAAACAAAACAAAAAGAACTCACACCAAAACATGCAGAGACATGCTTCCATGTTATATTCTAAATTTCCTGCAGTAATCCAAGTCCCCATGCTGTCTGGAGTCATACACAGACAGAGGAGAATCTGAAGCTGCCTTGTCCATCTGGTGGTATGCACCATTAACCCATTTGAAGAGTGAATCAATCTCAAACTGGAAGCTGCCACACTGTATGTTTGTGGCCATGAGGATGGGATTTTAACCATGAGTCAAATACATATTATATATATATGTATTTGTATATAATATAATATACATATCATGATACTCTAAACACATAAAGTAAGAAGATGGAAGTTAGTATCTAATGATAGGGAATAGTGATATAGGGATAATGATAGGTTCTTGTGAAAAGCAAGCAAATGCAGGGCCAGAATCTCAAGAAATTTCAGAAAAAAAATAAAAAGGATGTTGTAGGTAGAAAAACAACTTTGGATAGGTGTTAAGAGTTGTTTGAACAACTCATGCCCTCAAATTAGATTTCCTTTCCAGGCCTCAGTAACGACACAAACTCAGTGAACATTACCTAAAACTGGAAGACATTTCTATTTAGTACTACTGCATTAAGTAAGAGGTTGAGAGCTTCAAACTCTGCAAGAAAAATCTTTAACCTCCATTGTAATGGCAGTCTCACACAGCATCTTCTATGTTCTACAGCAAAGCAGCTCTTTCTGCAATCTCAGAATACTTTTACATCACCTTTCTTCATACTCTCTTCCAGATCTCTGCAGAAAATAATTTAGAACCACTGCCTGGCTCTCTAGTACATGTTTGTGCAGGGAAGCACTGATCATATCTGGACAGGATCCTGATGCTTTCCTATGTGTTAAATCTAGCTACAACTCTGCAGAGTTTCTAGACTCACAAAAAGCCATCTCAGCTGTCTGATTGCAATGAAAGCAAATTGTTATGGTCATCTTTTGAATCTCAAAGAATATGAGTTTCTAAGGAGAACTCCTCAAAAAGGAGATGAAACAAATATAAAATCAGTAGAATATATACTGTATATGCTACTATAGCAACTATCCAGATAAGAAAATAATAAAAGTGATTTATTCTTGTATTCTTGGCTGGCCTCGGTTAATTAAAAAAAAAAAAAAAAAAAAAAAAAAAAAAAAAAAAGCTTAGAAAAGCTTAAATGCTTCTCTAGTTTCAGTTGCTGAGTTTACAATTCAATCAATTTTTTGTTGTGAAGTAAAACTTAGCCATGCCCAGCCCTTATGACTTTGCATTAATTTAAATGCAACTGCAAAAAATAATAATAATAATAATTCTACTAGCCTGTACTATGGCATTACCATGAACACTGCTTAGTCACTAATATTCATTTCTGAAAACACTAAACAAAACCGTTAACCTGATAAAAATGCTAGCAGGGTATATGAAAAATATATAGAGAGAAATTGAGACTCTCTCTTAAAAGTCAACATTTTCTCAAAGCTGTGACAATCAAAAAAAAAAAAAAAAAAGTTAAATTACCATTTACTGTCCTTTAGTACATTATATACATATTCATTAACTTTGGTACAAAATACACACAAAATTTTCCTTTAGTTGACTGTCATAGATTGAAGCTACTAGAAGATATCAAAAACTCTATTATGTCAAAGCACATCTTCTACTAAATTTATCTCTGCTACAATAACAAGGTTGAGCCTATTTGATGATTATCATTTGAGATTTATTACTGAGAACCATGCCAAAATTAATCTCTATTTAATGAGTTTTTCTGAAAGGGGTTTAAAATATCAAAATTTTGAAACATGTTCATTAGAACTATTTGTAAGTAATTTAAAATGATAGGTTATAAATAAGTTGTGATTGGATCCTAAAGCCGTGTCAGAAATAGTGTTCAGATGACAGACTGTCAGATAATTTCGTGCTTGACACATGGGTCCAGTTGATCACTAAATAGTGACATTTTTATTGTCATCTTGAAAAAAGAAAATTAAATTTTCTCCCCTTGCAAATTTTTTTCCTTCCCTTTCCCTCCTAGATCATGGCACATCAACACCATCCAACTGGAAACTAGAAAATTGTGAATTACTCAATTTGTGTTCCCCAGCTTCTACGTTACCAAACACCACTGTTACAATATGAGAGCCATAAATTGAACAGAAAAGGTAACAAAGATGCTCATGAGGCCTTAATTTTTCTCAATTTGACAGAGACACTAACATGATGAGTTATGGCATTTCTGTGATAAATCCTTTTTGGATTTGGAGTGTGTCAAATTTTATCAGTCAGGAGTCAACAAGTTTCTCATGACATCTCGCCCATGGGGAAAGCATTGGGTGCAAGTTTTTGTTTTACTTTGCTGTTTTAAGCATATTGTAAGAATTGCTGTAAAGGTTCTGAAAACTCCTCAGCCTTCAAAGTATAGTATAAAACCTGCATTAAAAGTAAAAAAGTATAAAACATATAAAAGAAATATTCAGAAATAAAAAGGGCCCTTTATTTTTCATAAATAATCTACTTGAGCTGAGGAGTGTTTAAAATTATAGTTGCTAACAAAAGTACCAGAATTATTTTTGTTAATAATATGTATTTGTTCATCCATGGAAAGTTAATTAGATGACAATAAAACAAATGGATATTGAATGTCAAAATGAACACCGGAGTATCTTTTTCACCAGTGATATGACAGTGATAGAATAAAAATAAAAATAAAAATAAAATAAAAATAAAAATAAAAATAAAAATAAAAATAAAAATAAAAATAAAAACCTGTATAGTCATTTTTTTCATAACTTTTTGGTTGTGATTATAATTTTAAGGGTATTTAAGAGACTATTTACTGACATTGGTGTTTCCTAGAGGAGACAAAACTATCCAGAACCAATAATGTATTGTTCTGTTCTTTCTAAATAATGATACATGACGTATATAAAAAGCCATCCTGAGCTGTGAATTTCTTAATGTCTTAGTTTCAGATGTTATTTGAATTTTGGCTGGAGTCTGGAACTCTTCCTCAAACTGATTAGTAACTTATTTGAAAGATAGTTGCAGTAAATCTGAGAGGACTGTTCCTGTAAGCCAGTGCTGTTCCTCATGTATAAGGACACCTGAATCTGACCCTAAGATTTATTTAATTTTCTTTGTAAAATGGAAGATTAAGACAAACAAAACAAAACACACACACACAAAATGAAATGAAATGAAATGAAATGAAATGAAATGAAATGAAATGAAATAAAATAAAATAAAATAAAATAAAATAAAATAAAATAAAATAAAATAAAATAAAATAAAATAAAATAAAATATGGAAGATTGTAAAATATGCACCTGTTAAACTTCACCTCTTGTATCTTACTGGTTTCAACTGTTAATGTATAGAACAGTGCAAACAGCAAAGCTTAACGGTATTATTACTCTGACATAAGTAGATGTCAGTCTAGTATTGTGCTGCATTTTCCTTTTGATAAGGACTATTATTTCTAATAGGCATAACATGTAACAATACCACAGCTTGTCATAACTTATCTGGGAAACACAAGAGTTTGCAGCAAATTCATGAGATTTATTAATGTCACTAGTATACAGACACTGTTTTTTTATGGTACTTACTGAAGTGCTAAAGAAACATACTCTGAGTCACAGGAAAAAAATAAATATATGTATATATATATATCAGTGGAATACTAGATTTTCAAAACCAAAAAAAAAAAAGAAAAAAGAAATACAGCTCAGATATTTTGAGTTCCACAGCAGAAATGTGAATGTTACTAAAGATTCTTTCCAGCATTAAAAAGTGTTGATGACCTGAGGGACTTGTTTAGAGAACTTGTTTGTCTACCAGAACAAAGCCGTACTCAGACAAGGAGGAACACTCATTCCCTCCAAAATGTATAAAACTCCTGTACATTTATGTGAGTAGTGAGCAGCCAATTGCCTCACAGACATTAGACTCAGACAGCTATTAGAATAAAGTGCAGACTACTGTAAAATTTACAATAAGACTGACACAAAGCTTATTAGATTTAAAGGATGTAATTTCATTTGTTTCAATGGACACTGGTTTTAACCCTATTGGTATGATCCAGTGTCTACTGAAGCACATGGAAAAATAACCACAAAAGAAATCATATGCAGGCCCTATTCCAAGCTCCTTAGATGGATGAAGACAGAAATCCAGAGAAGATTTTTATTACTATTGTCCTTGGCTTATCCTGTTGTATTTTTTCATATTTCAAGTGTACATGCTTTTACATAGAAAAAGTTCATTAGAAATAATCAGAGAACAATTCCAAAAGATTCCTGTGTATACTTGCTACAGTCTTGCCTTCTGTAGAGCAACTGGCTACATAAATGTCTTTTTGACCTAAAAATTCGTGTTTGCATGCTGGAGGAAATACTGAATGCATAAAGGAAATACTTTAGGTGTTTTAATAGCCCCAAGCTAACATAATTTGAGTCGTGAAGACATAAACAACAGACTGATTTAAGTTGTCATTTAAATACTCTTTGTTGAAGTTCTCTGATGTCTAAAACAAAAGTGTGAGAGAGCAGTAATCTCTGATAAAAATATTAAGGTTGTTTAGAGAAGTTTAAAATACATATTAAATTCAGGAAATCAAAGCTAGAAAACTGAGTTCAAGAAAATATTTAGGGATCAAACTTAAGGTCAATGAATTGCTTGTTTACTAGATCTTCTCTCAGTATACTCTTGAAATACTGTGAGAAAATCAGCAAGTTTGGATTCTCCCACTTAACACAATAGCCTAAATTTAAAAACACATTAAACTTTGTAGACAACCAGTGGAAGGAGAGGACCTCAACAGAGTGATATAAACTCACTGTAAACAAATAAGTCTTTCCCATTTCTCTCCATGGATTATAGATGGAGGCTAGGCAACTGTGCTATTAATTTGGGTGTCTCTGTTCAAGGCTTACAATTAGATTAAAAGAATCTGGGCTTTTATATTGCCTTAAAGATTATGTAATGTTCTCCATTAAAATCCATCTGTTCAAAAGGCATTCTCAAAATAAATGGAAAACATTTGACATTAAATTAACTTCCTAAATGACTTAATTCTAAATTTAGAGAGGACAACAGCAAAGCTCCCTGTGGACTTCACCAGCCCAAGACCACTATACAGTACTTGATACTGCTTTTCCTCCCCACTTCATGAATAAATATGGGGGAGGGGAAAAGGATCGGGAGAGAAATGTTGTTTGTCTGTTTTCCTCAGAAAACTATGGCAGAAATCCTTCTTTTTATACTAAAGGAGAGCAGTAAGAATTGCAAGCGGATTACTGTACATAGGTTACAGTGTTTGAAATCTTAGTGACCTTGAGTAGAATCAGTTCCGAAGTGCAATTTGTTAAATACCATTATATTAAATGACAGCTATGGGAGTGAGGGACTATGAGAATAGTAAAGCCAAAGTCCCTTGGGGTAGTCAGATAAAATGTAGCAGGATCTGTCTAAATAGCACATTTGTTATATCTAGTTTTGTTGCTTTAAAATCTTTCATAAAATCTTTCACTCAGGAAGCTGCTGTGCTCAGCGGCAGAAATTACTCAGGAACTGCTGTGCTCAGTGGCAGAAACCACCTCATCTCAGCTATCACAAAGACACTGTTGTATACTGCCTCTGTTCTAACCATGACTATATATTGTCCCCCCCCCCAAAAAAAAAAAAAATCACTGATGCAAACCTGGGTTAAAATACTCATTTTAGAAGTAAAACATAAATTAAAGACAAAGACTTCTTGGCTACTATGAAATTACTCAAAACTGTCTTTTTATTAAATAAATAAATAAATAAATAAAAAGTTTATTTAAGCTCAAGTCCTAGGTTTTCTTTTTTAGATTCCACTTTCTGTGAAGTAGATATGACATGTTTTCTCTATGGTACCACATCTGAAATGAGTTAGTCACTTTATACTACCCACAGTCAAAAGAACTTCATCTAAAAGTACTTTAAGATTGGATCTTTTGTGTGAAGCCTGAGCAATCCGCAGCCAGTGAAGAATAAAAATATATTGAGGATTCACTGCAAGACATGCAACCATGAGATGCAGAAATAATTGCTGGAAAATATCAGAAGCTGGTGTGCTATGGAAAGTTTAGGCTTCATCTAGTTTTAGACAGTTCTATGTGTCCTGCTAATTTTATGTGTCAGGTTATGTATATAGTATTATACTATCATAAACAAACAAACAAAAAAAGCTTTTTTTTTTTTTTTTTTTTTAATCAAAGGCATGTTTGTCAGTTTCCTGGTCCCTTACTTTCAATACAATTATTTCTCCAATGGTGCCTAGTTTAACTAACAGTTAACTAACACATAATACTTTTAGTCATTTATGATTATAACTTTTGTATATGGTTACATTAAACTAACATGACTCTAAGTTTCATTTTTCACAGTATTTGTTAAGCTTAAGTGAACTATATGGTTCTGGTTTCAGTTTGAAATAGGAAAGAAAAGGAAAAACTGATAGAAACGAAGTGGTTATATTTAAAGATTTATGCTGGAACTCTGTTTCTGCAGGTAGTGCATGAATATTTTCTCTGAAATGAAGTGTCCTTGATATACTCTTCTTGTGCTTTATACTGTTCCATGAATTATAGAAGAATCCACACTGGCTGTGTATGTTATTTTGGAAGAGTCACCACCCTCCTTAGACTGGAGTAAGGAAAACTGAGTCATCCAATCAGCAGTCTTGGTAGCACCACAGACTTGCCCAAAGGAAAAACTAAAGTTCAACTAGAAAATTGTCTCCAGAAATAAGCCTTGAGAAAGAAATACTAAGTCAGGTTAAAAGCACATGGACACTGTTTCTGGGAGGAAACAACGATTAAGCACACTGTTAACTGTGTATGGCTAATTGGAATAAGAAGCCATGATACAGTTCCTAGAACAGTGTAGCCTTTCCATCTGCAGATGAAAGAAAAGTGTGCATAGCATGTACTAAAAGTAGATGCAGATTTATTATTTTTTTTATTAAGTCATGAACATACCCTAAAATTCACACAAAATTCATCTGTCAGGTCACAAACCTTGATATCCACAGAATTTGTAGCATTTTTAGAAGAGCAGTAAGAGCCAAGACATTAAAGACTGTAGAAAGGCTGGCACTATGCAGCAGGTCCATTGCAGATCCTGAGAGTTTTTCAGCTGGGGAAGCCTCAGCTTTTTCAAATATTACACTGCAGAGCAAGACAGCTATCATATGTTATGCATCAGGGAGTTCTCTGTCTAAAAGTGCTACCTATCTTGTCAAGAAGGCACTAATTTTAGAATAATTTGGAAATGCTGTTATATCTGAAAATTAGATTGCCCATCATATTTCACAAATACCAAAAAACAAGTAGAAGTCACTGAGAACACTGAACACTGTTTCTCTTCCTGCTTAGCATTACTTTTGCTGCAGGAAGCATGCAATCCACAGTTGTTTGTTGTCCTGGACCTTGGTTTTTTTTGTTTGTTTGTTTTTTGTTTTCTTTTTTTTTTTTTTTTTTTCTTTTTTCTTTTTAAAATACACTGTAATAATAAATCCATAAAGACTGACTTCTTAGAGTTAACCTGGGTGGCATCTCTAGACTTAACAGACCTCACCCAAACAAATCCCAAATTCTGTCATCTCCTGTCAGACCTTTCCTCCGTGTCACCTACTTTCATCTTGTCCCTCTTGGTATGTTCATTGGGAACACAGCTTTGATCTTATACAGAGTAAAAGGTAAATCAAATTCAGTAATGCATGAATCATTGCATCCATCACAAAACAGAACTGGATATTTTCTGCTGTTCAGGAAAAAATGCGATTAAATACATTTAGTCATCATTTCTCTAAGTACAATCTTGGAAATTTTTGTGTCTCTAGATTAAGCAAACATTCAGTTTCACCAGACTTCTGAATGTCCCCAGAGACCTTAATAAAATCATCATTTCTAGTAAACAAAATCCAAAGTTTGAGCAACCCAATTTCTTAAGGATTAAAGTAAATAAATAGATAGATAGTTTCTCTTTTTATCTGATTTATTGGTTTTATCTAAAAAACAACTCTACATTTTAAAATAAAGCACTGTTTTAGTGCCAGATTCAGAATCAACACTTTTACAGTAAGGTGATGAAAAGGTCTATGAAGGTAAAAGAGATTCAATAACAAATGTTTTCTTACAAGCATGTAGAATATTATATCTCACCTGAATATACCTACAAGTAAGAAATAGTAGCTATTACATCAGATAAATCACAAAGTACTTATTTTCTTTTTAAATTACCATTCAAAGTTAAAAGCTGTTTGTGGTGGATGAAAAACTCGACATGAGCCAGCACTGTGCTTGCAGCCCAGAAGGCCAGCTGCATCCTGGGCTGCATCAACAGGCCAGCAAGTCAAGGGGGGTGATTGTCCCTCTGTACTCTGCCCTCGTGAGGCCTCACTTGGAGTACTGGGTCTAGGCCTGGGGCGCCCACGACTCAAAGGATGTGGAGCTGTTAGACAAGGTCCAGAGGAGGGCTACAAAGATGATTGAAGAAGAGGCTGGAGCACTGTGAAGAAAGGCTGAGAGAGCTGGGGATGTTCAGCTTACAGAAGAGAAAGCTCCAGGGTGACCTCAGTACTTATAGGGGACTTATAAAAGATGGAGAGTAACTCTGCTCAATTAGATCATGACAGGACAAGGGGGAATGATTTAAACTAAAAGAGGGGAGACTTAGATGAGAGGTAAGGAGGAAACTTTTCACTCAAAATGTGGTGAGGCACTGGAACAGGTTGCCCAGAGAAGCTGGGGATACTCCATCCCTGGAACAAGGGATGATCTTGAACATCCCTGCTCAAGCCTAGGTTGGATGAGGCCCTGGGAAACCTGATCTAGTGGGTGGCATCCCTGTCCATGGCAGGAGGGTTGAAACTAGATGATCTCGGAGGTCCATTCCAACCCGAGACATTCTGTGATTCTACAATTCTTTTTTCCTAAACTACAAGAGAGAATCCTCTTGCCTAAGCAAAGCTACTTTACATAACAATGTAATCATGAAATCATGACACCAGAATTGCTAGTTTATACATTGACTGCTGTATGAGTCATCATCTGACTACTGATGAGTCCGAATGCAATAAACTTAATATGGTCTGATCAAAGTTTAATACATGTTTCTAAATTATTTTTATAGAACCTGCATAAAAAGTATTCAAGATAAATTTCCAGAATATCTGCAAATACTAATAAAATGCTATAGCAAACCAACCAACCAAACAAACAAATGTAAAACAACCTTTAAAGCCATATGCTAGGTCCAGCACATCCAGCAGTCCCTATTTTCACATTTAGATGTGAGAGGTCCAATTAAACCTGGTGGTCAGGGAGTGAATTTTGCAACCATGTGGCCAGGATGGAATCATATGGCTAACAAGTAACAGCAGCTAATTGTCAATGCAGGATTTAATTAGCTATCTTGGGATATTTTACAGACAGGAACAATTCAGTATAAATCAATCAGATAATCGAAAACAGGAAAACGATGAGAAATTGATACTGTCCCCTTGTAGTGGCCTGTGGTCTTAAAGTTTCTAGTCTTTAGTGCAGAGAACATCTTTTTCCTTGCCTGAAATACTGAAAATGACAAACAAGAGCTAGGGAAAAGAAAAAAAAAAAAAAAAAGAAAAAAAAAAGAGAGAGAGAGAGCACAATATAAAGAGAATACAGCAATATATGAAAGACGATTATTCTCAAGTAACAGTATACAATCGTGTGCCTTTGACAACTCAAATCATTTTGAACAATGTGTAATTTACAGCCATGACAGGGCAAGCACTTTCCTTCCTTCATTTATTTGTTTCATTCCCTGCAGGATGAAGTGAATAAATAAAATTACTTCTAAAAAGCCATTTTCTGTTGTTATCATTTATGCCTCAAGGAAAAGAATGTTAAAATCCATCTGCTTATAAGCAAACCCACTTTCCTGTTCAATTTGGAAATAAATTCTGTATATTCTGAAAAGCAGGATCAATTCAAAAGCATAAAACAAAATAAAAATTAAAAGTTATACAAAAGTGTAAACAATTAACAAGATGTATACAATTAAGATTATATAAAGTCAATCAGCAGAATCCAAATGTAGAACTATTTCCGTTGTGACTCATATTAATTACCCAAGTTGAATATTTGGTATTTTACTCTAGCATCATCACAACAAAGCATAAGGAGTGCGAACTGGCACAACAATCTAAATCCAATTAAACATTCAGGAATATAATTTCATATTTTGACAAAAATAAATACAGGAGAGAATATGTGTGTTGGAACTAACTCTAGGCACTAATTAGTTTGTCTTGACTGCCTTTACTCTTAATGGAGGCAGAGCACTCAGACCCTAAATCACTGTCTACAGAATCCCTTTATCAGTCTCTTTTTCCACTGATTATAGATGCATCCTAAAGACATTATCCTAAAGTTAGCCTTTGGATCAATGACTTTTTTAGCCAGTTTTCCAGACACTTGATTATAGTGAGAGGTCCAGGCATTCCTATACGTTTCTATTCCTATATTCCTGATGTTTTCTATATTATATGTTTCTATTCCTATACGTATAGAAAAGATAACACTGTATAGTATTGAAAAACAAAACAAAATAAAACGAAACAAAACATATTATTCCTAAACATTAGCTGGCTGCGGTCATATGGGACTAGATATCCAGTAAAATTGGACCTGCTGGCTTGGGGATAAATAATATTACTGCTTGATGAATGCAGGTATTCAGGAAATCAATTGTTGATCTCCATCTACGTATGCTTACATTCCCACAGACCCTCTGTGCAAGTTCTGTTAGATTCAGTAGCCCTTCTCTGTCATGTGTCTGTGTCATCAAAAGTAGGTATTCTTCACCTACTTTCCTATATCGAGCGATTAAAATTTACTGTGTGCAGGCCAATTGTTGAAAATCATTCAGAAGATAAGTGTGCAGAAACTATACATGATCCTCATACATAGCAGTAGATGAATCTGAAGTATTTGTTATTTTCCTTCTGTGTTCTTCTTGGGATCCTGTTTATTTATCAGTGTAGTTAAAAGTGCTGGTAAATTCATAAACCCAAAAATGATTTGGGGATGCAGTAATTTTAGCTGCCGCCTCTCCCTACACTTCTCACAACTGTTGCAATTCATTGATGATTCTGCCATCTGTCTCAAAAGCTGAAATGCTTGGTTTAAATATATAAAAGCTAGTCAGGCAACTCCATTATTAAATGCAAAGATACTGCTAGCACTGTAAACATGGGCTTAAAACTTCCCACCACCTTTGCAGTTCTACCTAACGTAACAATTTTGGCACTCAGCACAAGAATGGTTTAATCTAATCTGCACTGCATGGCAGAGCAGTTACTGCAAAACACCTCCTGGATTATGCTAAGGTTCCTTCCAAAAGAACTGCCCTATGGATTGGTACATCCAATTGTGACATTTTGAAGGAGATTGGAATTAAATGATCAATTGCTATACATATCATTGCTGATTAATCTGTGTCTGACATAAAAAATATTCTGTATGTGCAAACCCCTTTGCTGCTGTTTTGTTAACAGAGTCCTGTAAATCTACAGCTTAAATGAACCCTTAACATTATGTTCTTATTCTTATATGGTGCAGACAAGATTTAGTCAGTGGAAAATTTGACAGCCAACCTATATACTGAATTTCTTTACTTTTGGATACTTGGAATAAAGTCCATTTATTCATCTTTTTTTTTTTTTTTTCCTTTTTGATGGCTTAAGACACTATTTCGTCCTGCTATACTGTTTTTATTTCCTAAAATTTGTTTCCAATTCCTTTTATTCAGTTAATCATAGATATTAGGGAATAATCATATTTGTATTTGGTTATATTAGTGCATTTTACTGCATTATGGGCTCTGTGTTATGTGATGTATAAAGTTCTTCTCTATTACCTAAAACATGATCATCCCGCTTTAAGTCAGGTAAGTATAATCAGAAAGAAATAAAAGGACCCTTCTAAACTGCAAGACCCTTGAAGTGTTATTTCTCTTAACAACTCTGTTTTGTAAGAATTTTCAGTGTAACAATGGGTATTAAAGCATGCATTATTTTTATATATCATATTACTTAATGATGGGCAGCTGTGATATAGTGTGTCAAAAAAGGGGGCATAATACTGTGTGGAAAATATCTGTAGCATTTTTAGTGATCTTGTTCTAGCAGCACAGAAATGCAATCTAAACTTCTACATCAAAACTTGACAAAAATACATTCAATTCAATTTTAGAGTAAATTGTTTCTGGAATAAGATTATCTGTCACATAGATGTTCAGCTCAGAAACATTTCTTGATATCCAAATTTCATTTCTTAACAAACAGTCATTCTGAGTAAGTGTGGCAGGCTTTTAATTACAGAATATATGCCTCTAAAATAAAAGTTTTCAGTATTTAAACTTTGCAGGGACCACTTCATTTAAGACTCTGAGGGTGATATCAAATCTGAAATGACAGTTATGATTTTCAGGCATATTTCCCTCTATAACACATACATTCTTCACACTTCAAAAAAATGAAGGCACAGTTACAGCTGCTGCCTACTGATCTGTGTGCATTGAGCAGCACATCAACATATTCAGCTTATCAGAACCGTTTGCAAGAGCATGTTTGTCAAGCAAAACTATCTCAGAGCATTAGGGAACTGACGTCTCAGTTGGATTACTTCACTAACTCTTCTATAATAGTGTAGAAGAGTTATTTTAAGTGAGACTAAGTAAACAAAACCAAAAAATTCTCACAGACTGTTAAGCAACTCAGAAACCTCAACACTGAAACCTGAAATCATTTCAGGCTTGAGGTTCAACATGCAAATAAAATCTAGAGCTAGTCAGAACACAGACAGCAGAAAGAAAATTATAAGTTTTGATCCTGACCTGTTTCCAAAATACAGGTCATATCTTAAACTAAAAATTGGTATTTTAATGCAGACTAAATACTATAAATTACAATATATTTCCATAGTTTTTTTTTCAGTGATTCATTATGAACTTCATTAGACAATATTATGCTTTACTTTGTAGGAGTAGAAATTGGCATAATGGGGCTCTCCTGAGCTTTAAGCCAATATGTTTAATAATCAGCTGATTGTCACATAGAGACCAGATCTGATCATTTGTCACACTACCTTGGCTCCAGACAAAATTCTCTACCTCACATATGACTTTCAGCTTGAGAGCAGCTGGAGAACAAACACAGTATAGCAATGATCCTTTGCTGGGTCAATATTTTAGACTTCTCATGCCTGAACTTAAAATCCAGTACTCTAAAGGCTCTGCTTGTCTAAGAAAAAGGCACCTGTGGAGGTCATCTGGTCCAACCCACCTGCCTTAGCAGGGACACCTCAAGCAGGTTACCTAGGACCATGTCCAGATGTCTTTTGAAGACCAAAAGAAGGAGACTCCACAACCTCACTTGGCGACCTGTGTCAGTGCTCCTTCACCTGCACAGTAAAGAAGTGCTTCCTCATGTTCAGAGGGAACCTCCCATGTTCCAGTTTGTGCCCATTGCCTCTTGTCCTGGCACTATGCACCACTGAAAATAGTATGGCTCCCTCTTCGTAGCATCCTTCCTTCAGTTATTTATACACACTGATAAGATCAGGGGAAACCCTGATCTGAACAGTCCCAATTGCTTGGAAATGTCATATAAATATATAAGCATGGGCAAAACCTAATAAATGGTAATTTCACTTCTTACTCTGCAACATAAAAGAACATATGCCATTCTCATGGTCTACACACAAAGAGAATGTGATATATTTGTGAGATTTTTTAAATAAGGCTCATCTATCTCTTCCTTACTAAGCTCTTGCTAACAGTCCTCTTCAAATTCAATACTCAAGCAAGATTAAGAGACCTTGAAGAAACAAGACGAAACAGCCAGGAAAAAAAAAAAAAAAAAAAAAAAGATTACTGGAACTAGAGAATCTAATATTTAAGATTATATGATAATAAAATCAGTAGTACACTGAGAAAACATTCATAACATTAAAATGCATTATAAATATATATATGCTTTTATATAAATATGTATAATTACTATATAGTCAAATCCTTTATCATAGAGCAAACCACTAGCAGAAACCTCAGACTACTTTATTAAAAACACAAAAATGTGAATCCTATTTCCAACAGTGTCTGTGGAAAGAACTGAGCAATTTCCGTGAGGCCAAAGTTTTGCCAAGGTTCAAAGGAGGCAATCATTTTGACTGGACTGTGACCAAATAAAAAAGTCTTACTAACTTCTATGACACCAGCCAATTTTACAAGGGGTAAACCAATTGACATTATTCATTTAAGGAATATAAAACATGAGGACAAGGACCCATACGGGTTTGCCTTTTTCCATGACTGCCAAGTTATTCTGATCAAAAAAGCATCGCAGCAAAAGCTTCTGCACTTTCTTAAGTATTTGAAGCCCCTCAGCTGTGGCTCTGGTTGGCCTTTACTTAGCACAAATTACTCCAACTGTTGTACTGCCATGTAAAAAAGATTGGCTCCAAATTAATCTCTTCTGATACGAGAAACCAGTAAAATCAATTGCTCAGTGCTTTCATAACGACCTCTCACTCCCTGGATCTTTAAAATTCCAAAACCACCATGAATACCTGAAGGGTTTTGGCATACATAAGGAATGCATTCAACCATCCCATTGCACACATACATAATTCACATTTGAATTTGGTGATTGTATCATGCATGTTACTAAGAAAATATTTTCATTTGCCAACAGCAAATGCTAAGCCCAGGAACTCTTGTTCCCCTGTGGTGTTTACAGGCTTAAGTTTTTTGTGAGCATCTCAGACATATCATAAATAAAGATGCCTTCAAAGAGATGTGGAGGGTGAAGCTCATCTTTTTAAAGATGGTGCATGTCTTGTATATAGCCACAGTACGTGATGAGAGAACTGGCCAGGGAAGAGGAGGTCTTTGTGTGTTCAAAGGAGATTTGAGTTTGCCCAAACAGCTCTGGAGGCATTGCTTTTCCAATGGGCTACAACTGCACTGTGCTAACTCACTGAATCTGAGTGCAAGTGTAGATAGATATGATTCCCATGGCCACAGGAAGAAGGTCCTGTGAACCTGCCTTTGAAGAAGAGATGTTAAACTAGGGATCAGCTACACGAAGAAGAAATATGGCAGAAAGCAGGGATCAGCAGCCAGGATGACCTAGCACAACTTTGGGAGCCCTGAAATGATAGGGTTTGTGCAGGCATGCAGATGGGAGCACTCACAGACAGCTGTCATTTAAGTGGAGTCTGATTCTATGGGACATGACTACCAGGTCATATTCTTCTTTTATGTTCCTGATCCCAAGAAAAGCTGAGCTGGATGATGGCACTGAACTTCCTAAAGCAGAGTGCTTCTATAGAGCACTGCAGGAAATAAGGGTGTTTTGGGGTCAGGAAGGGTGACCCCTTGAAAGCATAAATACTTATAGCATTAGGTAGGCCCTAATCAGTTTCCTTAACTAAAATTAGATGCCTCAAGGTCATTTAATTTCTACCTTAGTCATCCATTTTTTGATCTGTACCACAGAGTGTAAAATATTTTCTTCTTGTTATGAATCTGATAAACAGTAATTCCATATTCTCAATAAACTACCAGCTGGGGGAAACAAACAAACAAATGAAATAACCACTGTATTATTTTTAACTAATATCAGGAGACAACAGTATGATGTGTGCAGATCCCCACCAATGTCAGCAGGGCTTCCCATGGTAGCAGTTATTCTCCTGGTTAGAGTAAACCACAGGGCCAGGACCTAACTGTCAAAACAGCTTCACTGATTACTCACAGATTGCAAGCATAAGCACAAACTAAATAGTAGAAGAAAACAAGCTACCTATTTTTTTCCTGCTACTCTTAAGCACAGACTAAGCATAGCATTTTCAGGGAAAGATTTAATTTCCAGACTATAGTGAGCTACTAATGAAGTTTCCATAATGATTTTAGGCAGCCTTTCTCCAATACACATCATATCATAATGTGGACAATAAATGCTTTTATTAACAAGCAGATGAGTCTGTCATTCCCATGCCAAGTAAGGATTCTCTCATAATTAGAAATTGCACACTCCCTAGAAGCAAAATTCTTACTGAGCACACAGCTGCAGGGAGCCTCTGTGGCGGCTGCACCCTGCTTCCCTCAGAAGAGGTTCCTGTGGTGTGGAAATTATTTCCAGCAGTGTTATAGAAATAAATGCAGTTGATTTAAAATATATTTCTACCTTTTTGAAACAATTTACATACCAAGATTGCAGTTACAAATGGATTCCACCCTATTCCTTTGTCTTTGGCCCTCAGTTTGTCAGCAGTATGGAACATTGAAAAAAAAAAAAAAAAAAAAGTGATTCATGAAAAAAACTACACACCTTAAAGCAATGAAAACACATTTGAATTAAAGCAGATGCAAAGCACTTTCAAGAATAAAGATAAGTTCTGTACTGCATATAGCAATAGCATTATGACAAACGGAAGGACTTCAGGCAAAAGCATCCCTACCTTCAAGAGGGTTCACCTGAATATAGGAAAACACTGCTTATTTTCCAAAATATCTTAAACAACTTCCCTCATATTTATCTGATCTAAAAAGAGCTACAGTAGGTTTTGTTCGTTTGTTTTAATTCTCCCAAAGTGGTATGTGAAGGGGTCTTAATAACCCACAATAGCAACAACTTTTGGGGCAAGTGGTCCACTCAAACTCATAACAGCCTTCAGGTCAGATGGTCCTCCCTGGCTTTTAGCTAGAGGTTTCTGCTTTTTTTTTTTTTTTTTTTTTTTGTGCAGAACTACACTTGTTTGTAGTTCTCCAACACCTTACTCAACTCCCACTCAGCGAAGTGGCAACAAAATGCTCAATGTTGAGAAAATCTGGAGATTTTCCCTTGCTTGTCACAAAGTTTGTTGAATTTTAAAGTGTAATCGCTTCTTTTCAAACACTTGGGAAACTCATCTGATTTGCTGCCCACTAGGGTCTACCTCATTATATATAATCTTCTATTTCTAGAATCAAACGTGAGCACATTTGCAAGGTAACTTGTGAATCGCACAGAAACCACAGCTATATTTCTCTATTCACAATGCTGTCAACTTGAACTTTATATCAAGGAAGCATGCTGTGAATACCATCAAGAGAATCATCAGAGGGCTGCTCTAACATTTATTTTAAGGCTACCAGAATCTGGGGTAGTTTGCAAAGAAAAAGATAAAGATAGACAGACAATTAAATTAGCTTAAGGCTAATAATTTATTTACCTAAATAGTTAGCTCCCAAATGTTTTTTTTTTTTCAGTGTGCATGTGATTAATTCACATTCACATTAAAGATAATTTAGTCTTCTATAGTATCTTTTCCAGAACATGTCACTCTTAAGAGTAAAGTAATACCTTTATTATCAGTAGACCAGGACAGGCAAATGAAAAATTCTAAACCTTCATGTAATGAATATCACCTTAAAATTTGCTAAGTTTTTTAGACAATTCTTTTTTTTTAATTATTATTTTTAAACGAGTAGTGATGGGCCATATACCATCTGCCTTCTGAATCTCTCATGGAAACATCCATTTCTACCTGAACAGTGACTGTGAAAGAAAGTTTCTCACTCAAATCTTCACACGTTCTCCTTTAGAGTTCAATTAGATAACTAGAATCTTCTGAAAATGCTGTGATGCAACCCTCATTTTTTTTTTTTCTATCACAGATAATCAGTGAACACAAATATCTGGGTGAAATATGAATATGTTTTGCACAATAATATTGAAGGTAGAGGCATAATTCTAAGCACTAATAATATCCCTGTTATTTATTGAATGTCATAGTGAATGCCTATGATCAAATTACAGCTACAAAGGTAGTTTATGAATATTATTTGTATTGAGCAGCTTAAGATATGTAACATTTATAATTTTATTCAAATAAATTATACAGACCTTTTGCTATAAAACCATATACTAGAAACTTAACAAAACAAACAAAAAATCACTTTTGATGGCTCTGGTGGTGGAAAAGTTAATTTTTTTGATGCAGCATGCTACATATTATAGAATAAGAATTACAAACTTAAGAAATATCTGAAAATTAAAACCTATCTATTTCACTAGCATCAGAACACAAACTACCATCAAGGATGGAAATTTGATTTATAGATAGAACACGATGAAACACATGGCTGCTGTAGGTTTTTACAGTATCCAAACAAAAGGCTGAAAAGCTATCCACAACATAATTAATGGAGCTCAGAAGCCAGTGAGAATTCTGGCCTCCCTTTTGTGTTTATCAGTATTCTTGTCGGCAAGGTTAGTTAGATATATAGAGTTTTGTTGTGTGATATGATGGAGGTTTGGACTGTATATATTGCTCCCAGTGGTTGTGGGCTCAGTTTGCAGAACATATGCCTTCACAAACTGGGTTTCTTATAAGGAATAAATGAAGGGCATCCAGTATACACTATTGCCATAATGTGATTACTTTTCCTGTAGTCCTAGTTACCGTTACTGTGAACACCTAAAGCAGAAGATGAAGAATTCCTGGTAAAAGACATTAAGACATACTTTTTTTTTTTTTTTTTTTTTTTTTTTTTCAGGACATATGAAGGAACTGGGAAAATAGGATTCCATTACAGATTCAATTGTAAGGACCCCATACATATTCATCATCATTCTAGCAAGTCTATATTTAATTTTATTTTTTATCACATTACAATGTAAATACACTGCAATGGCAAGTATGTCCATTGCATCATTTGACAAATGATGTTATATTACTATGTTACAACTATCATATAACAAGGCCAAAAGCATTTTACTTTTATTTAGTTTTTGTTCTAAACCCATGAAAACCAAGATGTTCAGAGATCAAGTATAAACCTTATGAAATCCTGAATTTGCCACATTGCCAATATTAATTACAATGTGTATACTTTTAATGTTATTATATCTCTCTTTTGCTTTCCATCAAGGACAGCCATGTGCCATTCTCTCAGTGACAGTTCTGAACTTTCTGACCTGCTGCAGCATGGGCGTGGAACATTTTACCCGTTTTGCATTATTTTTGTGGGCTCACAACAGCTGATCCACACTCCTGAGAAGTCTAGGGCATACCCATCTTACTTGAAAAATGAAAAGAACTCTAAGAAACTACTGGAAATATTAAAAAGCATTTAATCTTGATTTATGTAGCAAGTTCAACTCAGACCTTTCAAGACTCTTTGTTTATCTTGCCTGTCTTTCACTGAGAGACAGTCAAAGCAAGGAATATTTTATGGCTTGATTCAACAAGATGTTTAAGAGTATAAATCGCCACACTTGCATGACATTTTTTTTCATGGTTTAATACTTTCTGGAGCACGGTATATTTATGTGTCTTCTGCAGTGCTGGGAAGGCCATTGGAGTTTTCTGAAATAATAATAATGATTCAAAATGATAAAAGATCAGACCTATACTACCAAACATTGATTTGTAACATATTGTCCTTGCAGTATACAACTAAGACTACTATGTAGTGCTAAAAAAAAAATAAATACATACTGTCAAAATTAATTTTCAGTTAAGCTGAATGAAGCATTCTGAAAACTGTGTGGAAAAAAAATGCAAAAACACATTTCAGATTTCATAAGTAAAATAAATATGTAAAATATATAAATACATAAAATAAATATGTAGATTTTTCTCTCCTCAAATATGAAGCAAAAAACTTTGAGTCTGATGTGTTACAGGTCCATTGGCTATGGTTTTATACAATGGTAAAAGAAACATACTCTTAAATATACCACTTTTGTAGTCAGACTGATATCAGTCCAAATTGGATCACTGTTTATTTAGCTGCTCATTTAAGACTGTTTCATTGTACATCGAAGTGAAAAGAATGTCTTGCCTATGATAAAGAACTCAAAAGAAGGAATCTAAACCAGAAAATCTGCATTATTGTGTGATCAAGGATTTCTTTTTTTTTTTTTTTTAATAATTATTTTTATTTTTTTAATAATTAAATTGTATCATTTGATTTTATTTTTCCTTTTCAATTATTGGCTACAATCTTTTGCAACCATTTTAATCAATGCTCTTAGCTTACTTGATTATATGCAATGGAGCAGCCATCCTGTGTGTATGGTAATATCTCCATGGTAACAGATTATAAAACATAAGCACAGGATTGTGATCACTGTTTAGAAAAGAAGGTGTTTAAACATCAGGAAATTACACTCCCAATCCATTTCATTTCCTTGGGATTTCAAGCAACATTTAAGGACTGGCACGCACTGTCAATCCTCAAGTTTAATTTTAAAAATTATTAATTAGGCAAATTACATATATGATATAAAATAAAAAATGTCTCATTTTATCATATTTGTTATGATAAATAATCAGTCTTTAAGGTAAGAACAACCTTAATTATGGTTCACTATAAGCAAAATCATGCAAATAATTTATTATGCCCAACTGAGGTCAACTTGTCTATGGAACCATTTAAGGTAAGCACCTGTGAAATACTACAGAATTTTCTTTAAAGTGTGTGGCATATTATATTTTTGATCTAAAACACAGTCACACAAAAGAAAACAGTGGAGATACCTGAATCCATATAGCTCTTGGAGAACACATGAGCAAGGAAAAGGTTCTGATAAGACATTCTCCTAGTTACATGAGTTATTAGTAGGAGAAGACCAGGCACAATATGACCTCAGCTGACTTTTAGGAAAATTGCTTCAGAGCATATTTAAGCAGGAAGAAAGAAAGGTGTCAAATCTTTCTCTTCAATTCATCGTCTCTCATCTTCTTCTGTGAGAATCTGACCTACCATCTATTTCTAACCAGGCAATAAAAAATTCCTTATGTTTTGATCCATGATATCTTGATCCAGATTACAAGATTTACAAAAGGAATTATTTAGACAAGTCTGCAGGAGGAACTTATGCATTATGATAGGTCAGTAGACTTTTAGGAAAAATGTACTTAGACATATTATTTACCCTAAGTGAAATAGCTCAAGCTGAGTTTAGACTAAATACCTAACTTCTAGATGCATAAAGCCAAATAAGAGACTTTGTTGTCAGAAGTCAATTCATCCCAGGATGAATCCAAGGCAAGGAGGACAATTTAACTTCAGGAGTGACTCTTCCTCTCCACTGGCTAATGCAACTGGCTGACATTACAAAGCTTTGGAAGAAATATATGGCAGAAATACCAGCCCCAATCGCGTTTGATTTATTTACAAATGAAAGGGACAAGCTAGCTGAAGATGTAGTCCTCTCTTGGCAATATGTGACTGAATGACTTTGTGTCTAAATATCTGCTATTTTGCTATTTTGCTCCTGCTCTGTTTCCCCACAGACCCAGCAGTATAGTATTGTTGAAGAAACAGCAGACAGCCTACCTACATTACATTTTTCTTGCTGTAGCCTGCTTGAATTAGAAGCAGTTTGAAGATGCACAGTTTCAAACAGTAGTTTGTTTGCATTACTTATGAAAGTCCTCCAACTAAATTTCAACACAGTACACTGCTTAGGTCCATGCAAGTGTGTCTGTGGAGCTTTTAAGATTATTGAGACGAATAGTGAAAGTAACGGACAGTGAGAGCTTCCTGTACTGATAACTAGATCTCCATTTCAGCTTATTCTGAGCTCCCTGGGTGACTGATCCTTTTAGCTATTTTCATATCATCCTAAACTCTGTACATGATAGATTGAAGGGCATCACAGCACTGATTTAAAATCTCTAATTACCGAAAATATATAATCTTTTAATTAAATTTCTTTTAAAATTATATGTATCAGTTTTAATCTTACACTGAGGAATGCTTTGGGATCAACAAAGAGAAGAAGCATTTCCGCAGACTTAATTGTGTATGTCATATTTCCCATATTTTGAAATAACCTTTCTTCTCTTTAAAAAGCATTTCTGACTTAGGAAATAAATAGCCTGAGGGGGAAAAAAAAAAAAAAAAAAAAAAAAAGAGATCCTTGGGCAAAATTCAATGGATTTCACTGTTCTAAATGATCCGATGATCCCTTCTAGCCTTCATGCCTCCATGAAACTTACAGGAATTGCCTTAATGAGTAGAATTATATGTATCTAATACTCCTTAATAGATTTACAGATTTTAAAAATCATTATGATCATCTGATATGACTTTCTACAATAACCACTTATCAAAAATTAACTTAAGGAACTATAGAAACTCCTTAGTAAAACACAATATAGATTTTAAGACTGCAAGTGATAAAAATCTAATGCCATAAGGCAAGCTGTTCTGGAGGTTATTGCCCTTTGCCATTTAAGTTTTCTTTATTTTTTTGTTTGAATTGGCCCAACTTCAGCTTCCAATCACTTGGTCATCTTAAGCAATGTTTTTTAAACCCTCCCTTCTATCAAAATCCCTAAATAAAAATATTTTTTAAAATAAAAATATAGTGTATCCATACTGTTCAATGTAATTGTGAACTAATATTTTGTTATTGGACAGTAATCTCCCACTTTAAAAGAAACACAGGCCTCAAATCATGCCTATACCTTTTCTGAGAAATCCTATGTTAAAATTATTCTTCTTTAAAACCAAGTTACAAATTCAACTCACTCTTCACCAGGTATTTCTATCATGGCTTTACTTACGACAGTGCATTCATAAGTGGGTTTTCTTTTATTTTAGTCTATACAATGTGAACATATGTACACACATATAGACATGCATTTGTAGATATTCTGCTTGCAGTGTCTAAAGTTGCACCTTTCTAAAGATGTGCAAACAAATCAACCCAAAAGGAAGCCTAACAGTTGCTTTTAGATCAAACTAAACTGGAAGTATCTAATGTGATCCAGATGCAAATGGCTTGTGGGATTGGACTAGAAATAGTTCAAAATTAAAAAACACAGAAATGTGGCCATTCGTGTGAGTTAACAAATAAATCACCAGGGCTTTCTGTTTCATTGCTCAGATCAGCTCCTGTTGGTCCACATTATTTTCTAAAGCAGACATAGTCACTAATTCCACTAGAGTTGGCATTGATCATAAACATCTCAAATATACCAGAAAATCCTTCAACTTCCAAAACGATAATATTTTTGTTTTCAGACATACTTCAGAGGTTTATTATGTTCAGTTGATTGGCCATCTTAAACTCTTACATCCCCTACAAAGGAAAATTATTTTTGAACTTGTATTGCTATACTATCCAATGGATCTAGCCTATTTTTTAATATATATATATTTTTTTGCAAGATCCATTAATTCCATTCATATCCATTCATATTGGTCAATTGGCCCATTTTGCAACTTAATCTACTCTTTTCATCCCTTCCCTCCACCATAACACTTTCAAAGGTGAAGTGAAGGATGATGGAACAGAAAGACTCCATCATCTCAGCATAGTTCTTGTACTATGCAAGATATGGAATATGTAGCAAAAAGTTCTTTCAGGTTTTGCACAACTGAGTACATAAAAGTATATTTTTTTCCCGGAGGCTGTTGTTTGTTTTAAATATTTCAAAGGCCTTTAATTTTTTATTTGCAACAGAAAACTATCCTACTTTTTGACAGTTCATAAAAATTAGGACCTAAAGGTGAGTTATAGCTCAAATTTGGGAGTAAGCAGTACAAATGTGGAACTAGAAAGGTCACCACATCACTGATCAGGACAAAACAAACAAACAAACAAACAAAAACAAACAAAACCAAAAAACCTGTTCTTTCTCTAGTTGGCTTTTGAGATTGGAAGTAATGGCAAACTAAATTCAGTCTTACCTGTATGGAAGCTTTATTTCAGTTTTCTTCTTTATTTCTCATTCTCTGTCTAACTATTTCCCTCCTTTATATTATTAACAAACTACATATTTAAGGGAACTCACTGTCTAACTTCAAATTCATGCATCCATCTGAACTAAACAATGTACTGTAAAAAGAATCTGCCATTGCTTCCTTACTTTTTTTTTCGTTGTTTTGATATAAAAATGTTGTTAGAATAAAAGATTTCAAAGTTGGGTGATACACTTTTTAAGTAAAAGTTTATGCTTTGCTTTTGAAGCAAAAGCTATGCAGATGCCTAACTTCCTGAGTTATGCAGACTGTTAAGTGCAGAGGATCACATCACTAAAAAGTCTTATTGTGCTGTCACCATCTGCAGCCATACAAAAAATAGGCAATGCATCCAGATTGGCAAAAAGAGACAAACAAGAAAAAGAGACCAATAATGAAGAGAAAAGATATGTTGATAAAATATGGGCTTTTTACCATCAGGAAAGTGGGAATCCTTCTTAGCTGTAATCATTTTCGAAGATGGTATGTGTAAGTGCAGAATAAAGCTTCTTGCCACTGCTAAATAGCATAAAGAAGTAAAAAAATGCAATATGCATTTTTAAACACAGGAACATTAAAATTGCCATGATAAGTCAGTCTTGAGGTCTGTTTATGTTCAACTGTATGTGAGGGTTAGATACTTCAAAGAATGAGGATGATTACTGTGTACTGATCGGAAGTGGTACTGACTGTAGACCTCTGAGACCAGCTATGGATGAAAAAAGTCTGTAACAAATATCTTTGTGTAGGCAGCTGCAATACGGGGAATCAAAACCTTTATTATGTGGCTTCATTTCCTAGCAGAAGCATTGGACAGACTACTTTTCCAGTATGCAGCAATCGGCATGAGTTATACCTGGTGAGCGTGGCTGCTAGCATATAAACCTTTGAACTTTCACCAGATTTTAGTTTCACTAACAACAGAAAGTTTTAGAAAATGTTTTGTGTCAGACAAAATATGATCAATTTCCAGTCCCACAAAATGGCATGCACCTTGAATAGTTATTGTGTGCTCAAGTACATAGATCGTCAACTATGCCAACAATCTGTCAACAATCAAGAAGTGCAAAAGTGCTGAAGAAACGTCTGGACTGTGAGCACCACCAGCAGTGACAGCAAATCAGAAAACAGCACAATTTGAACAGATTAATCACCACCAAGTCATTCTCTAAGTCCTATAACTCAGGACACCTAGCTGGGGAACACTGGAGTTAGTGAAGTTTCTGGGAAGACTCCCAGAACGAAAGTTTGGTTACCCTGGGACCACCAGGCAGCAGGGAAGAGCCCAGAGGACCCCACAACCAGGCCCCAGAACCCTACTGGCACTAGTTACCCACTTGACTTTTTGCAGGACTGCAGCACCTCTCCAGTAGAACTGACAAGTCATGTACAAAACCACTACACAAACCTGCCCAACTTCTCTCTCTCACAGAAGTATTTCTCTCATTGCACAACCCATAAACTGTACAACCCATAAAATAACATGTATCTGTGACTAAAATGCTATGGTATCTAAACTTATTTAGCCTCCATATTTCATTTGATCTTCAACCACAACACTAAGATTACAGATCAAAATATTTTCCTCCTAAACTGCCCAAACTTTTGTTTTTCATAATTCTAATAATATCATATAATTCATGTATATAACATAATTCATAATAATATAACAGGTGCATGTTGGCTTGACTTTCAAGGGAATGTGTGCTCCTATAACATACAAATCGAAAGGCCTTGTTAACACACACATACACACATATATATACATATTGACGAGATCCAGAGTTTTCTTTTCTGATTTCCCTGATACTTCAAGGGAGAGCACCTGCATTTATACAAAATCATTACAGCATGAATGCATTTCTCCAAGTGCAAAAGGAGGCATTACTTATTACTACATATGCAAATACTCCCATGAATGTTAATGTTATTGAGATAATTAGGGATTTTTTCTGTAATTGGAAAACAACAATAAAATATTTAACAGGTGAATTTTTATTTTTTCTTTCAAAAACAATCTTGTGCTATCATAATACTGTGCTGTTTACACAATAGACAGAATCAAAATTCCAAGTGAAAGACTGCATTAAAAAGGGGGAAGAAAACTTCCTACCTGGTCTTGTCTAAAAACTGACAATTACTATAATTTTATTCTAGATAGGTGGACAAAGTTTCTCAATTTGCAAAACCTTCTGAAAAAAAAAATAAATTAAATCAGTTGTATCCATCTTGATCAACCTTTTTCTTCAATTAAAAAAAAAAAAGCATAATATTGAATAAACCAAATTCTCTCTATTTCAGATATATAGGTAAACATCTTTATATACAGCTACCCATGTAGAATGAGCTTGATTTCCAGGAAGTGAAGTTCATGGTGTCTTGAAACAACCAATTCATTTTTAAGTAGGATAATTTAGGCTATATCTGTTACTGGACCCAGAGATGTACATGTATCCCAATTTCATTTCAGGTCCAGACATACTTCTATTCATCTCCCAACTTCTCTGTAAGGTAAGATCTGGCTTAAGATCTGGCTTAAACTGACCATCAATTTCCCCATAGCCCAGGGAGACCTTAACAAAGAAATTTTGGTGGAGCAGGAAATGGTTTTGAAACTTTCTGATTCTACATATGTATAATTTAGGGTATACTCAGTTCCAAATTCAGCATCCTACATAACTATAATTTTTCAACAGTGGTGTGGGTCTGTTTTGTTTTGATTTGGTTTGCTTTACTGTGCTCTGCTCTGGGGGAGAGAGGGGGGAGGGTCCTTTTTTTTTTTTCCTGAGAATCCTTCATTGATCAATCAGAATAGAAAAGAACAAGGTCACTCACTGCTGGAGGGCAACATAACAGTGATTCAGAAGACCTCACTGACCTTGGTCTAGAAAAAGTTGTTCAGGATAATAGGATGGTACAGGGTATTCTGAACATGGGGAGCCAACCTGCAGCACTGCAACACTTCATTAAAATATCTGCTTGGGGGCCTTCCTCTGTATACCCTAAATTAAAAGTTTAGTATCGTATTCAATTAAATGTTTTATGGTTTTCTAAAGTACATGTTTCAGTATTTTTAGAATAATAAAAACAAATATCAAAAATTAAATCAGATTGGTTCCTATTACCTATGTAATTTTTCAGTTCATCAGCTGAACTAAAAATCAATTATTCATACAGTCCTACTTGCAAGTTCATTAAAAATATTGGATTCTATAAAATACATTATATTTTCTATAATCCCCAACTGATCGGCATGACCTTAGGCAGTCTACCTTAAACCTTAATTTATCAAGCTTTGTATCAACTATTGCATTATTTTGACGGGGATCAAAGTTAGGCTGATGGAACTATGGCTAATGGCAGTAGTATGGTATAATTTCTGTATTTGTTTTTCTAATTGAGAGTATTCTTTTACTTCATTTGTTACTAAATTACATAAAAATACACGAACACAATAATTTTCAGTGGAACCAATGACAAAATCATAGAGAATGATGAGCATTTGGAATGAAAAGGACAACATCACTATGCAAGATTTGGTAGCTATTGTGAATTTGTTAAAACTGTTAGCAAATCCGAGGATTTTATGTAGGAATAAACTGTCTAGGAAGCTTAGGGTTTCATGCTTAATGCTTGATTCATCCAACCTACTTTTAAGTGTGTAAAAGTTGCACGTAAAATACTTAGACACATATACCTGGCTTCCTTTCTAGCAATTCAACACAACTAAAAGAAAACAAGTTTTCAAACAAGAGAGTGGTTGCACACGGGAAGAGGCTCCACAGGGACGTAGTCATGGTACCAAGACTGTTGGAGTTTAAGAAGCATTTGAACTGTGCTCTCAGTTATATGGTCTGACTTTTGGGAAGACCTGTGTGGAGCCAGGAGCTGGACTCAATGTGTGTCCCTTCCAACTCAGGATATTCTATGATTCTAGGATTCTAAGTTATTTCATCCTGAGGTACATCATTTCATTTCCAAGATTAATTGTTATATGGGATGCCTCTTCTTCCTCACTGATTGTGCAGACTTGGGCCAAAAACTCAGACTGACAGACAGGCTACAGTAGTTACACACGATGATGGTGTCTAAAATTATATCAATTTATATATAATGCTATCTGTGCAGTAATGTTTTTGAAAATACAGAATTCAAATACAATCTTCTAGTTATTGTTGGCAGTTTTACATCTCTTTATGGACCACTGCAAACAATTTTATGTAAATGTATCATCTGTGACATTAACAAGAAGAAACCAGAAAGGCTCTGACTTTTTCCACAAAAACGTATTTCATCTTATATTCCCTAAGCCATTCAAGGAATAAATTTATTAAATTGACAGGTAAAGAAAAATATATCTTTTTTTTCTAACGCATCCATTTTTCTAACAGAACATCTATATTTATTTGGACTATCAATGTGGGTGAAAATTCTTTGCATACTCTCATATGTATTTTTCAATTACTAAGTATTATTAAATTGTATAAGTAAAGTACGTTCCTTATCAGGTCTTCAAAATACTATACAAGCTTATTAAATGTGTGCATTTTGTTTCATCAAACTACCAATTCTGAACATATTCATATTGATTTTTACCTTTGAGATATTTGAAAATAATGAAAAGAAGTGAAAAACAAATTCAGCGAGGATAGGTAAAGGTAGTTATATGTAATACTGATCTTCCAAAGGGAATGTCTTACAAACATCCCACTTCTCCATATTTATTTAAAGACAACCCTGGCCTTTTTAAAGAAAAAGTTGGTAGAACAGACTGATTTGCTATATCGGAAATCAGGGTTCAAAACTGATTTGACTGTATATGACTGTTTTTTGTTGTTGTTGTTGTTGTTGTTGTTGTTGTTGTTGTTTTTTCTTAATAACCTATACTTACAATAAAGTCCAAAAGACAAGATTTGTGACTTTTACTTCAAGAGCTATGCCGTGGAATGTGCTATGCAATCAAATCATGGGAGGAGGGGGGAGTAATAGTCTACACCACTCCAAAGTTCATTGAGCTTTGTTTACAGGAGATAGGTGTGTGTAATTAGTATCACTGGAAGCATTTATATCCTTTAAATATCCATCAAATATCCTTTTCACATTAAAGACAGGCAATAACAGGAAGTTCATAACTACAATCTCACAACAATGACCTGTGAATGCTACCAGTAAACATGAATCTGTGGGGCTGGTAAAAACTGGTCAATACTGTGTACTTATAATCCAGTTTCAACACAAATAATTCTTTTACATTTAATTCAAAAGATGCTTTCACTTCTTCCATGCCATAGCTTTTTCTTTCTTTGCTTCTTTTTTTTCCTCCTGGCATTTTTTCCCTAAAATTATTCTGTTTCTATATTCCAACTTCCTTTCATCTCACCTCTTTTTCTTTGTGTCTCAAATAAATACAACACAGAAAGATCAAAGAAATCAATAAAATTATTAGTTAAACTGGAAAGAGCAATATATAAGAAAGAGGTTCAGTTTAAATAGCATACAGCTAGGAGGATGAGGAGATAACAGCTAACAGTCTATGAATTTTTAAACGGGAAACTGTAAGGAATTAAGGAATAAGACTCAGATGGCGAATGGATACGTGAAGCATGACTACAGCACAGAGTTTAGGAAGACAATCTTTTCAGAAGGAAAAAAAAAAATAAAAAAAAAGGAGGATCTTCAAATTTGATGCCTGATGCATATGAAGCATGTTGGATTCAGACTTGTGAATTAGAAGCAAGCATATGTTGGTGTTTTAGGTATCCGTATGTGTTCTTGTAGATTGTAGAACTGAGTAATATTTCTGAATCCACAGCTGGATTAGAACAAAAGCAAATTATAAAATGCTGTGGTATTTGGGGGGTAAATTTAATACTTTAAATTATTACACTTAATAGCTCACCAAGTGCTTTTTATTTTCTACACCTCTGACATTTTTCTTAGGTGCTGAATACAGTTACTGAGCTTTTCAATGATTTTTCTTTTAATGTCTTTATCATGCTCTTTCTTCTAGCCTAGCCATATTCAGCTCTTAATTGCACTTCATGATTCTATTCAGGCCAGACTGTGGGAACCATACTTCCATGTTTTTGTAGGTTTACTGTCTGTGGACAGCAGTAATCTTCTCTCTGCAATCCTTTCCCCCCTAAGGCTGACTTTTTACCACTCAGAGTTATGGACGGAGTAGCTCTGAGCAAAATTCAGGAAAACTTTGGCATCACTGTCTTCTTGGGTGGCATGCAAAAAGGATGGCACATACAAGGGAAAATTTGGGCATGATAATGAAAAATTCTTGATGACAGTGAAAGGGTTTGACTTGAAAAGGTTTCAAAAATAGATGATAGGTGGTTTTGAATTAAATTATTTCACAGGTTTCTTACTTGAAAAGAAATGTGTCAAATCATTTTCAAAGGATATAGCTTGAGGATCAATGAAATGATGGTGGAAGTCAGCCTACATTCATAAACATGACAATGATTTAGGTGCTTCAGTTATGAAGTGTGCAACAATATACCATAAAGGGAACTGTATTCAAGTAAACATTAAACATCCAGCCATTGAGCTACAATTCCTTTATGTTCTTCAGATGGGGTTTAAAAACAAATATATCAAAACTGAATTACTTCCTGGAGTGCAGTCTAAAGTTTATGTAACTTTGAAAATATAAGATCTAAAGTCCCATAGGACCATGAGCTTTTCTTGTAAAACTTTATTACATCATTACTATTATAAGTTAGTATAAATCTACTGAAAATGTAAATAAATAAACTTTAAATAAAGAAAACATGCAATCAATTTTTCTTAAACTTTGGTAAGTTGCTTAGTGTATTTAAGTACAAAGCTGATGAGTTCTAATGAAACCATGGGGCTGCTTTTAGTTCAACATTAATTGCCTGGTATGTATCTTGTAAGTTAAATTAGATCTTAATATTGGCTGATAATGAAAAAATGGATCACAATAATAACAACATGAAAGTCATTAAGATAACACTAATTATTATAATTATCATGTCTGTCAGTATTAGTATCACACAATGGTATTGAAGTGCTACGACATTAAGGTCAGCTTTACTATCTTCCAGAAGCCTTTACACCATAAAATTTAGAGGCAGAAAGGAAATAACAGTAAAAGACCATGTCTCACACACATAAAATATTTTTCAGGTAGGAGGTAGCAGAACATGAAAATGTGACTGAAAAAATAACTCCTGAATATTTTAATACCAAGTTAATTATTTTATAAAATAAAAAGTTAACAGAAAAACTCTTCTGAGCTGCAGTTGTCCTGTCCAGAGTTTGCAAACTGCTAAGATTAATTTGTCTCATTATGCAACATGTTTGCTTAGAAAAAAATAAGAGCACTAAGGTGCTCTTTAATTACTTTTACAGAACACAGAAATTTCAGAGATATAATGAAGTTTGATGAAGTACCTCAGACTGAAACAGCAACAGAGGAAAAAGATTGTAGTTACAAGAAATGCAGCTGTGCAATAACTGGTTAAAATGGTAGATATGATCTAAGCTACTCCAAATGGAAAATCTCCAGTGCTTCCTGAGTGTCTAGAACAGGACAAACAGAGGTGAGCAGACTCTCAGTAAGGCTTTTGAATTAACCTTCCTTCTACCTTCTGTTGATACTTATTTCTTTTCTTAAACAGGTCTCCGATCTGTCAGTCTTACATCACGCTGTATTGTGCTTATATGCAAGGTTTTGGTAGCAGGGGGGCTGCAGGGGTGGCCTCTCTGAGCAGAGCCCAGCAGCTGCTCCATGTCAGATCAGAGCCAGCTCCAGCCAGCTCCAAAAGGGACCCACTGGCTGCCCAAAGCTGAGCCAGTGAGCGACACTGATTGGGTCAGAGCAGACTGAAGAAAGGCAAAAAATAAAAATAATAATAAAAAAAAATGCTGCAACACAACAGCTGGGAGAGAGGAGTGAGAAATTGCGAGAGAACCAGCCCAGAAAACTGGGTCAGTGCAGCAGGAGGTGCTCCAGGCATGCAGCAGCAGTTCCCCTGCAGCCAGCCTGTGGAGAGGCCTCTGGTGGAGCAGGCTGTCCCCCTGCAGCCCATGGGTCCCACATGGAGCAGATCTCCATGCTGCAGCCCCCCCATGGGTGGAGGAGCCCCCGGTGGAGCAGGTGGATGTGGCCTGGAGGAGGCTGAGGCCCATGGAGAGCCCCCGCAGGAGCAGGCCCTGGGCTAGAGCTGCCATCCATGGAGAAGATCCCACACAGGAGCAGTCGGCTCCTGATAGACCCTATGGTATCGACCCATTTTAATTTTTCACTACTCTAGTCTGTTAGTAGTCGATGTTAAACCCCCTGTGCTGAGTCTGTTTTGTCCATGACAGTAATTGGTGAGGGATCTCCCTGTCCTTATCTCAATCTATGAGCCCTTTTTCATCATATTTTCTCTCCTGGCTCTTTTGAGGAGGGGGCTAAGGGAGCAGCAAGATGGAGCTTAGCTGCCCATCAGTTGGAAACCATCATGCACTGAAGTCGTGAGAGAACACAAAAAAACAGTGAGAGCCCTACCTGGAAACAAATTTTCCCATTTCTTGTACTGAATGCTAAGTGCTGTCTCTGAGTCAGTATCAGAAGAGTTTCCATTCTGGGCCCTATATTTTGTAGGCAATTACATTTAAGCATTCCTCAAGTTTATCAGATCCACAGATGACAGATATAACATTGATATGATTTTTTTTTCCCTTTGATATTTACCAGTGGAGCTGATGGGGTGCAAAAGAGCAAACTATGTCCTTTTTGGGGCTCCTCAAATAGAACTGCAAAGCAGAGCTCCACCAGTAAGGCCCTTGATGAGTATGTTTTGAGTAAAATTGTGATTTATTGTTTGAAAGATTTTTTTTTCTAAGCATTTTTTATTTGCCATAAGACCATCCAGCAACCATTAGGCATGAACAGCGCAAAACTGAATTCAAATTTTGGCATGTAAATGTAGCATAACTGCTGTTTATGAAATATTATAAAAATAGCGACATAGCATATGAATAAGGTGTATACATTTTCAAGTTTCATGTAAGATTAACAGTATAATAAAAGCCAACTGGTTGTAAAATACTACAAATTCACAAGTTATGAAGATCTCCTTTAAATCTCAAAGAAATAGAAAATATTTCTTTATTTCAGAAAAAAAAAAATAAAAGGATGCAGAGAACTCTTAAAAGTACTCTGAGTATTATTGTAAGATCTTTTGTTCTGAAATGATTCAGGCCCTTTATTGCTTTTCATTAAACTCAGTGTTAAGTACAATTTAAATATATGATGTTCCATTGTACTTGCATTACAGTATGCAACTATAAATAAAATTACCACAAATTGGTGAACAATTAATGAGATTCGTTTCAGGAACATTTCATCACTAAATGCTGTTTTCCTGCCAACCTAGACATGAAGTACTTAATTCTAAATGACACCACCTGCTCCTACCTATAAGTGAAATGAAAAAGCTGCCAAGGAGCATGTTGGGAATTAACTTGCAGTCTTCCTTTTAATCAGGCATTCCTCCATAACATCACAAGCCAGCAATCTCATGGAATGAAAAATACCATTGTACTATATGTCTGCATTTAAATGTTGAGCCATCACTGTGATGACTGATTTGAGTCCAAAACATTTTTTCTTTACTATTTTTCTTTAGCTGACATTTGGGTCACCAACTACTTGAAGCTAAGACATACTAGATAAATGCCCACATCCCACTCTGAAAAGGACAGTACAATTGACCAAACATTTATAAAGGTTTTAGTAGCTGTTTTTACACCTGTTTTTAATTTGGGGGCATTAAACTTTCACTTAAACTTTCACTTTCAAAAACACCACACTGCAAGGAAATCAGTGAATGAGAAAATATTCTTGAATAGTTTAAAAAATACTGTTCATGAACACACATAAACTTGCTCACACAAATTACTTTTGCTTTTTACAGTAAATATACCTTTGGGCAACAAACTATAAGGCTGACTTGGGGAGACATTTTTGTTATCCACGTGCTTGGATATTACCTTTTCCCCTAACAATCTGCTAGTAAAAAGGTAACTCTAGCAAAACTGTCTTATCCAAGATAATAACTGAGGGTCATTAATAATAGTACGTTCTATTCCATGTCCTTAATGTCACATTTGATACGTAGTCAAACAAATTTGATCACATATAGTACTGCCTTAGCAAGAAAAAATGTCATCATGCAAGCTTTTTGTATGATAGAAAACAGCAAGATAACAAACCTTTCGCCTCATGATTACTGGCAGGAAAAGGCAGAGTGAGGTTTTGCAACAAGCTTTTCAAAGCCTCTTTATACCTGGCTCTCCTTGCTGAAGTGGCTATGACTACTTTAACAGATAGAACAAAGTAATTTGCACTGCTAAAGTTCTTCATTTAAACAACCTCAACAAGTTTAGCAGGTGTGCTGCATGTTTTAACAGCACGTGTCCCAGGTTGTATGCCCAGTATTTGTTCATGTGCACAGTATGTGTTTCTGAAAAACTCATAGCCCTTTGTGTCATAAACATCACACATTCTGGCACTGAAATGAAAGGGAAGAAGGGGAAAAAGTATCACCCACTGAGGAATTAGAAGAACAGGAACACAGGCATCCCTTGCTCCTAAAACAAAATACTGTCTCCTCTGAGCAGGTTGGGTTCACTCCCTGCACATGCTGTGTTATCGAATTCCTGCCATTAAAAGTGTGAGCTACAAGCTCAGCACAGACTTATAATAAAATATTTGCTGAAGTCAATGGCTGTTTTACCCAAGAGCATTAGGACTGGACAGATTCAAAGAGACTAAAACTTGATCATTCAGATGCAATAGAACCTCAACTAACATGAAAATTTCCATACCTAGAGAGACCGCTCAGTCAGCTATACAGCAACGATCCTTTCTCTTGTTCCTGTGTAACTGAAAACTAAAGACCAAGTTCTGGATTTCTTCATGTCTTCCTGCTTATTGAGAAAATGTTATTCATAGCAGTGTAATAACAAAGTGGGACAAGCAACTCCACTTGAAAAATGTAAGATATTTTTATTAGGTATCTGCAGACATTCAGTGATACGACTTAATTACAATACACGTGGCTCTCTCTGCAGAATTCACAGTACTAACTCACTCATATGAAGTCCCTCCAAAACATATAGAAGAGATCTGGGTTCCTAGAATGTGGTTTCCAAAAGCCAACACACTGAGCCCAGAAAGTCTAAATTATGAACAGGAAAAGGAAAAAAAAGACATGGTAGAAATTGTGCCTCCTGTATGGAAGAGGGCATCAATTCCATGACAACACATCTTAGACTCTACTCATTAATTCCTGCATTCTAAAGATAAATTTTAACCCATTTACCATACTTTAATGCCAATTGTTACTTTTCTGGCTGCACAGAGGCCCATCTTTCCTAGGAGGGCTGATCAGAGCGTGTCTTTGCCAAGAACAGCTCATAGCTCAGCAATTAAGTCACTCTAGTGGTATGAAAGCAATGTATTCAAATATACTCAGGCTTCCGCACTAAAAATGCTCTGAACATTTAGAAAATCAGGAAAACCAGAAATTCTTAAAGCCCTGGACCAAGGGAGTTTCTTTTTTAATTCCACATGATGGGCATGAGACAGATGCCAAAATAGACATCTCATCGAAGACAGATAAACTATTGAATATATGAAACAGCATAGCTCCGTGTATCCAAGGAAGTACCACTAGTGTCTTAGGCATCTTCTTCTCTCTCTTAAGGTATCTTAAGAGGGAGGCTACTCTTAGGGCATCTAAACACTGACTACCTGGTGGTGTTTGAAAAATACCTCCAGGAAAAGCTTCCTGTTTACTATGGTGTCACACAAACTATAAATGATTTTAGCATTCAGCTTGTCAATTGGACAGATGCTGCCATAAACAAGCAAGCACTGACATGCTACCAGACCAACTTGTAGAACATTTGGGATAAGCAATAATTCAGAAATTTGTACCAGTAAAGATATGTAATCATTAAGCAGGAGTTGCATGGTCTCCTGAGGTGGTACATATGCACTGATTATCTCTCCCCCTTAACAACATCTGACACAGCATTCTAGTGCTGGTGTGAAACATACAGTTCATCTACAGCATTAACACGCAAGACAGCTCAGGGAAGTAAGGTACTGAAATCAAGGAAGAATGGTATTAGTTTTGAAGAGGTGGGGGAGTTGAAACTGTTAGCTCATAATTCAGGGTCAGGCACTTCTTATTTTTAACCTACGGGCTGAAATTCTACTTTGTGTCATGGAAAAGATGAATAGTTCCTTCAGGGGGTACCTAAAATTGTTTACTGTTCTCATCACTTTGCCACAGTTAATACTCACAGCACATAATATATTACCTAGCAGTCTAGAATTATTGCTTTGCAGCAATTTTGTAGTGCTTACTTCAAAAGAAAACATGATACATGTCACATAAAGGATGAATGATGACAACGACATATAAAAGATATATTAGTGGTGTTTTGAATTATGAAAAGTTGCAGTCTACTTTCTTTTGTCCTGCACTTGTCAACAGTATACTAATGTCTCTTTAGTAATTGCTATTTCTAACTATTTAAAATATTTAAATAGACCCCTCATTTGAAAAGGACTTCAAAAATATACTCAAACTTTTGAAAAATATGACCATATAGACACATTAACTGACCTTCCAAGGTCAAATAGAACATATGTAACAGACCAGAACACAGTGCAGCTTTTCCAACTGTTATGTTGGAGTCTTCTTTCATCTACTTTTACTGTTTGATATGTCTCATTTTCCCAGTTCTTATCATTCAACTTAGAATTTACCGTTCTCTGAAAGCAATTATTAAAATATGCAATTAAATGAAATGCAATCAGCCTCACAACTTAGAAATGAAAATACTGAAATTGTTCTCCCAATGAATTTCTTACATGTGTTTCATATATTAAGAGATATTTCCAATATTTAAGATGAAAACTCTTTTTAGAAGAGCTTAATTTTAACTTTAACTCGCCAAACTCTTTTATTTAAAAGAGCAATCAAAAAGCAACCAAAAATCAATGCCGTATCTAATTTGAATCTTCGTCAACATCATATGGCATGCTTTGTGCAAAATAACACTTCATGGAAAGAATATCATATTGATATTAAGAAAAGAAAAGCAATTAATCATCTCCTGTGTTAAATGTTCTGCAGTCACTGTCATATGCAATTTTATCAGCTGTACTGAAGCCAAAGAACATTCTGAATTTCACACATCAGGGCAGGAAATGAAGAACCAGTGCAGCTGTCTAGATTACAATGAGCTATTTTCTGATCCTTTGCATTTCAGTAAAGGTTTTAAAAGTAATACATTCTTGTAAACCAATCAAACCTGATTATCAGTTTCATAGTTTACTGCAGCTGCAAATGTATGTGTGTTGATAAAGGGCTGGAGAATTTTCAGATGTTAGATACAGTCAGTTTTCCTACCTCTGTGATACCTGTGCCTTAGAGGCTCTCTTTCTTTTAGGAATACTATGTAGAAATAGAAAATAAGTAGGATAGGATATTTTCAGACTTGACAGCAAAATCTACTTAATGGCAGATAAACTGCAGGCTATGTTAAGCAATATCTCCGATCACTACTGTTTACATATCTTCCTTGTATGTGTTATATAAGAATAAGCTTAAATAATGTTTGAACAAGTAAAAAACACACAGGCAAATGTAGCTAAAAGACATGTTCAAATGTTGAGTCATTTTTTTTCATTTTTTCTGAGAACAAGAATAGGTCACTGTATTACTTTTTTTTTTTTTTCCTTTTTTCCTTTAAGACATATACAGACCTACAAACAGAAATCCCCAGCTTTTTGAGGTATTTTTCTTTTTCATGACCTTACATTAAACGTGCATCTAATGTAAGTGCATTGCCATTGCTGTTCATTAACTGATTCACAGCTAGTAAATTCTAGTAGAAATCTCTGCTTGAAAATTGAGGTTCTAGAGTTAACAGGGAAATTGTTGATTTTTTAGGAGCTAAAGGCTTCATTCAGGGGTATTGGATGCAGCCAATTGAGTCAAACCTTATTTTGGTTCATGTAATTTAAACCAACTAAAAGTCCTAAAGTACAGCTGTCTGTCCTAAAACAATATTGAAGGTTACTTTGCAGCCATGAAAAGAAGGAAATATACCCCTGATAAAGAGGTCTGAGAGTGAGAGGACGTAATGGTCTGACAGCACCGAAAGATTTTAACTAGAGCTGCAATCAAACAGGCAGGCAGGAGAGAAACCACAACTGGGACAGGTCTCCCAGGACTGCAATCACAAGGACCTCAGAGTAACTTGGGACTGGGGAATATGAAATGGATTAAACCTTGTCATTTCTGAAAGCCTGGTATTTTGTGTTGTACGTTCTAGTTGTGCAGTACAAATTTCTACCTGCTTGCTTCATGCAGGCAATTATACTGCATATGAGGAAAGAAATTTTCTCTCCAGAGATGCACAATCCATATGCATGTATTTCAGAGAGGCAACTTTAACCAGACATCTGATTAGAAACTAAAGCTCTTTTTAAAGTATGCTGGAAAATATGCATATCTAGACTGAATTCTTAGTGAGTTTTTTTTTCCCAAAAAATATTGTTGGTCCATGTTCAAAACTTTGCTGCTGCTTATTTAGCAGACACAATGCAACTGCTGTGTCCTTACATAACATTAAATTTAAACATCACAAGTGTGGGTACTGTGAACACTTTGAAGTCCCAGCTTTTAGAATGGCAAAACAGATCAGGAAACCAGCCTTGGAGAAGACCATGACATCATTCTAGTCCATTTGCCAAACTTCTTGTCAACAGAAGCACAAAGTAGGAGGGCTGAAGGTGACGTACATGCAGGGCATTCGTGACTGGGCATGCACCCAAACCTATGATGTGGAAACTGCTGGCATCCCACATTTATTAGGTGACTGCCAGCATTCAGCCCTTCTGTTTTCTAAACCTGTACCAATTCTATCTGTCTCACACAGTGCCTAAAATGCCAGTGGTATCACCAGTTGTATCATCAGGTGCTAATTCCAGTGAACTGCTTCAGAAATATGGGCGATAGAAAACTGTTAATGACTAGACAAAATAATTATAAAATTTCAGGGAAATCTAATAATGGTAGGTGAGCAAAAGGCAAGATGGCAGAAAAAAAAATAATTTTTGACACAGGCACAATATTGACAGGAACAATGTAAACTACTTGTATATAGTGCCTAACTGCAGTTACTCAAAGAAAACACAATATGACTGCATTGTAATAGAAGAGAAAAAATGGCCTGCTGAACACTAAATACTGACAAAGACATAGAAGAAAACAAACATATATGTCCTTAAAGGATAGTTCAAGTCACTGCACTTAGACTGTATTTAATGTACTAGTTGAATGTACTTGATTTCAAAATCACCATACAGCAACAAGTACAAAAAGACAGTTTTACAGATCTGTATCTACATCACAACAAAATCTGTCCTTTGAACAAGTATTAGCAACTCAATGTCGAGATGTTGCTGACCTGGGATGTAAAAATTATTGTATTATGAAAGGACGGTTTCTGCCTTATTTAGGATTGTGCCATCACCTATCTGATCTTCTTACCAAATAGCCACTATTGCCATTTAAGTTATGTTATGAAAGCTTTGGAAATGGCCTATTGATTTCCAACAGTAGAATAGTGATAGTTAGTAATAGTCTACCAGAAGAACTGTGATTTTATTTTGTAATTCAAGTAAAACTGAAGATATATGTATAGTGGCATACCAGCTGAGAATGAAAAATTTCTCATAGTATTAACAAAATCATCAAACAATTGGGGAAAAAAAAAAAAAAAAGCAAGCAAACAAAAACCAGGAAAACAGTAACATGTTATTTTCACAATGCCTTCAAAATCTATTTCCTTTTCTTCACAGATTCTTTTCACAACATTAAAAAAAAATAAAAAATCTCAGAATATTCTAAACAGAAATTCTGAATATACATCACCTTTCTTGGACACACTTTTTTCAAAACTTATCTACACAGCTTTTCTTCCTATGGGCTAGTTCTGAAATAAAGAAATATGAAAGGAACTTTTTCTCATATTGAAGTATTCTGAATTCAGTTTTTTGTTGTTGTTGTTGTTGTTTTCTAATGGAGTAAAAAATATTGAAAAGGTCCACAGCGCATAGCCCAAATCCAACTTCCTAAAATCCCAAATCCTCAGTGAAATTATGTTTTCTATGGATTGTGCAGCAAGGCGTGTATTTTGGGTTAAAAATGAAAGCTTGTCAAATGTGCAATCATAAAATTTGAAGATCTGTGCAGAGTTTCTGTGCACTGCCATAGAATACCTACAAAGTTCACTTTTTTTTCTTGCTTAATCACACTTCTAGACTTGTGATGTTCCATGTGCTTTTTTTTTAAACAAACAAACAAACAGACAAACAAACTTTATGTTCCTGTAAAACATTTTAATTGGGAAAATATTTGATTATTTCAAACTCTTCGATATTCATCTATATTCATCTATATACTAATACTCTTCTATAACTAGTACTCATCCAGGTAAATATTCCCCTACATATTTCTCACAAGCTATTATAATAACTTAAATAGCATGTCTCCACAATCATTATTGAAACATAGACTTTATTTTCAATTACCTATAAACTAGAGTGCACTCACACAAGATAACAATGGCAATAACAACCACTAAGTTTTATTTACTTAAACAAAACTCAAGACTTGCTATTGCAGGAGTATCTGTCTAGCATTCTCCTGTAGCTGTATAAATAGAAGCAAAGAATCCTCAGTTGTGCCTGAGCAATGTAACTATGGCAAAAAAATCTACTCCAATGTGTTTAGCAGTGTGTATTATAAGAAAAAAATTGTCTTTCTAGTAGGCTGTAGTAGCTTACTGGTGTTGCTACAATTAGAGATAAGCAAATTTCCAATTTTGAGACTTGAATTGTCTCAGATGTGTATATATGTTCAGAGCTTCTCTGAAACTTAACTAAATAAGTGAGTCTCTGGAATCTAATTCTGGAGTGGAAATCTCACAAGTATACATAGCTTTACGAGATTGAGTTGGCTTCTTCCAGTACAGCCATAAAAGCTGTGAGAAAAAGTCTTTCAGACAGAACTTTTTAGATCTTCTGGTACTAGTTATAACTAAACACCACAAATTCAAAAAAGTAAAAAGTAACATGAATAAGTCTGAACCTTTCTGGAGTACACAAAAGATTTCTTGCAATTGTATTTTGCATATGGGAAAATTTTGAAACAGGCCCTGTTCTCACCATAGGGGTATGTACTTATAGAACTAAATTTCAGGTTTTGAATAAATTCTGACAAACAATCTCAGTTTGTAGATCTACTGTACATTAGTAGTAGCAGTGCTTAACACAGTTTTTTCATTTATTCAATAGTCTACACATAAAATTTCTTTCTATCTTCACGATTTCCAACTCTAACTTAATGCAAAAATGCCCTTGACACTACAGCAAGCACAGCCTGAGTATGACAGTATTGCCAACATTATGCCTCAAACTCAGGATTCAGATACTGAAAATCAATTATTAGTTTTTATACAGCATAGTGCTTTGTATTTGCCTTCTGGGTTTTGAAACTTATTTCCAACTCCTTTGCTGTAATTACGAGTGCTATAGTTTTCCTCTTGATAAATTTTATTGCAGTCCTGTGAATTCACTCTTATTTGTCAATCTCTTTCTCGTAATATATAGTCTGAACTAAAAAAAAAATGTACTGAAGTAATGTAGACTCAGTTCTACGATGTTGCATATAGTACATGTAGCCTCAAAATGAAAATTAGCCTGTGGTCATAATTTGCATACCATATCCAACAAAAACATCATACCTATTTTGTTTATCAGCTTTGCTTCTAAATCTTTTCCTAAAACTTTTATTTCACATCTCTCTCTCTCACAATCTATTCAATGACTGCATGTCTTCTTCTGCTTCCATTTTAAAGCTGCTTTTTTTTTTTTTTTTTTCATTTTCATTTTCTGGCTATTCTTTATCTTACCTGTGACTGTCTTTTTGGTGATGCAGCTTTGAGGAAACAAATATCTTCTGTAGCATAATCAATACTGTCTATAATTTCTCTCTCATTCAATTAATTAAGGTGCCCCATAAATCTAGTTCTAAAGCCACTTTCCACAGTAGCCTAAAAGAAAATAGAACAGCCTGTTGGTTTACATTATCCCATGTGCCTTGTGACAGAACAAGGGGGAATGGGTTAAAGTTGCACCAGGGGAGGTTTAGGTTGGATATTAGGAAAAAATTCTTTACTGAAAGTGTTATTAGGCATTGGAGTAGGCTGCCCAGGGAAGTGGTTCAGTCACCATCCCTGGAAGTCTTTAAAAGATGTTTAGATTTAGAGCTTAGTGGAAGACTTGTTAGTGTTAGGTCAGAGGTTGGACTCAGTGATCTTGGAGGTCTCTTCCAACCTAGATGATTCTGTGATCTACCCTTTGTTTCTGATCCTCCAGTCAGTTCTCAGGTAAGACAGTATTCTTACTGAAGACAACCTGTTAGCTATTTTATTAAGACTTAGAAGAACATTGCTTCAAATACTTTAAAAACTGTAAATACATTATATTTCTATTTACTAAATTTGTAATTTAAACATAAATCAAGTTTGTCTGTTTTATAATACGCTGCTCATTTGTTCAAAGTCTTGCTATTATTAAGAAATATATTAAAGAAATAAATGACAGCATCAATACAATTTTTAAAACGAAAACTTTGACAAAATTATGTATTTGGTACTTTTGAGATATATAGAATATATGCTAATTCTTTCCTTCTTGGGTGAATCTGAATGTGAACCAACATCAGTCATTACCAAGATTAACTGAAATATTTCTGCACGGTGAAAATTAACAGTTAATGTACAGGAAGATAACAGAAGTAACACACTCATGATCTAGACCTTATATTATCTTTCTATATATAACCATATTTGAATTATTTGCAAATGAAATCTAGTTCACGGAAGCTTAGTTTTCACTTTCAATTTCTGTTTCATCCTTTACCATTCACTTAGTAGTTTTATGTGAATTCTGCACAGTGCAGTGGTATCAGTGCGAGACCACTTCAGTGAATCTTCCTAAATATCCTGAACTATTCCGGCTTTAAATTCCAATACATTCTCAGGATGTTACTGTTATTACTCTCAAGTAGAGGTCTCTTTAACTACCACTTCAAAGGTCCGTTCTTATACCCATGAAAACAAACTAAATTAAAATGTTAAAATTAACTAACATGTATTAATTTTAATTTTTAAGCCTACTGTTAAAAATCAGAATTGTTACATTGCCCATTCTTTTTGATAGTTATTATCTGTGAATCATATTTCCTTGTTGAATTTCCCTTTTTTCATTTGCTGATATAATTCACTATTTTCTGTCATCTACTACTTTGAGGTAGCTATCAAAATTTGAGGTAGCTATCAAAACTGTTGGGAATAAAAAAAAACCTGGAACATAAAAAGTTGTGTCACAGTGGGATTCATTGACTCAAAAATGAAACTTGTAGAAATGAGAGCACAGAATTATTATTAGGTTTTCTACATTTCTGCAATTCACTCTTCCTAGATACATGCCTGCCCACATTTATAATATATGAATGATCCATATGTTGATTCAGACTCTCATTTGAACAATTAAATTCAGGACCACAGCTAGTTGGATAATAAAGCTCATCTCAAAGGTATGGATAGTAGGAAGGTTGTAGATTTTGCTCCGAAATCTGAAGTATTTCTATTTATTGCAAAAGTGGGTTAAAGAAATTGAAATAGATTAGAAATAGAATAGAATCTTCTGTGCCCAGCAGATCAAATTGTGACATTTGTGTGACTGACATTATCCCTCTATCTTAGCCTGCTAATGTTATTCATATGCTTTAACATACAAGTACTCTGAATAGCTGGCTTGCATATAGACAAAAGAAAGAAGAATGACACAGAAGCAGGTAGCATCCTAGAAGGTGGAAAAATGATATGCAGAAAATGACTCATTAAAGGCCATCTGAACCAACCTATTTTTACATGCACAGGGAATAATAATAGTCATTTCTTGGTCTGTGCTAGAGGCAACTTCCTACATCACGATTACAAAAATAATCTCTGACTGCACCAGAAATAACTCTGGTGGTTATATTACCTCAGAACCATTAGCAAATGCTTGTATCAAAATTACAATTAGCACAGTATACACTGATTAGCCACTAAAAAGAAGTGACACAATTTTTGTTTAAAAATTTCCACCTTTTTTGCTGAGAATATCTTGGACAACTTGCATCTTGGGAAACTTTATTGGAACTTTAAATTTAAAAAGCATGCACCTCTTTCTCTTTTGGACATAAACAAAACTATTAGTGCCAAGCTAAAATATCTATCACTGGGATTGGATGCAGAAGAGTTTTATTGAACTGGACTGTTGAAGACAAATTTTTAATTTCCTAATCTGACCTCAGAATAAGTATAGATATTTTCTTCTAAAATTCTTTTACATTTGGTAGATTAATGCCAATGACAAAATGAAAGCAAAACAATGAGGAAAGAAAAAGCTTAAGAATATAAAGGGTAACTATGTACTTTATGCTATCATCCCCTAGAAGGACATAAGAAGGTGGCTACATATTTTTAAGCCCACAGTTATGAGAGAAAGAAAAGCAGGAACAAAGAGGGGGCATAATCCAGGCTCCATCATGTGAAAGAATTACAGTTAGCCTGGATTATTTTAATATTCTATCTTTAATAAATGTACTGATGTCATTCTGATATGTCATACTGATGTCATATACCCCAAGCAGAGCTACAGACTGGGAGAGGAATGGTTGGAAAGCTGCCAGGCAGAGAAGGACCTGGGAGTGATGGTTGATAGTCGGCTGAATATGAGCCAGCAGTGTGCTCAGGTGGCCAAGAAGGCCAACGGCATCCTGGCTTGTATTAGGAACAGCGTGACCAGCAGGGCTAGGGAGGTGATCGTCCCCCTGTACTCAGCTCTGGTGAGGCCGCACCTCGAGTACTGTGTTCAGTTTTGGGCCCCTCGCTACAAGAAGGACATCGAGGTGCTTGAGCGGGTGCAGAGAAGGGCAACGAAGCTGGTGAGGGGCCTGGAGAACAAGTCCTACGAGGAGCGGCTGAGGGAGCTGCGCTTGTTCAGCCTGGAGAAGAGGAGGCTCAGGGGTGACCTTATCGCTCTCTATAGGTACCTCAAGGGAGGCTGTAGCGAGGTGGGGGTTGGCCTGTTCTCCCACGTGCCTGGTGACAGGACGAGGGGGAATGGGTTTAAGTTGAGCCAGGGGAGTTTTAGGTTAGATGTTAGGAAGAACTTCTTCACTGAAAGGGTTGTGAGGCACTGGAACAGGCTGCCCAGGGAAGTGGTGGAGTCACCATCCCTGGAAGTCTTCAAAAGACGTTTAGATGTAGAGCTTAGGGATATGGTTTAGTGGAGGGCTGTTAGCGTTAGGTTGGAGGTTGGACTCGATGACCTTGAGGTCTCTTCCAACCTAGGAAATTCTGTGATTCTGTGATTCCCCAGTGGATGACTAAGAACATCTAGGATGTTAAAGAAAATGCTTCTTGGATCACGGGGCAAAAGAGAGAAATCATTGCAAGACATGATGGAACAGATGTAGACAATGACCCCAAATCCTCTTTAGAATACAAAATTCAAGCCTTCAATATTTTCTTTTGTGGTAAGTGAGTTTTATCATTTAACATCACAGACTGCTGGCTCTGTATGAATTTTGTTTGTCAATAACAAATAACAGATTGTTGTTAACATTCAAATAGAAATATCCTAGGCTTCTAAATACTCCTCAGTAAGACAGAATGAAAAGTATAAAACATCTTTAATATGCTATATTAGCTGTCTTGACGAGTCTCTACCTAGAGGGAGTAGACAACTGATTGCTCCTTTGCAAGCTTGAGAAATATTTACAATGCAGAGTTCTGCAAAAGCACTAGGAGTACAACATAAGTTGTACTCTGACACCTGATGCTTTCGAGATCTATATTTGTGGCTGTGCAACACATTGAATTAGCATTTGCAACTAACTCAAACATTTGTGGCTTGTTTTAGAAGTCTTTATAAAAAAACATCTTTACTGATGTGGTATTTGAGAAGATAGACTCTTTCAATATCCTCACTGGGATCAGGACCAAGTTTTCACACAGATCACATGCTATATGAAACACACAGATTTCAAACACATTTGTTTGAGTCTCAGAAAAAGCCAGTTACCCCAGAAACATTTACTCTAGTGGCATCTGATCTTAGATCACTTGCCACCAACTGCAGGGAAGATGTTTTTCAGAGGGCATGCTCCTGCCATTTGCCATGCTGGGGGGAGAATTTTATGTAATTCATGTATGTCCTTGTATTGTCACTGAGATAAAACAAAAAAATACAGTATAAGGCTACCTCAGTATTCTTTCAAGACCTATCTTATTATCAAGACCTTATCTAATTCGGGTAGATGTGGATTCCTTTATTCATTGGAAGTTGTGACAAAACTGCCATGCCACTGTCCACATGTATCCATTAGCTGATAATTTCTGTATATTGGCTTATTATATTCAGGTAAGAATGCAAGTCCTGCAAAACAGGAGCAATAAAACTTTTGAAAAGATTGTTGACAGATGCAGCAATGAAAAAAAATCACCATCATTTTTAATCTGAAATGGATCTTTGTTAAGGCTCTTTCATGGCAACCTTTTTTCTTAAGAATAAAGAAACCTCTTCTCCTGGACTTTATTAAAATCTCTTCTATCAAACCTAAAGAAACAACAAAATTCACATCTCTAAAAGATTTTCATGAAAACAAACATAATGGCAGATGTTGTGAGATAAAAAGTAAAATTAGGTTGCTACCATGCATAATTTTTGCTATTCCAGCTGATTGAAATGTTTGGCTGTTTGGTCTTTCTTTGGGTCAGGAACCTTACTTAGAGGACCAGGTTCACCCTGGGAATGTTCTCAGTCTTTACAAAACCAGTCACTCCACTACAGTTCTTGTTCATCTCAAGAGCAATAAATGAATATGTTTTTATACTAGTAAAGTTGTACTGTAGTAAATGATGTCTTTCAAAACTGTTGGGTTAATCTGGCTTTTAACTTAAAATGGTTATGGTTAAAAATGGTTGAAAGAGGTTATGCTCACCTCTTTCTTGATATTTTTCATATGAATAGTTCCACACATTCAGCATAGGATAGCTGATATCCCAATAAACAAAGGTGGTGACCTTTCTCTACTTGTAAACATAAGGCAAATTCTATCAAATATTCAACAAATTCTTACAATAGCACCTGTGTTCTAATCCCAAGAGGGAATTTGAGAGCAAGCAGATGGATGAGGTACTCATATCAAAATACAGTCCCAAGAAAGAGATCAGTGCAGAAATGCCAACTGAGATTTTATTTACTGTTCACTCAGTGAGATGCACAGAGAATAGGAAATTGAAAATACAGATGTGATGGGAATTATAGATGAAAATACCCAGTAAAATGCAATATGCAATGTACTCCATTCCACTTCTGTGTATGCTTATAATATGCTGATGTATCAGCAACCTCAGCTATCTTGATACTCTGCCTATCCAGGATAGCTTGTACATTGGCTTCATCATCAGAACTCCTCTTTGAAAGCAAATGACCCACTTTATTCTGTCCCCTTTTCTCTCTCCATTAAAATAAGGTAGAACTGATATGGTATTTTCATTTGTTTTTGGCCTCTTGTAATTCTAAACCCTGTTAAACTGAGAGAAAATAAGAAATTTCCTCTAAGGCTTCTTCTGAATTTCTTGAATTTCACTTCTGAACTAAAATGGACATATTTGCTTTTGGGAAGGATATTTATTGCCCTTTGTGATGACTAGAATTATTAGGGAAAAGCAACCTTTTAAAGCACATTGTTTTATTGGAAAACCTCCTCTTTCTTTACATTTCAATTTTTCCTCTAGATAGTTCTCATGCAGTATTTTCCTGGTGGATGTCTCAGACATTTTTCAGACAACTGCAGAACACTTTGAATCCAGCAGCCACTATTGCTACAACCAGCCTCATAAAAATCAGTATCAATGAGTTTATGCATGCAAATACTAACATTCAGGCTGTACTTTACGCTAAGGAAATAAAATATATAAAACTTTCCATCTAAGAATTATACTTCAGTCAATGTCTGCTAATCAATGTCTTTTCATAGAATGAGGGCAGACAAAAAAGATTTTATGTGAAACCTCATCTAAAACAAATAAATTTGCAAACATCAATTTGATGTCATTAGAATGGCAACTTCAATTTGTTTTAATTTCTGTATAGGAATTTAAAACTATCATTTCATTTTCTTCTGAAGCATTATGTGCAGGCTCATTTTTAGAACTTTAAACTCATGTGTTTCAGACTACATCATGTGTTCCTGGCCTAACTCCAGTGATTTTGATGAAACTTGTAACAGGGAAAAAAAAAAAAAAATTTGCTTTTATTTTTTTCTAGATACTCCTTAGAAAATATTTTGATGAATGAGAATGCTTCTCCCATCTGAACATAATCTAGAGGTTGAAGCCTTGTGGGAAAAATTTCCTAATAATCTATATACAGTCTAAAAAAAATAAATAAATCTTAAAACAGAATCAGGAAGGTCATTCAGTGTTCTATTTTGTTAACTGAATATTATGAAGAGCCTCTCTGAATTGGTAATTCTTAATCAGCAGCTCATTTCTGAAGATATTTTCCACTTCGTGAGAGAATACTCACTAAGGTGATAACACCTGAGACAATTTCAGTACTTGTACTGCAAGTTAGTATTTGTGAAGAAAAAAGAAAAAAAAAAAGTGCTCTCAGGTAAAACTTCTCTTATAACTCTTGCCGATAATACTCCATTGGCATTAACATAGCATAAAATGAAGTATGTGGTATTTGGAACTGATAAGCATTCTCTAGTACTTTCATAAAGTGTAACTGATCTTTCAATTATTAGCAGAGATACACTTGAGAAAGCAGAATATTAAGAGGAGATTACAGCACAGCATTTAAATTCCTGTTTCACTTAAATAAAGTGCAAATTTTATACTTTCCACTTTTCCTAGCACTCCTCAAACCCTAAACTATTTAAGGACAAAATAAAATAGATAAATACATGGATACATTTGATTTTCTGATGAAGAGCGAAAATAAAGGCAGTGTCATTGCAGCTGCAGTACAGATGTTTTTTCTTACACTATTTCACTGAATATTAAACAGATACTCAACATGTTTGAAAGCATAGTAAACAAACTGAGTCTGAAAGCCCTCTACATTTATCAAATAGGCACATTCAGAATATCTGGATGGCTACCAGCTTTTAAAAGAAAAAGAAAAAAAAAAAAAAAAGAGAGAGAAAAAAAAAAGAAAACACTGAAAATAGTGATTTCTAAATTACACATAATTACATATTTACATTCTTCCTATGTTTAATAAAAAGGCAATAGTCTGATAGAAATCAATTGGAGATGAAAATGGAAAGACCACAATCACATGCGTCCATTAGTTAAAGGATTTCCTAGACCATGCAGAACTAAATGAAACAACCTTTAAAAAAGTTGCAAGACTTGTATTTAGTGATAGGTCTGAAAGAAAAGAACTGCCATTGAAATTCACACTAGGATGAACAGATTTAACTTTTATGAATAGTAATGGTGGGCTAAGATTTTGCTGTGCTTCTAAAACAGAAGTGGAAAGTTTGCAAGTGACCTGTCTTTTGGCAAACACATAGGCATCACATTAAACTTACTCAATTACAGACATTTAACGTGGTATGACTTTGTAATACAAAGTTAGCACATGAAGGCATCCAAAGGTGCAATGAAGTGTCATATATACTTTGGACTTCTCATTACCCTTTAAAGCTTTAAGTACAGCAACATACACTAATAGCAAAATAAATAGGCGTACACTAATAGCAAAAGCCTGATCCAAAGTCCACTCTGCCTACTGTTGCTGTCAGAACAAATGAAATGTGGAACCAGAGGTTACTCAACATTGCTCATTTAAACTCATCACGTATGACACAACAGAAACTCATCAACAAAGTGTATATGAACAAATGTGGTTCCATGCTTCCGGCATACAAGCATCTATAACACTACACTTGGTAGCCCAGGCATGACCATTAGTTATCTTGCAATGAATCTCTGCATGTTATATTTAACTCTTTCTTGACTTTTACTTTTCAGTGTTTGGCAGCAATAAAATCACATAGTATTTTACGAAGTATAAATCAAGTATATGATTTACAGTTGAAGGAAAAAATATTCTTCCTCTTACTAAGCTAGTACGTCATTAGCTATTATTGAAAAAAAAAAAAAGTTTGCTTGCTTTTTTTTTTTAATGCTACTTTGATATAATTTCTTCAAGTAATACTTGTAATTACTATATTTTTGAACAATCTTCTGATGTATTCTTTCTTCTTTCAAATTTAAATGTATTTTCTTCTAGGTATTTTATGTATTAACTTTAAGAATTTGCCAGAGAAATTATGCATTTTATGCACATGAATTAAAGTATTTAGAGGTCTTTAAACTACTGAGGTAAGGCAGCTTAAATTTCTTCTAGGATTCTAACTCTCACAAGGAGTCACAACTCCAGGTTGAATGGAGATAGTTTCTTGCCAGCAGAAATAATGACCATCCCATTCACGCAACAGTGCTGGCTTTTTGATGGTGGTATGAAGAGAGATTGTTTTTGCTTTGTGCTGCTCTTCTTAAAAGCTTTGCACTACTAATAGCCTTTCACTTGCAGCTACGGTTTGGGGCAAATGAAAGTCTGAAGATTATTATCACATCCCAGTTACATATTAGGTAAATGACAGCTTGAAAACTCACAGCATCTTGGATGTCTTCTTAAAAATATGGCCTTCAGCCTGCAGAACAGGGCAGAAGCTTTTTCCATGGGTATAAATTTACAAGCAAAAGAAAAAAATGTAATTTTTCGTTAAACTTGTACATCATTTTCCATTCTGAAAAAAACATTTAAGTCATATTCTTAAACTACTGACAAATCTAATGGCAGAGTCAGCTTGAGTAGAAATATAAAGCCCTGAGAAAAAGGTAGTGCACAGCCACTCAGTCCCTTTGCAGATTAGGAATCAAACATTACAAAGGGAAACCCTTTAACACTCATCTGCCCCAGCATCAAGGCAGACTTAACCTACCTCCACTCTATACTAAACAGAATTTATTTCCCTTTCTATTCTATCTTGGTTATATTCATGGTTGCCCTAAACAAGGCTAACCCAGCTTGACACATACTCTACACAATATTACCAATACCAGAGAGACACCTGAATCCACCAAAGACTTTGAATGAAGGATCTGTACATCAAAGTTGAAAGGACCTAATCAATGCTGACTTTTCTGCACAGGCAGAAAATGGTCATCAAAAGTACCAAGGTCATGGGTAATGTTGCGGAGGCCTTGCAGTCTGAAACAAAAGCTTCCCAAAAGCAGCGCTCTGGCAGATATCAGATGTGCCCATGATGTATGTTCCCTCTGATAGTAACACATGTAGCCCTTTGACTCCTATTAACTTTCATTCATTCTGTATAAATAATGAGAAAATATGCTCTAGGAAATAATTTTGTAATTAAAAAAAAAATACTATCTGCAATTGTTCTTTTTCCCATTTCTAAATTATCTTAAATTATCAAAGCCTTTACATTCTATCTACACATTTCACTTTTCTGTTCAAACAATACTTTTCATTTATTGAACATGGAAGATCCTTATATACCATTAATTACTAGGAACAGGGAAAAATGAGCTTCACAGCATGACATAATAACTAAAATTACTCTCTTCAGATATGTGAATTGCCCAGTCTTTCTAAAATAATAGAAATTCTTTCCGGAATTTCTGCAAGTGTAGAAAGGCTGTATAAATACCAGTTGTCATTTTCCAAGTATTGGCATGTCTAATAGCTGATAAAAAAAAGTATCACAGAAAATAATAGAACTTGAATCTACAGGGTTTTATGGCAAAGTGTTATTTTTGTGGTAAATAAGGTAGAGGGTAATGTGTTCATAAATCAGCAAAGAGGTGACAAATTATTAGAAACATTTTGCAATTTCCATAGAATCCTGCCATGAATAGGAGATTTTGATCAAACCGAGTTTTTACTCTTTACTACTACTATACTTGTATTTGTTTACTCTTATATAACTATGATGTATGTATGTATGTATGTAGTTTTCTATTTGTTCTGGTAATTTTACTTGCTTTTACTACTTTTAAAAATCTACAAGAATAAAATTGTATATAAGTCACTTCTACTTTATTTTATAAGCATGCATCAGTTTTGTATGCAGATTAAAAAATAAATTAAAATAGAATTATAAAAGTTGAGGTAACCAAAATATTTATGTAACTGCAAGGCACTACTACATGCTTCATTCCCTCTTCTACCCACACCACATTAACTCACACTCTCACATGTAAAATCAGTGTCAGCTGTCCATTTCTAAGTGTCCAATGATTCTATCTAATGCTATATAAATGCAAACAATTAAAAAGATAGCATTTATGCCTTGAAAACTTCACAGTGAGGAACAGATAAGAACAGAAATGTAAGCCAGATGAGCAGGAAGAGAAGGAAAAACAAGCATTAAACACTCAGGGAAAACATAAGATAGATTTCAGTGGCAGCTGAAAAGTACTGATAGTACTTTGAAATAAAAACAAGTGGAGGAGTAAACAAGACAGAACTGGAAGTCTGCACTGGAAAAGAGAGAGAAGGGAGTGGATTTTGCAGGAAGAGATTGAGAATGTTCTAAATGCTTTATGAGTATGGACTATGAAGTTTAAAGAAGATTTTCTACAATAACATAACTCCCAGCTGGGCCAATTTTCTAAACCCATGAAGGACATTCATGTCAGCTTGACTGTGTTAGTCTCGATGAAAGCTTTCTTCATCAAAGCCTCCCCTACTTTATTGCCCCCCCTCCCCTTAACAGAAACCACAACCACCAAAACAGGGCTATGAATATTTCAAAGAACTAAATGGGATAGATGGATTAATATTTTAATTCAAGTTATGCTTGCCTTTTATCGAGATGTAACTTTGAACATAATAAATTCTGTTTAAAGGACCAAAGGCTTTCATATTCTATATTTTGCATCCTTTTTAATTATTTATTTTAAGCTCTCTCTAAACAGTGTAATGTTTATAGACATAGACAATGGTATGCCAAAAGCAGAGAACAAAACTAAGATTGTATCAAGTCTACTCTTCTAATAAATTTTCAATAAAAAACACAGAAGTAATATGTTTTACATTGCCTACTGTAAACATTTGTGCTGTGACTTTCTTTACGTCGATTGACAGATCCATAAAAAGAGCGCTGTATAGTATTTACCAGAAAAAATGTGAAGAAGTATTTTCTGAGACTGGCTGCAGGCAACAGCTGAATTATAGCAGTCTAGCCAATGAATGCTACTGGGAGTGTTCACAAGAGTAGAATTCAACAGGACTGAGTGATTCACTCATCGCCTTTTGGGATAAAATCATATTTATTTCAAGGAATTCATTGATATTAAAGTATAGGCATGTTATCATATATACACAAAACAAATTGAAAAAGGCTACTGGCCAACAAAGACCATGTTTCGGATCAATTTGGACACATAGGTAAAATCTCCTCAACTTAACAAAGATAAAACGGAACTATGGGATATGAATTTTGCATTTTTACCACAGAAAGCTCTTATTTCTGATAATAACATTTAGTGAATTTCTCAGTATTTTTGTCGCTTAGTAACTCAGCTTTTATTGGGTTCACTTTATTACTTCTTTATCATTAGTACCAAACTTATCCAACTTAACAAAAAATCAGATGGTATTTACTACTTTCCCATATATCCATTTGATATTCGCCCATATCAAATGTCCTCTCATAAGCAACGTCCATAAGATAACTTTTACAAGCAACTGAGCACTTGCATTCAACAGCTAACAAAGGTTAGTGTTCAAGCAAGCTTCATCTTTTTTCAACTTCATCTTTTGTTTCTTCAATTAAAAAAAATCTTCCATTTACTTTTCTTATCCTCAATCTATGAGCTCTTCAAGAGGTTTTATGTATTTGAACAAACATTAGCATTATGACAACTTAACGTAATTTAGACACTGCTATGTCAGAGTTTACATTAAGAAATAGTCCAGAATACATTCAAGAAAAGCTACCAGAAGTCATGTTGTTTTGTTTTGTTTTGTTTGTTTGTTAAACTATGTTATGCCAGCAATATGAAATACATTGTCTCATATTAATAAGAGAATGAGATTTATGGCAAAATTGAGGCCTCACTGCTTAGAACTTGGAAAATAAAGCAAAGTGAATTGGTTCAGCTTACAATAGAATATGTTCCAAACTATTGGTCTTTGAAAAAGAAAGAAAGATAGTTTAATAAAACAGCAACATTCTTTAAATATTCAGGATTGCTTTTGAAGCAAAAGCTCCAGTACACATTGCATCTCTTCCAGCTATTGATGGTCCAAAGATTTTCCCTTTGAAGATAACCTCATGCTCCCTTTACAAGAACAACACTAAAGCTAGTAAATTCTAAGACTTAGTTTTGCCTTGTATGCTTTCTTCCTTTTCTTAAGTCTTAAGATGCAAGTGTGTTTTGTTGTTGTTGTTGTTTTTTAAATAAAAACACCTTTTTTTTTTTTTTTTTTCTTTCAAGCCAGATTCATTCTTCAGGTAGAGGCAATGATGGAAGATAAATGTGAAGTAGCACAGGGACATGGAGATTTGTCAGCAAAGAAGCTTCTGAGTGTACTTTTGAGACCAAGAATTACTTCATTTCCTCCTCAACCTTTTTTACCTTTGAAGTCCATGCCTACTTTTGTTTTTATAATATATTTTTCAAGCTAATTTGGTACATAAAATCTCCTATTTAAAGACCATACAGCACTGAATTCTTGCTTGGAACAGTAAATAATGGATACTCCTTCAGCAAAAAATATCTGATTAAAAAAAGAATTAAAAAGGAACAAAATAAGAGAAAGAAAGAAAGAAAGAAAGAAAGAAAGAAAGAAAGAAAGAAAGAAAGAAAGAAAGAAAGAAAGAAAGAAAGAAAGAAAGAAAGAAAGAAAGAAAGAAAGAAAGAAAAGATAACCTATTTTATCTTAAATGGTAGATTTCCAAACATATGTGCCTATACACACTGAGAAACTTGAAGTCTAATTGATTCTTGAATCCTTTGTCTCTTCATATTTCTTTGCAAAGCATCAGGAACTCACAGATACTCTGTTTCCTTATTGTTGCTGCTCTGTTCCACAAAGTATAAATAATTCCATTTTGGATGCCACTGAGATTTGGCAGTGTGAAAAACTGGGTTTTGGAGCATGCCTGTGTGTAGTAACATGGGCCACAGTTTAGTACAGTTTCTTCAGACTTGTTATTTATTTATTTATTATTTATTTTCCCTCAAGCTCCCTAAGTTATCATGCTCCTGGAATAAGATATCTTGCATAAATGGGCGTGCAATGGACATTTCTGCACATCAGCATGTGCTGCTATATGCCCCAGGTATGTCAACCTGTGTCACAAAAGAGGGCTTATGGGATTTGAGACTGTCAGGCAATGTGCTATCGTAACACATAATCCCCAGCTTTCGTGCACAGTTGCTGATTTTCTACTCTGGCATGGCACTCTGGTAGTGTCATGAAAAAGTAGAAAAACTACAGGCAGGTCCTTCAGTGTGAGAATAAGTAGGTATCTCATACTACAGAAATTCAGTTGGCTTTAGAAATCATCAAGACCTTAAGATCCTCATTTTGTTTTGCTGGAGATTGTAATTTTGAAGTAGAAGTAGTACATTCTCCCTTTATTAAAGCTGATTGTAAATTCCAGTGCCACCTTTTTAAATACAACGTTGAAATATAACCATTACATCTTCTGTTTGTGTGGAATATCTTGCAACTGGATTGCTCAGGGAGGACAGAACTGACTCCTCTCTTATTAGACCTTTAATCATAAACTACTGTCTGAAGGTCAGACTACAAAAAATACAGTTATGTTCTCATGGATCCCATTTCTGTGATAGGCCTTCCTGCACTAATCACATATTTACTTAGTTGCTGAATACTGAAAGGTCATTTAAAATTAGCAATGTACTTTGAATTAGTTCCTCAGCTGTTTCAGCTGAATTGGGCATGATCTCAGGCAGTCACTGCTAGACTCCTGCCAGTCCTGTTTTCTCTCCCATCAAGAGCCCACTGCAAAGGACCCTTCCATGCCCTTTGCTAAGGAATTATTATGTGAGCATCGTTTAGATCCCTAAGGAGGCAAAGTAGAAGGCCTGGCTTAAATATCAGTTGGTCACAACTGTTATCTGTTTATTTCAAATAATCTTAATTAAATAACTAATATTGTTTATTACTTCTATACTAATCTTTCTCACCATATTTAAGGCAATTACGGGATACGTTAACTTCTGCCACAATCATTTGAAAATGGGTTAGTAATAACTGCATAGTGCTCTGATAGCGGAGGCAAGTTTGAGATATATGAGGTTTAACACTAGGTTATCAGGTTTATCTTCAAGTAACCATTAGGCTGAGTTTAAAAAACTGGTAAAAATGTACAGAACATTTCAGTATATCTTGTGTTTTGTTAATTTAGAATAAATGAATGGAAACAATAATAAAGCCCATGAAAATATCAGGTAGACTGGGAAAGCCCCGTATTCTCATGGCCATTCCAAGTATTTCCTCCACATTCATCAGAAATCGTTCCTGCATATTCTGAACAAAAATGTTAGACAAGTCTTTAATGTCAATGGGATATATACATTAAAGTTGATTATGCAAGAGAAAATCATTAAAATCCACAGAAAAGTGTCTGAGGGTGGCACTCAGTTACAAGGTAACACTGTAACACTTGCAAAACTGTAAATCTCATTCTCGTCTGTTTTAAAAATGGAATTGTGTGTGAAACACAAAAGTTGTATTTTTTCTTCTGAACAGCACTCACGGCCTCTCCTGGAAAAGTATGTACTGATACACGTGACACTTCCCAACACATCAGTTGGGAAGGCAGTATAGAGTAGAGGACCACAAATGATAAATACTTCAGGACTTACTTACAACAAGTTTTAAAGGAAATGATGGTTTTTAATCTTAAAAAAAAATAAATCCAAGGGATTTTTGTTTGCTTACTAAGTAAAATTTATATTAAAAGGCAGTGATCCTTTTTAAAAAGGCCTTCCATCTCCACCAGGGGAAGGACTAGAAAAATCAGATGAATATAACAAAGAAGATCTAGGTTTGTGAAGAAAAAGCCAAGCCTAAAAATACTGAAGGACTTGTAAAAAAAGTAATAATAAAATATCTTTCACATAACAGGTTAGAGAGGCATTCAAAAATGTCTGGGTATACTTGGTCCTGTCTCCATGCGGGCAGTAATCTAGTTTGTCACTGAGGTTTCAAGCAGCCCTGCATTTCTGTGCTTCTTTGCTTTTTCACAAAATTGAAACAGAAGTATGTATCTACATTTTAATTTTTAATACAACTACATACTAGTTGGGAAAAAAAAAAAAAAAGGAACTTAATCAGAAACAAAATAGTATAAATGCCAATACAAACGGTAACTTCAGCTCAAAGAAGTAGTAAACGTTGACCCACAAATTTAAGTTCTATTTGGTATTAGACAATTTTATTTGTGGAGTTTTCTAAAAGAACAAATTATCCTTGTGTAGTTAAGTTTGTAAAGAAAGACGAATAAAAATTTATAGAGCAAATAAGCATTTGTGTGGAGTATTTACAAAAATAGCAAATGAACTGTTTTGCCTGAGAAACTCATTATGAAACCTCGCAGCCCAAACTGAAACACCACCACTACAGAACTATGCTAAAGCACTTGCCGTGAAATCCTCTGTAAACGAACCATACCCAAGATATTATGAGTGCTTGCCCATCACTTACTCCAAAAAGACTGTAATTCAGGACATACAGAGAAATCGGTTATGCTGAATGTGCTAAATAGCTTTTTCAATGCTTTTCAAACCACTCTTTACGCACATTGTTCTATATCTTTGAATCAGTTGAATAGGGACTTGCTCGAGAAAACATTTCCACAATTAATTTCTTGTTTGTTTGGCTATAATAGCATGTCATGAAACACTCGCTGAACATAATTAGCTCCTTTACATTTCTAATCCAAACCTTTTTGGATGAAAATACTGGCTTGCCAGATGGTGAGAAACAGCACGATACCTCACCAACTGGGAAATGTGAGTTCAGGTTCACAGGCCAGGGGACAGCAGTGGCTGTGTACGATGGAAAGGATACAGGAAACCCCCATAGGTAGGGAGTGAAGACTGCCAATTAGATGGCTTTAGCTAAATAAGACACACAGTTCTTGCCTCTTTTACAGGGAACGTGAGGACTGCAGTGAGGTAAGAGACAAAATCAAAGGCATTCAGTAAAAGGAGAGTCACGTGAGATTGTACTAAGCTCATGGAGCTGGTTGGAAGGGAACTGTCACCAGTTGCTTATTCTTCTCTTTTCCCTGCTTTTTCTTCTCCTTCTCTACTCCCCTCTCTGTCCTCTTCCCAGTCTACCTTTCTGGTGCAAGTATGGACAACCAAGAGAAGAATCACTACATGCAGAACTGTTCACCAAGATGTATCCAACAATAATGGAAAGGCACAAAAAAATCTGCTAGAGAAAATTGGCAGAGATCAATAGAAGAGAATATACTGCATTGCAAATTTGTTCATTTTGCATTATGCTTTTTAAACAAAGGAAAAACAAAACAAAACTCTTTTGTGTGTTATTTGGTTGCCCTGTAGTGGTTTAACTCAGCAGGCAGCTAGGCACCACACAGCCGTTCACTCACTCTCCCCCAGTGGGATGGGGGAGAGAATCAGAAACAAGGTAAAACTGATGGTTTGAGATAAAGACAGTTTGATAAGACATGAAGGAAGGGAAAATAATAATAAAAATTATAAAATGATAAAAGAATACACAAAACAAGTGATACTCAATGCAATTGCTCACCACCTGCTAACCAAGGTCCAGCTAGTCCCCAAGCAATGACAGTTCCTGTGCCACTCAAGTTTTATTGTTTAACATGACACCACATGGTATGGGATATCCCTTCTCTCAGTCTGGGTAAGCTGTCCTGGTTCTGTCCCCTCCCCACTCCTGCTGCACCCCCAGCCTCCTCGCTGGCAGAGCACTATGAGATTCTGAAAAATCCTTGGCTCAGTGTAAGTCCTGCAACAACTAAGCATTGGTGTGTTATCAGCACTATTCTCATCCTAAATCCAAAACACAGCACATATCAGCTACTAGGAAGAAAATTAACTCTGTCCCAGTTGAAACCAGGACATGCTGCCACCTTGTAACTGAGGTTCTGGGCAGTGCTCAAGGGAAGGCAGCTTTAATGGATGGGGGGAAAAATGCTTTAACTGAAAATCATTATGTTTGTCCTGCAAACCTAAACTCCTAGCCAAAATAGAACACTGAGCTTAAGATGTCTGAACCAAATTCTGAAGCCAGAAGTTAGAAAAACTAAATCAGTAGGTTTGAGTTAGATTGAAGTTTTCTCTGAAAATCCCACAACTGTAGAGATTTATGTAAGTAGAGATTGGACTGTGCACTTGGTCACATGGTCTGAACTTTTGGGTAGACCTGTGCGGTGTCAAGAGTTGGACTTGATGATCCTTAAGGGTCCCTTCCAACTCAGGATATTCTATGATTCTATGATTTCCTGTTATTTTTTTAAGACAGGTAGAAATAAAAATGCATCTTTAAGAAAAGTAAGACATAGTTGTCAGGAAGCAGCAAGGGCTGGCTCCTTCCAAAGGGCAAGTGAGCTGGAAACCAAGGAAACCAGCACCATTGTTCTGATGAGGCTGCTCAGAGCCAGCAAGAGCACACAGGGACCTGGCAAATTCAGAAGTATAAAAGCCAGCATAAGACCTACATATGCTGCAACATTTAGACATAACTTTGATCACAGATGGAAAACAGCAAACATATTGTTCCAAGCCATTGTGAATCCTTCAAGACAACTAGAAAAAGAGATCTCAGAAGGGCTTCTTTTTAACAATATCATTAAAAAAATAAGTCCAGAAAAACATGCAGTGCAATGAGCTGCCAAAATTCTGAAAAGGAAGTCAGTGTGGCTGCTGGCCCCAGCCTAGACTTGGTGTCCCCTACCAACTGTCAGCAGCACATGCTACACAGAGGCACCTTTGCATCCTTGTCTGGAGGTTTGCTGCCTGGCAGTATCACAACATAAGTCTTGACCAAATCATGGCCTTAGTACATGAAGGACCTATTGCACCTGTGGTACTATAATCAGAATAATAATAATAATTATTATTATTATATGTATTTGGACAAGGCCAATAGGCCAATCTTTTTTTTTTTTTTTTTGGCCACAAAACTCCACAACTCTTGCTAGAGCATTACATTTTGCTAGTAGACAGCAGTATTTCATTTATTTTCTAAACAGTGGCACCATTTAACTCATTTCCACATTTCATCCTTCATCTTTTTTCTAGTATTTTGTATTCTGTCACTGAAAATGGTTTCTCTCCAGCAAACCTGTGGTGAAGAAGAATGTAAATTCTGCAGCATCACTAGCTGCAAGTAAATTAAAACATGGAGAGTTTTATGAATTAAATATGAAACTGGCTAATGCAATCAGTTCTGTGCTATGTACATTATTTATTTTATTAAATTAATTTGACTCCAGCTCAGTTTCCAGGGTGCTAAGGTTTTCATATCAAAGACACGGCAGGGCACTGTAATAGAAGTCAAAGAGAAGTAGGATGTCTTTGGAGCTGAGCAGAGTGCATTTTGGAATATGGTAAAGGACACTGCTTGGGATTTGGGGATATATACATTTTGGCTACTGTGATAAGCAAAATGATAGCTTACAGAGTTGATATATATTCCATGAGCATTGGGCTACAAAACTGTCACCTTAGAAAGAGGAGGAACAGTTCACTCTTTCTTATGTCATGATTCCAGTCTTTCTGTGAACCAAGACATCACTGTAATGGCTACAGATCATTCCCATTCTGAAATCTCCTTTTGATGTATTATCCCCAAGGGACACTGTAGCAGATGGCTATTGAACAAACATGCAGTCTTACAACCCATATGCCTTTATCCACAGCTACACTTCACGAAACCAGTAAGGGAAAGTGTAAAAAAAGTAAAGTAAAGGTAAAAAGTTTCAGTCCTAAACCTGAAAGAGCTGTAAAATTCTGCACCTAAAATAAGAAAAAACACCTCCAAATTATTTTTAAAGTATTCTTTTCCGTATATATTAAATGTTTGCTCAAGATTATTTTGTGACTGATACTTTTCTGTTCTTTGCAAAGTGGCTATGTCTAAAAAAGTTCTTCATACATTTAACCTGCTGTCTATCCCACTTACTCAAACATAAATTATTAAAATGCACTATCTAGAAAAAAAAAAAAAAAAAAAAAAAAAACAAACAAACAAACAAACAAACAAAAAAACCCCTCACATTTCCTGTTAAATAATTGTTGTTATGATATGCTGTTCATATTACTAATGAGAGCTAATGGGGCTATCACAGCATTCTTCCTTCCAGAAAGGTTAGCTTCTTCAAGCAATTTTCAAGGAATTGTAATCAGGATAAAAGGTTTCCCAGCAGGAAACAGGCTGGCACAGAAATATGAGGGGGAAAAAAGTCCACTGTAAGAAACAGATGCTAAAGGATAGATCACTACGTTAGTACATTTCTAACATTCTAATTTCTAATTTTCTGTCACCATTGCATGTAGAGAATTTAAACAATCTTCAGAGGAATGCAGAAATAAGTTTTCTGAAATTCTAGATAACTATAACTTATGGGGGGTTGGATAGATTGATCCCAATATATGATAAAAAGTTTATGATCAGTTAAAAGGAAAGTTATTGAAGAAGACAACATTTTTCTTTATATTTTTATAGCACATAGTACAGTAATGACATAAATGTATATCACTCAGTCTAACAGAATTAAAGGTGGGTGGGTAACAAAAATTAGCTAGCATAAAGCCCTACAACAGCATCACACTAAAGCTCATTTAGACTTGAAAACATGGCTTGAAAGCTGGCTGAAAAATAATCAAACTGTGTTATTGGGTGGCAGCACATCCTGGTATGGGAGGGCAGTGATGGAACCAGGAAAGGCTGCTGAGGGATGGTGCTCTGGCATGTGCTGATGGCAACTTGGATGAAATTCATCTGGAGATCTGAGGATTTCTGCCTTGTATGAATACTGAGTGTCATTCTGTTTACATTTACAATTCTTCATTTGTAATAATGTCATCTATAATATTTTATTGGTGTATCATTTATGTACTATCTCTTATGAACATTCATTAATAAATAAAAATAGTATTAGCTAGAATAAATCATGTCCCTAAGTAGAGCATCCCTCCAGAAAAAAAAAAGAAAAAAAAAACAAACAAACTAAAAACTAAAAACAAAGTAACTAAAGAGGAGGGCCTCTGCTGAATGCAGAGAATGTGGAATATTACCACACCTAAGATCAAAAGACATCTGATCTTTTAAAAGGTCTGCCCTTCATAGAGAAAAGGGGAAGCTGTCGACTGCAAGAGGTAGACATAGGCTGAGAAAAGCATCTGCAACTAGTAGAAAAATGGGGAGTACTCAGAAGTCACTGAGAAATCCTAAACAGGGTTGTATCAGGATTCATGCATGTCTGTATTTTGACTGTTGTAGCATAATAGTAAAAACTGACAAATTGTTACCAATAAATCCTAGTTAGTTAAAAAGAAGCTGGTTCCATGTGTCCCTATACTGCTGTCAATCCCATGCCAAATGACAGGGCTGAACTCAAGGGAGTGACAGATAGTTTTGAGTCAATGTCTCACCTATGAGATCTCAACACAATTTCCAACCCACTCTTTTAAGATAGGTCTCAGATACTCAAAAGCCCATTCTTATGACCACAGGTGTACAGACCTAACTGCAACTTTTCCCACACCAGCTGATCAGAAGACAGGGAGAACTGGGATGCACTATATTCCACATGTAGTTGCATGTCACAACATGTTTAAGAGGCCAGTGAGTCATGATTAAAAATCAGCTGTCAAGCCACTTTGTGTTTTATTATTAGAAAGAATTTCGAAGCGTGGTCACTGCTCATAAAGGATGGCAGAACCCTTAAACCAGGGTTTTGTGATCCAAACTACACACATTGGTTATTAGAATTCATGCCTAAACTGTTCATGCCTTTATCAATTCATGCCTCATCAGAAATTTTAGAAAGCATAAGAGATGTGCAGAAGATGCTGTCATCTTCCCTTTTTGTTTTCTGTTATTCTTTTCTAGTAAAAAAATAAAATGATGTTTTTATAAGGCTGTCCATAAAATAATGTGTTTTGATGAGGAGTCTGAATGAAAAAGGCAAAGACCACCAAAGTTAAAAGAGATCCCAAGGCAGAAAAAAAGGCATAGCAGTACTGGGGGAGGAACAAAATCAGAAAACTGGAGCCACACAACTTTGAAGAGCAGAGATAGCCAAAGCTCAGAAGCATGAAGCAAGAGCAGAAATTATACAGAAATTTTTGCACTGAAAGATGAGGAACTCTGACTTAACAAAGGGAAAACAAACAAACAAACAAACAAACAAAAAACACAGATAAATGTGTGCAAACCAAAAGTATTCCTTCCATATGGTGTAGGCTTCCATTATTATTTTGCAGTGTTTGTTAAACCACAGCAGTATATTCTTTACCAGACCCAGGATAAGGTATTTGTTCCTATCCTTAGATGCTTACAATTGTAGAAAAGGTTAATGATGAGTGAGACTGCAAGCATTATTAGCTGAATGAGTTCACTTAAGTTTGGCAAGTGCAAACAGATAGTTCAGAGCCCTGCATAATCTAGGAAAATGGGACAAATACTAGAAAATGTAAATCTAGCCTTAAAATTACATCACATTTCCTTTGAAAGACTGAAATAGACACTTCCTGAGAATAATCAGGAAAGGAGAAATATAGAAAGGAATCTAGAAATTACTTCTGTTAGCATATTATATTGAATTTGCTTAAAATGCAACAATGCCCACATATTTTTGCAATTTTGTGGTTACATAAAAATCCATCCTTGCAACACTTAAAAGGAGGGGTCTTCCCTACTTATCTTTAGTATATGAACCGCTACAAAACTGGCTGTGGGTGTAAGCAGCTTACTAGTGGAAAGGCTGGCAGTGCCATAGAGATGGGATTCCTCTCAGCTGACAGGAGCTGTCTAACCTGTATTAGTCACTGAGTCTTCTGTATTTTTCATGGCACTTCTGGAGGATGATTCATTCATCCATCTAAAATCCTTGTTATTGGATTGGATGAATCACCTTCTAGAGGTGTTATAGGTGAAAACAAGTTCCTAGATGTCTATTTAAATTTGGTGCTCAATGCGTAAACAGCCAAAGAAATTTAATGTAGCCAAAGCAGAAGCCTGTGAAACCTATAAGTTCTAAACAATTTATAAAAGAAATCAGAATACAATTAATATCCTTTGCTTTCAACCCAAAGGTAATCACATGAAAGTACTGTAATCAGCAACAGTGTATAAGTATTTCAGGACTCTGAAAATGCATAACCAGACATGATGGACAAGACTTTTACATAAGTATGTAAGCAATATGGTTACCAAAGCAGCAAACAAAGCCATATGTAGTTGGCCGTAGGGCATACCCAGGTTATTAAGACATCACCAGACAGAGCAAGATAAGAACAAAGGACTGCAAACAGGCATCCTGCTGAATATACAAGAAGGATGAATGGCAAAATCAAAAATAAGACAAGCATGATGCAATCCCTCTTTTGGGAGCATGACAAATAGCATAAAAATTTTAAAACACAAGGAAAGAAGATGGAGAAGAAAGAAAATAAGCCCTCTAAGTATAAATACTAAGTTTTGTATACGTAGTGCTGATGATTAATAATGTATAAAAATGAACTATTAGCATGGTGCTAATGGTTAATGAATGAATTGGTTAATGAATGAATTTAGTAAAGTTTTGCTTTGAAGTTTAAAACTGGCCTGATGTCCTAAAAATACTGACACTGCAGCAATCTCTAATTCCCTGAAAAAACATAGACATACATATCTATATTTGAATCTGGAAACATTCAGTTGCATTGTGATAGATGACTAGCAAAATCTAATATTCAAATACTAAACAGAAAAAGTTGTATAGGTTTACCTTAATGAAGGACTTGACATTTTGTTCCATATCACTATATTATAAATATTCAAAACACTTCCAAACTCACAGTCTAAGATATCCCACCTCCTTGAATTTTTTATACAGTAGGAGTGATATCCATTAGATTAGATCTGTATATAAAATTTCACTCTACCACTCTACACCAAAAGTATGCCAAAAAACCTTGGTGTGAATTTCCAAATATAAAAAAATGCTGTTTGAAAAAACAAGACCAAAAATTATTCCTAAATGTAGGTAATTTTTCTTCCAAAACTACCACTCATACACATTTTTTCCAACACATGCTATTAAATCTTTTTACCTTTGTAAGAGGAGGAATGTTTGGAAGCTTGCTGAACAGAATGGTAAAAAGAATTACAAGGTATACATCTCCTTGGAAACCTCATCTCACTCAAAGGTATAAGCAAATCTGGATAAAGCAGGTTATCTGCAAATATCTGCTGACTTAATTGAGTTTGGAAAAAATCTCAGAAAAATCTCAGGAGGGATTCATACAGTCCTAGGTAAACGGTCTTTTCTGTCAGAATCTATTTATACTGATATTTACAGCAAAAATATATGTAAATTAAAAATACTGCAATAAAACTTTATTTTTTTAAAAATTCTTAGAATACACAAAGCAAAAATTGGAATCTTAACTTTTGATATTTTATTAAAATATTACTACTGCATATCTTCACATGACAGAATTTTTGCAAAGCTTCTTAATGATTATATTAAGCAACATTTGTCCTGTGTTTTCATTCTGCTAGGAAACATACTTTTTATTTCTGAACTGAATTTAAATAGGAAACATCTTCAAATATATGCAAATCCAGCATTATCACACTATGCATTGTTAAATAATGTTTCAGTAGATCATGTAAAACTGCAGCAATGGCAGCATAAACCTCTTCTATACAACTGAGATAAATAAATCTCTGGAGAAGGTAGAATAGTCTTTTCTATTGCTGTAAATACAGAAGTGCATTAAACTTCTGAACTGAGATTTGGTTTAGGAAAATGCTAAATGCCTACTTTCACTATCAGCTAAGATAAAGGTTTAGTATGAATCATGTGCACTTTAAACAGTACTGACAAGAACAATGTATTATTAAGCATTGAACTCTGCCATGGCAAATAATATTTATCTGACAAAATATAACTACTGACTGACATTTTCTATATTAATGTCATGTTTCATCATTTTGGAAAATGTATTTTCTTAATTCCTACAGAGTGCCAAGGTGCATGAGGCTCTAGCAGATGCGTGAACTCTCTGTTCTCAATATCTCACAGACTAATTCACATCTCAGAATACAACATTCAGAAAGCCAATGTAAGTGATGGAAAAAGGGGAAATTAAACAGTAGTATAATGTCTGTAGTGTAAAGTCATGATGTAAAGACAAAGATGTGACAGAATTTCTCTTTACAGACAGTTTAGTGCAACAAAATGAGAACCATAGGCAGTATCTGAAAGTTAGCTCACAAGCTCTCAACCTCTAACAGACTAAACTGAATTCCTAACCTCAACAACTGCTACTTCCAATTGGAAGAATGAAGTGTTTTTCAAGAGGCAGTTAGACACCAAATAGTTCCCTTTCTTCCTGTGGTTCAAGATATCATCTGACTGACCACTGGCTGAGCTTCTACTGCAGAGATTCAAAGAATGAGAAAAAACAAACAAACAAACAAAAAAGACTGGTTGATTCAGAAACCTGTTTTCTTATGAAAAATTGAGCTAACATAATTCATATGATTTATCAAAGACCCTGAGACTGATCTCAGTCATAGGACAAGAAATAAATGAAGATCATTGTAAAAAAAAAAATATATATATATATAATAATAATTTAAAAAAATAATAATTTCTCTTGTTTCTAGGAAAAAGAAAAAGAAAAAAAAGAAAAACAGAAGGGAAAGAGAATCATAGAAAAAAGTGGATTAGTTTTGTTTTGTTTTAATAAATTGGAGGTTTAAAAGTCGGTCGTAGGTTCAGATTTCACAGGACCAATTTATTTTTTTTAAAAAAGTCCCAATTTATTTTGGAGGATTCATCAATAGAATCATGTATGCATCATTACTGAAAACTTCTTACTGAGTGCTTGTTACAAATACTGTTATACACCATACCCTAATTACCCTAATTTTATTTTATCAAGATTTCCATCCCTCCTACAAAAACAGTATACGTGCATTTCAGATACACCACTGACCACAGTGCTTGCCTTGGGACAGTCTAGTACTTTCAAATTAGCTTGTACTTTCAAACGAATTATAGGAATCTGTCAAACCTGTCAAAACAAACAAACAACCTAACAAAGAAACAAACAAACAAACAACAACAACAAAAAAAACAGAAGTGAAGGAGTGAAATCACTAACTATATCAGTTTCTATATATTGAATACAATATTAATGTGGATGAAAGGTGCCAATTTGACAGTTCTCAAGATTCAGCTCCACAAAAGGGTAGAGAACATGCATTAACAATACCAAATCTATACGGGTTTGTACTCTGTACAGTACAAAGATATTGCCCCATTCAGTAATGGAAAATAATTCAATATCAAAGTACAGCACTGCTGTACATTGTTTTCTCTGCTGAGATGACAAAGAGCACAACATGATGGTTGTTTTTTGTTTTTTAAATATTATTATTATTGGTGATCTTGTAAGTTTTATACAAACGAAGTTGAGAAAGCAGAGGTTATTTAAACAAGAAAATACCGTCAACATGAAAAAACTTACATTTGCATAATCTTCAACATCTTTTATACATGAGGAAAATGTTTTAAAACATGCTATGCCTCTCAGATAGGTTTTGATGGTTTTGTCTCTTTGCTTGTTTTCCCACAGTGAAATCCTTTACACACATTTTCACAATCCTTTCAACATACCTTCTATCATTATTCTAGCTGAAATGCCCATCTTTGTGCTGTTACTAAATATGCAGTGCTGAAGGACTGCTGCAACTGCCTCCTCATTATACGTTGCACTAGCATTGAACTCAGTTGGGATGTTTTTTCAAGTGCTTTGAAATACCTTTGAAATAGAGAAGGTATTATAAAAAAGCAAATTCTTTTCTATTTCATCCATGTAAACAGAAATCTATAGTGTCTTTGCTGTGAACTAACAAAGACTACTGGTTGTGACAGATGAAATGCCTTTCAGGAGACCCATCATGAAAGTGAACCTTTTCAAATGGTATCTAGGATTGCTCAGATGCTGAGAAAAAAAAAAAAAGTTGCCATGAGTATGAGTATTCACACGGCTTATTTCAAAAAAAAAAAAAAAAAAAAAAAAAGAAGAAAGTTAGAACAAGTTAGACATCAAACAAAATGAGATTGAACATGACCTGAAAGACACCTTTGTACTTAATATCAAACAATATTGTAATTCTTACCTCAGTCTGTAAGTAACAGTAAAAGAGTATATACTGATAGAATTGAATTAAGACTGAAAAAATAACAAAGACAAAATCAAGCTGAAATAATATATACTGGATTATTAATTTTTTTAATATTGACAGAAAAACTTTTAAAAAATGAACAAACAAACAAAAACCTTTATCCTATTTTTGTAAGTATCCTAATAAAAGTGATTATTAGCAAATATTTTTCCCCTTCTGTAACTGGATTAGCAATGCCACACTAAATGTCTTTCTGGTTAATTACCCGGACCCCTAAGGGAATTTCAGTTTACTGTTTCATGCTTGATATTGTACCTATAATCAACTATAACAAATGCAAATATATTTGTGTATTTGCAATTTGCCAGCTGTTTCCATTTTTAGCTTGAGATGCACAGAGGCTATGAATTATAATGAACAGTCCAGAAATTATGAGCACTTGTGATATATACAACTAAGAGGATGCTAGGAAATGTATTCCACTTGCTGTATGTAATCCATTTTCATTTGATAAAACATGCATGATCATTTACGAATTTTAGAATTAGTATGGGAGATGATCCTCACTTGCAACATCTGGCTCTGACTACGGTCACTTGAAGGACAGGTTCTTACTATACAAAGAGGAAGATTAGATCATTTATTTATTTAGCATTTATGTGTCACAAATCACTATCAGAATACCAGAGCAGACATTCAAATATCAAACAAGAACATGATTCTAGTGGTGTATTATTGCATGATAAAGCCCCTTCTCTGCCAGCCCTGGGCAGATGGAACATGGCAGGGACTGGAGAAAGGCATGGCATGGGGAGCTCTGTGCCATCCTTTGCTGGGGAGACTCTGTGGTGCTAGAAGCCTGCAGCATAGCGTCAGCAGGAAAAACCTGCTGGGGGGATGCAATCCTAACCTCACTGAACTTTCTGGCAACACTCCCAGTTACTCCCATAGAGACAAGATTTTCCCCAGTTTTTACTGCTTTAGCATACTGTACAAACCGGACAAAAGATCAACGCTTCTGGCCTGCAGAGTTTTTTGTTTGTTTGTTTTCTTCTTTCTTCCTAAAGCTACTGTAAATGTCCCAGACTTCAATGTATCTTTATATCCATATAGCTTAGAAAAATGCAATGCAAAATTCCCTAAGAACTTGCTCAATGTGTAAGTGACTGAAAGTCCACTTAATGCTAGAGCTTAATATGCACTTATGCTGAAATTTCAAGATGATGAGAATACTGTGAAAAAAGGTATCTTTTGTCCGGTCCCAAATTTTATGGAAAGCAAATCCTGAGTTTTTCTTTGGATGCAGATAAAATGTGAAATCTAAAGCTACCAATTATTTATGCTATGTAACAGTTATTCTATGAAAAGTTTAAATTATTCTCCAGAAAGCTGGCACCATTCCATTTTAAAGACATATTTTTTTATTTTTATTTTTTTTTTAATTTCAAAACCTATAAGAAGCATCCCAGTATTCTTTTTTCACATGAAACTTTGATAGTTTTAGTCCCTTATGAATCTCATTTTTAAATACATGCATTTAAATGCAGATTGGGACTTCCTCTAGAGAGCTAGGAAGAAACACTTTAAAGTGGAATTTTGGCAGAAGAATGAACTTAATTTTTTTATTACGAAGATAAGTCAATCTTTTCCAGATATCACTGGTATCTGCTACTTTGTCTTCCTGATAGAAAATATTATTTCTCCATAGATCATATAATTTTCTTTTCTGAAAAAGCACTTAACTATTCTGACATTAGAAGTCTCTAAAGAATATCAAAACCTGTTTTCATCAAAAGGGTCAGTGCTTTGTTCCACCCAAAGTGTCATACCAATTGTTGTATCACTGGCATGTGTCTCTATCAAAGGCACAAAATCATACTGACCAATAACAAAACCAGCAGGTAATACAGAATGTAGCATATTATTAAGTACCCTCACAAAATTAATGTCATTGAGTTACATACAGATTTAACCTATAACATTCATGTTCCCAAAGTCTATTTTATTAAGATATTTGGAGAAAAATGTTTTTTTTGTTGTTGTTTTTGTTTTTTTTTTTGTTTTTTTTTTTTCAGATGGTGAGCTTTATTAGTTCTTTTACTTACATAACAAGTTGACCTAAGTCAACTCAGATTTTCAACACATCAAACATCCACTTAAAATATTGGAATCTGTTAAAATACTGTCTACTATGATCTCACTTATTTTTGTCAAGAAAGGAATAAATTCAGATTTGGGAAGCTAGAAGAGACTGTACTTCTCTCATTTTGCCCTAGTGAATAAGAAATACTATATAACTGGGCCTATATGCAGGTAACAGTACTCAAGGAACACTTGCTATTTGTTTAGCAATTGTTTTAAAATTTATCATCTGTCTAGCTTATTTCAACTTTCAACTCTCCCATTTCTGGAGAACCTATCACAAAATAAAAAAAAATATAATAAATAAATAAATAAATTAATAGGCCAAAATTCCAATTACTTTCTAATGTTTTTCTAATATTTTAAGGTGATTTTTTTTTTTCAAATCTTTTTTCAAAAACTCATTGCATAAGGTAAGTGGTTGTGCTCTTTTCCTCTGTAACCTTAGGTATATTATATATCTTCAGAGTACCAAGAAGTTATCCTCTTAAGAAGCACGGATTTACGGTGGTAGGATAAAAGCTAGCTATAGAGGTTAAGTTCGGTTTCACAGGATTTGTCTCTCAGGTTAGAATTTCAACGGCCCGATATGCTGTTAGGGCCAGAGCTCTTTTTGATGGATAAAACCCTAATAACTTGAGACATAGCAACAAGGGTAAAGCTAAGGTTATTGCGCTGTTCTAGTTCAGGTAGTGTGAGATTCACTAAAAAATCTGCAAGTCAGGGAGAATGTGAAGGCTCAGCTGGCAGTTGATAATTTCTTTTTTTTTTTTTTTTTCTCTCTGTCAAGTCTACAGCTTTTCTTCTATATATAAGCAATCTATTGCAATGTGATAAAGAACTAAGATTTCACACACTTAAACACAACAAGTGATAAATTGAAATGACATGGTTGTACTGCTAGTTTACTGCTGAAGTAATCCAAATACCTTTTTAGTTTTTGTTACTGTCAAATTAATTTGTGTAAAATGTGCCAGGAGACAACTCTAAAAGCAAACCAGAGAAGATAGATTTTTTTTTTCTTTTTCTGTGGGTGACTTCATGCTGCTGCATTTCCTAAGATTTCAAACTAAAACACAAATTTAAAATAAGGAGTTCTATGCTGTCTGTAAATTCAAATACAAATGATTAAGACAGTATCTTCTATTATTTTATTTTCTAAAGATTTTAAAAAATTAAATGAATATTACAATAAAAATGCAAGGTTAATTTAAACTGTTTTGTGAGCAGTACCTTATTCTCCTTGGCAAATTTATCCAAAAAAATAATTTTTGATTTGCCATGAAGAATAATTTTATAATCTTCCTTAAATTGGTGTTTAGCCAGACACAGCAATCCTTTTGTATGAACATACTGGAGAAGAAGAAAAATCTATTTTTGTGCAATCAGGAAAGTAATTATAATTCCTTCTGTATTTATAGGCATATGAGACCTTCAGTTGAACAGTTCATTACCATCCTGGATGGCTACTTTGTCTTAACTCAAATAGAAGAAAATTGGGAATGACATTGTGATAAAGATAATGAGAACAATCCAGGAGAGTGAACATAACACCAAATACTCAGTAAAGATGCCTAGAATACCAAAGGAACATTTTGCAGGTGCTACTTTTCAAAAGAAAAAAGCAACATTAGATGTCATAAGGACCACACAGAGTTTAAGACACTCCTTAGAGGAGGATGTATGAAAATACACTGATAGGCTAACGGCAGCTGCATCTCTGAAACAGAACAGTTGCCTAAGAGCATACTGATACAGTACAGTCCGCTTTTGCCTATACACAGTGGAAACTAGACAAAATTTGCTTTTACATAAAATTTTCAAGGACAGACTAAGTCTGAAATATGGAAATCAACTTTATAGTGCAAAATTTTATGTCAGGTTCCTACAGCCCCACCAAATATGTGAATAATGTTTTGTTTTGAAGACATTGTTTTTCAAACATTTGAATGAGTTTAATTAGAGTCCTTTAACACTGTCAGTCTGCTAGATAGCATATGCTAAAAAGAGTATCTGCAGTCCAGAGATCCCATCCAAGAGAATTTAGGTCACCAGGCTTTTGAATGGGATATATCAAGTTCCTCATAATTGACACAGAAGTGTCATGAATAAGTAGTAGTATTCAGAAACATGTGCATGCACAATAAAAGGATGAAGATGGTACACCTCAGTACCTGGCAACCAAGATTTTTAAGAACACGTAAACACATATACACACACACAAGCCTTTACTTTAAAGCTAGGCTTGGTTCTGACTAGAAGATTACAGAACTCTGTTTCTAATATATATTAAAATCCATTTCCTGGACAAGAAGGTCCCATTGGGACTAATATTGTTGCTGACTTCAGCAACACCAATAATTCCTAACACTCAGCAGTATAAGGAAAGAGTGAAATGCAGATTTAAAATAAACACATTTATCACTTCTGCTACTTGAAACTGAGATAGTCTGACACCAGATAAATATTTATGAAATATTTACAGCAAAATTCTCTCTAAGAGTAGCCATCAGTAGAAGGCACATAGAAGGATGTGAGACAGTCATGAGTGGGATCTAAAGTGAATAATTATAGAATGGTTTGGGTAGGAAGGGACCTCAAAAATCATCTAATTCCAAGCCCCCTGCCATGGGAAGGGACATCTTCCACAGGCAGGGACACCTCCCACAAGACTTTCCTCCCCTGCCTGTCCTTTCTAAGAGTCTGCATCCTTCCATCCTAACACTCCAGTCATGGGAGCCATCCCACTATGTCTCCATAATGCCAATGAAGTCATAACCCTGCAGGTGTGCATATATCAAACTCCTCCTGTTTATTCCCCTTGCTACATGCATTAGCATAGAGGCTAACTTCCATCATTCAATATAAGCATGATGAGTGTATTCTTCTTTAGCATTTTTTTTCTTGTTTAATCTAACTACTGATGTCATTTAACAGCTAATTGCTTTGTTGTACTACCAAACACTTGGCATCAATTCAAAATACAATGCTTTGAAATACTTTGAAAGTTGATGTGAATAAAAATTCATTCTGATACTACAAATATTTTAATAGCTATCAATAACTTTAGGAAGAGTAGACTTACTCTCTATGTGACTCCATTCACTAAATATAAGCATATTTTATGTTAATCAAGGAATACTTTGAGCTGTGACCTTATGCCTTCATTTACACAACTAAAATTATGAGGGCCTCCAAATGTGAGGGGCAGGTTCTGGAATGTGTCTGTCTAATCAAGAAAACTGTAAAAAAATAAAATTAAAAATCACATCCTCTGGCATGTTCTTCCTTCCTGCCTAAGTCTGTGAAATTTGAAGGTAGCGATTATAGTAGGTGGAGCCATAACCTGCCAAAGAGCAGTCATGGAGAATTTTGTAGGCAGTTACTTCTTCTGATCCCTTTACTTTTTCAGTGTATTGCACTTTGTTTCGGTCACAGGCTTCCCCTGGCTTTTATTAGTTATAGTGTGTATATGGTAAAAATTCAATGTTGGATATCAGTTTCACATCTGTTATGGAATAGTTCAAGAGTCTATTATTTTGGCATCTAAATTATACAAAACCTGTTTTTAATAAGTTGCAAATTAAACCTCAATTTTAATGTGTATAATAGGGAAATATGCTAATAAGATCAGGCATAATAAAGAATTAAAAATATTAAATTGCAGCAAGTTAGGTTTTTTTGACTTTGTTATATTTTTTGTGTGTATTTTTAGTGGGAGGAACCTGAGTCTTTGGCTTTAAAACTTCTGACTTACTTAACCCCAAAGAAACCTGATTCCCCCTAAAGTGATCTAAATTAAAATTGGGAAGGCTTGTAGGTCTTAAGTTTCCTCTCTTGGCTGTGTACCAAATCAAAGCTATATTCTACAAACAATAACTCTGCAACATCAACTAAAGTGTTTAATAAGCTCTAACAATGTGCAATATTGCATAAGTACCACTTAACATACATTAATCCAATGGCTGTAAAGCAGTGATTGCAGGGACCATTTACTCTGCTCTTAAATACAATGGAGTGACTCTGTGAGAAAATAGCTGGTAACTCATTTTGCCATCACAAAATACTATAAAAGATTTTTTTCCCCCTTTTTTTTTTTTGACTGATACTGTACAGATTTTCATTATTAAAATTGCATGACTCCCACCAGCTAATACAAAATAACAACAGTAGATTTTTTTTTTTTCCATTCTTCTTCCTTCTTTCTGAGTATTGATCAATTATTGAACCAGGATCCAAACTTTTAAAGTGCAAATTATTCATCATCTTCAAATTTCAAGCTTTGAAAGCAAAGAAATATCAGACCTCACTATCACTTCACATTACCAGCTATCTTGGTTTCCTTCCACCCTTAATTCAACAACAGATACCTCACAACTATTATGCTTACAAATTCCTGTTTTCTAAAACTTCTAATCTGATCTTCCAGTTTCAAGAAGATGTATTGTAAGGAAGAAGAAACACCACTAAAATCACACTGGAATAGATGCCCCCAAGGAAAAAAGTAATTTTGCTGGCATTGCTATGCATCATTGGTGTTCAAAGGTCTGTATAAAACTTGCCCTCGTGACCACAGAGTGCTGTTGGTCACCTAATACTCAATTTCTATTCTGCATCAAATGCAGTTAAATATGTATTTTAATAACTATGTGAAAACAATAGTTACATAAGCTATAAGGAAGCAACACATATTAATTAACTACATGGGAAGTATCATGGAGATATTATTACTATTTAATGCTGTTACCACTGCCAGTTTTCATATTACATGCAACTGTTTCTAGATCTCAAGGTTTAGAAGAGAAGAGTTAAAATTATTGTACTGGTTACTGGATCTGATATTGAGTTGTAGTATCTCTAAATGAAACCAACATAAAGTTTCAAACCCTAATAAAAGCTTATCTTAGTGCTCAAATCCTCAGAACAAGTAAATAAAAATAATTATACCTATCTATAATTAACTGATACTGTCTCCAACTGTACTGTAAACATACATGTAATTATTCTGTTATTTGGCATTACTTCTCTCAGTAAATCTAAGATTCTGTGGGGTTTACGTTTCAAGAATTATTTTCTGTATTTGTCTCTCCTGCAGTGAAAGGGAGAATGAATAAATTCAAAATTCTACTATGAAACTGAAAGCTTCTCTAGACAACACCATGATTATGTTCATCAGAAAACTAAATTTATATTTTTATAGTTTTAATTCATTAAAAATCATTAAAAGAAATCTTTTCATTCTGTGTTATCATTACATATCAAAAACACAATTTGGAAAACCCTTTGATGGCTAACAATCGGGAATACAGTTATTTCCCCAAAAGAAAAAAGTTACAACTGTTAAAAAATTAAAAATGTTACTGAAATAGCTGTCATCCTAATGAGTCACTAAGATCACTAAAATTCAGTTTCAGTTTAAATTGGGGGTACTCATTAAGGTGTTGTTGTTGTTGTTGTTTTTAAAGATAGAGATTTAAAGATAAAGAGAGAAAAAAGGAACACAGTAAACAGAAAGGAGCAATTTGAATCATGCAGTCCCATGACATCACTAAGAACTACTTGTCAACATAGAACTATGTATAAGTAGACATTTGCAAGTTCAGGATTCTAGGTCTAATTAAATATTTCTATTTGTTCCAAAATACACCTCCAAATCTGAAGTGCTTCTTCAAAAATGTGTATGCTGTTAAAGGATCATGAAATTCCTTAAGCTTACTCACATTGTGAAAACCATTTCCAAACCTGCATTGGCTTTCTTGATTATTTTCTTATTAAATCATTATTGTTTTTAATACCAAAATGTCATGTGATCTGTTCTAAACAAATTTTTAAATGCTTTGACTTGATGAAATTTTAAACTGCATTTGGTCAGGCCTTTATCATGGAAAAGAAGAATCTAATTTAGTTCTCCTTGGCACTTGCACCCTAAATTACAGAACAACACAGCAGAAGAGTAGTCCCCTTAGCTTTCTTTAACAAACATAATCAGATCTAAAATTAAATCCTGAGACTGTCCTCACACTTTCTGGGAGACCAAGGAAAAGAGAGCTTCACCTTCACCTAATTTCTTGGTGTGCTGCCCAAAATATCATGGGTTCACTTAATTCAATATCAAAAGTGCAGTAAGTGTTTTCTTTTAGATACCTCTCGTGTGGCCATACACGCTCAAACTGCAAGACAAGATATCCTTTTGAGCCATAATCTTTTTTTTATATTACTTATGTGTATTTATGTCATATCTTCTCTGCCTAGGCTGAATGTTAATCATGGCCAAATTAGGAACACTCATGACACCTTTGTTTCATATCACCTCTGTTCTTTTAAACTTTTCCTTTTAGAACCAAAGGAACACAGATAAATGTTTGCAAACAAGCAAGCAAGCAAGCAAGCAAACAAAAGGAACTTGTACAATCTGAAATGTAATTTAATGTAGTTTATAATCCTTTAAGACAATGTAAAAACAACAAAGCCCTAATACAGTAAATAATTTGACCATTTTTCGTCTCTTGATAAATAAGATTTATGTCCCTAATACAGTAAATAATTTGACCATTTTTCGTCTCTTGATAAATAAGGTTTATGTGTTAACACATAAGGCAGTAAATGTGTTTACTGTGTTTAAATCCAAACTATAGACAAAATAAAATTGCTTTACAAGGATGCACAGAAAGGGTAGAAAGGGCCATTCAGAGGTCATCTGACCCAACTTTCTACTCAGAACAAGGCCAGCTCGGGTTGCTCAGGGACTTGTCCAGTAACATTTCATTTCATATTAAACTTTCTCACAGAACTGAGATTTCAGAAACTTTCTGGGTAATCAATGCACAACTTGCATATTGAAAACAAAAACAAAACAAAACAAAACAACACGCACACAAAAAAAAAAAAAAAGCTTTTACCCTGATACCTATTCAGAATTTCCTGTGCTGGGACTTGTGTTGTCTCTTGCCCTACTGTTATGTGCCTCTTAGAAGTGTCTGGCTCTCCTGTATGCTGAGGACAACCATGAGCTCACCCTATCACCTTCTCTGCTCATGGCTGAACAAGCTGCTTTCTTGAAGGCTCTCCTTTACACAGCTCCTCTGCAAGAGCCCTTCACAGGAATCATTTCCCTGTGTCACTGTAACTCTTGAGTAGGGAAGTCCCAGACCAGACATAGTACTCCCGGCCACCAGGCACCAACTAGATAGAAACAATTACTTCCCTTTAATAATTTACAGAAGTATTGGTAGTTCTGATAATATTACTCATCATATTTAATAATTTTTTGCTCCCAAAATAAACAAACATACATTTGTAAATAAATAAGCATGTATTAGTTTGCAAATTCACTCCCATATTAATACAGGTCTAACATATTGATATGACATGCAGTAGTACAGATGCTAAGGCCAAATAGTCTTACTTTAGCATCAGGAATCTTAATGACAATAGTAGTGATAACACTACTGTTTTCCTGTTAAAATAATGGAATCAGATAGATAATTTCCTGTAACTCTGCAAAATGAATATGAGCCAGCAGTGTGCCCTGGCAGCCAGCAGGGCCAACCATATGCTGGGGTGTATCAGGCATGGCATTGCTAGTCAGTCAAGGGGAGCGATTGTCCCACTCTACTCTGCACAGGTGTGGCCTCACTTCAAGTACTGTGTGCAGTTCTGAGCACCACAGTAGAAAAAGGATGTAAAACTGTTGGAGAGTGTCCAGAGGAGGGTGACAAAGATGGTGAAGGGCCTTGTCCTGGTTTCAGGCCCCCCCGGCCTTGAGGGGAAGATGTATGAGGAGCAGCTGAGGTCACTTGGTCTGTTGAGCTGAGGGGCTCAAAGAGCAGGCTGAGGGGAGACCTCATAGCAGTCTACAGCTTCCTTGCAAGGTGGAGTGGAGGGGCAGGCGCTGACCTATTCTCCTTAATCACTTATCAGTGATAGGACCGACAGGAATGGTGTCAAGCTGAGGCAGGGGAGGTTTAGGCTAGACATCAGAAAGAGGTTCTTCACCCAGAGGGTGGTTGCACACTGGAACAGGCTCCCCAAGGGAGTAGACACTGCACCAAGCCTGTCTGAATTTAAGAATTGTTTGGACTGTGCACTTGGTCACATGGTCTAAAATTTGGGGTAGACCTGTGCAGTGCCAGGAGTTGGACTCATTGATCCTTATGGGTCCCTTCCAACTCAGGATATTCTATGATTCTATGAAAATAAAATTTGGAACATTATTTTAGTAATCATTGACTGAACTTCGACAATGTTCCACATTCAAAGAAGCAAAAATAGAAAGAAACAAAAACATTCAGTGGATTTTTAAATGAAGCCCTTGGAACTCTTAACATGAATTTAGGAATTAAAATTCCCTATCAAAAATTCCCTATTCCCTGCAGAGTGTTTATCAGGAAAAAGAAAAAAAAAAAAAAAAAGGCATTTCAGGCTGTAACTTTCGTGAAATAGAATTGTGAGGAAACCGATGAAGAGGTATACAATACGTTCAGAGTTCAGCAAATTATATATTTGAATGTAGAGCTGTTCAAATTAGTTAATTACAAATGATGGAAATGATGGTAGGAATCTGACAGCTCTCTGATCTCTTTTAATATTTTATTAAATCAATATAAAATTGTTTCAACTTTTTTTTTTCCCTGGTTTATGTCAACATAAATTATGTCAAAAACAGGTGCATGCTGTTCAGGCTACCATCCTTTTCACTGTGCTTGGAAAATCATTTAAATGTCCTTGTATTCATAAATATTTGCCAAATATTTGGATTAATAATTCATTGTGCTTGGGGTTATTACATAAAACCTGTTCCATAAGCATGATGACTGAAGCTTTTTGCATAGTAGAATGGTAAATAACAGGAACAGTTCCAAGTACCATAGTAAAGAAAATTAGCTGGCAAGCATAAAATATATAGGATTTGACATAACTGAGATAAAAACTGCAACTTTCAGCTACTTTACAAGTCCTCATGAGTGTTCCATTATCAAGAAATAGTGTAGACTTAATTGAGAGCTTTTAGTCACAAGCGTTCAAAAAATTATCTATTCTGGATGTGCTTAAAGGATATACCAAATTTAGTATCCTATTTACAGTAATTGAGTAACAAAAAGGAAAAGCTTTCTGAGCATATAGTCAGGAATGTTATATAAGGTTCAGAAAGAACCCTGTCTGGATTGATGATAGTCAGGCTGCTTGAAAGATTAACTTTTATGCATTGATTTAGACTACAATCAGGCTAAATATTTTACTTTCAAAAAGAATTAGGACAGCCATAGAGAACCTTTTTTCCTCTATTCTGCAAATTTAGTTAGTCAGGATAATTTAACGGACAGTGAGGCCACACAATTTTATTACCAAAGCAGCTCCTAGAGTGAATTGTCATTCTCAACAGGCAAGCCACCATCCCGATTTGAATCTGATATTCTCTCAAAAGGGACAAGCATATTTACCCTTCAAATTTTATTTATCATCAGTCATAACATATAATGTCCTATCCGTTTTATTCATCATAGATTTTTACAAGTTCAAGCTGTGTATGCATGCTATTTACTACTGGCAACTTCATGCTCCACAGGAAAAGTCTTTTTTTTTTTTTTTCTGATTGTAAACAGGTTTATTTATTTCATTTTTGCCAGCGGTCAGAGATAAATATAACAGGATGTCATTGATTGTGTATCTGCATTACACATCCTGTTTTAACACAGCTTCTTTTCATCTTTAATATCCAACAGATAAAATAGAAATGTCACAAATCCCATAAGAGTCGTCAGTCGTCCCATAAGAGCAAGCAGTGGTCAGTAGCAAAATGACAGAAGAAGCTGTAACACCAGCTAGCAAACTGATGTATCTAAGTCCCTGAAGTCATTTCCAGTATTCACTCACTACTATGCCATCAATATTATACTCAACCTACATTAGCTTTATCAGTGTAAGCATAGATAGTTAGTTTTTTGTCGTTGTTTGCAAAAAATCACATTTCATTTCACAAGGCTGTACCATCTCTTGACTTTGGTCTAAACAAAGAAAAATAGGAATTGGGATAAAGGTTATCACACTGACTTTATTTGTTTTAAGAGACTTGAGATGGTTGGTTGGAATATGGGAACACAAATGGCATCACAAAGTATTTTGAGAGCTGGCAGAATTCCCTATGGGAAGTGTGTGCCCTGCCTACATACCTTACTTTGCAATTTTAACAAAGTGCTCTTCAGCACATTGCTGTGAGCTGTTAAACTTTTCCCACCTTTTGCCTTAGCAGCTGCTGCATTTCAGGGGGATTCTTGCACTGGTTTGTAGCTCATCTTCAACAGATGGCAAAATCATCACCAAGATGATTTGCACTTTTAGGATATGTAGCACTCTGTGTTTACTATTATGCAAGTAATCCTGTACAGTGGAAAGATATCTGCTTCTTCCTCCAACTGTCCTCTGATCCTGCCTTAGAAGGAGAGCATGTGAAAAAGTTACTCTCATGGGCTACAGATCTCTTGGTTCAAATATTCCTTTATCAGAAGTCGTGAACTGAACGTCACTAAGAGAGTCTTATTTTAGATCACCTTACTGCTTTCAGGCTTTCTGATTTTGACTACTTATACTCACTAACAGTAGTTACAAAGAGAAATATCGGATCAGTTTAAGATTATGATTATAATTATAATAGGCCACACTGTTACTAACTGTTACTGTTATTGAGGGTTAACAGGCAAACCATTTTTGTCTTATATCCAAAAGAGATTATGATATATCTCTTTGAAAAGCAAATTAAAATCATTCCTTTCTAGTCACAGGTTTGTGCTGCTGAAAGAAGAAATAATAGGTAAACAGACAAGAGTGTTTTTCAGTTAGTTTATTGCATGAACTTAGAGTACAGAATTGCTTATATAGAGAATCATAAATAAAGCCATTACAGTAATGCTGACTAAAAGCAATTTACGCATTCAAAGCTTATGAACATAAAATTTCTGTTAAAGAAAAAGCCAGACTCAATTTCAACAGGATTTAGTTTTGAGAGTAAACACGTTAAAATATGTAATTTTAGTAAGAAGGGCTAGCATAGCCCTTTTGCCTGACTGAGGCAAAAACATATTTTATGACAAGGTACTTAACCTACCTGTGTCTCAGGTTTCCCAGGAAGATAAGGAGGATAATAGTCTTTTTGCCCTTACACTGGATTGTGAAGCTTAACTCATAAAGAGTCTTATCCAAAGCCATTAAAGCCAATAGAAATCTCTCATTGACTTTAATGAGCTTTTGTTCAGGTCCTTCAGGTCCAGTTGCAAGACTGCCACTAACTTTAAACCCTAATTTTATAAAGCTCTTTCATATGCTCAGTTTGGAGGCATCTGGAGAGACAGAAATGTAGCAAAAACAACTCTCCATGGGATATAATTGAATGGTTTTATATATTTGATATTCACTGCATATGTATACATCCAAGAATACATATAAATCAGGTATTGTATGCATTTACTAATAACTTCTCGGGTTATTGTATGCGTTTACTAATAACGGTTCTCGGGTACCGTTACTTATTGGTAGCATAATCACCCCTGGATGTCACTGCTGGCTGCCAACTCTATGCATCTGATCTGTATGTGTATACAGTTTATGACTCATCCTTTGAGTTAGCCACAATGTCAGATTCAAATTGTAAATTGTCAGTTGGTTTGTTTGTTGCTTACACAGCCAGTGTAATGCCAGACAATAGCTGACCTGGTACAAACCTCACCATCAAGTTACCTGATTCTTTAAGAAGTCTGAAGTAGCAGAGGAGTTTAATAGCAGATCAATAGTTTATATGAAGTGGCTTCTACATTTCTGAGCAAAGAAAAAATGTTTCCTGTACTGTTGAACTACAGCTTCATGGTAGGAAGGCCCAAAATCACAACATTACCAGAACTGAAAAGAAAAAGGTGGGGAGTATCATAATTATATAAGCAAGGAGTCATTATTAGACTCCCGTAGCATTTAAACAATGCTAAGCAAATATCATAAATGCTCATTTTCATTCTATAAGAATTTGAAAACAGTAAGAGTGAATTGTGTAGAAATCACTATTCTAGTCTATATAATTGAAATAAATTTCCAGAAAAAGGTTGTTTTTTTTTTTTTTTTATTCCCTTAAATAATAGTAAAAAGATCCAAGTTCTCTGAATATTTATTGGCTGCTATTCAAAGCCACTATGCTCAGCATTATGAATGGCTGACGTGACATATTTCTAAACCTGAAATACAGCAGCATCAAAGCAGTAGTATTATGTAAGATCTGCCAATCTGTATTGCACTAAGCAACAGTTTTTCAAAGACAATGTACAATAATCACACTATTTAAAATTACTATTTAATTTAGTCAACTACTCTGGAAAGGCAATTAATATTTAAGTTTGGAATATATAGAGTTAACAACATGTCTAATTCAGCACTAATCATACTTTATTTTTGTTATTTGTCCTGTTATTTTTGTAACATCAGTTGAGGTATTAAATTTATTCAAACCAACAACTAAGCAGAAAGGAAATGTAAAACCTTTCCAAATCTTAGTTAAAATATTTTCATTTTATTTAACACCTCATGAAAATGTGTATCTATATCTTAACTTTCCAATTTTAGTCCTTTTAGAAGCATGCAATAACAATAAATAATATAATTTATTTTATAACATTTTTATGAGCTAAGTAAAGATAATTTAATTTGTCAAGTTTTTACATTTTAGAAATCCATATCTCTCTAAAGGTGTATCTAATTTAGATCTTGAATGATCTCAGGGTTGTTGCTTTATCAACCTAACCCATTAGGCCATTACACATGTTGTTATTCTCCAAGAGAAAAATTGATTCTAACATCTGTTCTCAATCTGTTTTTCCATAATTTCCTTTTATGCCCCATGTAACTCATTAAACTCATCTACAAAATATTACTGTCAGACTATCTACACTAAATGTGCTTTCCTATTGTAAGATTGCAAGAAATTTGGGAAGTGGTAGGCCTACCACGTAACCCATCTTAAAAGTATACTATTTTTACTGAGTCTTGTGATCCAAGAAAATATCTTTGTTTTTGCAAATGAGAACCATGATGCCCATAACATAATTTAATCTAATTTCTAAAGTGACCTATAATATTTCAACAGAATGAGAATAAGGGGTTCATGTCTCATCATTGCACAGTCTTTTCCTTATGAATATTGTAGTCTTATGAGAGCAAAGGTGTTTGAATTAAGAGCATACCTTCTGATTGGTTTGAAGAGCCATTTTAATGCTTTAGAACAGAATAGAAACATTAAGGTTGGAAAAGACCTTCAAGATCACCCTACCACCAATGTCACCCACTAAGCCATGTCCCTAAGCACCACATCCAACCTTTCCTCGAACACTCCCAGGGATGGTGACTCCACCACTTCCCTGGTAAACCCATTCCAATGCCTGACCACTCTTTCTGAGAAGAAACGTCTCTTCATTTCCAATCCGAACCTCCCCTGGCATAATTTGAGGCCAGTCCCTCTAATCCTATCACTATCTGTGAGAAGAGGCTGACCCTCAGCTCCCCACACCTTCCTTTCAGGTAGCTGTAGAGTTGCAGGTCTCCCCTGAGCCTTATCTTCAAGAGATACACAGAGATAGATCCTCTTCAAGAGTAAGGTATCTTACTCTTACTAATACACATTTCTACTTCCTACAAGAAAACAAGCAAATTGTTTTGCATAACTAGGAACTCTGTCTTACTTTCAGACTTAGAAAATGCTGCTAACTATTTTTAGTTTTTTCATCCAATAACCTTACTCGCGCTTGTGTAAGAGATCTCAAGACTGCAGCACACAGAGTAGCCACAAAAACAAACCACAGAAAGCACCCCAGTAACCTAAAATCTAATCTGTGTATTACGTTAAGAACCAGCCATTTAGCATGCTCTTCTAAATATACTCTTCTTTTTCTTCTGCAGCTGAAATTTCTCAAAATTTTATTCTTCTCAAGCCAGTTTCCAGCCCTGTCATCTCTTCTGCCCCCTTTTGTCTGTATTCAACAATTGCTGCTCTAATTAAATGTCACAGAAAGATACCTATTTGCAGTTGACCTGTCCATAACGTATTCATGTAAAAATCTGAGGGTATTCAGATTTACCTCAACATGTATGAAAATCATAAGTAGACTACCTTGAAGATTTTACAATGTATAAATTTCTGTTTAAGATGGTGTAAATGTAAAACCAATACCCGACTCTTAAAAATTCCTTACACTCTAAGTCTACAGTGGCAAATATTTCTAAGTGGAAAAACAAAAACAAAAACAAAAACTGGTTTTATGACTATGATTTACCTTGGAAACAGAGAACGAAACAGAAAAGGAATAGCCCAGAAAGAAAGCAAAGAGTCTGTTCCTCCACAAGACAGACTGACTGAAATCCTGCAGGAGAGAACCTCTAAAACAAGATGTCAGAAATCTTAAGGTAGTAACAGAAAAAATAATAATGAAAAATAGCAAGCGCAACACAAACACAAATAATAACAACAATAAAGAGAAGAATGAAAAGAGAGTAATAGCATCATTAGACTACTCGGAACCAGACAGTAGGCTTTTTTCCATCTTTTTCTAGACAACAAGTATAAACAATTGGTCTCATCTTCTAGAAGTCAGACAAATTCATAAGGTCCTTGCTGTCATTAATTCAACTAATGCCAGTGGATGACTTCTGTATAAAATAGGTACAAAAGATGAAACAAATCTAGCCTTGAGAACTTACCTGTGAAAAGCACTGGCTTTTTATAATATTAGAAGAGAATTCGCCCTTAAACATGTCAAAAATGCATTTGGAATAGGGCAAAAAGGATTTATAGGATTTGTATTTACACAGCAGAATGCACAGATTACATGACTGTTATCTACTGAATGCTAGGTTAAGTTAAAACAAGAACATGATTTCACACAAAGAGTAACAAAACCAAAACCTAACTAAAACTGGAGTGCAGAAAAACAATATTTACTGTCTCCCTGATGAACAGACATGCATTTTTACCTGTCAAGAAAAAGATCTTTTGGGTTACATTTTGAAATAATTCAATATGAAAATGGACCCATATTAAGAAAACTTAAATATTTACTTTGGGGAAAGATTTGAAATATCCCTACTAATATCCATAGACCAGTTAACAGTTAACAATTCCTAAATGCACTTACAATTTCCTAATTCGTTATCCCAGTATTGCCACTAGAGCAAGACAAGCTCCCTGGAGGGAGCCGCTCCAAATTGCATCAGCTGGCAACATCCTCAGGGAGCATCTGTCAGCTACAGGGAGCTGGCTCGCCCTCTGCCTACTCCTCCGGTACATCCCTACAAATTTAAAAGCTCTACTCCTTCTTTTTCCACCCGGGGAATTCAAAGGAGTCTTTGTTCCTTTTATAATAGTTAAAAGCAAACTCAATCGCAATCCACCAAAATATTTTATGAAATCTAATAATTCCCACAAAAAATAATAAGAGCACAATCATGTGGAATTCACACATGCTGTGTCGCACAAATTACCCAAGAGATATGCACTGCTTTTCAGTTGCAAGCTTAAATGATACACAGCTAATTGACTTACCGGGCCAAATGCATTGCTGTCAAAGCTGTGCCCATGGTGATCACCTTCCACCCAAATATGTCCATGGGGAACTTTCACATACTTCTTTTTGTATCCAATGGTTCTAAAAAGAATTGCAAAAAAGGCTAATCATTTTTTATTTATTTATTTATTTATTTTAAAAAAAAGCAAAGCATTTTCTTATGAAAATTCACATATTTGTTATTTTGGAATTTGACCTTGCACACCATGAACACTTGCTTAAAAAGAACAAAAAAATACACACTAAAGTCCTTTAGATTTCAATAATGCTACTCAAGTGAAAATGAATAACAATTCTGTATGAGCTAGTTGCACTATCAGGGCCTGTTTACTAAATTGCTCTGGCAAAAATCAAATCACAACAGGGAGTAAAAGACTTTTCAGTTAAATATAATTAAGGAACTCTTATTTCCATATCTGTTGTAACAATTCTTTGAACCATCAGATTTTATCTCAGGTAAATGCCAGTGGACATATGTCATAATCACATAAAGATATTGTATTGAGCATGCTTTCCTTTCAGGGTAGCATTAGGTACTTCTTGAAACTAATCTGGTATATGTGACCTGGCCTTAGATTCAGAGTTTGGATTACAGTAATGCCTGTATCGTGGGGATAGGATTTCTTCACCTGTAACAAGCTAAACAGGATAAACTTAAAGGAAACATCTAGAAGAAGGCCAAATGAAAGGGAAAAAAAAAAAAAAAAAAAAAAAAGATATTGATGATTCAAGCCATTCTCTACAGAAAGTCATACTGAAACAGTGTCTCAGCATGCAATGATATTACAAAAATGACAAGCTACAGAGGAGTCCTAAAAGCTGAGGTTTGCAGTATGCAAAATTCCTGTATTTAGTTCCCGAGTAGCTGTCATTCTCACAACTGTAGTCTGCCTTCTATTATACACTTTTGTTTTCTTTCAGACAGGATCTGTTATTCTGCAAACATTCATGCAGGGAGGTAATTCTATCGGGGACACTGAATTATTACCATGATGAAGCATTTACAGACAGGACTATGGATAGTGATACCTCTTATCTTGTATTGGGTAACCACATCTGACCAGAGAGAAACAGTCTTTTGATCTAGCTTGCTGCTTCCAGCTGCTCACCTCGTTTCACCACCTGCCCTCAATGCAGAAGGCAAAACAGGAGCATGCTCAAAAACTGAAGAATGTCAGCTGAAGACAGAAAATCACTTTCACCAGCAGATTCAGCTGAACAAAGCTCATTGGGGATGGTCACAAATCAAAATGAGAAAACTGCTTTTTTGAAGAGGGGTGGAGAGAGAGAGAGTGAATGTTATGAGGACAAGCTAATCAATAGCCAGATGACTATGAAATATTAAATAAACACTGAATCTCAAACGTGCATTAATAAAGTCAAATAAAAATAATAATCTACTTTGTAAGTCACAAAATCCAAACAGTGCTTTTTCAAACAGCTTCAGAGGCAGCTGAAAGGACGAGTCTACCAAAATTAAATTCTAATGGAAGTTCTACCTGAGTTTTTATTAGAAGCCAAAAAAATGATAGCCTATTTGTGGAAAAGGACACTCAACATTTCATCTTTCTTTAGAAAAAAATCATATTACATAATATTTAAGGCTGAGTCACTATATCATTTATATAAAAATGCATAACTGTCCAAAGTTGGCAAACATATGATTTCTAAAATGCAGAGTCTGTAAAAATTTAATTATCCTAAAATAGCTATTTATGACAATTCAACTACTTATTTTTCTTTTTTTCCTTTAAAAATAGTCTAGACAATAAAAAAGTTTATGTTTTGAGATTCCATAATGCTTTGTCTCACTAATAATTTATTTTATTAAGTACCAAATGAGAACATATTTTACTAGAAGCATGTGTTTTAAGATATAGTTCAGAGACGTTGGCCACTAATTCTGTTCTGTCTGATTAGACACTCTGAAAATTACTAAATTAATACATTCCATCAGTGATAAAGGCAAACAACAGCTCAAAAAATACTTAATTTTCTATTCTATTCATCTTCATAAATATAGAACAGTAGATTGTGATAAAGTTTTGTACCTTCACAGACTTTATGCACAAAACTGAATTTCATTGATGGGTGAAAGGGATTTGAAAGTTAATTCTGTTGACATGTTCATCTCATAAATGCCAAGAAAATAATCTGGCAAATGTCAGCCAGTGATTCCTTCTCTGATCACACACAGTCTCCAACCCCCAAATAATCTCGTCCTTTATTACAATTATGAAATTAACAGGAATGGGAAAAAAAGCTTTTGCAGTAAGTATTTGGAAACAAAAATGGAGAGAATTTAGGCTGCATGGATAGACCTGTATTTGCAGAGAGCCTGTGAAAATACAAAGGCTTAACCATGTGTGTATAGTGTATTCTTTAGGGTATAAAGCAAAAAATAAATCAATTATAGAATTCAGTAATTATTATTGGCTCTTTTTATTATTTCTACAATATAGGATTTTTTTTTTTCTTTTCTACTTTTGAAGAAGCCATTGTAAAGCAGAAAATTTTGTTTCAGTTATGCAAAATCCCTGTCTCTTTCAGTGATTAAAGAGAAATTATGTAAAAATTTTCAGATTGAAAAAAATAACACAAATGATTGCACGCAAAAAGATTTAACTTAGAAGATATAGAGTTAAAACTGATAAGGTTGGTAAATGTACTAAGGGAATATGAAAGAGAAATAGAAAAGGAACAGAAGCAGTAGTTTATCTGTTTTAGTAGATAGGACTGATACTAAATGGATAAATTCCTCTGTAAGCTCTGCAGATAAATTTAAAATCTTCTGCCATTTAATGTATGGAGTATAAAAATCATCATTTTTTTTCCCATCTGTAGCTGCAATAGTAAAATTTTCAGTAAAATATCACAAACAAAAAGTACCTGTATACCTCTGAAAAAAAGGCAAGAAAATTTATTTTTCTAAGAGAATTCATTCAAAATGTTAGTGTAGGTATTTGCACAGGGCAGTTGCCTGGGGACTTTGTGTCCACTGTAGCAATACTCCTGCAAACACCGTCCTTTGGAGGGCAAACTGAAATTTAGAAACAAAGTTTTATTTGAGCCTTTCACTGCATGAATTAGTACCAAACTACAACAATAAGCTCATGTTACAGTAAATTGGATCATCCATTACTTAATACTGTTTTTAATTTTCAAGATAATTTCATTGTTGAATTACTCCACAGAAGATCGATAAATCATTCATGCAAGCCAACCAGGCTTCAGAAAACCATATTCAGTTAATGACAGTAGGTTATTTTTAATTACTGCTGCAAACACTACGTTGACTTTTTCTAAGAACAAAAAAGTTATCGTTTTCTCTCCTTTGAAGGTAGTCCAAATTGTTTCATGGTCAAAATTAGTTAGTTATTAACACTGCCTCTCTCTCACATGAATTTTACAGAAATTACGCACTTTAATCTCAGTTCTAAATTACACAGAGGAGACCATGTGTGTGCGCGCCACATTGGCAATATGGCTTTTCCTCTTAATACATCAACTGCCATTCATTTATTTCATTATTTAAACATTTTAGGCAGACATGCTGAACGGAAACATCACCCATTTTTTTATGCAGTCCTACAAGGCCAAATTCTAACACAAATAGTGCAACATTGTTTCTGATAGGAAATAATGAGAGGAAAGAGAAATGTTGATTGAAGTCTCTCTCTTAAGGATAAGAGAATACTATAACTTGCAGGCAACTGCCATCCACTTTTCATATTCAAGACCATGTAAATAATTAAAAATTACAAGTATAATGATTACTAGCTCTGTGGAAAAAAAAAAATAATAATAAAAGTGAAAAATCACTCGGGAATGTTTCTAGCAGTCTTCAACAATAACAATACCTAAAATCCTCAAGCCAAATATCAAATAAAAGCACCAGAAGCCAGCACTAGTTCACCAGGAATTTTATATCAACTCATTCTGAGAGGCCTTTGCTACAAAAGCAATGCAATAAATTGTGTATTTTGAAAGTAGTACAGAAAAAACTATTATTTTTCCTTCTACATTAAGAGAACACTTCAACTAATTTTCTGCATTTGCTTGTAATCTTGACCTCCGTTAGCTCTCACACATTAAGTATTTAATTAAATTCAGAAGATTTCTGAGTGAATTCTTAAGAGAACAATTTGTGCAAGTGATAATTAACTTAGTATTTGTTAATTCCATATCCAGTTCATTAGCACAAGTTATAATTACTGAATAATCTTTTACATTTCAGAAAGCCTCTCCTGATAAAGGGCAGTCTTTCACTTTCTGAAACATAACATCTTTAAAAAAACAATCTGTTCAGCACTTTATATCCTGCTCATTTGACCATTTTAAAAATCCACTTTCAGGATAGTATAGGTAAAGACATTAAAATACCCAGATTTTCATACAAAGTAGTCAAGCACTTGTAAAAACCTGTATTGATGTGTGTAAATATATATTTCAGCTTTTGCCTAGGTATTTGAGAGGTTAGCAATGATCACCTGTGCTACAGTTGCTCAAACCCCAGTTTTGACTACTCACTGTAGAGTCTAGGAGAGTTCCATTAATTTTACTGATGAGAATATAATAGAATTACTTTTATCCTTATAGTCACAGAAATTTGTCTGAAATTTCATTTTTTCTTACATTTCAAATACATTTTGAACCCAATGCAAAGGTGGTATTTTTGTTGGTTTTGTTTGTTTGGCTTTTTCTTTTTTTTTACTCCATGTTTTAATAGTTAACAGATGTACTATCCTTGGCTGAGAAATAATTTCAATCTTGACAGTCAAAAATGAGCTCTTTATGGCATTCTAACCACCTGTCCACTAGCAAGAAAAATCTGCTTTTTTAGGATGTGGTACCAGTGCCAAAGCAAGCAACTTGGCTCTGCTAAGTTGGATGAGGAATGACTGCCTTCCACTTGATTTGACCTTGAGAAATCAGAAGATCCCTGCAATCTCCATACCTTTGGGTGCCATCAGGGAACAGACACTGTAGACAATTTCTTCTGTTTACATAGGAGATAGTAAACATACACAAACACTTTTGGGAAAATAAATAAATAAATAAATAAAGGTAACCTATATCATGCTAAGAACAACTTTTTCCAGAAAACATAAATTGATGCACATGGAAATCAAATCACATGTCTCCATCTTCATCAACTTCACAGAATGAAAGCTAGTAAGATATTCAATTTCAGATGACACCCAGATCCCAAGGTACAAACCTTATTGTAATGTATCATGTAAATTATATTAGTATCACCACAGGGCATTTTTCACATGACACTAATCACCTCCCAGCCCCTAAGAAATCTCTGTTTTCCCTTCCAACAGACACACTCAGCCATCTGTGTCTTTTTACTTTAACCCTTCCCTTACAAGTTCTATATGCTTTTGACCACAAGCTGTTACTTAATCAGCTGCCTTTAGAAGACAAGTTTTATGTGTGTGAACCAAGTAAATATTTTGTTTTAAGGCCAGGTTACCAGACTATGCATGAGAGTATGTCAGCAAGTTTGGGAATATGCTTTGGTTTTCTGCAGCTATTAACATTTGCCTCAGAGCTGAAACATGTTTTCCTTAAAAATCAATCAATCAATTATTGAAATAAATCTGAGTTGAAAATATGCTCTGGAGAAGTGCTGGAGGAGATCCACGCTTGGGCTGGACCTCTAAAAGCAGGTAGGCTGAAATGAAAGAAACAAGAGACTCCAGACTGGGGAGATTAGGAGCAGTTAAGGAGACAAATGATTCCTTCACCCATACTTGGGCAAATTTTCAACCATCTAAACAATGTAGATTTCACCTTTTGCTACAAAAGAGATATTTTAAAGATTTATGAAAAATTAAGACTAATTGACTAGTTTTCTCATTCAGAACAGGACAATAAAAACACAAGTTTTTATAATAAGCAAAGCAAGAATGATGCTGAACTTCAGATGGTGTCTCTTTTTTTCCCAGCTAAAGCCTTCTTACCGAAGTGATGCCACAGCCAGTTTTGTTGCATCATTGCAGATTTATAAGTTTCAGAGATGGTAACAGTAAATATCTTTAGAAATCTAACCTAGAAGTCATGGCAGATATTTGTAGCTCTCTTTTATTAATTAGATATTTTCTCAGAAAGTATGTTATTCTAAGCAAAATAATTATTTAGTTCATTACTTGCTTCACCAGCTTCTTCAAAATTGCAGTTAATCACTTTTAAAACATACAGTATTCAGAAAAAAAAAAATAAATGCTGGATTTTAACTTGAATTAAAAACCAGTCTAACCAAATACTGATATTTACAGTTTTTGTGAATTATCTGCTGTGTGAAAACATATAAGACTAAGTCAAATGTTCTAACAATGTTGTCACCCAAAAAGTACTCTTTTTTTTTTTTTTTTTTTTAAATGGAAATGAAGGTAATTTTGATGCATATATCTCAGTGAAGATATGACTTTTAGTGCCATATTCCAAATAGGTACAGAAGCTACTCTTCAAAATGTAGCATGGATCTTTGCCAAGATAAATTTATCTTCCCCCTCAGAAGTCAGGAGAATATGAAAATATGTACTGTACATCTACTTTTATATTAATAACTTTTTTTTTTTTTTTTTTTTTACATATGACCTGACAGATTCCTTAATCTCTGCTAGCTTTATTTCGACCTACCTATTTTTTTACCTGTCTATTTTGTAGAGAGATTTAAATTGATGAATGGAAATACACATAACCTGAAACACACATACAATGAAATAAAGCCAGGTTTCTAAGATATATCACTTTAATTTCTGATGCCTGACCTTACGTATTCTTTCTTAATAAACTCCTCTGCTACTTTTAACACCTGCTTGACTATTATCAACATTTGAATGGTAGTTTCAATTTTTCTTAAAGTACATTTTCTTCATTTTTTTTTTCTGAATTTTCAAAATATTTTCAAAACACTTCTAAGCTTTTTAATGAGTAAGCAGTTACGGAGCTGCTGTTGCTTTATATGCTTGGTATATGTGATGCAATGCACATTTATCCCAATCTGCTTCTCCTTCATATATCTCTTTCTGGAGAAGGTTTTCCATGACTTCACCCATTCACTATTTTTCCCAAAACTATAGTTTGACTTAAACTTTGAGGATAAATATATAAGATGATAACATTTCTAGGTTGTATTTTATTTTCTTTGCATATTCTCCTCTTCACTTTAAAGATATTTATCTAGGGCCTATGTTTTGCCACTCTTCCAATATTTTTACCTACAAATATATATGCATACATATATATTTATATACTGCATACACAGTGGACTGTTACACAGGTGCTGGGCAACCAATCTGTTAAATTAAAATTAAAAAAAAAAAAAAAAAGCTACAGCTAACAGAAATTATTTTCTAAATTTTGTGAACAGTAGAGCTGTAGCAGCAGTACCAACCATACCAACCAGCAATGCCAGAGGATCTAGACTTTAAAGAAGTGCTTTTTCTTCAACTACAGCTTTTTGTGTTTACTTGCAATCAGTTTTTGTGATTCCCCTTTTCAGCCTCACGTTGCCTTTCTGTAATCTTTTCAATTCATCCTACTTTCCTTTAGAAATCACTTAAAAGAGCACTGTAGATCACATAGCACTTAGTGATATGGGAATTCCTCTGTTCCTGAGAGTTTTGCTTACAGAGTCAGGAGGCGTGTGGCTACCTCAAGCATTTAATATCACTTATTCATGCACAGCAGAACTCATTTTGCTCCCACTGCTAAGAACCATCAACTAACAGTAGTTGCCTTCCCCCTGATGACTTTATCCCTTTTTCCTGTATCATGTGTGGTTTCATTCACTGGTCTTCTACACCATTCCCTTCATATTTTGTGCCACTTTCTTTTCACTGTATGTCTTTCATCTGCTCTAGTGCTAACAGCAGTCACATTTTATGATTCCACAGTAACTCTCCTCAAATTTCTTAAGAAAAATGTAATTTTGGTGAAATTTTTATTAATTTATGGATGATTTCTGCTGATCTGCAATGACACATATAAAGGCAGAGTCTTTTTTTTTTTTCTCCAAAGTGATCAAATGTGCAGCAAAAGACTGTTGAGGTGATACTGTGGACTCCTTGTTCAAGGAACATATTCCTTTCAGTGTTCATAAGTAACTTGCATTACAGCCCCCAACTGTGTTGAGAGCATATGAATTCAAAACAAGTATCAGAAAATTCTAAATTTGATATCAATACACATTTTACAATTTGTTCAATGTTAGATACTACCTAAAAATAACTGCACATGGTATATGTATTTGAAAATAAATATTTGTACACACTTTTACATGAGTCTGTCTTTCCTATTTGGGATACTGAAACTCCATTCTTTTGTTCAGTGCATTCCCTTAACCAGAAGAACCGTAATTATTTTCAGGATAAATTAAAACTAAAGCAGAACAGCAATTTTTAGGTGGGAAAAAAAAAAAAAAGTGCAACATTTTATCTGTTAACATGTTACATTTGCTTCATTTAAATGACTAACCAGCTTACTGATCAAAAAGAAAACATACTGTATCTCATTTTTCTCTATTGCCTTTCACTTGTGAATCTGATTCCAATTGCCAATACTGTGCCCTTTCAAGTTTAAATTATAAAAATTACTGTTTGCTTTTTTGATAAAGTCCCATTAACCATATGAATGTATTCATCATTATCTACTCACATTTCTCTACCAAGTTATATTAAAAATTAACATGACAGTTTTTTGTTAATATCATTACAATCTATTAGCAATATAATATCTTATATTAGATAGATGGGATATTAGATGGGAGTCATTTAAATGCATTATCATTAGCTTCATAGATTTACCAAGGTAAAAACTTACTAGTTATTATAGATCATTTAAGTAAAATTACCAAACCCTATTATCGTTTTATCGTTGTCAATTTGGAAATTTTATACCTGCAAGAACAGGATAAATGAAGGCCAAAGAAGGTCTGCTATCAAAAAGATTAGTTCTTGCACCCAGTTATCTTTTTATTAATAATGAATTAATTGGGAAAATTGATGAGAAAAATTTTAGCTTTAGACTGCTCTGAAAGAGCCTAAGACTGTTGTTTACAGTACTGCAGATTTTATTTTTTTCTTGCAAAATAAGACCAAGATTTGTTTGGACTTAATGACCTACTGCAGAAGTATAATGACTTTTCCCTCTTAAAGTCATCGATGGGTAGGTTTTCCTCTCAGTAAGCCTAGGCCAACCTAAGAGAAGAGAATATCTAACTTTTTTTGAGATTAAAATTTACGGAACTCAAAAGCCAACTCAACAGTTAACCTCCAGCCTGTAGAATCTGCAATGGTTAAATAAAGTTCTCTACAAAACTTTTTTTTTTTTTTTGCTTAAACTCACTCTTTTTCTCCTCAGCCTCTAGTCCTCTAACCTAGCAGTTCATCTGCCATTTCTTCTGCCACCAAAACTGTCAAGAGAGAGGCTGTAACCTACCCTTCAGTTACCCTGTGTGTTTCTCAGCCTCGGGTTGGGCACCACTGGCCACGTAAGCCTCCCAACAAATGTGCATCTTACACTCGCTCCTGCAATAGGGAGGAGGGAAGGACAGGAAAAAAAAAAAAAAAAAAAAAAAGTTTGAAAATTCTTTGTATCCTAGGGGCAAAATTATGGCTTCTATCACCACAGAGAATCCTGTTGGCCTACTCATCTTCTGAAGAAACACTGAATGGAGACAAGCTCACTTTATTTTACTTATTTTTTCAGAAAGAGCTCATAGAGGTAGTCATAGCAGCACTGCCATTGTATCACTGATAGATGTTAATGGGTTACAGGTTAAACCTCTTACATCCTGATTTCTGTATCCTCCTAACCTTAAGGCAAGTTGAACCCCAAATATTAGGTAGAAAGGAGAGGATGAAGAGAAATATTAAACTGAACTTTTGAGGCCACATCATCATGCAGCCATGGAAAATTATGCAGTCAAGAAGAAAAAGACTTTTTGTACCAACCTAGCATTCCAGACTCTTGATGTAAACAACAAGGGTATCTTGATTCTCTAACACAGTATCTGCATTGAGACAACCAAACCCTCTGGGGTGATCACAGGTCTTTCATCTCTCTCTCTCTCTCTTTTTTTTTTTTTTTTTTTTTTTTTTTCCTGCTCTGTTGCTTTCAATTAAACTTCAACTACCTCTTTCAATCCTCAACTCAGCTCATGAAGGAAGGGCACAGAGTCACCATGAACATGCTTGCAGCTTGGTGATTACAGCATTCTGTAGCAATAAGAAGGGGGGTTAAACTCCTCTTGGACTTTATAAGATTTTAGTTGTGCTTTTGACCACATCTATTTTGGTGTCTAGGTACCTGGCACTTCTGTCCATTAATATATATATTAATGGACAGAATGGACACATATATATATTAATATATATAATATTATATATATATATATAATATATATATATTATATATATATGTGCCCTCTTTATGGGGCAGGAGTGGCAGCAAGAAGTCTGCAGTTAGCTGAGATTCAGATGATCCAGTTTTACTTGTCCCACAGAGCGTGAAGTAGGTAGCCGTGCTAAACAAAGTACTGTTGGAGCACCATATATATTCAGCGCAGTCTAACCAGTTCTGCCAAGAATGAAAACATACTTTGCTTGGTGGTAAAGAGGGGCCATTTAAAACATATTTTTTAATATTGTCTTCTCTGCAAAGACTAAAATAACTTACTCAAGACTGAGAAAAAGATCTATGACTGCGTACAGTTTAGTTAGTAAAGACATTGTGCAGAGTTGTATGTGTCAGAATGACATTTTCAAGTGCAAAAAGAAGTTTTAACACGTCACTTAGAACAATACTCCATTTGCTGGGTGTTTTTTTTTTTTTTTAACCTTATAAAATCAACTGTTGAATTCTAACTGTCTCAGAATCAGAGTCGTGTAGACCTGTGACTGCTAAAAGAATTGGGCAATATCTCTGCCTAGCTCCAAACGTACAAAATAATTCCCCACCCACACATCTCTCATACAGAAGCTAATTGTTCTATCTTCATTATTGCTTAACACTAACTAAAGGTATTAAAATTTCCTAATCTGCTTTAGGCAGCACATACAAAATGTGGAAACTTAATAAGTGCTTTCAAGATGCATTTTTATTATTTATGGAAACTGGAAAGATGTTATTCTCTGTACAATGAAAGCCTGAAACTTTACATACTTCCTTCTGTTAAGGTTAGGTAAAAGTAAGAAAAGATGCCCTTTATTACTTTTCCTTTAAAAGTACATTTTCAGTTTTAAAGGAGACTCCTATCAAACAGGTAATTAAGAAGCTGGCAAGTAAAGCCATAAAAAAAAAATAATAATAAAAATAAAGCAAACAACAAAAATATCTGTAATAGTGATATTTAATTAATGTGGTTTTCAATTATAAAAGTTATGAATTCAAATTTCCAACTATTACCATTATTTTATCTCAAATATTTAGGAAAAATATTTAATAGTAATAATAAATAGTAATAAAGATGTAATAGTAATAAAGAAATCAGACTGATCAGATTGATATTTCATGTGGAGAAAAATCAGGAATAATTGATGTAAGCTCAAGGAAATAGAGTTATGCCATCAGAATGGCCTTTTTAAATGCAATATGACACTTACCAGAATTTGGGAGATGTAATGCAGAACCGAGAACAATTTAAATTGCAAATACCATTCATTACAAGCTTTCTTAAAATAATTAATAATAATAATAATAGCTAAATAAGAGAAGGAATTGGTTGGTTTTGTTTATTGCATATAAAGCATGGTTTGCTTTCCCATGCGACAATAGGTATAGTCATAAAAAGGTTGGATGTGCCTGTACTTAATCTCAAAAGCTTCCTCCTAAAACAACAACAACAAAAAAAAACAATATGTTTCATATGGCTTCTGTTAAGAGATATGAACAAATAGAGCAATCAGACTGAAGAAAACAGCTACTTTTGAACTGGCGATTCGATTTCAGACTGAATTTTGAAATCAGTTTTGAAAGACTTCATTCTTTGAGGTTTGCCCATCTCTTACATACAATGAAATTCAACCTTGGATTTCTTGTGTTATTGAAATAATGGAAACATTATTTCAAATCATGTTTAAATTTAAAATGACCTATAATATGATCCTCAACTGCCTACAAATATTTTTAAAAGAAACTTCCAGGTGTGATTTTTTTCCAGCATTATTAGTGTACACCATAGTATGAATTACTACTCTTGAAATGTCTTGACAAATGGTGAAAGTAGTACACATCATTATGCAAATGAAAAACAAATATAATAAAGCAGTTGTAATACAGACTTTCCTGAAGGAGCATTTAAATAATTCCAACAACAAACTTTCAAAAGATACAGAATGTCACTTTCAGCAGCCTTTATCATAGAGCACTTCTCAAAATTGACATTTTGGTTTGTAAAATATTTCAGTTATTTTTTTCTGTTTAGCATTATATATTCATGTGATTGTAGAGAGGTTTGTTTTGTTTTGTTTTGTTTTTTCTTTTTTTCTTTTTATTGGGAAATGTCCAGTGAATTATATAGATTTATTTTATAAAACATTAACTGTTTAATGTCTTCTCCATCACAGCTACATTAACTGAATTAAAAATATATATCCTGATAGTCAGAAATGGGTTCCTGCCTGTCACTAACAAACATGAGCTGATAATATACTGTTGTTGCTGAACTAAATATTACAAAACAATGCACTTAATTCTCATTCACTGGCTACACCTATCTTGTCATCAGCTCACCACGCTGGATCCACATACCCCTACTGACACCTGACGGTACCTAGAGTTCTCGACAATGCCCATGGAGCATATGGCTGAATAACTTTCCTTGCCTGCACGTCTTACCTTTCCTTGGGTAGGGAGCCTCCAAATCTCCCGAAAAGGATCCCACTGTCATTCGTCAATAATCCAAAGTCAGATAATAACAGTTATCTGGATCCTGGTACACACACCTTGTTCACCATGCACACAGGTGTTTACCTGGGTCTACCCAGGGAACAGTGAGGCATCATATTTTCTCTCTCTGTCCTGAAACCTCACTGCAGTGTCACATCCCAGGTAATTTTGGTCTAGAATAAAATCTTATGGCCTTCCACAGATGGAAGTCTTGAAGGGTATTCAAGATTCATCCAAACTGAATTCAAATTGTGTCTATTTGAGACAGTTTATTAACAAGTTCAAGCAAGGAAAGTTGGATAAAAGAGGAGTTTTGCTTGAAATGAAAGTCTACCAATATATTTACATCTGATACACACGTTACTCCAAAGAGACCCCTAAAATAATTTCAAGTAGTAGACACATAAATTACTGAATAAAAGGACTGAAAAAATGCCATTAATTTTTCTTTTCAATTTTTTAAAAAGTATCTCTATTTTATTTTTTTATATATATAACTAAAGTCACAGGTGCCTAATTCCATTATTTCTTCACAATTCTAATTAAACTCATTAATTAGATGATGTTGGTGCCTTCATGCCTGACAGATAGTACAAACAAAAAATGTAGAGATCACAGCACACAACAGCTGGTTTTAATTTCTAGCCAACTGTCTAAACATAAACTTAGGATTCAGGTTCTTCCTCCTCTTTCCAATCTTACCCAAAACAGAAAAAGACTAGAGAAGAAGAATATCACCTCTTCATATTACAAAGCATTTTAACTTAAGTACAGGTTTGTGCACGAACATGTGAACGTATACATGTTTATTCAGTTTATTCAGAGGGCTAACATCCACCGTGAGTTGCCTATATGAGAAAATTCTTCTCTTGCCCTGCAGTCCTATAAAGCACTCACTAAATGAGCAATCAGCTGAAGTGAATTGTGATTTTTTTTTTTCCCTACAGCAGCTGTATGATTATTTCAAGGAAAAGGAGGAAGAGGAAGAGGAAAAATTAAACAAATATTCAAGGTGGGTCTTTTTCGCTTTTTGTTTTCAAAGGCAACAATTTCTAGGAGGTTTCTGCAAACAATTATTACTACTGAGCTAAACAATTACAATATGAAGTAAATATTACGCACTCTTTTCCTGATACTAGATTAGCATTTAAACATAGCTATTACCAGTTCTTGGTGTTAAGTATAAGACTACATTACAGCATTTCCAAAAAACATAATAATCTTTAATCTTATATTTAGAGTATAAGAAATATTCTAGGTCTAAGCAGCAGTCCATCTAGCCCTATATTCTGTCTCCAAAGAACTGCAAAAGTAGATGATGACCAGGACAAGCATGTAATCCTGGCCACTGCCTCCAAGCTGCTTTTCCAGCATCAATATTTACTGTATTGGAGATGTTTGATCATATGTCATTATCAACTTCTTTTAGTAGGAATTAATTGATCCATAATCCATGAATTTGTCTAACCCCTTTTTGAACCTGTTAATACTCTCTGCCTGCACAATTTCCTGGGACAACAAATTTCAGAAGTTCACTAAGTATTTTCTCTGATTTGCTATAGACCAGTCTCCTAGCAATCTTGTGTAGTGCCCCAAATTATGTATGTGGGATCTGGTGAACAATTCAGCTCATGCACTGCTTTCCCAATTTTGTAAATCTTCAGTATACAAACCTTTGTATTTCGCTCCTCACCCTCTGCAAACTGAAGATTCAGTTGTCCATATCAGGCAACTGCTCCATCAGCATCATTTTAATTGTTTTTCTCTTTAATCTCTCTCTGTCTTTAAAATCATGTCTCAAGAAGTAAGAATTAACAGTGTTCTTTAGGGGCTTTACATTCTTGGCCTGTTAAGGCAGATCTATGCTGATTATGTTATGTTATGTTATGTTATGTTATGTTATGTTATGTTATGTTATGTTATGTTATGTTATTGATGTTCAGCTTTAGTATTGCAATTTACATCACCAATGAAAACTTAATAAACAGAAATGCTTAACTTAGGAATAGTCTAATACTTTTCAGAGCAGCCTACTACTTGCCATGAGTCCACCTTTAAACATTTTTTCTGAAAGAGCTCAATTACTTGCAGTCTAATATTGGACTATAGTAAAGTGGTGCTTCATGGAGCCTAAAAAGCTTTAGAAAGATGATCTTTGCTCTTAGGAATAGACAATAATGATAGTTGCCTTTTTTTTTTTCTCACAATGCTGGAATTCCATCTTGCCTTGTTAACAGCAAAACACTGCAAAGCAGTAGAAATTTCAGACCAAAGATCTTCAAAGAAATAATCTGAATCACTTAGAAAAGGAAAGGACATTGCCCTCATTAATACTTCCACTGCATTCAGTAACCTCACAGCACTGAGTCAATTGATGTCTCATTAAACCGGCATATTGCCCCTATTCTCCTTCTCCCCAGGTATGTTTTTCCACTTAAAGTTACTAAGCCAAGGAAATGTTCGTTCAATATCAGTCCTTGAAAAAGCCTTTAGAATTATTCTTTGATCATTTTTCATATCAGTTGAGAATCTAAGCCTGTGTCTGGCCAATGCAGCAACTTGCATGTCACTGACTTGTATGTTAGCAGAAACACAAGTATGCCGAACACTTTATTGAGTCTTGTATCATTAGGAAATACTTGGCAACTAGGAGTACTTTTATATTTCTTTTTTGAGCTGCAAAGTGCTACACAGGAAGTATTTCTGATTTTGGTTTACATAATCTTGCAGTGTGAGATCAGGAAAAAAAAAGAGAGATTTTGGTATTAACAATGGAGAATCCCAGCATGTTGGCATTTCTGGAAAGAGAAGTACTATCTGCATGATCAGATGGTTCTAAAGAAGTGAGAATACAGTGACAGGAAGCCATAGAAAAGGCTTCTAACCATAACAGCCTGAGACAGACACAAATATACAAATTCTTATTTCAAAATCACAGAAAAGTTGCTCTATTTTCTGTTGATATATACTGAAAAGTTTGAAAATTTATTGGCATGCTGCAAAGCAAAAGGAGAATGAATAAGACTCAGTCTTATAATTTGTGGAATTAATCTATTTAAACTTTATAACTCTCAATTTTAGATTATTAACATCAGATTCCATAGGTTGGTGACTCAACCCAGTGGAAATTATTTTCATGTCCCTAGAGAAAGTCTGCTCTTTCAATTACCTTCCCTTTCTTCATAAGGATGAAACAGATACCATTCACCACACCGAGAGGAGACAGCCAGGACAAGTGTTGCATCCTACAGACTGTCCCAGGCCATCTCCAATACTCCACATGGTGATCCAGGTCTGCTTAATTCAGATTTGGACCAAAGCCTGCTGCTGAGTCCCTAGGATAGGTCTTTCTAGTTTTGGTGAGAATTTTCATCCTCAGAATGAATAACACCCATAACTAAACATTTACCAATATCAATTGGTATGTTTAACAGCAAATCACACAAATTCTGCATTTTCAAATTAAAAAAAAAAAAAGATGAACATATCTTGAGAATATCTGGAGTACCCCCAGTAATGTCAGAGGATAAAAAATGGAGACCCAATTCAGTTTGAAAAGGCTGAAGTTCAAGTGGAACTTTTGTTGGGGGGGCGGGTGGGAAGTTTGAGAACCTCTGAGAAGTTTACAGTATCTTTCTAGGGGGAAACACTGAATTTATTTTTTGGGCTAGCACTTTGCCAGTCTACCACAAATGAGTAGAAAAAAAGTGACATTAGAAAGAGGAGTCAGATTATCTGAACCAGTTCTTGGATTCAGTGGAAATGTCCATCGGACACAAAGACCTACTGGATTAAGGTGATGGACAAGAATAAACATAGCTATACAGGGATGGTTAAAACTAGTACTGATAAAGCTGTGAATAAAATAAGTTGCAGCTGGCAATCATACTGTGGTATGCATTTTCAGTCAGTTCTCTTGGAAACTTTTTGAAAGGCTTTAGTGTGAAATGGGAAAATCACTTCCAAGTTTGGGTTACACATTTCTTTTGTACTACATGTAGTAACAAAAATAACGTGTTCACTTTGCATAATACAGAATCACAGAATCATAGAATATCTCAAGTTGGAAGGCACCCATAATGATCATCAAGTCCAACACCTGGCTCCACACAGAACTACCCCCCAAAAAAAATAAACTAAATGTTTAAGAGTGCTTCTTGAACTCTGGGAGGCTCAGTGCAGTGACCACCTCTCTGAGGATCCTGCTGCAGTGCCTGACCACCATCTTAGTAAAGACTCTATTCCTAATATCCAGTCTGACCCTTCCCTGTCCCAGCTCCATGCCATTCCCTCAGGTCTTGTCACTGTCATAAGAGCGAATAGATCAGTGTCTACCCTTCTGTTCCCCTCATGAGGAATCTATAGGCTACTATGAGACCTCACCTCAGGCTTTTTCTCTAGGCTGAACAATCCCAGTGACTTCAGCCACTCCACATACGTCTTCCCCTTTAGATATTTCACCATCTTTGTATTCCTTCTTTGGATGCTCTCAAACAGTTTTATGTCCTTCTTATATTGTGGTGCCCAAAACTGCACACAGCGCTTAAGGTAAGGCAGAGGTGAGTGCAGAGCAGAGTCAGATAATCACTTCCCTCAACCAGCTAGCAATGCCATGCTTGATGCATCCCAGGGTACAACTGGACCTTTTGGCTTCCAGGCCACACTGATGACTCAGATTCAGCTTGCTATTGACCAAATGGTCAATGTTGCTGTAGGACAGGGATGGGATGGGGAGGTTCCCATCCCACTTGCCATTTAAAAAGCACATATCTGTACTGCCTAACAGTGGGAAGGGAGCCAAAGGAGCCAACCTTTCCTGCTTTTCTTTCAGATGAGCTGCTCCAGCACAACTCCCCATCAGTCATAATCTGTCACTTCCCTGGAGCATTAAGACTGTAATTAATTCCTCATGCCTAGCTACACAAGGAAGTGGCACTACATAATCCCCCGTGAGTAGCTCTCCCTGTCATAATGCAGCATCTTTACAAGAGAAAGAGAACTAATCTGACAGACACGTGACAGTTCAAAATAAACTGTAAATATTTGCTTCAAATCAGAAAGATGCACACATTAATTTCTTTAGAGGACAGCTTTAAAGTTCAATTCTTCTGTATAGGCCTCTGAAAGAAAGAAAATAGGGTTGTATAGGAAAGTGAAACAGAGTTGCAGTCAGATGACTGCCAACTCTTTGTCCCATTCAATGAATCAGTTTGAGCTTGCTTTACTAGAGGGACATTCAGATTTTATCTCCTCTGGGAAAATGACTAAGAGCATATCATGTACTTCTCTCCTGTAGGGCAAATCCTATTCATTCCTCAGCATTTCACCTGATAAACTGCAACCAGCACCTCACTGTGGCACTGGTCAGTACACCTAGTATTTCTGAGATAAACTTCAGAGCTTCAAGTTACCTACCATATTGCTGTGGAAATACTACAGAACTTGACATAACGAGAAACAAGCAAATAACTAGCAACCCTGCAATTATCTAATGGGGGAGTTACTGAGAGGGAGGAGGAAGGAAGCAGGTTTTCTGCTCTAGCCTTTCAAACTATAACTGCAAAGGGACTTCCCAGTTGTACCAATAGCTTAAAAACAGCTACTGGGAAACGTGGAAATAAAGTAGAGGAATTCCACAGCAGTCAAAACAGCCATTTCAATTTCAGACTTCTGTTGTTTTTTATAAATGTTTTAGTTATTTTATCATCTATTATTATTATTGTTGTTATTGTTATTATCATAATCATCATCATCACCATTTCTTTCTCTACAGGCCATTATATCTTCCTTTCACATACTTCTCCCTTTCTTCTATGTTTCCTCAAGGGAAAAGCTAATAAATGTTACATCTGTTCTACAATGGTTTTTAGGTTTCTCAGCAACCCTAAGGAATACTTCTCGAGACAGCATGCACTTCACAAGAGTTCAGTGGAATCAGTCCAATAAATTCTTAGTGCTTGTTGAGATAGAACAAGCAAAACCTTGAGCACTGTTACGCTTTGATACAGCCCTTCTATAGAGTCATACTCTTAAGCTCCATGGCATCTCTTCTCTCTTCATAGGATGTCATTTACTAACTACAGCCTGCAAAAGATTCCCTCCATGCTTCAGAGCTGCAGCTGTTCACAGGAGGCTGCGAAGATTTGCTTTGTGAAAAGCACATTAAAGTATGTTCTTTATCTGCAAGTTCTTCTGTCAACACAGATCTCTGCTTCTGTGCATACCTGCTTCTCCAAAATGACAACCTTGCTGATAAGAAATATAGTGACTAAGAGGACACCAGTAGAGGCACTAGCTAAAAGGCAGGTTGTAAGCCATTAAATTGGATTTTTTTTTTTTTTTTTTTTTGAGCATTGGATTTTTCAGTCTGAAGATATTAGGAAGATTTTTTATTTTTATTTTTTTCAGACAAGACAGCACACCTTCTAACTTCCTTGATATTTCTGTAGCCATAGAATATCAGAAAACAATACATACACAGTGCATACATGATACACATGCCATAGAGTGTGAAGAAATGGATGGCAGCTTTTGAGCACAGTGAAAAAAAAAAAAAAAGAAAAAAAAAACACTATTAAAAGTCAGAAATAGGTACTTCTACCTTAACCTGTCACTAATGGAACATTTCATGGGTCTATAACATTACTTTTATCATTAAGCATTCATTAACAAAACTATATTGCATAAAAAAGGAAAGTACAAGAATATAAGAAAAACAGAGCAGGAAAAAAAAATGAATACATTAGAGTGAAATTTCTAACTCTACATTAATTATAAAAGACTATATTATAAAATTATATTTTATAGCCTTGTCAGTAATAGGAATGGACAAATATATAATGTTCTGACATATAGATATTTGTATTCAGTTGATACTTAGATGATACACAAGGCATAATTACAATTCCTAGTTTTCTGTGGCTTTCCATGAGACTGAGTTTTCTTAACATAACAAATCACGTCAGTCTCATATTTAATTTAAGGCATTTATGGCACTTATGAAACTCAACACTCAGTCTGTGAGTCTGACTGTGGTAGGTTTGGAAGATGGACGACATAAAAGTCGTCAATCCCTACTGAGGAAATAAAACCCCAAAGAAACAGAACTATTTAACTTCATTCCTTACAAGAAAGCAAGAAAACTAATGAAGAACTAGGTTTTGTTACATACTATTGCTACAAATAGCAGTCTCAGTAAAAATGTTCCTATGTACAAAGGTTTACTGTGGCCATCTTAAATCTGGGGTTCAAGAATACTGAATTGAGTGAGAAGTTTTCCTCTCTTACTGAATGTCTAGTAAATGTTTCCTGCATACTTTTGGGGAGTCCATAAAAAGATTTCTTCAGGGTTTCATTGACTAGAAGCAGGAGTGGCAGAGCTAATGTAGAATTTCTCATTAGCCCTTGTGTGTTTTCTGCACAGACAACACTTCACTAAGAAACCATCAGGTAAATATTTGACTAGTCTGATTATTAATAGCTAATACAACTTCAATGAGAAAACCTCAATAAAGGTCTGATTTTCATATTTCATCACCTCCCATTTGAGTCTTGATTTATGCCTGTTCAATGCATATTTTCAATCAAATGGTTATAAGAGAAAAATGGCAGTAAAAGATAAAAAGATAAATTGAAGAAATGTCAGGAGTATAAACAGGTCATTCACCTGTTCAGTTATAGCATATTTATTTTCAGTACTGCCATTTCATGGACAGTGTGCAAACATGAAGTCAATGTCTTTACCGCAAATGGCTTAAATCTTGTACAGGAATATAATTTACTTGCAAAGCTGGATGGCTCAGAAGAGAGAACCTTCCCATTTCTGAATTACAGGTTCATATTGCTTCTGATCTTACAGATTGCTCCCTCCCTGGAAGTATTCAAGCTTTGAGCAAACTGAGCTACTGGAAGGTGTCCCTGCTCATGACAACGGGGTTGGAAGTAGATGACCTTTAAAGTCCTTTCCAACCCAAACCATTCTATGATTCTATGATTTAAATTGGGTCTACTATCTGGTCAGAGATGGATAGTTAGAAAATATTATTGGATATATTGTTCCCAGACAAGTCACCACCATGAAATGTCTCTTATCAAAAGTCTCATCAGCTACCAAAACCTGACAAAACATAAAACTTAAAATAGTATTCAGATTATAGCATTATCTTCAGGGCACCCATGGTTATGGAATATGGCATATAAAATGTAAACAAGATACTGATTACTCAACCTGAAGAAAAATGTTTGAAGAATTCTTAAGGATTTAAAAGGAGAAAGAAATTCAAAGTTATAGACCCTATAATGCTTTCCTCTTCTACATTATATATTGAATACTGTTTTGTTACATTATATGCTTTATAAAACCTGTCACCTTATCAGAAATGTGCACAGTGGCATTGTTATTGTTGCTATGGGAACTAAAATATTAAACTTTCTGATTTATGTACATACATTATCAGACATAATGCTTCTTTCATGTAATATTTTGTAACAAATTTTCTCTTTCTCCACCAGTCTTCTGTGAGTCTTCCTCACAAGAGGTATACTGCGCTCCCTGGGTGAACTTCAGCCTTTTTTGAAATCAATGGGAGTTCTACTGTCAGCTTCAGTGGAGGTCATCATTTCATCCCAGATCTCTGCATCAAATACTGTTGCTTAGGAATATGCCCTGAAGATCTGATTCTGATCTCACTTATTCTGAACAGAAAAGGTGAGAGAGACAGAGGCAGGGAGAGACAGAGAGAGAGTGAGTGCAAGAAAGCAATAGAAATCTAGAGAAGGTAAGAACAAGCAAGTCCTCTCTTCCATTTCAGCTTTATATGCTAATATTTTCTTTGGCAATTTTCCCATCATTCAGTTTAACAATATAAATCCAAACGTAATATAATCAGGACAGTTTTATGTCTCAGGAACTACCTAGCCTGGTTTTTGTCAATGACCCCATCTGTTCTTTTTCAAAATGAAGTCAGACATTTATTAAGGCTCTAAATATAAGTTCAGATGTGATTTGATAGCTGGGCATGTCTAGAGGAAGTAGTGTCCAAAGAGAGAGCATTAATGGCAAACATTTTGACATCAAAATTTATGGGCCTGTCTGCTTTACTTTGCCATTTACAGATTCAGACATGGAATTTCTCTGCTTCAGCTGAGCATTTTAAAGGGCTTAGTCACCTTCCAATTATCTGTGAGTGCTGCACAAATGGATTTTCATGAAGGCCTGTTGAGGTCTGATAGGAATACTGTATGCGTTTGTGTGTGAGCATGTACATATGTTCATGTACATTTGTGCTTATACTCCTGTATGATGTACAAGAACTAGGCATACCTGACTATTCCAGTCCCAAATAATCCAAATAATCCCAACTAACACATAGTTCTCTACAGAGTAAGGAGACAGAGGTATCAGAAATTGGCATGATTTAAAAAAAAAAAAAAATTGTTTTTATTTTTATTATTTTTTTTTTTTTTGGAATGAATGAATAAGAGTATTTGATCTGTAAATTTCTGTGAGGGAGTCTCAGAAGATATGACTATGCACACTTCACAATCAGCGAGAGCTCTAGATGTTCCTCACTGTTGAAAATTGAAGGCTATGTCAATCTCCAAATGTCAGGCTTCTTTTTCATTTGTTTCTTTTTTATCTCCTATATCTATTAAGAGGAGGAAGACGACTGTTGGGGTCAAAGTAAAGGACAAATGTGAATGATAAAACTCCTACTCTCTCAGCCTTATTTGACATACAGAAGAAATAGCCCTCCTGGACAACTGATGTGTCTGCCAACCACAGAGGCAGAGGACCTTAAGTGGTAAACTCTTCAGTGAATTCATATATTGGGGCAAAAGATGTTTTTTATACTGTTGGAATAATCAACGAATTGCATACAGCAAAGAAGTTAGAATAAAACTAGAATGATTTTAAGTCTAAAAATGAAATTTTATTCTTCCATAGTTTCAATACATAAACCTTAGAAAAGACAATGGAGATTAGAAGTACTGAAAAGCTAATAAGCACTGTAATGAAATCCAATGTGTATTTTTTAACAGTGTACCATCTGAAAAATATACAAATCTTTCAACCTTCAGATATCTAATTCTCTTACATATAACTCACTAATATTTAACCTGCTTGAAAAGAACAAATACATCTAAGGTTCAAAAAGCTGACAAGACTACTAATGTATGTCATACTTACTGCTATTTTGAAAACTCAGTGTCTGTACTTTTCTATTGTACACTCAATAAACCAGTCAATCCCATCTCTTAGCATAATTCCAGCTGATTCTTTTGATAGATCATGTTGCTTTTCCTTCTAGATAAATGTAGATATTCTTTAAAACTTACTTAAAAAAATATGATTTTAACTGTTTTTTTTTTTTTTTTAAACCCAGTTTATGAGCCATTAGATTGCAACCCACAGTACATTTTTCAACAGAAATATATTCATGCATAATTTGTGTCTGAATTTAAAAAAAAAAAAAAAAAAGTTTTTACATTTAGAAAATCAATATTTAACTAACACTGTTTTGTAATTTATATATAATCATTAGAAATTCTGCAGGTATCCAGACTACTACACTGTACATACCACTAAAGTTTGCTGTATGAAAATGCACTGGTGATATCTGTCTCCCTTCAAGGTTTTTCAGAATAATGACCTCCTCTGAATTTATATTTTGTCTTAGAAAACCAGAAGATAAGTGGTTCTGCCTGGCTGCAGATGTATGTCTCTGCAGATACAATTTATTGTATTACAGTCCAACTCATCTTGTCACATTGCACAAATATCTCTGATTTTGCAGTACACACCAGGCTTTTTCTCATACAGTATCACACTTTGCGTGCCAGAAAATTTTGTAATAACTGACTGAAAGGTGGATAGTATATATTTGGCATATATGAAATATATGTTAACACATTTACTTGTCATTACACTATGGCGTTTGGTATGCATTTTATTTAATAAAAATCCACAATCATTAATATTTTGTAATTTATTTAGTATTTTGTCAGGATTATGTCCTTCATTATTTTACTAGCATTAGGATCATCAGTTACTAACTGGCAGATCAAATACTGGCCAAATACTTTCCCATTTCTGTGTATTTGATAGATATTATAGTCTTATAATACATTTTTCAACTTTAATTTTTTTAAGTCTTATGGAAATATCCTCCCCCCAAAACCTTTACTATTGCAAAGATTATTGTTAGGTAACAATTTACAGGAAGGGTCATCACGCCGACAATGATTAGATTCCACTGTGATTAGTTTAACCTTATTGTACTAAAAAATTAAATAAGGCTATATTTTAAATAGTTCTATGAAAGTGGAATTTTCCTTCTAAAATTATAAATGGTGATATCTTTTACCAATTATCTGCTCAGACCCACAGTCAATGACCCTTAATACCAAGATTTTCTATCCACTGTATGTTAAAATACAATTTATGTTTTTTACCGTTCTTCTCCTCTAAGACTGTAAAAGTTGCAATCAAGATTGGAGTCCCATTTTTAGATACTGTATATACCCATTAACTGGGAATTCTCTTAGTTAAGTTTAAAGGTTACAAACCTATTCTAAACTCATTACTATCAAAGAAGACACATTCAGATGAATTATCATTCACTGTACTGTAACAGCCTATTTTATTCAATATAATCACACATATAAAAAGTGGGAAATAATGGGTGAGTTTTAGAGGCAACTCCCAATAGGAAGGGTAATCGCAATGGGGAATTTTAACTCCTCAATAAATGTTTGTAACAGAAATGGGATATCACACAGTTTCTCTGAAAGTCTCATATTCTTAAACTGCTGAAATTAGGAAGGTGGCACAACAGTATCCATTTTTTTCTGCCTTGTAAGTTACTTGTTACTTACTAAATTTTACTTGTAAAATTGAAAATGTAACATATCTCTGTGAAAGCAATCATAAAACTACAGAACATGATTTAAAGATGGGGAGAAAGCATGGCTTTTTATAGAAAATGGAAACAAAGATGTAGGAAGAAAAGAATAGTTACAAATGAATAGCACAAATTTGTAGGCATAACATTGGTAACATAAAGAACAAAATGAGTTGAAAGAAAAAAGAAGTCTAAAAGGCAAAAGCAAATAGTTTAATTAAAGAAATGTGAAAACAAAGCAAAGGAAAATGCATTTCAGTTTCAAATGCATTTACTTAATAGAATGAGAGAAAAAAAAAAGCTATAATATGGTCATAGTACTTAAATAGAATTAAAATCTATGTTTTTCTGTCATACAGCTGAGAGAAGGCTGAAGGAGGTAAATACTCTGCTTGCATTGGCCTTCACAGAAAAGTTTAAGTCATGGCCAAACACTTAATTAAAGGAATTTTGATGATGGCAAACCAGAACACAGAAAGAATAAATTATATAAGATATACACAGAATCACAGAATCACAGAATTTCTAGGTTGGAAGAGACCTCAAGATCATCGAGTCCAACCTCTGACCTAATGCTAGCAGTCCCCACTAAACCATATCCCTAAGCTCTACATCTAAACGTCTTTTGAAGACTTCCAGGGATGGTGACTCCACCACTTCCCTGGGCAGCCTGTTCCGGTGCCTCACAACCCTTTCAGTGAAGAAGTTCTTCCTAACATCTAACCTAAAACTCCCCTGGTGCAACTTAAGCCCATTCCCCCTCGTCCTGTCACCAGGCACGTGGGAGAACAGACCAACCCCCACCTCGCTACAGCCTCCCTTGAGGTACCTATAGAGAGCGATAAGGTCGCCCCTGAGCCTCCTCTTCTCCAGGCTGAACAAGCGCAGCTCCCTCAGCCGCTCCTCGTAGGACTTGTTCTCCAGGCCCCTCACCAGCTTCGTCGCCCTTCTCTGCACCCGCTCAAGCACCTCCATGTCCTTCTTGTAGCGAGGGGCCCAAAACTGAACACAGTACTCGAGGTGCGGCCTCACCAGAGCCGAGTACAGGGGGACGATCACCTCCCTAGCCCTGCTGGCCACACTGTTTCTGATACAAGCCAGGATGCCGTTGGCCTTCTTGGCCACCTGAGCACACTGCTGGCTCATATTCAGCTGACTATCAACCATCACTCCCAGGTCCTTCTCTGCCTGGCAGCTCTCCAACCATTCCTCTCCCAGCCTGTAGCTCTGCTTGGGGTTATTGCGCCGCAGGTTCAGGACCCGGCACTTGGCCTTGTTGAACTTCATGCAGTTGACCTCAGCCCATCGGTGCAGCCTATCCAGATCTTCCTGCAGAGCCTTCCTACCCTCAAGCAGATCGACACACGCACCTAACTTGGTGTCATCTGTGAACTTACTGAGGGTGCACTCGATGCCCTCGTCCAGATCATCGATGAAGATATTAAAGAGGACTGGCCCCAGCACCGAGCCCTGGGGGATGCCACTAGTGACTGGCCTCCAACTGGACTTGGCTCCATTCACCACGACTCTTTGGGCCCGGCTATCCATACATTCTGGATGAACTCAGGAAGGTAATGTAGAATGAAATTCCCTTAGCCAAGACAGTCTCTGAACCAATGATTATCTTCAAGAATTCATGCAGGACACAAGGTATCTCTGAAACCTAACAAAAGTAAGCATAGTGTCTATGTTCATATCAGATGAAATGAGGATCCAGAGATTCCTGAGCAGTTGGTCTCTTTTCAACAGCCAAAAAATGCTAGAGGATATTATGATAAATTCAATATGAAACATACATACAATGATGAAGTGAAATCACCCAGTTTGGATTTTAAAAAGTAAGTTCTGTTAAATCAATCCATTTTTTTTTTATTATTTTTAACATAACTCCTGGCCTATCACATGTAGGAAAAGCAACAGAAGTGTTCTATCTTCTTTTTAAGGAGCCTTTTGGTGCCCTCCCAGAAACATTCTCAAACAAGTATTTTATATTTTTTGGGGTGTTTTTTTTTTGCAGTCATGGGAATACATCTTCCACATCCATGTGTAACCGTAATGCAGCAGTGCACATTGTAAAGCACCCAACAGAAAAGGGGAGGGAGAGATCACTGTTTATTGCAGCATGCCACACTATTATGACGTCTTCTAGATTCTGTGAGGGGCAAGAAAAAATTAGGATGCGCTAAACTTCCCAAAGCATCAAAGAGCACAGCATATATATATTCTGCAGTGTGGCTCCACAGGAGAAGCCTAGTGCCAGCTGTACCATCACTACACTGCAGACCTGGAGTTGCAGTGCAGTTGATTAAGGCTCCCTAAATGCATTCTATAGTACCTGGACTACCTGTTTTATGGTATCTATAATTAAGCCTATTTGATAGAGTATTTGTTAGAATTATGCTCATCTCACAGTAAAACTAGATGGGTGAAAGATGGGTGCTTAGATCTTCTCGGCATTTTTACTATGGAAGTAGGAGATGAAATAGAGCTTTAATGAAACAAAATGAAAATAAAAAAAAATGAAATAGAGCTCTACTGAAACAAAATTGTGATGGGTTTTAAACACTTTGAAAAGAAATATCAGAATTTTAAATGATTCCATTACATTTTAATGATGGCCCAAAACACACCACCGTGAGACTGACTAAAGATCAACAAAATACTGTCTGTAGGAAGGAACAACTGAAAACATTAATTTTATTTCCACAAGTATTTTTCAGAAAAGGATTTGGTCACTATACCTGCTAATAAACAAAATACAAGATAATGTTGATGAAAAAAAAAAAAAAAAAAAAAAAAGGAAAAAAGAGTGTTTGAGAGATGTAATACAGAGATTTGTTAACAGATTTGTTGCATATAAAACATGAGGGAAATGGACAATTTATTTCTTCTATTAATTGCTTAGGTCCAAGCTAGTTCCAAATCAAACTTAAGAAAAAGAAAAAAACTACTGGAGAGAATCCAGGAAAGAGCAAACAAGTCATGCTAGATTTAAAACATAGATTTAGGTCTCATTGTAGGTAAAGCAATAATTGTGGGATAATTTTATACACAGAAGGATAGGCTTACTTACCCCACAGTAAATTGTAATTGAGAAAATTATTGAAAATTTGATCACAGGTCAGCTCAATGATTATTAGCAGTCAAGTCCAGTGTTAGTCATAATAAGAAACAGAGGAAAAAAAACAACTAACCAACCAACAGCAACAACAAAAACACAGTAATTGTCCTTCTGTTAATACATAAAACCATGGTGTATCTCCTCTTGAGTACTGTCTGCAGTTTTAATATAGATGCCTGATATGATAGATCTTGATAAAAATTGAAAATGATAGAGTAAAACTGACAAAGTTTCAGAGAAGGGCAATACACGTTAAAAATACTTGGATTCTTCAGCTTGGGAAAGAGATAACTGTGCAGAAGAGAATCATGAAGATCAAAAAAATTTACAAACAGTAAAGGTACAAACCTGTACCTTATGAAGGTTAATAGGGAACTACTTTTCCAATAGGCAAAGTAGGGAACATCAAACAAAAAGCAGTAAATTCAAAACTAAGTGCTTCTTCCGACAGTGCACAGAGAAGTTTCAGAACTGCTTGAATGAGGTGTTGTGGATCCTATGAGTTTTAAGGGTTCGAAAAGTGATCAGGTCTGCTGAAAAAGTTTTTTTAAAGGCATCAACAGCCCTGGAAATTCTTCAAGACACTGCTCAAAGCTAGGAGAATATTCTCAGAATGAGTAGTCAGGCATTGGAACGGGTTGCCTAGGGAAGTGGTGCAGTCATCATCCCTGGGGATGTTTAAGGAAAGGTTGGACGGGGTGCTTAGGGACATGGTTTAGTGGGTGACGTTGGTAGTAGGGTGATGATTGGACCAGATGATTTTGGAGGTCTTTTCCAACCCTAATGATTCTATGATTCTGTGAGAAGTGTCTCTATGCACTTGCCTTCTCTTCAGACTCTTCTCTGACCTGGATGGTTTGTAACAAATAAGATTCATCAGGAAAAACAGAAGCTTGGCTTCTTTACTCTAAAAAAGTAGACTAAGGGAAAGAAGAAGCACGCAGAACTGTAGTGCCCTATGATGTTCTTCAGAAGAAATGATGATCAATTTTTCCAATAACTTTAGCAGCAGCAGGAGAAAATTGCTTAATTTTCACTAAGATAATTTACTTTTATCAATTACTGTGAAAAATATTCTGGCTACTCAGAAAACTGTAGAATAGCTTTCTGCAAGGTTTAGAAGAAAACAGCCAAACATTTGTCAGAATATGGTTATCTTCATTCTTTGCAAGAAAACTGATTAATCCATTCTCCCCATTTCATTTCTATTTTATGGCTACAGTTGCTACCAGAAGAAAATTAAAGATGTTTTCCAATAAAAGGCTCTTCTTTAACTAAAAACACCTTAAACCTAATGAAATTATTAAGTAAAGGTTTAAAACTGAATATATGGGTCGTCATTCTTTCAAAAGACTACTCTATGATGGACAAAACTGAAAGTTTTATAAAAAACTAGTGTTCTGGCACTTTTTATCATTTAAAATCTTTTAGGTAGGAAGAGAAAGTAAGCTTGAGTGATGGAAAATTAACTATGAGCATAGAATTGAGCCTCAGTGCATGAGTATTAACAGAAGGTCACCTCTCAAATAAGAAGAGAATAAGCCCATATATGAACTTCTGTTATCTCGTACAGAGTCGGTTTTTGGATAAATATTGCACACTTAAAACTCCAAGATTTTCCAATTATTTTCAGTTGAAAAGAACTCCAAACAAAACCAAAATTAATAATAAATGTGAAAGCATTTTTCAGTATTAAACAAATATTGAATAAGATAAAACAAAACAAACAAACAAACAAAAGATACCACCATCAAGATGCAAAGTTCAAAACCTTCTTGTTTGTTTAGAATAAAGCTTCAAAAGGTGAGGCAATGTGAGGTCTCTCCAGAGGAAGTATTGTTCTCTTTTCAGGGTGGGAATAGATGTGCTTCTAGCAACTTTCTTCTATCATCTGATCATTACCACAGAGTCTGTCCATTATCTGAACCCCTCTTTATCTTCCCTCTTTATCTCACATTGTCCTCTCTGTATGGGGGATGTATGTCCTCTCTGGATGAGGGATAAAGATCTGACTTCCTATGGTAACTGCTGCTGTACCAGACTAGTGAAGCACGATGCCAGGGCTTGTTAAATCATTACTTTTACCCAGTTTATAATTGGATAACTGTTTTCAAAAAGGATGCAGTGCAAAGGAAAAAAAAAAATATAAATAAAGTACATCATTAACTTTTACAAATAATAATTCTCTTACCATTTCTGGGTTAGTCTTAAGAGTTTCCTATTCACTAACTCAAAAGTAGAAATTGGTGAGAGTTAAAATGCATACAGACACAAAAAGATAACGGAATAGATTAACCTGTGCACCAACAAAATCTAGGTCAGGCTTAATAACCTTCAAATTGCAGCTGACATAATGAATATTAAACTAGTCAACCACGAAAGATGCCTTCATGAAGCCAAACCAATTTAGTTTTTTTTAGAAAAAATATCATTACAATATGCTGATGTTTATGTGATTTTTCCCTGTACAAAGGAGTTTTAGTATTTCTAGCAAACTTGTCACACACAATTAATGGTGGATCTCTATCAGCAATATTTTAAGGTGAAAATACTGCAATAATCTATGAAGAGGGCCTAAGCTCAGTATTTTTTCCAGCACAGATTTTTACTGATATATGTGAGAAAAAGGGGGATGAAAAGAAGAAAGGTAATTGCTTCTTAAGTGTGAAAATCCCTCTAAAATACAAGTGGAAGAAGACATTTTAACTGAGAGTTAAATATAATTACTTTCTGAAAGTGCTATAGAGTAAAATTTCCCACAGAAAAGAGTAATCACAAAATAAAATATTAAAAGTTCTTGGTTGGCCATTTTCTAAATTCAACACATGACAATCAGTTTTTCTTTATCCTGTTAAGGCAATATATTTATTTTCTGGAATATACATATATATACACATAAATATATATGTATATATATATATATATATATACACACACATACACTATAGCCCTGGAAAAAAAGTAAATTGGAGCACCAAGCAGCACTAAACTTGTTCTGGCAGGAAAACGGATTCACCAATCTGAGGTTTAAACAGTTAAATTGTAACCGTGTCATGAAAATTGTCAGGAAAAACACAGAAAGATGAAGAGTAGTCTTTTCTACACTGGCATCTTGTGCAATATCACAGAGTCTGCATCAGATCTGCCCAATGTCTAATATTCCAGCACTGTCTGAGAACTCATAAAGAGAATGCTGGCCCTCTAAATATTTGTATGTGATGGTGGTGTTTTTGTCTGCTTGGTTTTTTGTTTTCATTTTTTTGTATAGAAGGTGTTATTATGTCATTCATAGAACAACTTTAAAATCAATGTACTGTCCTCAGTCTCTCCTAAATGTAATGCTAAAATAGATACGAATGCTAAATTAGTATTTGACTTCATTTTAAAACAATAAGACTATCATCTACTGTACAAGGAATTAATACTGCATTTGAAAATAAATAATTCAGATATATGTGCATATATAGTATATTAAAGCCATATACATTGACTTGAACACCTCAAGTCAAGTATCTTCTGTTAATGTGAACATATATAAGCAGACAGTATTATCTTTTGGAAGACTGATAAAAGAACTGGCTATCCAAACGGTTATTTGCTATTTAGAATCCAATTTATCAAGCCATTAATATACAAAAATTCTGCATAAAATACCCTTCAAACTAGCTTTGATGGTGATTGTTCTGACAATTCTAATATTTGTTATCAGAATTATGGTTCTCATGTATTATTAGTCAAAAATTAAATACATGAAAATAATAATGGCATTGAAACTGGTGAAATTATTTATCTCCTACTCTGCAGCTAGGCTGGATCTACACTATTTCTGAGAGACAATTGTCTATCTTCTTTCTTAACTCTAACTGTTCATCTTATGGGGACGTTAAATCTCCTCTAAAACAATCTCCTCTAAAACCTTGAAAAAATGATGAGGTTAGAACCAGGTATAAACAAGTAGCTAAAAGTGTAACTATAAAGAAATGAGCTAGGTAGTTGCTAGACATTAAACAAGGGGTCAGAATTTGAATTCTGTACTTTATAGAAAGGAAAGCTTTTTGTTAAGAAATGCTGCAATAATAAATAGGTCTTATGTACAGTGTTTGACAGACATTTGTGGGAAGTAGAAGAATGCACCTTAAATTAATACAAAGATTTTATATTTTCCATATGTAAATGTCACAATTATATGTCTAATTAGGCATGCAACCATGCTTTTAAACTAGAGCAGGTGATACCTGGCAGCAAGAGAATAGTTGCATATTTAAGTAATGGCCTAGAGAGAACTAGATCAGCCAGAGGCATGAACATCTATTTAAATATGCTATGCCATTTTCAACATAATTAGTTATCTAATTGCAAACCCAAACTTAGACAATGCTTTTGCACATGTAATTAATTCCAGTTTGTTTAAAAGCACTTCATTTGTGGTGCTTTATTCTTTGTCTCCTACAAATCACATTACCAAAGGATTTTGATTTTCAAAAACAACAGAGAAAAATGCAGAAAATGAAGAAAGATATATATACAAAGTAAAAGGGTAATACACAATTAATGCTACCTAGCACTTCAAAAACACATCTTTTCCTTCTTTTCCTTTTCTTTTCCCTTTCCCTTTTCCAACAGGAATCTATTTTAAATATTTCAAGCTGCTGTATAACGTATAACTAATTTCTACCTATTATATACGTAAAAGACTCTTTAAGCTTTCTATAGAAACAGCATCCATTACATAGGTCAAATTCATGTAAACTTCATGCAAGCAGATAGCTAAGAGCACATAAAGTATTTATTTATGGGAATTTATTATTTGCATTATACTAGCATCTAGGATCTCTACCAACAGACTACTGTCATTACTCTGACAACTTTTTTTTATCGTGTCCCAAAAGGTCTGCAATCAAAGTATAAGTTGCACTGGATACAAATCAGCATACAGTATACAAAAGAACAAGGATAGCACTACACAGATAAATACAAAACACATCTGCAGTGTTTTGAAGTTGGAGCTACAGTAATAAAGTCTAAAGATACTCAGCCCTTACTGGACTTTTACTACCCCATTTTATAGCTATGAAATATTCTTCGTGATGTGAGCTTTGAACATAACTGTAGCCTGATATGAGCTATGTAGCCTGATATGAGGACTGAGAAAATCATGCAGTACATTTTGGCACATGGACCCAAATGAGATGAAATATAACATAGACAGTATGACATGCAAGGACTGAAAAAGAAAACTGTGAGACCAGCCAGGATGACCAGCAAACGAGAGCACTGCAATACATCAAGTGGGTTACTGATTACACATCTACAAGGTGGTATCAGGGAGGCAGAACAAGATTTTGCTTGATTTTAAGGGGGCAAATCAAACTGAAAAGTGTCTATAACAGAAGAGTAGGCCAGAAACCTGAGACACTGACCATAATAGATAAATAAATAGTGAGCACTCAGTTATTTCATAGATTAATAATAATAATAATAAGAAGAAGAAGATACATGCTAAAAAGACAATTGGGATCAAGGACAAGTTTCTTTAAGACAGACTTGAACAATGAGCCTTTACAGATTGAGGGGAAAGAGACAGATAAACAAGATTAAAAATCAAAAGATAAAATAAAAGAGGATAGAGACTAAAAAATCATCACAGAAACAGAGAAGAAAAAAAATCAAAGGACAGAGAAATACGGTTGACAAAAAAGCTGTTGCATCTGTAACTGGAAAGAGTAGAACAGGAGGTAATGAGAGAAACAGAAGGAAACAGGAATCACCTTTATCTCACACAAATCACTGTATTTGTATTAAAAAAAAAAATGGAGTAGAGAGAAGAATCATATGCATGTACAGTATTTATGGAAATGTCCATATTTTATTTGATGAAATCTCAAGTGACAGGAAAAAAATCCTGAAATGTGTTTGTCTTCTGATGGTTTATCATGGTCTCTTTCAAAAGTGGTGGGGAGACTGGGGGGAGTATAGAGCTAAGAGATACTAACAGCACAGAAGAAGGACTATTGGAGAGACATGATGCAATTGCATGCTCAATTAGGTTTTCTGTTCAAAGCACAGAGTGCCCTTTCCCATTAATACTATTACATATTAAAATGAGTATTGTCCAGAAGGAATTTTCCCTGAGCTCCTCCTCCAACAGCATCTAGGACAAAGGATGAAAATGGGCAGTGCTTGAGGACAGAACTGGCATGCAAAATCTCTAAGGAGACAGAGAGAATGCAAAAGATAACCAGGTTCAGAAAATGTTCAAATAGCTTAAATCTTTCTTTTTTCTCTCTTGCCTGGAGAAGTCCATTTTATATATGCATTTAAGCACACTATATTTTAATATGCATTAAAATGTACTCTTCTAAATATCTGTGCTCCCACCTCCAGGTGGGAGCTACATTCCAAGTAGGAAGAGAAGCTACAATTCTTAGACTTTAATTCTGTTATATCTCATCGTATTGACTGTGGTAACTGCTGTGACTTTGTGTTCCAAGGAGATGGGACTCCTTTTGAACTCTCTTTAAAATGGCAGAATAGCAGTAGGGAACCCTCTTCTTCAAGGCATGGTACACTAGGAAACTCTGACAGCAATTTTGTGTATATACATATACATACACCTACATATAAACATATAACATCATTTCTAATAATACATTATATATATTTTATACATACACACTGAATACACATCTGTGTGTATATACATCAAATATTATACAACAAAATCTCCACATGTTTTGAGGACAAATAAAATAAAAAATAAAGGGAATTGAAGTTAGTGACTTTCTTGCCAGGATTATGTCTTCAAGTAGCTATCTCTGCATTACCAACTGTAGTCACTAAAAAGTGATGAAAATTACTTAAAACCCATGATGTTTTGAAAGGCTGTGATTGTGGAAAGAAATTACCTTATACTTGTGCCTTTTCTTACTATGGGGGTTATAGATGATGCAGCTCTGTATTCCTAACTTTCAGTTTGCTCTGCGGTACATAAGTATTTTAAGTTCTGGACTTCTGAACTACACCATTAGCTTACTAAAGTTATAATATCCAGGGTATTGCCAACCTGCAGATCTCAGGAACACAACCTGGCTCCCAGATTACCCCTCGTCTATCCTAGACTCATATTAGTACAAGACCCAAAAGTACATTGTATCCTCTCCTTCTTTACTTCCCTTGGAAAGAAAAATCAAGTATATATATAATTTCTTGGAAAGAAAAATCTGGTAGTATTGAGCATCTGGGAAGACTGATTTATATTAAGGCCAGTATACAAAGTTTGTATACAAAGTATACAAAAATACATTTTTTTTGTATACAAAAAAAGTTTGTATACAAAGTATACAAAAGCACAGCATGTGTTATGCAGGAGTGAAAACAATGGGTGCATTATGTTATTCTATGTAGATTAGAAACCATTTCCTTTCAACTCAACATTCATTTACAGAGTTCTGAGTATTTTAATGGAATCATGAGTGATCTCTTTGAGAAGAATTTTTAGGTCCAGCCATCTTGCAAATATGGTCACAAGAAACACATCCACATTCTTATTTTTTACCCAGAAATGGCATAGGATGGACCTAAGGTTTCCATATTAAATATCTATAAATATCTATAAATATCTATATACATGTATCATTCATACTTAATCTAATAAACAAAAGTCTGATAAAAAATAGTCATCTCTACAAAAGTTGGTTCAAGCTGTTATTACAATCTCCTAGTGGCAGATGTACCACAAATTCCTAGCATAAAATAATGCGTAATATATAACAATCCTTTAGTTATCAAATTATTCCTAATATTTAATGCATAACTCTTAACAACTTAATCCAATCACTTCTTCTAATCTCATATTCCTTTCATCCTCAAAAACTATGGTGAATAGTTAATCACATTATTCATGTAGCAAACTTTTACTTATTGAAAATTATCAGACCTCCTCGATCAAGAGCTATTTTCTAAATTAAACAAACTCAATTCTTTCAGCCTTTTTTCATCTATACAGATCATGTGCATCTTTTAGGTGCACTCAGAAATCAACCTGCCATTCTTGCTGAGGTTTCTCCAGTAGTGAACAGTTATCTATTATATCCTCAGATGATGTTTCTGTTAAATACAGTTTCTGTAAAACTATTGCATTCCTGCTCACTATTCACAATTTGTTACATATATCCCCCCTACTCCAATCTTTTTTCTTTTACAATAAATCCTAGCCTTGCAATTTTTATGACAAATGAGATGACAAGAAGGATGCCTCTCAGTGAACTAAAAAGCACATTACAAACTACCTTATCAGCTCTGACAGACTACCTATATCAATGCATCACTACAGCGAGAAGACATTGTCTACTCCAAACTTTTGTTTATCTTTTGTTTAAGGAAAACTGGATTCTTTGGATGGATTTATTTATTTATTTATTTTAATGGACGTTCATTTCAGAAAAGATCTGCCTTATTGCATGCTATGGACAGGGAAAACAAACAAACAAACAAACATATATATATATTCCTGCTTTTTATATTGTTAGATACTATCTACCATACTTAGCTTTGTTTTGAATTTGTGATTATATTGTATTTAGCATCTCCAGTTCCCAAAGGATTACTAATAACACATATGCACTGCAAGGAAAAAAGAAAGCCTTTGCTTATACATCTGTTAGTACCATACATTCATCAGCTTATCAACAAGATGCATCCTTGTTTGGGGATCAAATCTACTTTCTAGTTCCAGTGCAAAAGCTTGCATCTGTATCTTCCATTTAGACAAGCAATGTGTGAAATCACATATGGATTGGTAGTTCCAATCCATAGTTGGTAGTATTGAGCATCTGGGAAGACTGATTTATATTGATTATGCCACCAAACGAATGGAATATATCATAATCATAGAAAATAATAGATCGTCTAGTTCTTAACAGAATACAGGAGATTAACAGGTATGTGGAATGAAAAAGTTCTCCAGTAAGTTTAATCAAATATGTTCTTAACTATCACAGGGTAAGGTATATTAAGCCTTAGTAACTACATTAGTTCACTCTTAGGAACCTGTAGATGCTGGTGGAGCAGCAATCTCAAACAGATATTACTGTTAGCCTCTTAGATGTACAATTTATCTCCCAGTACAATACATTATGAATCTCAGAACAAAACATAGCTCTAAATGAGGTGAAATAAACATAAATTATCTACTTAGCATATATTTCCCCCAGGTTAGAAACTCTAGAACTCCCCAGACTCATTTATTTTTGTGCAGTTCCACTGTAATAAAATCAGCAAGATGTGAAAAAAATTGAAAACTACAACTTAACTTTAATATAACATCAGTGAAGAGTCACTGATGTATTTGCAGATTTGCTACAGGGGTTTTCAAGATTACTGCTCAACATTTTTTTAAATTAATGACCACTGAACATAAAAGGTGTTAGAAGGCCAGATATGAATTATTTACAGCTGTATATTTAACTGTATATTATACTGTATATTATACAATCATGTATTCAGTAGCATTTCAAAATCCTGAAGTTACTGTATCATATAAACTAAATATATACACCAAAGTTTGTTGTCAAGAATCAACAGAAATTTATATTTGTCATTGCTTCTGCTACTGGCTTTGTCTAAAAGATGTAATATTGTGGTTGTAGAGATGCTCCATACTGTGACAAACCTCCAGAGCCTCTTCCAAAGAACAGCAGAAAAATGACATCTGCACCTATTATTTTGAGTGAGATGTGGTAACGTGTCTCACGTTTTTCAGCCTCTTATGCTGTCATTGTTATTGAGCTTTTCCATTTTCACAAGTAGAAAATTACAAGTGTTGTTCCTGGGAGCAGAGAAGGAATAGTGTTTGCAGCAGGACTGAGGCAACTGCACAGTTTTTTAAGTTTGATTTTACAGACTGGATGTAGTACTCTGTAAATTTTTGTTTGTCTCAGAATAGCCTTTTGTCAGGATAACCTGTATGCCATCAGTTCTAAGCTAAATGGGACATAATTTCTAAAAGCCAAAAGTAAGATTTTTTCAAACCTGTACTGAGATGTCTCCATCAAATAACCTGTGAAAGCTTGGCAAATAACAACTCATATTCAGATACCTATTCAGCAAGTGCCATTCAGAATTTCCAGTTTCCAGTTTTCATAATACAGAGATCTGATCCACAATTCCCTCAACACAATTGAAATTTCTATTGATATGAGTGAGTTCAAATGAGGTTTTGTTAATATTTGTATTATCAAGTGCTGAAAGGTAGCCTTAAAGACTCGTTACAGTCCTTGGCCTTGCTTAATCTCCTGTGTACATGTATAAACAGATCCGTACTTTTCAGGAGATTCTTTTCAAAGAAGATACTGATGGCAATGAAACTGAAGAGCTTGAAAAAATTTAGTTAGGTATTTTGTTTTCTAAAACTGACAGATAAAGGGAAGAGTTAATTATTTATTTGCCAAAATAAGGAGAGTCCTCTGCAAAACTAGGCATCTTGTTTGTTTTTATAACTTTGTGGGTCAGAATACTTGTTACTGCAGAAAACAAATGATCAGGGGATCAGAAATCCACTGAATGTTTTAAAATAATATATTCATAAACATCATGTGTACATTGCATATCAATGTGATTGTTACTGTTAAAAAAAGCTTGGAGATATTTACAAAACACTAGATTATTAGTTTGACTAATAAGTTTTCTAATAACTTCCTAAGCTTCTACCAGCTTCTGTTCTCAGGGATTCTCAATATCTGTAACATACATTAAATATTGCAACTTAACAATTATTTCCCACACATTTATATCTATATATATTTGTTTTCTTTTACTTTTTGGTGATAAGTCCCCTTCTATTTGACAGTCTAAATATCTGGGCACAGCCAGCTTCATGATATCTAATTCACAGCTGGATTTTGTGTGTCAGAAATCTGCTGGTTTACACTTACATATGGCCTTGCTCTTCAGTAGCCAATATTGCAATACTATTGGGACTCTGATATTATGCTGATACAACTGCTATTGGGTGACTCATGTCAGAAATTAAGATTCATTTTATTTTTCAATATCCACCCAGAACACGGATGAGATGGAATGAAGATATATCTGTGTGAAGCTGGAACTCCATTCTCTTTCACAAACATGATTTCTTTTGTGGTGCCCCAATTTAAACTACATTTTATTTTGGAATTCAAGATTCATATTGCATTACATCTTCCAGTGGGGACTACAGTCTCCATTTGGCAATGAGAGTTTTATACCTAGCTTAATTAAAGTATCTGAAAATCTGTCAGGGAATAAACATGACTAATGATTCTGATTATGTTTCAACTACTGACCCATCTAACAACAATCTCTACACAGAAGCTTGAAGGTTGACCACAGTTGCCATTGTTTAAGTGTTTGACATTAGAAATAATTTCTTTAGCAAATCACACTTATTGCTGTTCAATACTTCACAATTGAGGCCAGAACTGAAAACAAAATGATTATGTTAAATTTAATCTGAATTTCAGGTGCAATTTCTGGAAATTTTCTCATTATCAGATCTTTCTGCAGATCTACAGGGATGCAAATACAGTCTTCAAAGATGCAATACTGACAATACCATTGTGGTATAGCATACCAATCAAGGCTCCAAAAGAGTGAAAGCAAAACTATTTATGTTTTTCAACTTCATTTGTTTTCAATTTCACATTTATTGCCAGTTGCTGTGAGTGTATGATGGAAAGTTTCAGGTATGTCAGAACACCAGTTTAGCAATCTTTCCTTGTTATAAGAGACATGAAGCTTATTCCTCCAATCTGGTTCTGTTTAATCTAAGCAAAATATCACAATTTGTCTCCAGTGAGTAATGGATGTTTTGAATTTATTGTAATTAAAGTCACTCTGCTTAAGCATATATTATACACTTAATTTATATTTCCATTGAAAGCTTGAGTTCCCTGTAAAGTGACAACACAGAATCTAGGTGTTGAATAGCTGAATCATGATTCATTTCAGTCTATTTTTCAGTTCTGTTCCTTGAAGACCAATCTCATACCTCTTGATTCTTAACAAATTCAGCAGTTTTTTTTCTTATTCATGTATACTTCATATGTATGCATTTCTATGAGTACACATATGCATATATATCTGTATTCTATAAACAAATTGAAAATCTGTCCACTATATAAAATATTTAGAAAGGCTTATAAATTTAGCAAAAATAGAGCCTTGTCACTTTCTGTCCTTACTGTACGCTATCACAGACTGTGCTCTACACAAACTTCTTCACCAGAACAAAGCAGCTATCCCATCAATCATATGCTAAATAATGTCCGGAAGACAACTGCATTGGAAGCAGGTAACATATCTTAATATCAGTTCTGTTCTATTGTTGACTATTCTTCAAAATTCAACTACTGAAAACACTCGGGAAACAAATGATAATTCAAATAAACGACTTTTCACATGTTGTTGTTAAAGGTGTACTCCTTACATTCCAAAGATAAACACTGTCCTTAAGCTAACTTGACATACATATAAGAAAATATCAAGAACTTCTATAGAGTAAAATGACTCAAAGTTTTAAACCCCAAAATGCTGCTGGATGTTTGCCAAAACTTCAGCATGATGTTTTAAATTGCTTCTCATGAACCATCTAATTTGTTATGAAGAATGACCTGTGTGCCTATACATAAGTGGCTGCTGCTATTTTAGGTACTCTACTGAGGCATCCTCATTGACAGGGCAGCTATAACACAATGTTCAAGAGACTTTCTGAAACTGCAGCTCATAAGACCAGACATGATAACTAGGACATCTAAAATGTCTCTAGACAGGTATATTTAAGCAAATGAATAACACCTATAAAACCTGTAAAATCTACTCTTTTCATTCAAAAATTAAAATTGTGCAGGAAGAGATTTTTGTTTAGTCACTTAGCCCTCAGTTGTTTATTATAAAAGACCTTGGATTAAAAAAAAAATCAACTTTGAATTACATGGTTTTCTTTCAGCACTGAATATATATGGAAAGTGCTCATAGCAGGAAACATTTTATTTCAAGCCCTAAAGTAGCCACCAATAAGAGAAGAAAACAAAACAAAACAACAACAACAACAAAAATCCTTCAGCAACATATGCTAACCTCTTGTCCTTGTCCTGGCAATAAGTCAGCATCTAACAGTTGAATACAGCAGAAAAGGATTAAACAACTAAAAGATGAAACTTGCCAGAAACCTCTTAAACTCTGGTAAATTTAAAGTGTGGTCTAAAGAACAGACATCCAACTTATCATGGCATGTTCAAAATGATCATCACATGCTTGTGTATGAAGGGCAGTTTACACTAATCTGTAAAAATTTCTAAAATACTCCTCAAAATCTGTTATAGATGTCAGAGGAGCAGGACATAATTACCTATGCTGGGTTTTACAGGCTGTTTTTAACACCAGTACAAAGATGTATAGAGGATACTTGGGGGTGGGGAAATGGGGTAGGTATCAAAACATAATTTCCTAAAATGTTCATTAAAATTAAAAGAGAGGTTATGGGATGAGTTGTACCTCATTACACAACAATACATGATTAACTGTTGATGCAGGTATTTGTACTGTAAATGGTTAGTTCTGTTCATGCAGAATTTTAGTCTTCATATAAAATACTGTCTCAAATTTCCTATGAAATGATCCTGGATTTTCTTTCTCACCATCATTATCACAAAAATTCACATTATCATTCACAGAGAAAATTCACATTGTTATTATTATTCACATTATATTCACAGAGAAGTGAAGGGTACAGATGTTGCCATGTATTTTAAGGTTTGCAAAATTAGAGTCTTTCCATTTACAGCCCTGTAGCTTTTTACTTGTTGCACCTTTGACTTTGTAAGTCATTCACTGACATACCCCATGGCTGCTGGGGCAATATTTTTACCTTGTACACCCAAAGGCTTTTGTCCTCGTGGCCTTGTACCTTCAAATTTCAAGACATTGATATGTCTCTGATGTTGGTTTTCTTAAGGGTATGCGTTGTGAATGATGTTTAAGTTACCCTTTCTTCTCCTTTCCCTTTTTCACCTCTTACTTTGTAGCTTTTGGATTACAAATTTAAACTCAGGAATACATAGAGCTCAGTAGATAACACTTGTAGATAATTATTATTTAAATGGCTCAGAAATACCTTCTCAGCCCTCATGCAACAAAGACAATAATATGGACTTTAAGAATTATATATATATACTATATATATATATATACTTTTGCCCAGGTTTGAATAATGTCAAGCATGAATGACTGAGAAAAGATTAAGGGTGTTACTAATTATAACAATAAAACAACTTAAGTCTAAGTGGATGAGACAGAAGGAAAATAATTATTAAAAATTCAATAGCAACTATTCTGTAGAGAAAAAAAAAAAAAAAAAGAAAAAAAAGAGTATTTGAGGTTACAGAGGGAAACGGTTCAAAAGTCCTTAGGCATTTGATATTACTTCAAAAATTGACCCAAATTCTCAGATTCTATTTAATAGAGATCCCAAAAGAACATATCTGAAGCTAATCTATCTGAACCTTTTCAAACATCATCAATATTTCCCACCCGAAGAAGAAAAGAATAAGGGATCATTTGGGGATCCCTTGGTAATCTGTCATGAAATGAAGGCTTTCTTTAAAGAAATACAGCAAGTCAGCCAAAGAAACAGTAGCCCAGAAGGTTTATCACCTCTCTCAAATACTTGCACTTCAAAATGTTTAATTTTTTTTTACAAGTAGTTTAAGGAAACACAGAAGCACAAACAAACACCGTATCCAAACACTAGATAGTACTATCAACTTAACTATCCAAATCTCACAATGTAAAAACATGTAGTGGAATATTGTCTCAATATAGAAGAAAATGCAGCAGTTATTAATTGTCTTCCATAATTATTACATAACTTAGCCCTCTTCTATCCTAAGTGAGAGAGCTCTTAACAGAGACAATCATGTCCTCCATATTAATCTCTGTCTCTTTGAAAAGAAATTACAATTAACATTAGGCAAATCCAATTTACAGGAAAGAAAAATATCCTGGTACCTAAAAATTCCATATGTCATTTTTGCTGTTTTGTTTTCATAAATAGGGCTCAAAGAGCCCGACTTGTACTGAAATAAACATTAGCGTAATGCCTAAGGATACAATTTTTATACCTGACTATGGAGTGTTGGTAGCATAAATGCTGAACTTAAACTGTAGAATAACTCATTAGGAAATATTTACTACAAATATGCTTGAAGTGTTTTTAAAAATTAATATTATGCTGCTATGCTTGGCTTAATTAGCTTTCTTTTTCATTTACAAAGCATATCTGTCTGGTTTATGAACTTAGTCTCTATTTCCCATTCTTGCAAACCTGTTTAATTAAAGTTTTAACTACTGCATAAGCTTTAGAAACAGTAGAATGACTTTTATTACTAGAAATCTAAATCCTTCTTTTAAATATGATCATATCTACATATACTACATTGGAAATATGACAAGACATACTACAGAATATTTCTGAATCACACTACTACTTTTAATTAGATACCATCCATTTCCATTATGTTGCATGTAGACAATTTTGGTCTTTTTGCACAGAAAGTTGCACTAGTAGTAGAACTATGATTAATTTAGCCAGTCAGCAAATGAGTCCCCTGAAATCCATTAAAGGTCACCTTTCTTTTTTAGGTATGTACCAGTTTCTAATCTGTTTGTTGATTTCCTCATCCATTATTCTGTTCTATCTCTTTTGGAGGTCCATCACTTATTAGACTCCTACCTCTACTAGTATGGCACTATGCTTTGGTTTTCAATTATAGCAACCTGTATCACAATCTTTTTCAGTATGTATCACTTGCTCCCCTTCATGCTATAATAAAATATTAAATGGTAATTTATTTTTGCTATATGTACAAAAATGAAACCTATTCATTAGAAATATGACTTGAGATACACCTGAAGCTATGGAAATACATGACATATCATAACGGCTGAATATTAAAAAGCTTGTGCCATAATGGTCAGTGAGCAGAAATCATTTGTTCAATCACTGCCAACTAACAACAATAAAGCAGAAAATATTTTTGTCTCCCCTAATCGCAGATGCTGGAGACCCTGCTTAATGACTTGCTACCCATTATACCCAAAATACTCTACAGTTTTATCACACGATTTACTTCACAGAAGTAGAATGTCAACAATTGTGAGTTCTATAATCATGAAAAAAGATAATAGTCATTTTCCCTCCTATTCTCATTTGAATCTCATAACCACTGGGGTGATCAAATCCAAAACCTTATTAGTTCTGCTATTGTAACCTAGTCAGACCCTCATTTCAAGATCAGTTCGCAGCACAACACTACGGTGGCAATCTTTTCAAATGAACAATTTACAATTAATATTTCTGCCAATATATATTCGTAAGCTTTACATAATGACAGGCACAATAATTTCAAAATTTTCAAATTACAAGGGCAGTCATTGTTCATGGCTGACAAACAGTACTGTAAAACACAAATTGGCACTAAAGAACGTTGTCAGGCTCTAAATGAGGAAAAGAAGCAAACAAATGTGAAACTTTACACTAAACTTTAAATTTGAAAGATAGAGAGAGAAAGAAAATATCATCAGCTCATATTTTGTATAATTTTGTGATTAATTCACTCAATTGAAAAATATGAAGCGTATCAAACAAGTGTAAATCTTTGAAGAGGTGACTTCTTTGAACTCTTTATATATGTTCTCATCCCAGGAAAGACCATGTAAGATAAGAAAAATACTGCATAAAATACATTTTAACCAGATTTTAATTTAGACTAAATTGGTCTGTTTCTTAACATTAAGAGAGCAAGGATGGTTCACACCAACTGAGACTGATCCTATGAGAGTATGCTCATATGGTCACAACTGGGGGTGTCAGTGCTTTTAAAGAAGTTACTGTGCTTCAGCTAGCATTGGTAGGCAGACATGACATCCCTGTTAGCTCATTACAATGTCAAGTATACTTTTTTCACTTGAGTTGCCTTCAGCAGTTCCAAAAGGGAGCCCAAGTGAAAACAAGGGAAACATGGATGCTTAGGAAGAATTCTTTGGGGGTGAACTATTGCTATATAATATGTGTATATATATATGCATATATATATATATATATACACACGATCAAAAGTGTTACAACTGCTGGTGTTTCCTTACACTAGTAAAAATTGAAATTAATCTTCTTCATTAAACTGGAGTAGTATCATGCATTTGGTCAGTTCATATGAACCACTTCAGGATGCAGTATCTCCAGCTGTGTGGAAGTGAAGAAGGCAGGGAAGTGTGTGTGCATTTAGAAATGGGAGACAAGAAAAGTAATACCTTTTAAAACCACCAAAGCAGTCACTTGCAGTTACCTGACCATTAATTGATTTGAAAAGAAGAGAAAGTCTGCTTAATTTCTACTCCAAAGGCAGCAACGGAATTTCGTCAAGAAAGAAAAAAAGTCATTAACCATACAGGTAATGAAACAACCCCATATCTAGTCTACTTCACAGGACAGTGTTCTAGCCATTATTGGTAAATGGATACAACTCTTTTACCATGTCACTGGCTGAGTTTACCACCCTAAATATATTTACATAAGATAGAAAGAAGGCTTTTGCGCTGCTGTAAAATGAAATAATAAACAGTAAGATTTATTTGTTATTCAGAGTAGACATTTTTGTTTCAGCATATTTTCCTTCAATTTGCAAACACAACACTATCCTTGATTTTAACATTGCTCCAGGAAATACTAAGCAAACATCTATAAGTTGAGAAGATGAAGTCCTAAATTGCTTGGGATAAAAACTATTTTTCTTAAATACTGTTTATTCTGATGCCCAGGTATGGATTCCAGTGCCAGATTTCAGACGACCAATGGCATTTGTATCCATAGTTTAGAAAGAAAGAAAATAATTTGCTGGAATTAAAATATATGAAAGCATTTTATTAACTATGAAATGTTTTAAAATGTTACTGCATTTTAATCACTTGCTGCTCAGTTTTTTTTAAATCTTCATAAAGACAACCTATTGAGCTTCCCATTAAGATGATTACACTTGTGTTTTCTAACCATCTGATATCTTGGCAGCACATCAACTTTCAGTGAAACAGAAATCAAATGTATTTCTTTAAAGGAAAAAAAAAACTACAAAATACATCCTCTCTTAAATAAGAGAACATATAACAAATATATTGTTCCTCTCAATGTGACATAAGACATTTAAAAATTAGTATTGGATGTCATAAAATCGTAGGATAGTTCGTATTGGAAGGGCCCTGAGAAGGTCTCTAGTCTGATGTCCCACCCAAACTAGGATTGGCTAAAAGGTCAGACCAGATGGTTCAGAGCAGGGCTTTATCCAGTTGGATCTTAAACATCAGTGATGGAGACCACAAATTCTCTGGCAACTGCCCCACTGCCTGGCCACCTTCATGGGGAAAAAGTTTCTTCTGTCTGGTCTGAATCTCTCTTTATTTCAAGTTATGCCTGCAGTCTAGTCCTCCTGTCACTATGAAAAGCCTGATTCCATTTTCTTGCAAATCTCCCCATAAATACTGGGGTGTTGATGTTATGTGACCCCAAAGCCTCCTTGCCTCCATGATGTCTTGCTGTCTCATCTTCTCTTAGCAAGTGCTGCAGCCCCTAGCCAGCTTGGGTTCCTTCTGCTGAACTCACTCCAGGTTATTGATGTATTTCCTGTCCCAAACTGGACATTGGAAGGCTATGTACTATGTGTCTATTGTCTATTGTCTGTCTATGATACAATGGTACTTTTCTTAAAATAGTATTTGTGCTCCTGTCACAGCCCTATTCAGAATGCTTGCATTTAAAACCCATCAAAATGCCTCAGCATTCTAAAAGATAATTTCCTAGAAAATAAAGACCTGCCTAACAGTATTTAGTACTGCCTAACAGTACCCTTTCTTACACTGGTTTCTGCTCAGTGTCCAGCAAATGGAAGCCTGATAGGAGAAGTAAATTGGTGACCATAACTCTGCTGAATATTTACACTGCAGAGAACTTCACAACTGACCAGTGGTGGAATGAACCAGCTGAAGCTGCATGTTCTCAGGCGCTGATGCAAGCGCTTTCCAGATAGACTTAGCTATTTAAAAGGCACTTTTTTCCAGCTCTTCTCCAATATTTCTGTTCTCCATCCTTGTAGTTTTCAATGATAAAGACATAAAGTGCTTGATTGTCTCTTTTCTCTTATTAATATACATGTAATATATATTAGTGCAAGATAGAATGGTACTTCACACAGCTACAGCTAATGCTGGCAATAAGTGTCTGAAGAAACATTTCATGCATATGCTGGAGTATACTTCACAATAACCATAGGCTGCATAACTACAGGGATTTACTGAAAGCAAAGACAAGTGTTACTCCAAGTTGTCTACAGAGCATTTAAAAAACTTTCCCACTGTTTATTACTATGGCAGATTAAAATAGTCTTTGAACACTACTGAGACTCGTTACACGTGGTGTTCACAGCTATGCCATCTTAAAAGAGATGCTGATTTTTGCATTTTAGAGTGCTTCTTCCCTAATTAAACTCCCCCCAAAAAGGAGGGGGGGAGCAGAGGGAGGAGAAACCATTAAAAAAAAACTCTCCCTCCTGTAGATTCAGCTGTCATTTGTGTCTTGCTTCAGATGCACACTAACAGAGAGTTGCTGACTACTTATTTCATCACAATTGCACATTTTATTTACATTTTATTATATCTTATTTACTTTATTATATTTTATTACAACTTTTTAGTACTTTTGATTTTAGTCTGAATAGTAGCTGTGAAAACTAGTGTTGATGGTATTTCTTTTATTGTCTCAGTGTTGCCCAAATCAAATGGCCTCACTTCAGAGGTAATAGGATATGTTGTTTCTGTTTTGTTTTGTTTTCTATAAGCCAATCCTTCAAATTCTGTACAGTCTTGGAGAATCATATTATACTGCCTCCTTCCCTTGAATGTAAGAGTTCCAGAGGTCACAAAGCAGCTACATGGAAACTCCCTTGCCTTCACTCAGTTTAAACAAATACAACCAACAGAAATATGAAAGAAATGGCACTGATGATAAACACAACCTTTTAGCAATCTTATTGCTTCCGTCTGTACTCTGAAGAGGAAAATATGTTTAAAATGTTACAGATATTATTTTATAGATAGAATCATAGAATCATTAAGGTTGGAAAAGACCTCCAAGATCATCCAGTCCAATCTTCTCCCTACCACCATTATTATCAACTAAACCATGTCCCTAAGTATCACATCCTACCTTTCCTTAAACACCCCCAGGGAAGGTGACTCCACCACCTTGATTATAAATATTATGGATATAATTTAAGGAATGAAGACCTAAGTACATGGAACAATGAGTAAATATTAATATAATATTAATAATCACCTTTATACCATGGCTGGGGGGGGGAGACAAAGGGTTAACAGACAGTCCAGAAAACTGCAAATTATTATTTTTGGCATTTTATTTTTTCTTTTTTTTCTCTTTATTTAATGCATTTTTGAAAAAATGTATAACTCTTTTCTCTGAAGACAAAAGACAGTGTATTTATATATTTCTTCCTGAAATTCAACTTTATGTTCTTAACCTTTTTTCTCTTCATGGATCTTCCCTAAATATTAGACAAACAAAAATCTAATGCAAAGCAAAAACGTCTCTCCCTATTTTGTAGTGGTTCTGAATAATGCCAAATTTTAGAAATGTAGCTTTGCTGAACTTCATTATTGGGGCTAAAGATCTACAGAACCTCAGAAATTCAATATGGATATAGGAAATTTTCATTCCAGTTTTGTTGTATTGCCTTTATAACTTGAAGTCACTATAACAATATTCATTCTCATCAATTGCATTTAAAGAAATGAGGTCCAGTCATGCAAGGACTTTGCATATGGAAACAGAATCAAAATCAATGGAAACTCTATTTAAGAGATTTGCAAGGATACAGTCAATGATGAAGAGTCATGACAGAGCAGTATCGCTGGAAAATAACAAGAGCTTTCATTGACTTAAAAGAGTCCCATCAGTATCTAACTATAAGTAGTGCAAAATAAACTGCATAGATATCACGAGATATGCATTCCGTGCATACAGACACATAATAAAAACATTTTGGATGTCTAAGAGCTTTTCATCTAAGGAGAAGCTTGACTGTTACTACTTCCTTTAGATACATGAACTGCAAAGACAGAACAATATGAAGACTACAATTACTCACTCCAAAGGAAAGATGTTCCAAAATTTGTAGTCTCCAAGGACAGTGCTGTGAACCTGTTGAGTTGACTACTCTCATTTCTGTTGATACCATCAGCACCCTTGTCAATGTGGATCCCCACATTCTGTGCTGACAAGCCCAACAGAGACAATGGACTTTGAGGAGGAAGGGAATAGCCATAAATAAAGCCTATATATCATTATCAGCTGTGATTGCTAATCTATTAAAGGTGACAGTCAACATGGCCTCAATAAGGGCTAATTGCGTCTGACAAATTTGGTGGCCTTCTGTGGCCTTACAGCAGTGGTTGATAAGGGAAGAAGAACTGACATCAGCTACCTGGACTTCTGCAAAGCATTTGACACTTTTCTGCATGACATCCTTCCCTCTAAATTGGAGAGACATGGATTTGACAGATGAACTACTTGGTGGGTAAGGAATTGGCTGGATGGTCACACTCAAAAGAGCTGTGGTCTATGTCCAAGTGGAGAAATTCGACAAGTGGTATTCCTCAGTGGTCTGTATTGGGACTGGTCCTGTTTAACATCTTTATCAGTGACATGGACAGTGGTACTGAGTGCACCCTCAGCAAGTTTGCCAATAACACCAAGCTGTGTGGTGCAGTCAACACACTGGAGGGAAGGGATGCCATCAAGAGGGACCTGGAGAGGCTCGAGAGATGGACCTCATGAAGTTCAGCGAAACCAGGTTGCAAGGTCCTGCATCTCGTTTGGGGCAAAACCAAGCACAAATTCAGGATGGATGGAGAATGGATTGAGAGCAACTCTGAGGAGAAGGACCTGGGCTGTTTGTTGATGAGAAACTCAACGTGAATTGGCGAAGCATGCTTGCAACCCAGAAAGCCAACCATATCCTGGGCTGCATCAAAAGAAGTGTGGCCAGAAGGTCAAGGGAGGTGATTCTCCCCCTCTACTCTGCTCTCTTACACCTGCAGTAATTAATTCAGTTCCGGGGCCCACAACATAAGAAGTCCAGTGGAGGGCCATAAAGATGATCACAGAGCTGGAGCACCTCTTCTATGAAGACAGGCTGAGGGAGTTTGAATTGTTCCGTCTTGAGAAGAGAATACTTGGGACAGATCTTACAGCAGCCTTCCAGTACCTTAAAGGGACCTACAAGAAAGCTGGAGAAGGATTTTTTACAACAGCATGTAGTGATAGGGCAAGGGGTTTGCTTGAATCTGAAAGGGTACTCCAACAAGTGGACAGAATAACCAGGTTTTGGTCATATCCTAATGCAGTATGGGATTTTGCCTGGAAGAAATATAACATTCTGCATGACAACAGGAGTACATGAATTTATACTGTGATCACAGCTGTAGATGGGCTTTATTCCTATGAAATTTCTACTCCTATTTCAAACTTATTTATATATTTTTTTTTCTTTCCCAATATTCTGTGGCAATGGTTTCTGCAATTTAATGATGCACCTCATAGTAAAATTTGAAAAGTTACTGATGCTTGTTTTAGAACTACAGAACAGGAATACAATGATATATTTCTGCACTGTCATAATGTGAGAAAAAGGAAGTAAATATCTCCTTATTCACTTCTTCAGAGCAGTTTTGCAAGATGCCACACTTAAATGCAACATTGTTTTGCTGAACCATTCAGTACTAAAACATTGTCTCCTCATAGCTTAACAATATCCTTGGACAAAAGTTTTTAAAATTGCATTTTCTACTGGCTCACCAGTAATTCCTAAATCAGCTATGGTGTTAAGAAACAAACAATGACACGTAAGAATGAGAATTAGCACAGCAAGCTATTGCAGACCTGGGCAACTGTGATAGACAGAAGAAAAATTAGTTCAGCAAGTTGCTGAATGGACTTAATTTTACATGTTACTCGTTTAATCCAAATTTTAATATTGTTTTACTTCTTGTAAACCTTCATTTATTTGTGTTCTTTATATAACCACCACCTCTCTGCAAAACTGCTATACCTGCAAGTAGCTTCATAAGTACATGAACCCCACTATATGTGATTCATGATTCTCACTTTTCTGTACGTGGGAAATGAAATAACCCCTCTGCAGTGGGAGAGGATGTTTTCTTGGCAAGAAGAAATTCTGATTGATCACTGGAGCAGCAAGAGGCCTAACTACATGTTGATTTGTGTTGTTTGTTTGTTTGTTGTTTGTTTGTTTAGTGTATAGGCATATATATTCCACCTCAGACATTAAGAGCAAGGATTTTCAAATGTTCCTCTAGCAGCTTATATCAGTTCCGCATCACTTTTCACCCATACTAAAAAGGAGTCAGAACAATAGATAAGAGTCTTATTTTAATACTTTCAGGTCTACTTTGCACACTTCTCTGCACACATTCAGAAACTCTCAATTTTATTAAGAGAATCATTTTTATGTTGATCTGGATTAATTTAATATATATAATATATAGACATAAAATCTTCATCATCAACAGCAACACTTTTGGGTTTGTATTAAAGACTGTCTTCAGATATATCAAATAGGAATCAAAATCCTATCAAAATCCTATCAAAATCCTAGTCAAAAAGTTTGTTTCTTAGCATAACCAGTCATCTGTTTTAGTAAGAAATATCCTAGTCAGATGCCTGCTTGTGGTTTCACTACAAAAATAATATTTATTTTAGAAAAATTTTGCCAGTTTGTTGTTTTATTATCTAAGCTTTTGCTTTACCTAGTCCTACAAAAAGTATTATTTACATTGTCTACACATACACTCAATTAAGGGACAATGGCATGAAAAATAAACTTAGAAGTTGTAATGGCCCAGTAACGTATGCTTTGTCTAAAAACAAGTTTCTACAGATTAAGCAAAAGACTCTAAGACAATTTCCATGTGATCAAATAGAAAAAGAAAAAAAAAAAGAAAAAAAAAAAGTACATTTGAATTACTGGCATTAATGTTTCTAACAATAAATTAACCTAACCTATTTTTACAAAGGCAAATGAGAATCATCAGTCAGTCTTCTATACCCACATGTGATATACTAACCTACAGGCTTGTCAGTATTCTTCACACACTCTCACAGCTATTATGCTCCAACACCTTTGTCCACTTGGCCAAGAACACCCACAGAAGTTAACAAATAGTTCAAAGTTTTAAGGCATTTGAATGTACAGCATAATTAATTTCCTACAATTTGAACATTTAATGTTATTAAACATCTTTCATATTATCAAAAATTCCATTGCATTTCAAAAATACAGATAAATAATGTTCATAATATAGAATATTGAAAAGTAACACTTGAAATTACTTTCTATTGCAGTCTTTTTCTGACATTGCTACAGAATTTAATGAGGAATACTGAATTATGAATATCAGTCTTACCATTCAGCAGTAATATCAACGATATCAAGGAATGAGTACTTTATTTAGGATATAGGTTTACTCAGATATAGGTTTTGACTTGGTAACATATGCTATTACTACATTTTCTTTAAAGTGATAGCTATTCTTAGCTTAAGATAACCATAGTTTTTGAACATTAAAATCTTTTCTTAGCATTTATTATTTCAGCCTTTTGCTTCGACAGAAATATCAGAATTTCTTTCTCAAACTGAGATGTTTGGGAATTTATTAGTAAAACAAAAGTGATATGGACTGCAAAAGGAAAAAAAAGAAAAAAAAAAAAAAAAAAGCACAGACATACCCCACAGTGGTAAATAGCCCGTCAGTGCTGCCATTAACTAGGGCTCATTGAGACCACACTCAAATTCTTGATTTGAATTGCAGCTGCCAAGTACTTCTTAAATATTCACTACACCAGAATCATTATCCAAATGAATTGAGTCTCAGTCCCATATTGTCTAAGAGCTCCCAGGGTCATTCATATCTTAGTGTGGGAAACTAGGGATTTACCATCCCAGCTCTATGCTCTATTCTGTTCTATACCTGGGAAAAAGAAACCCTTTCAAATAAGTGTTTTCATCAAAATGATACTGTTTCCACAAAAACTTTTGTTTTACATCTACTAGTAATTTATTTCCAATCTGCCCCAGCAGGAAGGGCTATCTGTCAGAGTAAACTAAGTCCTGGGGTACTCAAGAGTCTACTCTTTCTACAATTCTTTTTCTGATAGAATAATTTACTCCAAACCAGTCCCACCATATTCCCCACAGATTCCTACAGACTGCAGGAAAAGCAGTCATCTGTGAGGGTTCTTTGTCTCAAAAATAAAGGAAGAAAAAGAAAAAAAGGACCCACCTCTACCCAAAAAAAAAAAAAAAAAAAAAAAACAACAACAACAACAACAAAAAAAAAAAAAAAAAAAAAAACACTCAGAATATCTGATCTTAATTTGCCAGTCATAGTATGAAACAGCAGCTGGACTCTCTAACTAAAAAATCAGAGCCCTATAATCTTATTTAATAAAAAAAAAAGATGTATGATTACCTGCCTGTGTATGTGATATTCTAAGAAACAAGCATTATTTGCACACATGTACCTTTCATGAGAGAGTGAGTAGCTTTGTGTAGCATTTCTCCTCTCATTAAAAAGGAGCCAGGTACAACACTGACACCCTGTTAAGGACAGATAGAAAGAAAATACTAGAAAGTTCTCGTTGTCTAGGATACTGATTTAAAATCCACTGAAAAGCTGCACTATTCCTATAAAGACTCAGAGACTAAGGCTTAAAATACTTACTTGATAATGTCTCCTTCAAGAGCAATCACTCGTTTAATGATCTTCTGTTCAGGGTTTCTAGGAGACCTGAGACAGGGGATAAGGTTATACAATCAGTAATGTTCCCGTTGTTTTAAGAAAATGAAAAGAAATTCCACAAAGAAATAGACACTATTAAAGTCATTAGGAGATTCCAAGTTCTCCTTGATATAGCATCAATCATGATGTTCCATCCTGAAGTGAAGCTACTGTAATCATTCTCATTGCAAACCATCATTGAAGAGCAGATGCTGAAAAATGACCTGCATACGAACACTACAATAATCAACATACCTTTTATCATGAAAAATATACTTCACGGCATTAGAAATAAAATGTCCCACTATTGATAAAGAGGATACCTTTGCAAACAGATTCATATGTTAAAACCCTAATTCTCTGTGGAACTGTAGCATCATATTGTGTTTAAACATAAATGTTATTCATTCACTTTGGGGAAAAAAAAATCCCTATGTTATATTGATATTTATCACTAATTTAGTTAAACCTTGCTTAGGGAATTGTGGAGGGTTTAAAAAGACAAGTAAAATTTTCTGCAATTATAAAGGATTCTTAACATAATACCAAGCTTTCACTTCAAGTTATGAAATATATGAATATATCATATTGAGTGGATCATGCATTATATAGTATTACAAAAAACGAAGTTGAAGTTGCATGCCCAGTCTGAATAGTCCAGCTTTCTGAATGTATATTAAGAGATTGGACTACTAAAAGTGTTATTCTATTTCAGTTTAATGATAGACTAACGTAGACCCATGTGCACCAAGGACTTTCTTTCCTACATACTTTACCTCATTTTCTTTCATTTTTAACTTTTAATGATTTAACTATGTAAACTTAGTAGAGCGTTTTTATGTTTTTTTTTTTTTTTTAAATATATATATATATTTTTTTTTTTTGCTGCTTGTATCAAAAAAGGCAGTGAATTTTTTGATTTTCTGCAGATGCTTGGGTTCTTTGTATTAGACTCCAAGTACAGCCTGCTAGCAATGCAAAAACAAACCTGTACGTTACAGGTTTTGTGCCTGAAAACATTGGCCATACCATCTTTACAATGTAAATTTCAGCTCACCTCTGCTCAAGAGGTAGTAGACTAAGACTACATTTTCTTAAAAAGCAAAGTCGAGTTTAAAAAACTTGCTTGTAGTGACTTCAAGACTACAGGTATTTTCAGTTCACTTTCACTTCCAAAAGCTAAAAAGAAAAATTGTTTGAAGTGAATTAAAAAGATTTATTTTTTTTTCAATTTGAATTCAAAAAGTATTCCAAATGTTTCAAAAGTTTTACTTTTGTGTCAATATATTTTCAATATACTTATATTTCAATGTAATGAAATCAAATTAAAGGAGCATAATTTTGAATTTCAAAAGATCTGATACTTTCACTTTACAGTTTAGCAAACCTGAAAACTCTATTTTCACAAAGCAGTGTGGAACAGTGAATATGAATAAGGACCATACTTTGATTCCCTAGTCAGCACTGGAACTTTCAAGTAATTTTTGTGAAAAATTTACAGTAAGATTTTATTTAGTATGAATTTTACCGAAAGAGCTCTATATTCCAGTTTACTCTCCTCTTTCATCTCAGGCTGAGAATACACATTTTTGTAATATTTTTACGTTTTAGTTTGGGGCAGAATTAATCAGGTTTTAGATGTTTATATGATTCAAATATCTGGAGGATCCACACCACTTTCTCGTGCTGTTTCCTAGTGGGTTTCAGTGCACACTCAGGCATTGGCCTTCTCTCATTCTAAATTAGAGGGCAGCCTAAATAAGAATGTTTTATTATTACATGCTATTCTACATTTAAAATACTTGCAAAAAATATTTCTTTGCTAATTATCATTTATACACTTAGACTCAGATTTAGCATTTTCCTGTAAAAATTTAACTAATGGAAATAATACATAGTGTTTGTGACGAATTGTGCATTTGATAAAGACTGAATGAAAACAAATTTAAGGTTCACTCTTTCAAAATTCTGTCCTGTTATAACACTTTACTTTCAAAGGTTCTTTGAAATGTCCCATATTAGCATTTACACTTAATTAGTGTATATATTACACTATTTACACTACAATATATACACTTAATTAGTGTATATACTACAATATATACACTTAATTAGTGTATATATTGTAGTGAAAGTACTAACATCTCCCTTATTTTGCCTTCATTCTGAAACAAACAAACAAACAAAAAAACACCAAAACACACCCCACACCTTTGAGGAACATCTCTCTGAGTATTTGTTCTAAAGTATGGGTACTTTTCTGCTACTGATGACATACTTAGCCAAAACACATAATTTATCAAAAAAACTTCAAGGAATTCCTTGTAGATAGTTATTGTAACTCATGAATATTTATAATATTTGAAGCCAGAATTTAACATAAACTTTATATTAACATTTTGATTCAAAGTAATGAAAATGGCAAAGAAATGGTGGCAGGCTCACAACAGGCTCACAATCAAGGATTTTCAACAGGAGATCAGAATGCTTTGTTCAGGAGCCACATTAAATAAACAGGAGGTGACAGAGATTAGTTCTGAAATGATGGATATTGATGCCTTCCTGAAAGGTGCTTAGTTTAACAGTGGGATTTCATTGATTATGGAAATCACAATAACATGCAGACAATGGCAATATCTGTCTTTGAAATTTCACCATATTCAGCTATAGATAAAAGTAAACAAAAAAGTGGGGAAAGAAAGAAACAACCAGTAATTGTTTAGTACTCCTCTCTCACTAATATCTGCATGAGATAAGAAAAAATAATCTTTGAAAATTAGGTTTGTTCAAAACAGAAGGAAATAGATGAAAAAATGAAAGAAACTGTTGATCTACTTCTTTGTACTGCTCCTAAATTACACTGTTTTTTCATTCTCCTTACATAAAAGGTCACATTCAGGCAAGTTCATTTCAAACAACATTGTGTGGGAACAGATGAGATTTCTAACACACAATTAATATTTTTCTCCTGAAGATGGCATTCAGAAGATATAAATATCATTAATATGAATTAATAACAACCATCCCTACACTTAACAGCCAGATCCAAATCTTATGTTTCACAGAGGAGTCAGTTTGGGCATGTTTTGACCATTTTCTAAATCATTCTCTAAAAATGTTAAGTCTGTATTTTCCCTAGTAAATATACTTTCTCGTTTACATAAAACCATGTGTGAATTAGGGACAATAGAGCAAATAGAAACAGTCAGGATGATTATGAAAATCTCAAGTACATTACATACTAATGCTTAAGTAGCAGGTAGCAACACATTGGGAATGCACTAGGAAAAACATCTCTGAAAAATAAATCCACTTGCTAAATACATATTGAATTCTACTCCACTTATAATCACTTTTCCTTTTTTTTTTTTTTTTGTGAAGAAAAGTAGAACAGGCAAGTCTAGCACTGTGTCTCTCAAGTTTGATGATAATTCATTGTTAACAACTTCTATTTAAGCCGAACTATTTTTTTTTTTCAAGCACCTCAGGAGAACAAACACTGTAATACAAAAAGAAAGCAATGATTTCCATAGCATCCAAGACAGATAAATATTTTAAATTTTTATCTGTCAAAACAATTCTTTAAACTTCACCTACAGATCACCTGATGGCTGGCTACAAATAATGGAACAAAGGAACATCTTTTCTGTCTGAAGCACCATTTGTTGATGGGACATTTCACTCTGCCTTAGCAACAATTTTTAATTTGTTCCTAAAAGTAAGTTTATGCACAGTGCAATGCAGAAATCCCAGCCTCATTCACAAAGTCATGAATCATGACATCAAAATCCAGATTCAGAGCTTTAAGGTAAAAAATAAATACCAAGGGAACATTAGACATGTGGTATCTATTTGTATTCAGTTCTTCAGATGCAGCCTTAGCAATTCAGTATAGGCAAACTGACGTAATTAATCTCTAGCAGTAGTCTTAACCTTCTCCTAAACCTAGATGCATATCCTAAACCTGTATGTTTTCCTTACTCTTTCAGCTGTAGAGCCATCATCTACACACAGCTTTCATTAAAAATTAATGAGCAATTCTAGTACAGTAAAAGAAGAAAAACAAATGCCTTTGCCATCAGGACATCATTAACTTTGGATTAAAGCCTGTCATGTTGGGCAACTTTTTTGAAAAGGAAATAAGCGAGTTAGGTTAAGTAGAAAAGAAGGTGGATCACCCCAGCAATTAGGGCAGATTCAAATTTCTTATACATCATCAGCAAGTACTTTAAGATACATATTCTAATCTCCAGCCTACACAGTATTCTGGCACTTTTATCTCTCCAACTGATACTGATGAAAAAAAAAAAAAAAAGAATACAGAGAATACATAGGAACCTTCTCCTGCTTACACACACATTAGATTCAAAAGTTAAAAGATATGCTTTAGAAGTAGAGCTATAAAGAGCTCATTTTCCTTATTACTGAATAAATAAATAAATAAATAAAATAATTTCAGAGCTAAAGATACTGCATATCATCATGGAAAGAAAATATTGAGAAAAGGAAGACTAGTGAGACAGCTACAGCTAGGTTTTTAAAGTGGTACATCCCCAAAATCACAGTCTGAAATAAACTGATAATTGACAAGTTTATAAGAAGAGGTAGTTTATTGAGGAGGGGTATAACAGTTGCTTCTCTGTTAGAAAGTAAGGCCTTGCACTATTTCAGGAAAGTACTGACAACCTTTTAGAGTTATTACCTCTACCCCACTAAAACTGAAACATTGATTATGTTTTTATTTAAACATACACTCCTATAAAAAAAACTTAAATATATACATACATACGCACATGAACAAGTACACATACATCAGTTTATACAAGCATGCATTCTTCTATGTTCATTCTTGTCCTGGGGAACATACAACAGAGGACAGCAGTACTACAGAACACATTTACCTGGAAAAGCAACTGGAGGAAGGCTGATGACTCTCTGAAGGCTTGCTTTCCTGATTGACTATCTGAGTGCTTCAGTCACAGTATTACTTCAGAACTTTTCTCCTTCCATCATTTGGATTATTTACTTACTCTAATGGATATTGCTTAGTACAATTTTATATAACTGCTCCGTTAGCTAATTAAAATTTGATCTATAATTAAATTAACATAGCAATTCCACTTTTTCTATGTGTTACTTAACCCTTTGATTTGTCTAACTATATTGTCTAACTATATTCTTCTCAAAAGTGCCCACAGTAAGTCATGTTAAAGAGCTTAGAACTGAAGTTTCTACAGGCTTTTCTAGAGGAAGCACTCTTTGGGCTATACCCTAAGATCCCAGAAAAATAAGTGAAGGAAAACAGTTAATTTATTTCTACTCCCCACAGGGATATATGAACATGTGTACCCAAATACTATATGATATAATTCCCTGCCAAGCATGCTGTCTCTGTAATACATAAAAATGGAATCCACTGATTCCAAATAATGTTCAAACACAACATTTGATGCTCAGACACACAGCAGACACGCCAAAAGCAATTATACTTTTCAACTCATATTAGCACAATAGCTATAATCAGAAGACTAAAATTTGACTTGAATAGCTACAAAATTTAACTAAATAAATACTACTTCATTACTTTCTTCCTTGAGTGAGCACTCAAAGTTTCTAGGTGCATGTCCTAGGAAAAGATGTTATACCGTGAACTTATCGTGAAAAAAGCAGCTAATATGTTTTAAACAGCTTGAATTAAATACTTTGATGATCTAGAAGTTTAATTTTACCTATCCATTATCTTACTCCACCTGTTCAGTTTTTGTGCTCACTTTTGAAAATTCTTCGAATTTTGATACTGTGAGCATTTTACAAAACAGGTCATTGAAAGGTATTTATTAAAAAGTTGAAGTGAAAGGTGCCTGAAGTTTGTGTTGTGCTTAAATGAATCTATTTACATGCATATATATACATAGCACTGATAGCACGTGGTTTTATTTTTCTATGAGATCAAAGGAAGATGTTTAGGCAGCAGATAGAAGTTTGCCTTCAGATTATTCAGTTTACTTCAAATTGAGATTTATGTGATTTGATTACCATTTATATGGAAGTGACTGAAACAATGAACACTGTTTTGTTATAGCATGAAAAGACTAAAATAATGGAGGCCATCTCCTTCACAAACATCATTTCCGCTTTGATTTACGTCATTAATGCTAGGTAATAAGGTTTCAATTCCAGAAAATGGGATGAAGGGGGAACATTTGAGATCTTAATCTAAAGCTGTGATTCAAAGCCATCCATTCAATGACCTCTTCATTTCCCAAAATTTATTCCTGTCTAATTTGAAAATTCCAATACGGTTACAGTTTACACTTCTGGGCATTTCCAAAAGTGCTGCAGGATGAAAAATTAGTTGTTTATCTCCTTCTTGAGCCTTCTGGGGACCCGGAAAATAGCCAGAGCAGTAAATAAAATGTAGTTGGAGCCCAAAATAAATGGCACTAATATACCTACAGAATTGGGTACAATTCAAAGTACAATTTTGGTGGATTTATTTTTAAACCATGCTTGGAGGAAGAGTAAAAACAGAGGTAGTAGCTATCTCATCTTTATTTGCTAGCTTTGCTTAATAAGACAAACAGGGTGTTCTACTTGGCTGAATCATACACTAGATAAAGTTGTTTGTCATCAAAACAAGATCTGTGCCCTTGGTCAGTGAAGGAGCTTCCCATTGCCAACATAGTAGCTGACGCTTAAGCTCCTGAGAAATATGTAGCAATATCCATTCTTACATCACTCCTAGTACTATAGCTAGGATAAAACAGAACCAGCAGATCTATTTATAAAAGTTGTATAAGAATACAAATTTATCTAATATATGCACATATTTTCTAAATCAAAACATTTTTAATACATTCAATTCACTTTTTCCCAATCCATAAATTTTGTTTTAATTCCATAATTCTTTATGCAGAGAAAGATCACAGTTAATACTTTGACTTAAACTTCTTATTTTTTTTTTTACCTCTTCTGTTAATATTTTATATCTTTCTAGTTCCAGCAGATACTGAATATAACAAGAAACATAATATTTAACTAATAATATCACAGATTCTAAGACAATTTTTACACTGTGGAAAATAGCACAATATACTAACGGGGGAAAAAAAATGACCGCACTTATTTCTTTTTTTTTGCTGTCATTTCTGCTGCCATATTCTATTACGTACAATTGCTGCATTAGATGCTTCCAGTAATCAGGGACAGTATCTGTGCTCCGTATGGACCCACCAGAGCAGATATTTACAAACTGGATATAGTGAAGGGCCACCAAAAAAATGATAAAAGAAGAGTAATGTAACAGCAGTGGCTTATGGAACTGAGTTTGTGCAGATGAGAGATGAAGAAAAAGGTTTAATTGCTGCTCTCAACTATCTGATTGGTGATTAGAAAGAAAAGAGTCAGACTTTTCTGAGAAGTGCACAGCAGAAAGAGGAAAGGAAACAGCATGAGTTGCAGCAAGGGAAAATCCAGATGGACACCAGAAAAAAATAAAAATAAATAATAATAATAAAAAAATCACACTGCATGTGGTTAAGCAGCAGTACAGGCTTCACAGATAGGCTGAGAAACTCAAAGATGCTCAGAGCTTGACTGGACAAGGCTCTGAGAAGTCTGACCTAACTTCATAGCAGACCTTGCTTTGAGTGGTTGGTAGGCCTAAATGATCAACTGTGGTGCCTTCCAACATATGCTATTTTGTACTTGTAACTATGCAGAGCCTTTGGTTCCATTAAATATATGAAGAATCATTATTTTGATACCTTGAAAAACAACAATATGCAGGTTCTGCATGCCAAAAGAGATCATACTGATCATCTTAATTAATGCCTATGGATCCCTTTTTGCTTGTCTTCTTGAACAGTACCTAATTCTACCATAAAGCATTATATAGAAGGTTATAGTATCATCTCAAACATTCTGAATGACAATGAGTCTATCATCCAGATAAATTACTTCAAAGTTTAATTATCCTTGCTATTAGGAAATCGCATCTGCATTCAAAATAGAATTTATCCAACTTCAATTTCAATTTCATGCCTTCTCCTCTGAGGCAGAAAAACCCTCAATGTTTTGTTTCATCTTCATGCAGAAAGATTTAGGCACAACAATTTTCTTAGATTTCTCTTGGATACATCAGCTCCTTAAACTCCTTAGCATACAGTTAGTTTTCGAATTCCAGTATCATTTTCATGACCAGACTTCAAACTGTCTCCAACTTTTACAATTTCTTCATGGCACATAAACATGAGAAGATTCAGCTGGGTTTACTACTAAATAATGAATTTAGGAGAGTAATCTAGCATTATCATGTTGGCTTAATGCAAAAACTCTTTTTATTTTATTTTCCATTAATTTCATATATTCAGGCAATAAGCTCATGTTTTTCATAGTAGGAGCTGATGTTGAAAGGATACAAAAAGTAACATCTAAGCTCTTCTCTGAGTAAACTGCTTGCTAAAATAGTCAACCAGTAAGTTTTGATTACTACTTGTACTTCACATTCTGTAAAGCTAATTCTATTCTATTCTAACAGAATTCTGTATCTATTGGGATAGTAACCAGGTGATTCAGGACATGCTATAACAACTGGGAAGCTTTATTTACTGCCCTGTCTATCCCTATGTTCTTTGCAGGCTTAACCAATGATTATGAAGATAACTGACAAAAAAAAATGGTACTTGACTTTGGATCACAAAGCCATCTGATAGAAAGGCATCTTCACAGTTGAACTAAACCAATTTACAATGTCTACTATGGCCTACATTTATTACATAACAGGCAAGCTTCTACATCAGGATATTATGCGGTAGTAAAAAATATTCTTAATGAAAACATGTATTCTATATTATTGCTATCACCAAAATTGCCTTTACCTAATCATTTTGTAATTTTATTGGTAAGAGCATCCAGGTTTGCTTGACAAATCCTATTTCTGAATTGACTAACCTTAACCATATTTTAGTTTCTACTGATAGAGTAAGAATAAGCCTTGTGATCATTTTGTTCAGATAAGACTTTCTTAAGGCCCTTCTTTGTTTGCTTTAAATACTGAAAATGTATTGCAAATTTTGAAATTATTTGCATTTCCCCTTTGTCTTTCTTTCCCTTCAGCTGCCGAAGAGGCATTTTCCAAATAGTATTCCACACTATAAAAAACATGTTTGAGTCCATGCTTGCCTGCCAGCAATGTTTGCACCTTTTGACCTTAAAGAGTAACTTTAAAGGAACCTACACAGTTTAGGATTTTTTTCAAACTGAAATAGGGTTAGCTTAGGGATATGGTTTAGTGGGGACTGTTAGTGTTAGGTCAGAGGTTGGACTCGATGATCTTGAGGTCTCTTCCAACCTAGAAATTCTGTGATTCTGTGAAATATTATACAGAAATCAAGCACAAGTTTCACAATGTTAACAGGTAATGACATCAATGGAAAACATTCTTCAATTGTTCTTGAATTCCCTCTACTGTGAGCCATTTTGTACATTTACCATTTTTCATCCATAATTTACAAAATAAGTACTTCAAGACAGCAGTTGCAGCAACTGGTTAAGCATAAGTTCTTGTGATGCTTGATTTGCTCAGCAGCTCCACTGGAAAATATGTACAATGATATAATTAAAAATACAAGGAAAATTATATTTCTAATAATGTCCTGTAATTCTTAATTTAACTCCACATTGTATTAGCATTTATTAGTCAAACCTCTGTTAAAAAGCACTCACTGCCAAAAAATATTATATTTTATTTTTTTTTTACACAAAGTAGTGTTTTGTAACAATTTTAGATTGCAAGCATGTACTGTTGGAAAGTTTACTTTTATTAATTTTTAAACTTCACAGCATCAAAAGCAAACCATCCATGAAACTTCATGGGGAATTTTAAGGACACTCTACAGAGAAATAACAATGTGAATATCATAAAACTTAAAGCCCCAGTGAAGCACTCATACACTTTGCCATATAGCCATGGAATACGTAGGACACATAAACAACTGCCTCAAGATCTGCAGTTCTTGGATGTTCACACTTCTCTTCCCTTCTCACTGTCCCCCATGCCACAGAGAGCTTTAGTTCCTCTCTACATTTTGATTTAGTCTTGAGTCTTCCAACAGAGCAGGAAAGTATCTCTCCAAAGATAATACATTCAGGAAAAAAAGTAGATTTCATGGTAAATATCCATCCATAATGCATCTCCTGGTACCAGATGCTATTTAGCAGAGATCTCTAAGATAAATTAGGAGTCAGGAGGAAAAGAATAAGATTCAGAAATAGCGTAGTCAGAAGGACTAGGGAAGTGATTGTACCCTGTTTTTTGGCTCTGGTAAGGCCACACCTTGAATACTGTGTTGGGCCCCTGAGTACAAGAAGGATATCAAGGTGCTGGAACATGTCCAAAGGGCAACAAAACTGGCGAAAGGTCTAGAGAGCAAATCTTATGAAGAGTGGCTGAGGGAGCTGGGGTTGTTTAGGTTGGAGAAGAAAAGGCTCATTGGAGACCTTATTGTACTTTACAATTACGTTTAAGGAAGTTGTAATGAGGTGGGAATTGGGCTCTTCTCCCAAACACCAAGTGATAAAATGAGGGAAAATGGCCTCAAGTTGCACCAGGTTGTTTTAGTTGGATTATTAGGACAAACTTCTTTACTGAAAGGGTTGTTCATCATTGGAATCAGCTGCCCAGGGAAGTGGTTGAGTCACCATCCCTGGAGGTCTTCAGTAAATTTGTAGATATGGTGCTTAGCAGCATGGTTTAATGGTGGAATTATCAGTACTAAGTTAAAAGTTGGACTAGATGACCGTAGAGGTCTTTTCCAGCCTGAATGATTCTACAATTCTATGATCTGCACACTTTCAGTGAAATTGAGTTTTCCCTGGCCTATCTACAGCATGCTGTATAGCTGCAGCCTCATTTTCAAATGAGACATCAGTAGCAGAAGGTTTTCTTCATTTCAACAGCAATGTTGAAAAGTTATCACAAATAAGCTGGTTCTTAGTGGATAACTTTGGACTTTTCCCCTGTGGAAACTAGATCTACAGTTGCCATGTGACAAAATTAAGCAGGTCTTTTTGAATCCAGCAATCAAAACTACGTATCTGAAAAACTTTCAGAACCGCTTACAGGACAAAGTCAAGACAAAAGAGAGAAATAAAAAATCAAACGTGTCTCCGTAAAACAGTAAATTAACTTTTAAAGATTTCAGTGTTAGCTAAAGTGAGGCAAGAAAAACAAAAAATAAAGCAAATGAAAACCTGGAAAATAATTAAAATATTGCATTAGAGTAAAAATAATCGGTAGACTGCAAAAGTGTATGACAATTCACCCTGAAAATTTTAATAGATAGTAACTCACAAGTATAGCTAGTATTTTGAAGTAAAATCGCACTTAATAGCCTTCCAGTCTAACCACGTTGAGATTAAATGACTTAACCGCTTGTAATGCAGACTGTGTAATCACAACAGTTATGTACACTTGACCTTCTTCCTGTTAACAGAGAGACTCAATTAATTACTTGCTGTTTTAACTGGCCATTTCACCTTATCTTCACCTTTTCCAAAGGGTTGAAAAACTCTATACTTTAACATTTGCTTTTGAAAGCATACACACCAATTTCTGTCTATCAAATAGGAAGGCATTACAATCTATGAGAATATCTGGTCTTTTACGCTTAAGTCAACAACAGTAAAATGTTCAGTTTTGTTAACCATTATGCTGTAGTGCAGGAAACAAATTTAAACAAATTTCATCATTATCATAGCTGCTCACATATTCTACTCTGATTAGAAATAAAACATGACATTTCTGCTGAAAAAGACAACAGAGAAAGACATAAAAAACTACAAAATGTAATAAAATGTTTGAAAATCATTCTCAGATTGCCATATGGGTAACTAGATAGACATAATTTATTTAATTTAGAGAGGAAACTATCTTGTGATTCTGAAGAATCCTAAGTTTTTGTCTACTTTTTTCAATCACCTAAAAATGAGAAGAAGCACATTGCTTTTTACATTTTCCTAAATGCCACTTCAAGCACCTGCTGAGAAAATCTTGTTCTTGATATTTCTGAACAGCTTGATACTTTCTTGCATTTAACCTCTACTATGGTCAAGAGGCCAAGCCTTCCAGAGGAGTTAAATCTGTTATTGTCAGGGCACAGAAGATAACAGACAATTAAAGTGGAATGAATCACCTTTTGGAGGAGAATCTTTCTCCTCATTGACTACAATGGAAGCCAAACTTCACCTTACTCTAACCATCTCAATATGAAATGATTAAAGATAAAATTCTTTAAAATATTGTTTCATCTACTTTATAAGAATCTAGAATAGATTGAGAAAAAAAAAAAAAAACACAGGACAGCAAATAAAATATTAGCAGTGAGATAAAGGGAAGACCAATAACAACAAAATGTATACTCTTAAAATCATATACTTGTAACACACATCTTTAGTAAAAGAAACATCAAATGTCTTGTGGATTAAGAAATAAGAGATCAAGCTGATCTTTGCTAAGATCAGCAGCAAAATAATTTCTGGAAGCTAAATGAACTTCTACTGCTACTTTTAACAACAGATAGAAAAGACAAACTGTTTATAGCTTTGAATTCTTACATTCTAATTTAGCTTGTTCTGTTGAGAAATCAAAAAAAAAAAAAAAGAATAGAGAATCAGTTCAACATAAATTCAAAGAAAAATAAAAACAATTTAGAAGATATCTACAGAGGCCAATATAAGTCTTGAATTTGGAATTATTTTTAACTACTTTTGTAAAATATTGCCACATACTATATAAATGTTTTTTCCATTATTGTCAAGGCACAGAAGGTAATAATTAAAGTGGGATGAATTAGCTGATTGGCTCTTGAAGAAGAATGTTTTAACATAATTTGCTAAAAAAAAAAAAAAAAAAAAAAAAAAAAAAGCAGCACTAGAACAACTGGACATGGCTGCAAACTCTAACTTTTTTTTTTTTTTTTCCTTCACAACTTCTGCTTTTTGCTTAGAGAGCCTTTCAGGAAAAATGCCCACAATTAACTGCAGGAGTCCACTCTGCAGATGAAGTCAGGCTGAATTAACCATAGCTTGGCTACTGTGAGAGAAATCCTTGTAATAATGGGACTTGTGACCTGCTTATGAGGATTTGGCAAAGAGCAGCAATGAGAAATTTAATAGGGAGTATATTTCCACATGATACTCTTTGTCAAAAGCTGATCTACTATGTCAGCAGGTCATCAAGCATCGTGCTCCATTTGATACTAATTGCATTATCCTCTACTTGTGTGCTTTCACAGATAGAAGAAGGGACCCTGAACAGTAACTGAGGATATTGCTTTAAGAGACTTTGATCAGCTGAGCAGACATGAAAGAACTCTGAAAAGTTTGCCACGAATAAAATGGTGTCCTAGGCTGGTTTTTGCCACAAGATTTTCAGAATTCTGGCCTGCCAAGACACTTCCTCTCTTGTATGATGATAAACATATTTATTATTTACTTAAAAAAAATAAAAGGAAAGATGAGAGAAACCAGACATGTCTACAACAGTGAACAGCATGAATTAGTAAAATATCTGTACTTACAGATGATTTTCCCTTCACACAAAGCAGTTTACAAGCTTCTTAGATAGTGTTCCCCTGCTCTGTGAAGGCCAATGTGTACACACAGCCTGAGGGTCTGGTCTGCACACTTGCTCCCCAGCTCCCCAGCAATGCTTCTCTTCCTACACTACCGTCCCTACTGGTTATTCCACCCAAAATGTATTCTTCCCTCTCAGGCAGCAGAAAAAACAGCCCTTGCCCACCCAGCCTGTCAAACCCAATCCTGTGTGACAGTTCCCTGCAGAAGGTCGCTGTCACCTTTTTCTCCAACTAAATGATACACTGCTCAGAATATTGCAAGAAAAGGGAGAGACTGGCAGCAGAAGCAAGAAGGGAGGGGAAAAGGATGAATTAAACTTTCCATACACTTGTCACACACTCTGAAGATGCCTTCCTCGCTATCCTCCATGAGGCAAAAGTTCAAATAAGTTATCAATTTCATATCTTTATTTTTTTTTTCAGATTGAATCCATGTTAGAACTAGGTGAATTCTACAGTTTTGATAAGTGTCAACATGTTTATACCAGCTTAATGTTTCTCTAGTCTGTCGATCCACATATTGTTTTTAAAAAAGCTTTATTTTTCTGAACATTTCTTCGAAAAAAGGATGAAATTCCCCTCCAAGAAAACAGTCAGGAGGTTAGCAAATAAAATTCATGCTAGGAGTATTGATGATATAGGCTTGCGTAAGAAACTAAAACGGAAGAAAACATACTTTCTTTACTTTTCAGTGGTTGGAAATGTAATCAGTGCTAGCAGCATGAAAACCTGGGAGGAATAAATGCAGGATATGCAGCAGCATTAACAAAACTTTTAAGAATTTCTACTGGATCTTGGACTGAATCTCATAAATATGTGGTTCACATATTATTCTGTATATTTTGGACAGTACTGACAGATTCTGAAATGTGTTGATACTGCATGTCTTGTTGACACAGAACATCTGTAAGAAGCATAGAAAGATTAACTCAGTTAACTCAGTTAATTCAAACTTAGCATTGTTACCTTGGCCTTTAAAACTTAAGACTTCATATTTCCATGACAAGTGCATCTCCAAAACAGGTTTGAAACACGAACTGCCATTTGAGAGAAGCACTTCCAGCCCCTTACCTTAAGAAAGCAAGAACAGCGCCACACATTACTGGGGTTATGAAGAGACAAATATCAAGGGAAAATTGTGGAAAACTGTGGAAACAATACAGATCTTTATAACAGTGGTGCCTACTGCAACACAAATTTGTTTAGAACAGTCTAACCATTTGATGTAGATTCTCTCAGTAATAGTCTACTATCTATTCCTAATAGGCATTTGTTGCAGACAAAAACCATAAATATATGTACTGAAATGTATTAGAGTTGTATGGTGTAGTGTTCTGAGATAATTCTGTCTCAAAATCCAAATATAGGTTTTGTATATATGTTCCAAATGATGCATCACTGCAGAACAGTTACTCACACAGTTCCTTAAAACTCAAGATGGCAACATTTAGAACATGATACAACAGCAGGGCTGTTGGATGACATGATGATGCAAGTAAAGGTTGGACTTGATGCCTAGGGACATGGTTTAGTGGGTGACATTGGTGGTAGGGTGATGGTTGGACTAGATGATCTTGGAGGTCTTTTCCAACTTTAATGATTCTGTGATTCTAAGAATAAGCTTTACTTGTTTGAAAGAAACTATAAGAGAGTATAGAAAGGTGTCTACATATTTTGGTTAAAGGATTTTTTTAATGCATACATTTCAGGATTAGACCATGTCTCTTTTTAACTGAGAGGTAACAATGCTAACACTTAGCATTAAGTAACTCTGTACATTCAAAGCCCTAATTGACAATACTACTAATATTTGTGATTTATAACGTTTGATCAAAAGCTACCAGTGCACACATCTCTGATGTTCAAGTTTGCTATGCAGACAGTATGCATTCACAGAATCACAGAATCACAGAATTTTCTAGGTTGGAAGAGACCTCAAGGTCATCGAGTCCAACCTCCAACCTAACGCTAACAGCCCTCCACTAAACCATATCCCTAAGCTCTACATCTAAGCGTCTTTTGAAGACTTCCAGGGATGGTGACTCCACCACTTCCCTGGGCAGCCTGTTCCAATGCCTCACAACCCTTTCTGTAAAGAAGTTCTTCCTAACATCTAACCTAAAACTCCCCTGGCTCAACTTAAGCCCATTCCCCCTCGTCCTGTCACCAGGCACGTGGGAGAACAGGCCAACCCCCACCTCGCTACAGCCTCCCTTGAGGTACCTAAAAAGAGCGATAGGTACCTAAAAAGAGCGATAAATTGGGACTAGTCTTCAAAAATAAATAATCGGAACATAAACAAAACATTATTAAAAATACATATATAGTTGTCACATTTGAAAGAGAAGACATTTCCTAGCTTTAAGCTGCAATCAGTTCAAGTTGGCAAGATGAGTCACCAACTGCAAAACAACTAGTGACAGCAAGGACTGCTCAGCAGGCAACGATGTTTGTGACTTAAACATGTACAGGAACAAACAGGAACTCCCGCAAGTTCCCACCTGTTTATCAGCTCCTCAGAGGGAAAAAAGAAAGCTGTTCTTCCTTTAGACTTTCACAATCTTTGCTAGGATTAGGCAGTATTATCTCTCTGAATGAAATGAATAGACCCATAGTAGACCCTAACCTGTAACCCCACATAGGCATCACAGGACTACTACACTGCTGGTACATGCACAGTTGTTTCTCCACTTGCCTTCTCTCAACATCTGCTACATCTACTGGATCTGCTGGATTAGGCCAGCCAACACAATGACTATCTGGAAAAATAAATATTTTGGTTTGTTTTTATATTTTTACTTAATAAATAGGCCATGGGAAATATACATAAAAGGAACAGTTGAAATACCTCACCAAAGTACATTGTATTTTGTCTTCCACTGAGAGAGGAAAGTACATAACATAATATTATATACAGACTTCTTATCCCATCGATAATTAGTTTATACAATGTGACTGTAACTGGTTGAAAAATTGTTGTGAATGGCGTGGCTAATTCATGCTCTTTTTCAGTTCCTATGATTAATAAAGATAACTGCATAACTTCAACACTCATTTTCTTCATGGTGTCACTACCATGCAAAAAATACAGCCTGTATACCCATAATGAAAGCAGAAATCTAAAGCACATTCAAGGCTAGACATCTCAAAGAAACATGGCATTGTGTTGACTGAACTTCTGTAATGCAAGCAAGTTATTAGTGGTGTAACTTCTGTAGTATGTAATTATATGATTATTATGTACATGTATATGTCATTGTTGTGGCACAATTGTGAGAAAATTTCAAGTGGTTTCTCAGGTTATTCCTCAGAGTTTTTCAATTGTTTGTTTTTTATAGTTCGGTGTCCATAAGAAAAGGAAATAATATGGAGTTTGTTTTCTGACATATGCCAGAATATATACATATTGCTAGTATGTATATATATACATATATATATATACATACTAGCATATACATATATATACATACTAGCATATACATATATATTCATACTAGCATATATATACATACTACCATCAGTTCTACTGCTTACATTTATGCATGACAAATGCTAGGTATAAGAACAGAAGATCTTCCCCCTTTTCAACACATGGTTGACAAACACTTATGTTTATTTTACATCCTATAAGTCATTATTTAATCCAAAGACAGATGCAAGACCCTTTTTTTCTTTTACATAATTATAATCAGCAGTATCATGACCACTTTTTGAATAATTTAATGCTATGTGTGAAAAATAAAAAATAAATTGGGTAAAAAATCTTGCATTGCCCTCATGTTTTTCTCCATTTCTTTAAACTTTCCACTCCCCTCTTCTGCTCTACTAACTTACATTTGCAGCCCTAAACCTTGGGTGACCTGGAAGAAGTGGCTGTTTTAGCCAGAGGAAAAACTGACTTTAAAAAATGGCAAAAATACATAAAGAAAAAAAAATGTAAAAAATATACCACAGTGTAACCTAAAGAAAAGGTGTGGCCATTGTTTAAGTGAGAGTGTGAAATAAGGAAATTAATAACAGATTTTATCTCTTATTCTCTCTCTTTTTTTTTTTTTTTTTTTTTTTTTTTTTTTTTTTTGGTGCATTGTAAATGTTAACATACATTTTTGACATTGGAGTCTAAGTAGAAAATTTTAAAAAGAAGATCAGACAGGCTAGGTCCAACCAGCTGAGTGCTGGATGAGTAAATAAATTTCTACAACAACCTTGGCTGATAGATCTCAGGTCACATTTGCTCTAATAAATATATTCTCAACCTTGAGGAGATGGCATGTCATCTGGTCTTTGCAAAAGGCAATAGAACTATTCTCCTAAAAGTACAAGATGATATTTCACAGCTTATGGAAAATCCCAAATTACTTGCATGAAAGGGTAAATGTAAATAATTAAAAACCGCATAGATTACATTTAGCAGTACATACAACCCTGTTCATTCAAGAACAATTTTGTAAGCTACTATGGCAGCATATCATTATTATATAATATTATATTATATATATTATATGTATATTAATATTATCATATAATATTAATTATATTATATTATTATATATAACAACAGCTTATTACAAAAACAAATTTATTTTTCCTTTTCTTTAAATATTAATGACATCAAGAGGTAGCTTTTGGAGATAACACAGAAAGAGAGAAAAAATGTATAAACTAAATTTTTTTACTGCCAAGTTCATTTGTGAATAAATGAGTTTTCGATTGCTGGCAGCAGTTCAGTGGGAAATCACGTATCTTCCAGAAAAAAATTTAGAATGTAAGCATCTTAATGAGATGCAGTCTTCTCCATAACTGTTGAATCACAATGTCTTCATTCATGTACTGAAGCAGAAAATGTAAGAATGAAATTGAAAAGGCCTTCCTCACTTTAATACAACAAACCCTAAAAAGCATAATAAATGTTGGCAAGAAAATTAGCTATATAAACACTAGTGCATCCTGTGTATTTAATGTTTTTTATTATGTGTGGAATTATATCCCTGTACTCAACTGATCAGTTTCTAATCATATTTTAGAAAGCTAATATAGTTCAAATGAAATTTTGTAAAATGAGCAGTGGTACTGGATACCCAACATAAGACACCTGAGGGCCTCATTATTTTCTTGGTTAAGAGCTTCTTTTTCGCTTAGTTCAAAGTGGGTACAAAAGTCATTAGGTGTATAAAAAAAAAAAAAAAAAAAAAGAGCTTGTCAACCAATATCTATTTGAAGGACCCTTAACTGCGTAACTGTGCACTACACACAAGCTGCAGGTGCTTATATCACTTGATCTTGCATTTCTGAATTGACACGGACTGTGAAAGTGTGCATTCAACAGCAAAGACAAGGCTGAGATAATCAATACATCTCTCATTATCCAGAGATAGTCTTTGTCTTGAGGAAATACTATAGTACCTTTTTTTGGAGTGCTTTACAGACAGCTGCTTTTTTTTTTTTTTCCCTTCCTACCAGGTAGACTGACGGTCCTACCCTCAAATTTAACCTGCCAGCTTGACCCTGTACCTGCCTCATACAAGGAGATGTGTCTGGCAACCCAGACTCTGGGCTGCTCTGACCACCTACCTTGGCTGGCAGCCAGCTGCTTGTCCAGGGGCTACACCCGGGGGGTGAGGGACTGCCCTGTCACCCTGCTGCTCCCAGCTCCCCGTGTCCCTTCTTCTCTCCTGTTGCTCTCTGAGAGTTTTCTGTTGCAACTCTTTAAGCAGTCTTGCCACCCACGAAGCCAGAATGCCTTTGTCTTAATTCATACAGCACTAAAGCACTACAAAGACCTGATTAGCATTGACAAAGTGGCTTCAAAGTAGCTAAAGTAAATTTTAATTAATTTAATTAAACAAATTCAAATTCCCAAATGTAGTTGAGCTTAAACCAGTTTAACAAAGCTCTAGGTCATTTAAATGCTAGTTCTTGATTCAGCGTAGCAGAAACAGCTATTTCTTGAGGATGGCAAATGTAAGCTTTTGGGTGTTGAGTAAAACAATTGTATCTGCCAGCTGGTGAGACCATTCCAAAAGCTAGATAAGCAGCTCAGGGCAAGAAAGAAAATTCCCACTTTGAGGGGAAAAGAGGAAATCTCACAGGTTTCCTACACTGGACAAAAAGGAAACCACATGCCTAAAGCTGCACAATGTAGCTTGTCAGTGGGACAGAGACTAGGTATCTCATTAACTGTGGGATGGAACCAACAGACGGACAGAAATTGTTTTATTTTGAAGTTACCAGAAAGTTATTGTATGACTAGACAATTATAATTGGGATGGTTTAAGAAAACATTGGGAGAATTTACCAATCTGGTTGAAGTCAGTGATTAACAGTATTCATGAAACTAGTCAAGCAATGTGAAATAAAATATTAGACTTTTTAATTATTATTATTATTACGTTGAGACCAGAAACGTTTGTAGAGGGATAGTAACTATTTATATTGCTTTAACTCAATTCCGTGTAACTGCCTGATTGCACTCAGACAAACACAGTCCTTGCTTAAATCAGTTTAAGTAAATTCAAGGTTTGGTTTGCTCCAGTTGGTGAGCAAAGTTAAAACAGAACAACTTTACTAAAAACAGCCTGTTATCCACCACGTATCGTTTCCTATTTGGCTGTCATGGGGCATAATAATTACGGTAACAGCAGGGGAAGGAATGGGTCCTGATAGCCTCCTGCATCAATGCCTCTGTGTTCATCATCATTTGTGTACAGCTTAACAACACTCTCTCAGATCACCAACCCACTCACTCACCCAGCTACGTTCCTGCTATTTTCAAGTACTCTGCTTCATTAAACCTTAAAAAGACTCTGATTGCAGGCCACAATTGGGAAGTTGTTATGCACTTCTTTCTTCTCTGTAATTAATAAAAGTATGTCTTTAGAGTCTTACCCTCACCCTTACAAAGTAGTTCGTTTCAGTTTACTTCTTTTCTGTGAGGGAGGGCAATGCTTGTTTTCTCCATCTTGGGAGAGATCTGGACTGAAAGTTTTCTCAGTCCAATGTGGGTGTGGAATTTTTACACTATTTACTGTAACAATAAATGGCCACAGTGGCCACAAGTGATTTAGCAGATTACACGAGGCAATGAGACAGCTCTAAATAGATTTTCTCACTTTGAATAATAGTTGCTACAGTTAAGTCTTGTAGGAATAAACAGATTTGATAGATAATGTACACACAGTATCATACTGCACAAACCCATTATTTACATGCATAAATGCATATTGGATTTTCTGAGAGTTGAAAAATCACATAAAGGGATTAACTATCACATAAAGATATTTACTGTTTTCAAGGTTTTGTAAAATAAGAGAATATCAAGCTATATTTAAATACCTAACAGAATAAAGCAATCACACATCATTAAAATTTAGAAATTAAATTATTTAGTAAAAGTGAGGGTTACCATAATAGTAGGTTTCATTGAAATGGAAATATCAGAGTCCTCTGCAATTAACCACTGTTTATATGTAAGGTTACATGTCAAAGTGATTCTCCAGCTTCTACAAACTGGTACATTTTTCACTGTGCAGTAAGTGCTAATAACTCTGGCTCTGTAAAGTAAAGTGTTCAAGATACAATCACACAGATAGTCCACAGACACCCAGGTCTGAGGAATGAGCTCAGTATTTAAGAACAAATTCTCTCTGCCCTGCCCCATTCTCCTTGCACAAAAGGCAGCAGAAATGATGTGGTGCTACCAGCCTTCTTTCCAGAAATTTCCTCTGTGACCCCCAAAGCAAGCTTCAAGCTAGAGTACCAACACACTTACCACTCCTCCCCTGGAGCAAGGCACAGAGCTTGAATGCAGCATGTTCTGATTCTGCTCAGGAGGAAGACACTTTCTAGAGGTTTCTGATCAGTTACAACACATGGACCATCTTCAAAGATGATCAAAAATGAGAATGTTAGTAGGAGTTATATCTTCTCTGCATTAAGTAGAAGCTCATGCACATAGAATATGACCAAGTATTTTATATTTTTGTAAAATATATACATATATATATATTCCTGACAAAATATATTACTTAAAGCCTATCTACTTATCTACCCATAGAGTTTCCTGACCATAATATCTGCTAAATAAAGTCTCCCAACAAAATCAATTGTGATTTCTGCAATAAGCTTCTGAAAATCTGCTGCTTTCCACATCACCATCTTCGGGACTCAAAGCTATTTGCTAACATTTGATATCAAGCTTTCTAGCAAAAGCTCCACACAAAAAAAAAAAAAAAAAATGTATTGCAACTGAAAATGAGCATGCGGTTTCTAAATAAAATTCTTGTTAAACAAATAACAGCTTGACTGTATTTAGTAAAGGGATTGAGCATGTGAAAATACTGAATTCTAACCAAATAAGTCATTAAAGCAAGATGGTGAAATGATCTCTCAGAAGTCATACTACCTAACCTTACTTGAACCATTTAAGGTTTCTCATGGAGGTTTGTTACAAAGCTTCTCATTAAAATACCTTATTTTGCCATGTAATTTTTCTTTTCTTTTTTTTTTTTTTTTTTTTTTTTTTTTTGGGGGGGGGGGGGGAGGAGGTTCACTGTGAAAACTGTCTTTTCTCCATATACCAGCAACTGCCTGTACTTTTCTCTCTTCCAAAGATGAGAACTTCCCTCCAAATCAGCCTGTTTCTATTACAAGTTACAACAGGATTCTAGCAGGGAGAATGTGAAACAAAGGACGTACTAGAAACCAACACACATGAAAATTTTGATTTTGGAATACTGAAAATATTTCAATATTGAAAAGAAATTTGCAATATTAAAAGATTTATAACAGAATGTAAGATCAACATAATGCACGGAAAAACATAATTAGCAATGATACAGAGAAAAATATAGAAGTGTTCTGTTTTGCTAATGAAAAAGGGATTGACATAGACTGAAAACAGGAGTCTCTATCCCTGAGAAATTAGCTGTTCTTTAAGAAATAAAAATCAAACAACATGAAATTACATGTGTACATTACCCATGTGCACTTTGGCTCTTCACCTCCAAATAAGCAGGTTTCTACTCTAAGAGCTAAAAGCCAAGGTCAATTTGCTTGACTCTAGAAGAAGGTATCATTTTCAAGTATATATCAATCTAATGCAAACAAAGTTACTGTACTCAGTTTAGCTCCCATAGAAATAAATCACAGAAAAGCTTCCCTTGATCAAGCTGGGCAAAGACCAAGCCTGTAATTCTTTACGGTATAGTGTCTGTTTCCAATGATTTGTTTAACTTTCCATTCAGAAACTGGAAGATGATTTTCAAGACAAACTGACTAAAATGAATAGTAAGAGTCCTGAAGCAGTCTTCTTTGAAAGGAAATACATGATTTTAATTGCTGCCTTGAAGAGAGTTTTAGACCTTCTGGGGGGTCTACCTGAACAATCCAGATACAAGCAAAAGATGCTTGATTAATTTTGGCAACAGAATGGGAATACAGCAATATGCTACAGCATTTGAAACCACAGACTTTCTAGTTAGTAATAAGCAGGGGAATTATACCTTCACTATCATTTTAAGTATGACACAGATGTTTTATTGTTATCCAACAAAATATCACAGTAAAGCATTTTTAAGGCAACCAGCCACCACCAGGGACTTTAAGAATGAAGTTTGAATAAAACATATATATTATTTTTCTGTGAAAATAACTTCTGCCATTGCACCTTTCTTTTAGTTAATTGCACTTCTAAATGTCTTGGCAAGAATTTCATAGTATACAGCAGATTCATTAGACAGCTTTAATAAGACCATTTGAGCATTTGTTCACAGGAAAAGTTCATCCAAATGCATCAAAATTCTAAGCCAATATCAAAATACTTATGATTAAGGATACAGTCAGGCATACTACTACTTTTTATATTTTTTTCAGAGTGCCAACTTCACAGTGAATATATTAGTGTTGTCCTTGTATGTCACTTGCATTCAGTCCCTGGAGTTAAAGCAATTTGGCTAACATCCAGCTACAAATCACTTAGTTAAAATTATCATTCCCTTGGTGAATATTCATTGGATCAGAAAGGAAATATAAAATGAAAGATAATTACAAGCAACTTGTAGCTACTTGAGCTTTAACCTAACCTTGTTGTTATCCATGAATGACTGGTTATTTTCCATTCATGGGCAGGAATCTCTGCACTATAACTAATTAATATATAATCAAAACATTCTACATAAACTAAAGGACTACTGAATGATACTTTGCAGGCCACACCCACTAACAGATGTGAGTGGATTTTCAAAATTAATTCAGTGAAAAATCATTGAATTCATTGAATGAATTTTCAAAACAATTCAAAAAATAGTAGAAAACACTGTGACTAGCAAGAAGAAACTGAGGAGAAAGTAATAACCTCTCAAGGAAAACAACAACAAATTAGCAAATACTTTGCCATTAAATGTGTTATGTATGAAATAGCAACTGAAGAAAATAGTTAGCTCTGCTAGCCTACTCTGTCCAAATTATTGAATTGTCTTCATTCCTGAACTTATCAAATCACATCTATTTTCTCAAAAAGGGCAAATATGTTTTCTTATTGACACTCAGGCAGGGCAGTATAAGAAATCTAGTTTCATGTTTGCCCTTTGGATGCTCCTGAGAATGGGTACATTGCAGAGGCAACATGCTAGAACTATGAATGCAACAATGTCAAACATACTGTATATTTCAGACAAAATTTCATGAACGGATAGGTTGGAGTTCCACTACTACTGGTAAGACATTTGAAGATATTAATATGAAGCTTCTTCAGATGCAGGCCTAAAAACACCTCTTAGAAAATATATCCCAATGAAGGAGACTGTTACCATTTTTAAAATATAATTTTAGCCTTTTTTATATGCAGCACTATTCTGGTGAAAGGTATTTAAAGACTGTTATGAATAACAGCAATAACAAAGAAACAGTGCCAGTGTACTTCTCACCCATTTTGAGAGATCATCTTAAGCATACAAAAACTACAGTTTTATTCCTTTATTGGTTATAGTTATTATTCATGTTTGTTTGTTTGTTTGTTTGTTTACTTGTTTTTATTTGTTTTGCGTGTGTGTGTGTGCGTGTTTTTAATCTAATTGTTGAGGTATTTAAGGTAGGCCTCTGGCCTGATCATACAGGTTATTTTGGATTAAAGAATTAAGTGTAACAAATAAGTTTTGTAGTCAGTGTTTGTTTTTGTATTTTGTCTTTCACAACAGGTATATTTCTGAATAAGTTTTCCATGTCTTGCATTTAATATAGTGAAAATTACTGAAAAAAAAAAAAAAAAAAAAAAACAACTTTACAGCTCTTGCAGAATTTGGTTAAAACACAGATTAAATTTTACAGTTGAACTTTTCTGCCTTCCTTGCAAGACGTTATTGAGTCCAGATATTCTGTAAAGGGACATTAAATTTCTCATTTCAATACACTGACATCTTCATTCGAAAATCAGACAGCCCATCATTGTAATATTGTGATGTTCAAGGGAACAAAGATATTCTGTTGTTCAAACATGTTCTGTCATAAGCATCTGTAAAATCTACTGGGGTGAAATTCAGCATATATCATTATTATAGTTATGTAAAGAAAGAATTATTGTGACTCTTTTCATTTTGCTTTCTTCACTGTACTATTTTTTATTCCATTTATGATTACTGTGTGATTTTTGTCATTAATATAATCCCTCTGTATTAGCTATTACAATTTCATTTATAACCTAAGCTGCTCACCACAATAAGCAGTAACTGCATCATTTCACAATGGTTTAACTTATCTACTCCAATTCTGATATAGGATTATCTTTTAATACTATGCATTTCATAAGATAGAACTGTCAAATCACAGGGCACTCAGAAGTGTAAAACAGAGTTTACAAACTGATTCTGGCAGTAGGTTGTGGCCTTCATAAAAAGAGTCCAGATGTAGTAAAATATGACTATATATTTAATTTTTAACTTTTGCTAAGTATAACCCCAACTGTCATTTAGAGATGATTACAGGTTTAAGTATATTTTTGTTAATTTCTCTTGTGGTTAATTAAAGAAATTGAGTTGGTCACATCCCATTTGGGTGCAATCACTGTGGCTTCACATTACTGAGTTTTCATTCTAGTCATTTACATGGAAATTATATTTTATTCCAGTGTCTAAAATCTTCATGTCCAAACTTTACATTATAACTTTTCATGAGAATGAAGAAGTATCGCATGGATACAGACAACTCTCTCTGCCATGCCACGTGAACATCTAGGAGTTACTCTGAATGCTAATTCGAATCTTGGTCAGAGATGGGCCAGAAGTCTGACTCATAACATAAAAAATAAGTTTTGTTTACATAATTCAATGTAAGTCCCACATTCTACTTAAATGTCTACTTTTCTATTTATCAGAACTGAATTATTCAGCTTGCACTGCTAACGAAGACTGTGATGGAGGAGAACCTCCCAGCTTGTTCTCCACCATATGCTGATTGCTACATACTTCTTGGGATATATATTAAAAACAAATGATGAAGAGTTTTTCCTCCCTAAAACAACTGGGTATGCCAGGAGAGAGAAAGTCCTGGAGAGCTGGATGGGGTCCTTTTTGCAGCAGGTCTCACCTCCACATAAACCTCAAATATAAAATATATAAACCTCAGATATAAAACAGTGGAAACTTTTTAAAGATACAGAGGGGACATTCAAGTCATTTGTTAAACCCCAGGGCTTAAGTGGCGCAGGAACAGAAGTAGGGGAACAGATGGGGAGAGGAAGAGATGTGCTGTAGACTACTGTAAGGTGTCTGTGTGAGGTGATGCAGGCCTATTTTCAATGGATTTTGTATTATCAATAGAAGCACCATTCCAGGGTCTACACTTCCATCAGAAAATTGTAAAAAGCTTTTCAATTTTTTAAAATGTATAAAATCACTGATCTAAGCAATGGTAAGATAAAAGTTATGGACTCCTGTCTCAGGCAGTCCCAGTGGTCTGGTTGCAGTTATTTAAGAGCCTAACAGGGTCCCAAAGACTGTTAGAAGGTAAATACCATTGCCCAATGAAAGATGAGCAAACACTGTGAACAGCAAAAATAACCTAAGGAAATCTATTTTACATACATACAGGGCTCTCATTGCCAATCAAAAATTCTGTGGTTTGAGGGCAATGCAACAGGCTTTGAAGAGAAATTAAAAATCGGTCCTGAAATTCATTCGTGCACTGTGTCAATGTTTTAACACTCATATTTTTAAAATATATTCTTTCACTGGCATAAGAATTAAGAAATAAAACCTCTATATTATCATATCTATTATTAAACCAAACTTGCCGTAGGCTGACATGCAATTTAGCTCTAATTGGACAGTTAATGGTTTTAATCATATCATTGTGTCTGTAGCTTCTATAGATGAGTATTAAGACATTTTCCATGTCATGGTATCAGGAACTATATGTATTTTTTGATGAAGGCTAGATCCAACACAGCAAAAAATACCTCAATTTATAGAAAAACAAAAGCCTATAAAAAACATATAATCATATAATTTCCCTATTTTGTTCTTAACAGACCTTTTCACCAAAACCAAAAATGTTACAGGTGTGCTCTTAAGGATTTTTCAGTAGAACAATAAGTAATATTAAAAGTTCATGCTGTTAATAAAGATCCCCTTCATAGTATTACACAAGTTATAGAAATAGCTGTTTAAAAAAAAAAAAAAAATCAAAACACAGCAAAGAACTAAAATTTTGCTTTCATACCTATGGAGAATAAACGTATGTTCCCAACACACAAAAGAGCAGAAGAATAAAATGTGGCATAACCGTCAGTCAAGGTGACTACAAGGCACCATTGTGATGCAGCTGTGAAAAAAGAAGCCTGTAGCCTATTTGCAATAAAGGCTGGAAAGTATCACTGCAGCACCGTATACAAATCCGGCCATCCATTTTGAAGCAATTCAGAACACATGACAAGGAGAGACAATTGCAAGACCAAAAGTCACACACTATTTCACAAAAGCGACTAATAGCATTTGGTTTGCCTGACAAAGCAAAGACACAAGACTGCATGATACTTTTCTATATAAACTAGGGGGATGGCACGTGGAGTGAAAGGTGAAAAGAGGCATTAATTAATCTCTTTAAATATTGTGAGGATATAAGATGTTGACGCTGGACTGATGACCATAAAAATATCACAAATAAACTTAGTCTGGGATTAGACAAATGCTATAATCATTCCCCTGGGAGCCCCCAAATGTGATTATTAAGCACAAAACAAACAAACAAACAAAACTCTAACCATTTATAGCATAAAACTTAAGAATATTTTAAGAGTACAATGTTGGTGCAGGGGACAGTGGGAGACAGATTTTCATAAAGCAGAAGCTACATTCTAGCACCCTTTTCCCAAACATAGGGGGAGACAACTTTGTACTATTGCCCTGGTAATGCCAGTACATTACTGAGCAACACACTTTGTGATAGTACCAAATTACATTCATTCCCATCACTTCCTAGGAAATGTAGATACCATGTTACTTGATGAGCACAATTTCAGCTTGCCTAAATGCTCTATTCAGACAGGAACTTAAAGAAGAATATCCAGTTATTTTATCAAATAGTAGCTCATTTGCTGGATTCTCAGATAAGTGAAAATCAGCTGAAATATTCTCCATTCTAAGAAGTGGGAGCAAGTTTTATACAGCTGGCATCTCACGTAGCAAACATACAAATAATGAACTACATCCAACTGTCACTCCTGAGTCACCACTGTACATTTCCCTGGTATTTTTAGACATCAGTGATTTTCGATACAGCAGACTAACATAGTGCAGGCTACAGAGGTAGCTGTAGTATCTTACTGTAATCTAATCACATTGGCAAACTGCAAAACCTTTATCAACGTTGATGAGCAATTATACTTGTCTGCTCAGTGCAATCAATGTCCCCAGAGAATAAACACTCACCTGTAGCATAAGCACTATACAGCTGACTGTAGTGCTGCAACTGCAGTACTAATCTCTTATTTGTTTTGGGGCAAACAGTAATATAATGTAACCCTGTAATCACTTTCATCAGACTTTTCATGTGTTTTTTTTTTTTTTTTTCCTGTTTTTATTTTTTTTTAATTAAGTGAAGAAAAATGAAAAACATATGGTGTGTGAAAACAGTGGTGCTCTTTTGATCCAGAGTTGGAAGTTCAATTTGGAAAAAAAAAAATAAAAATAGAATGCAGTAATATACACTGTGAAAACAAATTGTTAACCCACTACTTCCATTATTGAATATTTCATCTCCCAGGCAGTCATTTTTAAATATGTGAGAGCATCCCTGGGAGTTTACCATATTTTGTTTTTTTGTTTGTGTGTGTTTTGTTTTGTTTTTTTTGTTTTGTTTTTTTTTTTTTCATATAGATAGGAAATTATTACTATTTGTTACCTTGCAAGTAAGCATTTATGGTTGGCATGGCCCTGGCTAAAGGAAACCAATAAACTGTTTTAAATAATGTTTTTTAGGATTCTAACAGATATAATTTCTACACAAAAATGACTTTGATGATAACAGTTCATTTTTACTGTTACTACCTGCAGCATAACGTGACTAGATATTGAAGTTGTTATTTTTCAATATTTATGCTGAAACTTCCATATTTCATCATCTGCCATTTCAGTTTTCAATCTGAAGGAAATGGACATGAATTATACAAATGCAATATATGCAGACATCAATCTTGCAACATAGATTGTTTACTTTAATCAATGTCACCTAGTGATATGCCAATGCTTGTCAGAGTGGCTTTTTCAGCCCTACTCCAGCCACCTTCTCTTGATTACATCCTTGCTCTTTTCTGGCAGTGTATGCCCCGATTAACACCTTTTTTTTTTTTTTCTTTCCTTTTTTTTTTTTTTTTCCAGGATGAGAAATATGTAGTGCATGTTATACAGGGATATACGTAAAAAAGAACTGATACTATAATGGGTCAGTTATTTTAATTTAGCTTATCAAAATGAGTACAATATGCAAGACTGACAGCAATTTTATTCCCTGGCTGCAGTCATACAGAGGTTACAAAAGCTTAAATCCCACAATGACAGTGGGACAACACATGAACAAAAGGACTGCTGTTATGGTAACTCTGTCAAGTAATTCCTAGCTGCAAGTTTACTGATAGCATAAGGGAGTAAAGTTGGTATTTACACATACAGTTCCTCTATAACAAGTCCACATAACAAAGAAGTATTTGGTGCTCTTTGTTCTATTATCAGAAAGGCTACTAATAAAGTACTTGAAAAAATTAAACTGCACCTAGGCACGAGCCCAACTGAACAAAGCCAACATACATGCAATCCTGTATTACTGACCCTGTAAATAGAGAAATACAGCCTCTAGTGATTACATACACACAGAAATGATGAAAAAAAAACCCTGCATGTATAGGTAAAGTGCACAATCTGAGTCATCCCTTTCAACTAGACTACCATAACCAATTGAAAGGCTAGCCACCCTCATCATACCGAAGTAGCTACAATTATTACAAGACTACTTTGCATTAGAGCATAAAACAATAGAGAACCTTTTCAACTTAGAGAATTTATTTATTTTCACGCCTGTCAGATCCAAGTTTGATTAAAATTGCTGCAAACAAGACTAGTACATCCACGGTCCATTGGACAGTTATTGAAATGTCAATTCATTTCACTTGCTTAGTTCTATTAATTATATTCACAATACTAATGAAGAACACTAAGCTCTCTTCTTCAAACAACTCTATATATTTCTAAGGGAATTTCTATGTAAGTTAAAAATAAAATCACTTAATTTAAACTTAAGTAAATATTCCCAGATTTTAAATAAAGTTGTTAAACTCTAAATCATGTTAAAAAACATGATACCTCCACAGGTCAACTACTCTTCCCAAAGCTTTAGGAAATCTGGATTAAGCATGTTATTACTCCATAGCATCATTATAGCACTACAATTAATTCTAGTAGCCTGAATTATTAAGGTAAAAAACAACATACTCCAGTGATGACAGGATTTGAATTCTTTCCAGAATGACACTATTTATGGACATGTCTTGTAGAGGACTTGTAGGACTTTTTCTCTGATGTGACAAACTCAACACCTAACAATGCTTGCTTAAATCAATGACTCTCTATCACGTTCCTGCTTTCTCTAAACACTCAGGAAGTTGTAGAATCAACTAGCACTCTCAAATATAAGAGATCAGCCTATCTGCTTTTATAACCTACGGAGATTTCTAAATGGGTCTTTGGAAGCCAATTAGCAAAAAATTAACAAATGTTATCTCTGGTCAACTCTTAACACAGTTTCTTTGCTAAGAGAAAGGGAGAAATTATACTGGTCTCATCTCACTGGAAGATATCTCTGGCCTAGGTAAATACTCACCTGCTCTCTTTGGGCTGCTTTTCAGCTGCACTGTGCAAAAACAGAGTGATCTGAGAGACACAACCCACTATTACTAATAATGTTCAGCAAACATGTGCACCCTGCATTAATCTGTTTAATATGTAGATGCAGAAATAATAACTATTGAACTTCAGTTTCTGTGTGATTTTATTGTGAGATAGCAAACTAGTATATGAACCTAAGTTGCTCGGGTTTATGTAAAGCTTCTGTTAAATCTTGAAGAAGTCTAAACCAAATAGCTTAAATTTAAAAGAAAATATGTAATACTCTAAGTTTAAAGATGCTTTGAGAGTGTCAGATAAGAAGAGAAAAAAGAAAAACGAAAGGGAAAGGAAATTACAAATTTGCTTCATACATACAAACGGATTACCAGCTGAAAAGCTGATGAATCATGAAGACCAACTCATACAAGTGTTGAGCCAAACAAGAGATGACAACTAATTTCAAATCTAACAAGGTCAAAATTGGTGGGCTTTTTTCCTCTCATCTTAGTTACAGATAAGAGTTGGTTTAAAATCTTAATAATAACTTATAATAAGAGCATCATATATGGTGACTGAATGTTTTGCTTGACTTTAATTGCAGTGTTCCCAAGACATATCAAATACTTCATAGGACTAAAATAGCAGAAATCTTATTCATCAGAGAGCTTGAAAATAAATTATTAAGGTTTGATTTCTATTACTTCTGTGGTTTATTATTCTCGTATCTTTAAACTACTTATATATCCTTACCTTTATAGTATTATTCTAAAGAGATAATCATTTGACTTTCTATAGTCTGACACAACCTTTCTAATTCTCAGTCCTCCCAATGAACTAATTTTCTATTTGAATGACATACATCCAATTAGTCATTCCTGTCTTGTCTATGTAAAACAACATTACCCCCACAATCCATTTGTTTTGTATAATGTGAAGCTAGTCCTTATTTGCAAATTTTGTCAGTAGTCTAGAAACCATTCAACACACAAAATAAAGGTTTTTCCTTGCTTGAAGCACTTGTAATCTCAGATGAAACAAGGATGATTTGACTATAAAGGCTATGAAAAGAAAACTGAACAGTGATTAATACCACTACCACCCCAACACAAACACAGAGACACATGCACATACATTCTTTGTGGACATTGCAAAAACAAATATTTTAGTACCACTGAAGCAAGAAAAGGACTGACTGCCTTTTATTTAAAGATACCATTGGGAGAATGCTTTCTGCTTCAGGCAAAGTAGCTATGCCTGCTCCAATATAGGATTCCAGACAATGCTGGAAGAAACTGAGTGCATCTTTGAGCATATAAATCAGTCTTCTGTTTTCTCAGATCAGGCAATCTTCCCAGCCTGCACTACAGATGTAGATACCTATGTATACTTATTCCCTGCAGTATTTGGACCCCTGTTTATTTTAAGACATAGAGACAGGTATATTTGGGGTGCTCATTATGCCCTCTGGTATTCTAATCGACCGGTCCTGACCACAAGGTCTAGAGCAAGAGAGGTGCCCTCTGCAATGGTCTTAAGTTCTGGTGTCCTGATCATCTACAACAGGTGACACACAAATGTCCTTTCTGGAACTGGCACCCACGTCTACTTTCCAGGGAAATTAGGACATGTCTGTATTGAAATAGAATGAGGATGTGGCTGGGATCTGCACCTGTGTCCCCATGACTCTAAGAACATGACTGGACTAAGCAGCACATTGCACTGAGTAGAGCAGGTTGTAACTATGCACATGGTAGGCTGTTGAATCTTCAGCACGAAAACAGTGTTGAAGGATGATTTTGGCCCTATGAAAAATCATGCTTATTAGCATTAAGACAGACATAGGACATAAACTGTGGCAAATGATAGGGCAGCAATATTTCACTAGGAAGAAGAAGAAATTATTTCCATGCAGTGAAGGTTTCTAAAGATAGTTTGGGTTTGCTTGCATTGTAACCTTCAAGGCACTGAATGCATTTATTTTAAGGCAGTGATGAAAACATTTATTTCACCACACTGAAAGAGCAATCTCATACTATCACAACACTGTAGTAAAGTTTAATCCATACCATCCTCAGCAGTGGCAGTTCTGATAATAAATAGAAGTATGTTATCAATGCCTGGAAAACAGTAGGGAAGCAGTGAGTCAAAATAAAGCAGGTCAGTTCTTCAGTTTACATGCAAATATGTTTGAATTTCTTTCCCTATGTTATTATAACTACTCAGCTACAGCAATTGGTCGAGTCATATACTGACAACATGGGCAAGAAAAGTGAAAAGAAAATTAAATAAAAGGAGCATAAACATCCTTCTCCCTGTGACTAAAAGATGATATTTAATCAATAGCTGTGTGGCTTGAATTTGAGTCAAACTACCTCAAAAGGCCCTTGAACAAAGACAGTTATAGTCAGTGAGTGGCAGTTACTTTATGTAGTTTAGAATTTTCTACTTTGAGTCACTATTTACTATTTGTCCAGACTCCAATAATTCTGTATTAAAATAAAGTGCTAATCATGGAATGCTAAGCACACTGGCTTAAGGCCAAAGAATTTCAAGAATAAGAATAAGAAATGTTCTTGCTTCCTGTTTACCTGGCACTTAAGTTGAAAGCTCTTCATTGTGCATGCTATTCAGCTCAGATAACGTGTCACAGCTGCACAGTAACTAAGTTCTGTCCTGAGTTTCAAATTAAATTTCTTTACTATTAAAATTCTCTACTGTGAAGGGGTTCAGAATTCACCCATGAAAATATACTCCTGGGAGACACTGGGTTTCAGCCCAAGAATGGATATTTAGATTTTTTTTCCAGGAAGTATCTGAGGAGAAATTAAAACATAAATAAGTAACTGGGAACATGCAGAGCAAACCAAGCATCAGTGTGAAGAAGGTTAGTTCAACAAAGGAGCCTTCAGTAGGGCAGAGAACCCTGACTCACTCCAAGCACTAACTTGGAGATGGCTGGAGTCTCTTACAGCAGTAGCAGCCTTGGCTCCTGCCCAGTGCAGTCACAGAGCCCCAATGACACTCCTGCATGGCAGTACAGACGGATCCCCTCCAAGCATATGTCCCTAACGCAAAAGGCTGCATCCCTTTTACGCTCTAACATAAGCTTTCCACATCCTGTTCCGTTGCACAAAAAGGAACCAGATTTATTTTGCTTCCTGCTGCCATATGTGCTTCTGTAGAGAAAAGAGGATTTGTCCTAGTAAATGAGTACATCATCCAAAATGAAAAATATTAGTCTCATCTCTTTTTCTCTCTCTCTCAGATTTGACAGAGAAAAAAAAATCATGAAAAATCAAGTGCTTAATGAGGAATCCTACTTTTGATAAGATTTTTTTCATTCATGATTAAGCTTTCCAAGCATGTAATATGATTAATATTATTTTATAACATTTTTAGTCCATTTTCTATCCATTTTAGAAAACGAAGTGAAGGAAAAGCAAAACATTTCTGTTCCAAAGATATGTTCTTGCAGCATTTTCTCCAAGGTACCATTTGAAGGCGTACTGTCATTTCTCTTTAAGGTTTATCAAGCATTGCAAGTCTCCCTTTGGAGCCTAAACATTGTTGGATAATTACAGAAAATAGCTCCAATTGCTAGAAAGCTGTTATAATGAACAAAATTTTCCTAGTTAGAATAATGTTTTCAGGTATGTATTGGTAAGCAGTTCCATGTAAACTGCTGCTATAGTGAACCATCTTGGAGACAAGTGATTTTCATAGATTCTTGTAACAACCCCACCTTATCTGCAGGTATTCACATGCTTTCTTCTGGGAAGAGTAGGTAACAATGTGTGGAAACTGAAATGCACATTAGCTTTGCATTCCCTTCATCTGCCCAGGCTTGAAGGCATCTTTACTTTACAGTACATTATAAGAATATCCAAAATCAAAATTGGTGCCAAAGAACACTAAAGATTACCTTCTAGTCTTCATGGCACTACTTTCTCATTAAATCAAAAACAGTGACAACCTAACAGGTTGTCTTTATACCATGGGAAAACCACTTCTTGACCTGAAAGAAGCATGTTCAAACTGATTAAACTAGCTTTAAGGCCAGACTGTACAGGTGTTTGGCACAAAACTGCTACTCCACAGGATCTAGCTAAGAAGACATCTGTGGGAGAAAGAAGACTTCTGTGGGAGAAAGAAGGTAGTTACCAGATTGATGACAGAATAGAAAAATGTCTCCCATGGAAAAGGTCTAATGAAATTTTGGCCATGCACTATTCAGAGTGTGGATGTTGCTGTGTTTGAAACACCAAGCAACTTATCCAGCTTCCAGAACAATCTTTTGTGCAGTCTCTCTGCCTGTCGAATCTGACACAATTTGTTTCACAAGTACAGGAGCTGGAATGTGAAACACAAATTACCAGAACAGGAAGAACCCCTTGGGAGTAGTTATTAAATATGAATGTATATTCATGAATACTTCACAATTCTTCACTGACCACACTACATGAACATTCACTAAAATATGTAAGAGTTCATGAAAACTGCATGAATGACAATGAACATAAATGAGACATTTTGTACCACTTTTTGATAAGTGACATCTAGACCTTCAGGGATACTATCTCATTGTCAGGCTCCTCAATATCTAGCTTAGATGCTCTGAATTACCCTCTGCAGGAATTTGCACTGTGCCTTAACAGACTACGTTGAGAATACATAACACCTAAATTACAAGCCTGTAATAGCTTAACGTACACATGCATGAGTCTATATATACTAATTTGCAAACAACATTCAAGCAATACTTCCCATTCTCTTCCATGCTTTTCATAAAAGAATACTCATAATATGCTCTGGGCAAAACTAAAAACTCAACTTTCCTACTATACCTAATGTAAGTAATGCTCTGCTATGAATAATAACATATTTCCAACCTTTTGTAGCACATACATGAAGTATTTCTGAATAAGTCACACTCTTCCTTGCTGCTGGCTTTGCAAACAGTGCTCTTAAAGTTCTTGTGCCAACCCAGGACTCTCTCCTCTTAGACCACGGAAATGTGCCAAATCCACTAAAAGTTCTAAAATTGGGTTCTTTGAGATACTCAGTACAAGGACTCAAAACCACTCAGCAAAATGTCTCTTTGCATGATGCCACCTGGAAATACAGGTCTCCTTGACAAAACTACTTTTAAGTCTATTCTGAGATCTGGGATTGTTTTCTTGTTACACTGATCTTTCCTCCATCTACTCTCAAAACTATTTTTCAGGTTTTCCACACCCAATGTTATTCCTAGAGAAATATGACTTACTTGCCCATAACTTCCCAACTGTATATACACAATCATATAAATTTATCAGGCAACTGACCATATTGTAAAACTCCCTTGATATAGATCAGTTGCTGTAGATTCAAATGAGTACACTGAAGAATTTGTGCTGATGTAACTAAATGGATTTAAATATCAATGTCATTAAGATCAGTGTCACTTCTTTTTGAGGGATGGTCTTAAGCAGCTATTTCTTTCCCTTTAACATGGACATTCTCTGGATGTAACATATTTAACATGTCCTGTTCGTAGCAGCACAGCAATCTTTTACATAGGTTTGATTTAACTTCATCAGAGTGTGTGAAAGCTCTCCATTGACTCCAAAGCGCTTTGAATTAGCTCTGTGGTGGAACATATGCCTTTATGAGCGAAATACCAAAATTTTATATTCCAAACTTATTTGCTTGATGTAATGTTCAATGTACTGTTCTGGATCTCCCATCTCCTGTAAATCCCAATTATCTCTCTTTTCTCTTTCTATGCCTGTTTTAAGGAAATAATTTAAATCCTTTCTTCTTTTCATTTAAAAGCTCCCTACTCAGTTGTGCCATGTCTAACACTGTATGTTACTAACAAAAAAAATGAAAATAAAAAAATCTGTATTCAATTCTGAAAACAAAGTTTATTTTTTTCTGTTATTACACAGGAAAGTAATGTTGACAGATGGATCAAACTGTTTGCCCTCAAATGCCATTATGAATGGATAATGAAGAAAAAAAAAAAAAAAAAGCAACTTAGATTAGATTACTGGGCTGAAAGCAGACTATTCTAGTAGCAATTACAGAAAGTTTGGTTATTTACATATAAATAGCCAAGAAATTTCAACCCAAGATGTACCTTAAGATATAGAATAAGAAGTTCAGTAACACAAGGCTTAGGTCCATCTCAGTGCTTGGTGAGGTAATTATAACAACCATGCATCCAACAACAACAACAACAACAACAAAAAGATGGAAATCCATTATACAGTCTTTATTGGAAGAGAAAGCTGTAGAATTTTTAAAGCACTCCCATACCAATCAGAGCTCCAGTATCATGAATTCCTGCCATTCAAAAGGTTCAGTTCTAGTATCAGCCAATCATGCCTACATAAAAGCTCCACAGAGCAGAAAGTGAGTAAAAAGAACAACATTGAGAATATAGTTTGAACACACCATATTTCTATTTCTGCCTAGGAATACATAACTTATAGCCCAGAGCTTAGTCAATGGGATAGCTGTAAGTTAAGTCAGTGACCCCCAACATTTTGTAGGCTTTCTTGAGAAAGATGGAGATATTCTGACTCTCACTAAGCTCAGCTCAGTATTTGCTCTGTCTTAAGACTGCTGCTGCCTCCTCAGTTGCTGCCCACCCAGTCCAAGGTGGTGTGGTACAATAGCCACAGTAGATCTGGCAATATTTGTACATGTGAATTCCACCCTATTTTACTTACTTATCCCATGCCATTAAGAAAGCCTCACCAATTACAAACTACAGAACTAAGGGGCATGAATTGCATGTGAAAACTAAAGAGATTTAACAAGGCTGTTGTGGATGTATGTCCACAGGTGGGACAACTCTTATTGTAAATATTATTTTCAGTGATATCTTCCTGGAACAGGAAACAAGTCCTATCGGCAATAATGAATAATATCATCAAAAGCACTATCATTCAGCAGCAAAGGGTTTAGCAACAGTGTTGTCTCTACTAAACTATTGCCTTGTTCACTGACCACTCGGTTGGCAAAGACAGAGGAGGGGTTTGCAGATAACCCGGACTGTGGCCATGACCAGATGCCCACTCATAACTGTTGTTTAATTGATTTGAACAAGTGTCTCTAAAGGGTGCTGAATTTCATCATCAGGAATAAGGTGACATGGCTTAGGAAGATATATATATACTCTAATGGTGACTTGATACAGTAACACGAAAATGAATTTTTAACAACAGAAAAGGTCACAAATGTAAAAGAGTGGAGTATAAAGAAGAAAAAAGAAAGCCTGAGTCCTCAGAAAGGAAAGATTTCTGCAAATAAACTACTAAAATGATAGTCAGTGGGAAAAAAAAGAATAAGAATCTCTATAAATGTAAGGCATTTTTATTCACTGTAACTAAACTCAGGGGAGATCTATCTAGATGAGTTTTGCAGAATGTCAGGCTAGATACACTATGCAAAACATTTCTTCTAATCTTGAGCTGCTCCTGTGCTGTTAATAAATCCTGTTTTTAATTAGACCACTTGAGCCTCCGACTCTTGTAAGGAAATTTTCATACAGGTTGTCCCACAGAGATGAAACTTTCAATCACTGAAAAGGCTGGTGGAAGAAAAGTGGCTGACAGTATCTTTCTCCAGGGATTCCCAGTCAAAGAGGACAATTTTGCACTTATTTTAGAGGTGTATTACTATTGCAGGCCTAAGGTCATAGGCATTCTTCTTCCACTGACCAAGAACAAGAAGCAAATTCAAAAGAAACATAGAAGACCAGAACATTTATCTCTTTCTCTCTCTCTCTCTCTTTTTTTTTTTTTTTTTTTCCCTTTCTTTTTCAAACTTTAAAAACCCATAAAAACCCAGGAAGATAAAAGGAATAGTAAGTACTTGCACCACTACCAAATGACAAAATCTCAAATATGAGATTCAATTCCAGAGACTAGAATTGCAATGATTTTCAAATGCAAACTGGGGTTTTATCAGTCTCTTTTTATTATTATTATTGTTGTTGTTATTAATGTCCCAACAGGAAATGAATTAAAGGAATTCTTATTGAGATTACATTAAGATTAGCTGTGTCAGTTCAAATAACAAACCTGCAACAAACAGGAAAAGCAGAGTTCTGCAGTCAATACAATGGTTAAAAGTATCTGCTTTAATAGTTAATGAAATTTAAAACAGAAAAAAAAATGGAATGGAGGAATTTAAAAGCTTTGACAAAATGATAAAACTATTCTGTACAACCACTCTTTAATCTCCTATAATCTTCTTTCCTGCACAGTTGTACAAACACAATCCCAAAGGAAAAAAAAAAAAAAAAAAAAAAAAAAAAGAATGTTTAATATTGTTTGATAATAAATCACTGAATGCAACTCCTGAAATACACCTTGTAAATATGAAAAATTATCAGCTATAATACGAGTGTTATTTCTATTATTATAATAGTTGTTTTCTAACCACTTCCTACTTTGCATATATTTCTGAAATAACAAACGCTAGCAGCAAGTGGTATTACAGCAGAGTCACAATACTTTCAGGATATATTTTGTGTTTAAATTGTACAAACTAGCTGTTGCAATCAGGGTAGAGGCATTGCAGATGCAGATTGCAGACCTTTGAAGCTGCTTAATAATTATCCTCTAAAGAATATACACATAAACCAGCACCAGTAATTAATGACAAAATCCTAATGCAAAGAGAGCATTTCAAAATGCACCTACAGTATTCTGCAAACATTCCTATACCTACTATTTGATTAAAGGCTCTTCCAAAAGGAAACAACAAAAAAATATTATATACCTATCTAAAATTTTCTCACATGCATCTCATTTATATAGTAAAAACCCACTCAGTTTCTTTCTTTGTAACGGTTGTGTATATCACTAATATAATTTTCTTTTTCTCAATTTTTTTTTTTTTTTGCTTTATATTTGTACTGCAACTGTTATTTGAGGTGCTCCTGTGGCAAAAACTGTGTAGAGAAATGTCATAAAAGGCATGCCCAACATAAAAGATGAGTAATCCAAAATGGGAAGTCAATGACAATAGTTTGACTCAGTAAAAAGATAGCTTGGGGTTGAGGAGGGGAAGGATGGAGGAAAAAGCTCTTCATGTATTTTCCTCTCACTCTGAGAAAGAACAGCTAGGATGCTTTAAGAATCTTATTATAGCTAATGAAGACCTTCATGGAGACTCTCAGGTTCAACTGAAATAGCAATCTACTTGGAAAAGGATCACTTTATCCCCCTTATTGGGCATTCTATACACACTCTGTGGATCTGAAGACTTCTTCTAAACCTGTTTAGCCAGTAAAGAACTGTATGTAAAATGTATTTAGAAAGTGATAATTCAGAAACTTTAAAAAAAAATAAAAATAAAAGTAGTCTATGATGTTACAGATATAATATTTTACAGCTTTAGATAAGGATATGAACTGGAAATAGTTGACACACTCAAAGCATTTTGGCAGATTTCAACATTTCAAAAGGAAATATGGAGGAAAGTTTAAATTATTTTACTGGAGAGGTTCAGGACCTAGCCCAACTTTTTTTTTTTTTTTTTTTTTTTTTTTTTTTTTAATTCAGTATCATACATGAGAGATAGTTGATGGTCGATGTACAATGAATACATTGGTTGAAAAAATACTGACTTGTGTTTCTATACAGAAATGCAGTACATGTCAATATACAAATAATAATGCCTCTACCTGCTCTGGCAATACATTTCTAAAACAGTAATGTTAATAGTACTGTAAATTAAACTTTATTCATGTGTAAGGCTTCTAGTTTGCCATTATAATTTTGCACCCATAGAAACATTATTTATCATAGACATAAATCAGTGTCTCTATTTGCACATTTCAACAGCTATAGTGGGTATTTTTGTTTTTATATATATTTATCATGTCTTGAGCTTTTCTTTTTTTTTTTTTTTCTGATACCATGGGACTTACCACACAGTGTGATCCCACTAAAGACTTGCACTGTATTAAATCAGCTACTTCATTACTTTTAGAGACCAAAACCACTTTATTTTCCTATTTGTACTGCAACATCAATCATTTAAAGTGTACTTTCAACTGTGTTTATATTATGAGACATACAAAGCACACAAGGAAATACATTGTAAATAAATTATTATTACATTACTAGATACCAATAAAGGTTGAAAGCAAGGAAGAAAAAAACACAAAGCACATTACTTTCTCATGGTGAGACTGCAGCAAACAGCAAACTGCTTAATCTATAGAGACAAGACAAATGTCAAAGTAAATTCTTTAGCAGGACTATATAGCTCCAGGGACAGATAATGGCATACTGCGCTCCTCAGCTTCTAGGTCACAGCCTGGAACCTGACTCAGATCGTTCCTGTTTTATGCAATGATCCACTGCTTGTATATGCAGACATCAGGATTGTTAGCTGCATGCACACGAAGAATGCTGGTGATAAAACTCACCCCTTTCACTTCTTGTAGAATTGTCGGTAACTCACAGTGAAAGCCAAATGGTTTCAATTGTGTTGGAAAACCACCCACTAGCTAATGGGATAGGGATAAACTATAAATGTTTGAGCAGGTATGAAACTGCTATTGAAAAGAGGAATGCAGATGCACCCAGGACATCTGATGGCTGCCTAGTGGCCCATGAGAAATGAGCACTTGACACACTTTTTTCCTAGTTCCCAGTGGACACATAAGGAGAAGTAATACCGATGGAAACCACTAATGCTGGCAACAAAGCCAAAAAGAATGCAATATCCTGTCATTCTCATAGGACCGAAGAGTTGAGATATTACTAGAATACAGAACAGCAACATCACCAAAGACATGTGATATCCTAACTCCGCTGTTAATCATTGGATGGGCTTATATATATATATACACTTCCACATTCAAGTTAGAGGGAGGAAGCAGATCGTTTTCACTACTTCTACAATACAGCTCTGTACCGACAGTTTTCACAGAAGTGTCTACTGATTTCAACGCTGGAGTATGCTCCTGAGAGGCACTAGAGAGAAGTGTTTATCTGCTAGTGAGACCTCTATAAAATATGTTGTATATAGCCAAATAAAAGAACTTTTCAACAACTATCAAAAATGTTGTAAGAGTATTTCTGGCAGTTTCTAAGCTCAGTTATAATGGTCAGAGTTTCAAAAAATAGGATTCATGATCCAGCACAGACCTGACAGCTGTTGTTAACCACCACTGCTGCTCATGCTGTTAACTACTGTCATTTTCAATGGCAGTAAATTCCTAATTAGGATAACCCTTGAAAGGAAACTGTATGAGCCTGCTTTCAGGACACAGCAATACACTCTGAACAAATCATGATAATAAAAATTAAAAACAAACAAATAAACAAAACAAACAAACAAAAAAACAAAAACAACAACAACAACAAAAAAAAAAAAAACATAAGCAGTGTCATTGAGAAGTGGATGAAGATTTTTGCCAGAAGATACATAAATCAAAAAAAGCACAAGGCATGGTGCAAAAGCCACTTGTTAACTAACAGGGAAGATGGTGCAAAAGGAATACAGGGACAGGATAATGACCAGCAAGTTCTTGAAAATCACTGATGGCTTTTAAAAATAATATAATTTTTCTTAAGATCATACAATATTACACACATTTGGTATCCATCTAGAAAAAGAAGCTGGAAGAGAGGCTCCTCTAGACTGGATATTGACTCGAAGGAACAAGCTGGCTGAGAATCTGACAGTGGGATAAATGCAGCTTGGGTGAGACTGATGATGAACTTACAGAATTCACATTCCTTTGAGAGAAGGAAAGCAGCAAAATAAAACAAAGAATTTCAGGAGGCAAACAAATTTGGATGAATCAGTGGAAATAAAAACAACAAAAGGAAGTTAAGAAGATAGGATCAAAGAGTAATTTTTTCCAATGGGATAAAAGGATGGAATTCCACTAAAGCAGAGCTTTCATCGATCTTAAACAAAAATAAAATAGGACAAGTACAAAAGAACATACAGTGACAAAATAAGAAAGGCCAACACACATTATGGAATAAAAATAAAAAACATCAAGACTACCATGAAAAAAAAACTGTAAATACACTAGCAGTGAGAGAAAGCTAAAGAAAATATTGACCTGCCATTCAATAGAGAGGAAAGGCTATTGACAGAGAGAGTGCTGAGAAAGAGCCAAAGTATTTAATAACCTTTTCCACAAGTTGCCGCTAAAACAGTCAATTGCAAGCAAATGGACAACTCAGTTTCTACCAATGACAAAAGAGAGCTCAACTCTTAGCATCGGTCAAGTTTATCTGAAGGTGTGGGATAGAATCACGATGATCTTGACAATCTGAATTGGTTTGGCCTCCTAAGAAAGGAAGATGTCGAAGCAAAGGCCATTTTTAAATTTTCAAGTGAGAATTGAGTGACAAATGCAGCTGAGAATTGAGCATTTGGGAGGATTTGTTTTTTTGCTTTATGCAGTATGCTACAAACTATCTTAATTAATAACAGACCAGTGTCCAGTCAGAAAACAATGAGTAAGAGACAAGCCACTCTAAAACTTCAGTGATGAACATCTGTTCACAAGAAACACCCCTGCTGTCAACTGAACTGAATCAGATGAACTAACCCACAAAATAGATTTTGAAAAGGCCATCATTGGTAATTCAGTTACATTTCTTCTCATCAGAACCCAGTATATGTTATAATGAAAGAAAAAAAAAAAAAAAAAAAAAAACACAACACTATTTATCTCACTCAAATTTACAGTGTAAGCAATAAAAATCCTTTATGGAACAAACATTCAGATTCACTATTCAATTTTTAACAGCATTTCTGTTCCTTCCTGTTTTTTATTGCAGTTGTATATACACAAATTAGTGGTGATAGCATGGCTGAAATAGTCAAGGGCTTATAAACAGTCAATAGTCAAGGGCTTATGGAAAGTAAATTTTTGCTCAGGAAGATAATGATAGGACAAGATAGAATGGTTTCAAACTAAAAGAGAGGAGATTTAGTTTAGATGTTAGGAGGAAATTCTTTACTCAGAGGGTGGTGAGGCACTGAAGCAGGCTGCCCAGAGAAGCTGTGGGTGCCTCATCCCTGCGGGTGCTCAAGGCCAGGCTGAGTGGGGCTTTGGGCAACCTGGTCTTGTGAGAGGTGTCCTTGCCCATGGCAGGGGGGTTGGAACTGGGTGGGCTTTAAGGTCCCTTCCAACCCAAACCATTCTATGATTCTATGATTTAAAATCAGAAGAAACAGAACTTTTATATATATATATAAATTTATATTTTGATATTTATATAAATGTATAAATGTAATAAAGATAAAAAGGAAACGCATGCCTTATTTTTTACTTATATAAACAGTCTGTATTACTTATTCAGAATACATTATTTATATCACCCTCCAATAAAAAATGTGGGTTTTGCAGTTAGAAAGAAAAACAGGCCTCTGAATTTGACTTTGGTGAGTGATACAATACTTTGCAGCAGAGTAAGTATGGATGTAGACTAAGTAAGGGTCTTACAGTTAGCTCTCATATTTAGCTCTCAGCTAATAAACTTGTTGTCTAGGGTCACTCAGACTGATTTTTTTTTTATATTTTTTTTAATGTGTAAAAATTTAGTTAATATTTTGTAGTCATTACGCTGTAGGTTGATTTCCTTGATCAAGCTGTTAGTTGCTTTAAAAGGCTAAGATGTCCTTAACTACTTTGCACAGAACAGAACATTAATCACATTCCTGACATTTTCAAATTTGGGCGGGTCTGTTTTGTTTTGTGCTGTATCAGATGCATGTGCTTCAGACAGACTTGGAATATCACTAGAAGTCTACTGAAAAATCAAAGAAGAAAGAAAAGGAAAACCATATGAAATTGGATAATCATAAGATGTAATTGAGGCCAAAAGCAGAAACCATTAATTTCACAAGAGAGCCTTGGATGGTATAAAAATCCACTTCAGATGCATTAGTTGGATATCATTTTCCATTTCAGTAGGAATAAGATCAAATCAAGGCAGTCTCATAGTAAAAGAATCCTACAGTCACACTCAGCAAAGAGGGGTCATTTTAATTTCAGGGTCTTTTATTACACAGCAAGATAACTGATTGAACTGTGAAATAACATTTACAGCATAAATAAATTCTGATGTCCTCTCTTTAATGCATTTAGAAACTACAGAATTATTTTTGTTTTTCTTTGCAAGAATTATTATGATTCTTCAATTACTTCTGCATAACTTCAAAATATTTATATGAGAACTGTACTATTGCTAAATCTTCTGCCACTGCTAAATTTCACAGTAATTATCAAATTAATTTTTTGGAGGGCTGTGATGATTTAATAGTTTCAGGGGTTCAAAAGCACTTGACCAAGAATAACTTGATTTCTATAAACCTATTAGATTTCCTTACCTTTGGAAGCCCTTATCTAGAACAAAATATTTTTGAAATTAAAAGCAAGAAATTAAAAAATGACAGGCATTTATATTATAAAAAGCAAGAAAGTAAAAAAATATTGGGTATATATATTATAATAAACGTTACTTAGAAAAGGAAAGTATTATTCTTAAAATGCCTCACAGGATCAACTGTCCACAGAAAGACAGCCTGATTCCTACAGCTGAGTGCCTGTTTCCAAAAACCAGGTAAGAAGCCTCCAATTAGCATGCAACTCACCCTAACACATTTTCAAAGGTGGTTTCAGAAAGCATGGGCATTTTAGTGTTTATAATATGCAACGATTCTGAAGACATCAAAGATACTAAACTGATCTGGTTTTTGAAGGCATATTCTTTAACAGAAGACGCTACTGCTTTGGTTTAATGTTCAAAGTGTTTTTTTGTTTGTTTGTTTGTTTGTTGTTGTTTTGTTTTTCCCCAATGACATTAAATTAAACTAAAAGATTGTAAAGACTTCAAAGTCAACAAGTATTTTTTTTACGATTTCCACTATAAACATACAAAAATGCATTTTTTTTAAATCACAATGCAAGAACCTGCTTGAACTCATGAAGAAAGACCATACTGGCAGGAAACTTCCAGGCTTTAAATGAAAAATTGTCAGTAGCATGTATGCTTGCTTGCTCCTGCTTACAAGCTGGTTGAAATGCTATTCCCCTCACTTATAGACCCATCATGTCAGATTAACCAAGTCCTAATGTGTTGTTTTGTTTTGTTTTCAATATTACCTTCAAATAGATACCTTTAAAAATATAGTGATAAATCGTCCAGTGTAAATTTCGAGCATCTGTGATGTAGCTGAATTGTAAGGTCTGTGATAACGATCAGCGATCACTGGAGATCTATCTTAAATAGTATGTTTTTTCTAGAATAGTTATATTTTCCACATTTTATATTTTTTTCTAAAACACTCTAATTTTGGTGGCTATATAAGGTTATTAAAGAGGTGGGCTAATTTGTATAATAACACACATTTGTAAATTAATTAAACTGTAAATTAACACACACTTTCAGTTCAACTAAATAAGCCTTCATTCAAAGGAAATCCGAAGTGTGTGTTGATGATACTCTCATTCTAGCTAAATTGTGTATTGCGACCAGGCCTTTAAATGAAATTTTTGGGAAGATGGTTCTGCATAGGCAAGTGGTATTCATGTTCAAGGAAAACAAAACTGGATCACTGTTATCCCAAGACTCATGATTTCTTGCCTGTAAATTAATAACTCACCCGAAAACCATGCACAGGGTGTTTTTTGAATGCAAAAATTCCCTGATTGGATGATGATAATTAGAGAAATCTGTGTGTACTGCAGTGGCTTAGCATCAGTGAGGCTTCATTCTTCTCCAACTACACCCCACAAGTCTGTGTTAAAACAGTGATCACAGATATTTTTGTACTACACTTAAGTACTACACTTCTTAGAAACTTTGCTAAAAACCTCAGTGCATAAAATATACTCTGCTGTTTTTATTTTAAGGTCTTGGCCAAGTATGTGGAACACCTCTCACAAAAGATTATCTATTAATGCATGAATATGTGCTGAGACACCACGCTGTATGCCAGCAGCTTAACAACAGTTCTGAATTTACTTAGCAAGAAACATCTTGACACTTTTATTTACATGCTACCAAAAATACCTTCAGGAAAATACATAAACATTAAATGAAATGCAAATTTGGCATCTGTCAGTTCCAACTTACCCACTGCAACTTTGAGTCACACAAGTTGGCTGAACTGATGATTCTGACTCCCAAGTAACCTCATCTTTAGTCACAGACTTATTCACACCTCACTCAGTGCCAAACTACTACTGACTAAGGGACAGATTTGTCTATCAGAAGAATATCAGGTTGTAGGAATGAGATTAAATATGTTTTGCTGTTACCATACGTACTTACTACTAAAAGTCAAGGTATGCATTTATTTTGTAATTGAGAAGGAACATCTCTGGACTACAGCACTGAATTACCATCCAGGTGAGAGCAGTAAAAGTAAAATACTGTGAACACAAGAGTAAACAGATTATTTTATGTTTAGTTTGGCAAAGAAGACAAAAGAGGTGTTTTTGAAACTTCCAACTAAAACGTAACGTATGTAGATGTTGTGTTTTCACTGAAGACATAATGTATGTGGATCAGTTATTGTGTTTCAATCACGAGACTAGCAATGATGGTAAGTATGTTCAGATATTAATTAAACTTCCCATCATCAACTTGAGCACATATCACTAACAGTATTTAAAGTCACATATTTATACATCTTCATCACTCTTCCTTTAAGCCATAAAGAACTATGCAGTACTCTTTCCCCAAGGCAAGAACTTTCTGTCTTAAAAGCAACTCTGATTACATATTTAATTATCATCTTCATTTTGAGATTACTGTGGCTACTCTGGATCAAATTATTAGCATACGGTGGCTCTGAAATCTTCATTTTCTTTAAGCATATTACCAAAATTTGCAATAAGAATTCCTGTTTCCCACTTTAACTTTCATACAACTTCTTTTCTCCATGTATCTGTAGCAATTGTTGCATGTCTTCATTGTGAAATATTCTATTTTAACATTACCCTGAAGACTCTTTAATCTTTTAAGTTCATATAATGATTAACTACTTCACTGGGTTATAACACTTTTCCAGTGTTTTCATGTAGATTTTTAAGTGAAAATTCTACTCTAGTCTAAAGTTACACACATTACTCCTTCAAAGGCATGAAAATAACAGAAAGAATGGCTTATATTTTTAAATTATATTTTAATTATATTTTTAATGCATTTATTATCTTTAAAAAAATCTTACTTATTAGGACTATTACATTCTTCTTTTAATACTTAGATCTGAGGATCACCCAACTATGCATGCCAATCAATTAATTTTGATATATGCTCTAGAATTTTCAAAGTCATGTCATCTGGTTTTAGGAAAACAACAATTCACAGCAAAGTTTTCCCTAGTCCCTCTGGTGCAATCCAAAGGCAGCACTAGCAAGAACAGCCACATGTCCTAATACAAAATTACTTCTAGTCAAATACATTTTTGAATTGCATTTGCAATTCTTAACATTCAGATGTGTTGTCTACTTGTTAAATCACTTATGCTTAAGAGAAACATAATAAAGTACAAACTCAGGGGGGAAAAAAAAAATAAAAAGAAAGGGAAAAAAAAAAAAGAGAGAAAAGAATCTCCTTTGCTATTCTAGTTGTACAGAATAAGAAAGGATTAAACCCAGTGGTGACCCCTTTGTCACCAAAAAAGATAAATCCTTAAACTTAGCAATTCAGGTTTAATTCAGCCTTTGTGATTTCCCAGTGAAGATTAGAAGTTTGCCCAGTTAAGACCACCTGTCAAAACAAACCCAATTTCTAGGAAATGTTAATTCTAGATGAAACTGCAGTTGACATGCAGTCATCTCTGTTGACAAGCTTAGACCAAATTTGGAAGCTGAATGTAGCACAGTTAATCATGGAATTCTATTAGGAATGAAAGACATCTAAAATTTCCAAATGTGATTCTTCTTCCCTTTTCCAGGCAGGTACCCACTAATCAGCTATTCTAAAATGCATCATGAAGCCAGTCACTATAGAGATTGAATTATTTGATCAAATGACTAAAGCAAAATATGTGGCAAATATAATTGGACTAAATTTTTGTTGAAACTCTGACTCCAGGCTTCATTTCTCCCTCACATGTAACAGATAACACAGTTGGATACTTAAGATCTGAAAAGAAAAACAAAAGTAAAGGGTTGAATTGATTTGTCAACATAAATGGAACAAAGAGGAATACTACTACTACTGCAAATAACTAGTCAGTCTTCTTAATATACAGGCTACTGAAATGGAAAAAGGGATGCCTGCTGCAAACACATTTTTGCATGTTTCCCGAATACAAAGGAGGTACTAGTGCTGTAGTATGCTGTTAGGCAAACATCTTAAAATTATCTTCCAGCAACCCCAACAATAGCTAGCATGCCCCAATATACACAAATACTTGCCTTACATCACCAACATATTGACCTACTGAAGTCAATTAAAATTCTCATGTGCTTAAGGGTAGATGAATCAGTTTAATTTGTTATTGAATCACAACTTTAATTAAGATATTCTTCATACAATCCTTCTCATGTCTTTTTTCATGTGCAGTCCCAGTGACTTTCACTAACTCATATTGAAATATCAGTATAATAGCCACATGAAAATTCTTCCTCAAGATCTATCTCATTTACAATAAAGCAATAATAATAAACCACTTTTCTTATTCCCCATGTTATAGCCTTTGCCTGTGTGTAGGGAGGCAGCAGTGTTTTTCAGGATATACATTTTGTTAATGCACATGAAATGAATGCTGCCCTTTTTCTGCATGTCTTCCCTTTTCCCAGTATACCCTTTTAGAATAGTATCTATAGAATAGGCCATTTTAAAAAGAGATGCTTAAAATCTGAATAGAAAAACAGAATCGTATGCATTAAAAATTAAAAATGCATAGTTGGCCAACTATTCTGTCTCTGCACTACACAAAGATTGTTCTCTGTGGTATGTTATCTAGTATATCATGGTACATATCTAGTATTTCACCAGTGAAGTTTCTAATGCCCTAAAAATAGGACTTCTACCATTCATCTTGGGAGATAGTTTCCATTTAATAACTAAAGAGTTTTTTTCCAAGACTCAACCTAATTTTTTATTTTAATAATATCCATAATATCCTATGGACCTACCTAGTTACTCTTTACTACATTTGATTTTCATATATACAAAATATTTCAAACTTCATCTTCCTTACCTATCCCTTAATTTATAGCTAAAATATAAACAGTTACTTTAGTAAAAATATATGCAGAGATCTTATGTAAATATAACACAAACATACATATAAATTGAGCATATACATAATTTGAATGTAAATACATACATACAGATGCACACAGATGTAAATAGATGTATGTATAAGATAAACAAGCACTTAATGTTTCCCTCTTAAATCTGAACAGCCATAATCCTCACTTTTGTTCATCATCCTCAACAACCTAATGTACCACTGTCAGTATCTCTTGCAATATTGATTTATCTTTGGATGCTCTTGCATCCAGAATCCAATAAGACATATCTTGATTTTTACCTTACAACAGTGAAAATTTTTATCTAATAGGTCCATATAACAATCCAGCATCTAAAAAATAATACATTGTAAACTATCCTTATTATACAGTACTCTAGAATCATAACAAATTTTGCCACATAAGACAACTTTTTCCTTTTCATTTTATTATCATTATGGAATGAGTGTAAACTCATTCTTGAATGTTAATAGTGACCATTAGACAAAAAAAAAAAAAAAAAAAAAAAAAAAAAAAAAAAAAAAAGATGATTCTGCAACTTCATGAATTTAGACTGTTGGTACTGACTCCTGTGCTATCACATAAGTGAAATTCAGGAAATACAGTCTAGTTTAAACCACTCAGTCACTGAAAGCTATTAAGAGGGGGTTAGGCTGAAAACTGTCAGATATAATTTAGATTAAGCTGACTCTACATTGCCAAGAGGTAGCTACATTAGAAGCAACCTCAGGAGGTCAGGTAGTCCTGTTTCCTATAGTTCCTTTAATGAACTGATAACAACTGTAGCTGTTCATCCTAAATCATTAAAAAGTTGATGACTTAGTCTCATATGTATCAGCAAGTATATATGTGAATCTAAAGATGTGAATCAAAAATACTAGACATACAAACATTGAAATCAAGATCTACATTTCCCACACCAAAACCATGAATACATATGAATTCATACAAAATAAGTAGATAACAGTTCTTACAGACATCTAATAATTTCACTGATTTTATTCATCTTCAAGAAGCAGTTACTATTGATGGTTACATCAGATCACATTAGGGTATTCTTTTTTCTTCCTTAAAATTGCTCTATCATCTTAAGATTTTTTGTCAGTCAAACTGTTAAAATTGCCATTTCACAGCAATAGCTCAATCCTGCTAGGAGTTACTGTCAGATGCATCTCTAACCCTGTACAGAACTCTACAGATCTGTCGTATCACCTAGTAGTAAGAAAATGCACAACAGCAATTAGCCATGGAACAGATCTTACACAATATTAGCTTGGTAGTGGATAAATTGCAAATTACCTGCCATACAGCCAGACCCAAACAACAGTCTTTAAAAGACACAAAATACTGGATTTACTCATATATGAAAATTATCATATATTATTCCACTTTATGACTATTCCACTGTGGGTAGGTAAAATACTTCTGGATTTCAGACAAGAAAAGTGAATAGTTACATTATCAAAATCCACAGAGGCTTACAATACTTAAATTCTACTTGATAATGTCACATTTGGTATCAAAACCTTAAAGTCTTTACAGCTTCTGATGTAAAGTGATCTAAAGGCATTTCAATTTTAGACTGAAATGAAATGTCATCTATAGATCTTTAGTATCAGCAAGAATCAATGAAGTGGTAATTTGGAGTAATAGGCAAAACCTAAATATGGCACACCTGGGAAAGGAGCAGCTCTGAAGACTGCAGCACACCCAGCCCAACTGCCTTTATTCCAACCAAAGCTACATTAAGTCAAGCTCTCTCACTCTGTTAAAGCTTTAACATGTAATAAAATTAACGTTCCTCTACATATTGATTTTTCACTTCATAAAAATGTAACACTCTGCAAAAGAAAAATTCTTCTCATTGCAGGTTTTTGTGTTTTTTTCTTTCCTTCTTTGGCCTAATTTCAACTGGCAGCCAAAGTGCCCCAGTCCCAAAGCTGTCCCAATGACACTTGATCCCTTTGTTCAGATAAAATAACACATTGTAACTGTCATGTTATTGGCACATGCAAAACCCACCGGCAAAACTCCTACTTTTAGTGGAATGAAGTCAGTATGAATGCACGTTTAACAAAGGATAGGATAGCTTCATTAGCATACAGTAAAACAGCTCAAAGCTGGGGATTCCCCATCCCAGTTCTACACTGATGAAACATTGTCCACTGAAAAGCAATAAACAATAATTTAACCACAGAGACCTAATTCATGTCAGTTTTCTGCCTTTTGAAACATATCAAATTATTGTCTGCATTCTGGATAATTTTGGAATGTCAAAGTCTGTCAGAATATTAAACTTGAAGTATCAACAAAGGGACCAAATACCTACAATAAATTCAGAAATGCTGCCTTGAGATGAAAGACATCCCAACATTAAACATACGCAGTAAGATCATTCATAGAAAGATTTCTTCAAGGGAGGGTACATCTAGGAACAAAACAGAACATATTGACCTCTGCCTCTACTGTAAGAGACATAGAGGATTATTCTCTCCACTTTGGCATCTTCAAATGCAAACTGATGTAATTGCTGCTTTGTAATGAAACTCATGAACTATAAAAATAAATAAATAAATAAAATAAAAAGAGATGTTTTGAATTTTATCATCTTTGCTCAAGTTATTTACCAAATTTGAAGCAAAGGAAGTGTTAGAACTGATTTTCTGTCTCCATTAGTTTTTTTAGTCTATCTGTATATCATTATTTTTTATAGTATGAATATTCTTTCTTAAGAAATGCCTAAAATCATATCTATTACCATCTTTGCAAAACTTCTTTTCTTTGAGGGCTGGCTTAACTTAGTTGCTACAGAGTTTCTGCACCCCATTTTTTCTATTTGAATCTCAGTGTCAGGTGAACCTTAGAACTAAATTGTTTACTTTTCATATTTTCTTTCCTCTACATAATTATAATTGTTTATGACAATTAACTCAGCATTGACTTTAACAAAAGCTAGACTAGTAATAATATAACTGGGAATGCTTAAAGTTCTACACATCTTAGAAACTAATCTGCAGAGAAATAAAACCAGTAAAAAATATGATTCCTATGTTACAGATTAAAAATTGAATGGTCTAAATTGATTTAGACATGAACAATAGCTTACATGTTTCATGGTGTGCATAAGGACACCTGATCAACATTTGAAGTCTGCTGAGCATGGCAGCAACAATGACGGTGGTCACTGAAGTCTTATTCCCTGTGGCTGTGCCTCTGTTACTGCCACTGAGGGAATTCAGTTTTGGAACAAGAGGACAAGACCTTTAAACAAGTAAACAAGGCTTTTCACCACTTCCATAAAGCAAAGTATGATTCGCAGTGGTACATCCATATTTGCTAGTGTTATCAACCTTAAAAATGTTTTCAGTTACTGCAGAACAGATTTTATTATTTTATGGTCACAGTAATGTTGCACTGTGTTTCGCAATTCAATTACTTATCACCATCTGAACTGAAATCTTTCTTTCTTCATTTAGTATAAAATTATTTAGTCAGAAGCTTCTTCTCATCAGCCTGTTGTTTAATTGCTTTTGTCTTTAGCAACCAGAGCATTCACAGTTTTTTAATTATTTGTTTGGGTAGGTCCTAAATCACTGCAACAGACACGGACAGGACAACCATCATTTCCTTCCGTGGTAAAGCAGAACTGACTGTGGTAAACACTGTAATCTGTAGAATTTACATAAACACATTAATTAGCCTTCCTTTGTTTCTTTCCAAAACCATATTAAAATACCAGACACAGCTGCCTCTATGAGAGATTAAATTCATGTCCTTTCTAATTCATGATGTCACCCGAGTCACAAGCAATTTCCACTAGTTTTACTTTTAAAAGAAAGACAACTAATGAAAACATCGCTATAAAAATTTACATCTGTACGTTGTGCAGTCATTCTACAAAAAATTTAGTATTCACTTGAGACTCCTTTCTCACTCTGCTGGGTAAAGATATATAGGCCAGCATTCCTGAAGTTAAATCAAACTTCACTTCCAATAAAATAGGCAGCTATTATGGAACAAGCTAAGAGCTTCAGCTTTTATTTATTTTAGAATATTGCCTTCTCTCAAACATGGGGCAAACTTATTTAACAGAGTGTTCTGTTTAAGGATGAGCCAAATAATTTGGGGTTCTTGGCCTCTTGATAGGGGTGATCAGTATCAGCAGAACACTTTATATGAATGGAAAGTAGCATTATGAATGCATGATAAATAATGAAATAAAGAGAATGGGTCAATGTGATGGCCAAAGGAACTTCTCATTCTCTGTATCCTGTAAAACACCAGAAAAGCCCTCAATCTGAAGAGGAGTAGTAAGAGAACAGTAAAAATGAGTAAAATTACAAGACCATATGATAGGAAAAATTGTTACAAGGAGGAAGGCTGACGTCTGCAGGGAAAAAAAAAAAAAAAAAAAAAAAGCATGGAAAACTTTGTGAGTGAAAGCAAAATCAAACCAGGAATGAGGAAAAGTAGTAAGCAGCTCTGCCATGTAACACACACATCAATGGCTCCTACATGAGTCTCACTTTTTAACTCTGAAACATGTGCATTGGGTTTGCAGTCCATTTCTGACAAAGAGAGACAAAAATCGATAATTTTATTGATACTGTTATGATTTCTGGCACATTGCAGTCAAGAAGCTTATACCTGTAAGGCTTCAACATGTGAGGGCTGAATTAAAAGGAGATCTCACAGAAAGTCCATCATCATGATACAGAACCCACATGTCCTAGTCAAGTCATATCTATTAGGTTATCTTGAAATGAAAATATCGTTATTCTTTACCTATGAATGAGAACATTGCAGTCAGAATTATATGCCACTTACTTATAGCACTCTTGGCCACGGTAAAAAAATTAAGAGGTAAGAAAGCTGTGAAAAGCCCACTTTTTCATCTATTTCAACATAATAGTATTTTTAAGAGAAATGTGCAAGAGGATGTTCACAACTGAAAAAGAAAATTTAAATATATATATATTACTGAAATGCTAATTAGTCTGAGTTACATAGCTTTAGCATTTTATCTAATGATCACAAATCTCTTTAACAATCAGTAGTGACAGGCCTGCCAGTACTAACAACATTTACAAAACAAAGGATGAGCACTAATTCAAAGAGTGCGGGGAGCAAATTTTTCTCAAGACCAGGCCCTAAGTCTCTGTCCACAGAGAGTTATATTTGCAATTCTCTGCTCATAAACAAATGTTTAAAATGCATATGAAGGATTTATTATACCACACACAAACATTATAGCCATTATTATCTTCCATTCCCACTCTGGAACTGAGAGTCAGTCCTCACTTTGGAATGGACTCACCTCACTCCAGGGGCACAATATTGGCCAGCATTGATGTTTAATTAAACAATTAGCTCAAAGGTTCTGAATGTTAATCATAAACTAATGCTCACGATAAACCAACTTTACTGTGCTGCCAAAATACATATTAAATGCAGAAAGACAGCTCTAATAAAATATTAATTTTACAAATTTAAATGCACAGTAGCAAGGAAAAAAAATCGTCAACATCTTTGGTCACTCTGCCACACTAAACCTACAAACTTTATAGATTCCTTAATTACTAGCTAGATGGCTATTGCTATGTAACTGTAGTACCAAAGGTCTAAAATGGGCCTGGGGCCCCCAAATGAAGAAAACAGTCATGCTCTTCATGCTCTACACAGCTTATGAGTTAAAGAAGCTGCTTTGTAAGGCTTCTAACTGCATGCTAGATTTGTAGCAGTAGCTACATTAAGCAAGCTATTAACCACAATGAAGGTGGACGAATGTAAGTAAGAATGTCTATTGCTCATGACATGAAATGTTGGCAATCTGCTCTAAATGGCCACACTTCAGGAAAGCATTTAACCATGTACTGAAGGGCTCTCTTGGCTGGGACTACTTGAATTGAGCCTAAGTGCTTTGTGGAGTTAGGGCCAGATAAAAACATGCACAAAAATGTACAAATGTGCTTAGAGAACTGATGCATTCAGCTTCTCTATCATTTAAGAGAAAAAAAAAAAAAAAAAAAAAAAAAAAAAAAAAAAAAAAAAAAAAAAAGAACAGAATGTACTCAGCAACTATTTAGTGATTTACATATACATTGACAGCCACACCTGAAGTTAACAATGAACCTACATAGTACAGACTGTTCTCTGCAAGGCAAGAGTGAGGAAGATACAGTGAGGTATGTTGGGATGACTGTATATTTATAAGAAATGAATGTGAGAAGCATATTATTGTTCTACGTAAAATCTTAGAGTTTAATGGAAACTTTGAAACACAGACAACCATGCAAAGGCATCTAAATATCCAGAATCCTTAGGCTGAAAATCTCAAATTATTAAGGAAGCTTTTAGAGAAGTTTATGTATTTCATATGTATGTTCGTTATGCTGTCACTTCTCTGAAAGCAATAGTACATGTGATTGTCTTAAGGAAGAAGCACAATTCTTCATATTCTGAGTATAACATCACAATGAAGAACAAACCTAAACCAAAAATCTTTACCAAAGCCTCTTCATAAAATCCAGGAGGTGTCTTTCAGTTTGTTGTTCTATTTTATTTAATTTTATTTGCACTTATTTTTAAGATATCAATGGCACACTCTTTGGAGCAAACACCACTATAAAATCTGGAAAGTTATCAAATAAAAGAGTTTTTAGTCTTCTATTATTACTATTATTTTATTTCTCTCTCCTCCAACAGAAACACACCATACTCGAGCGTATAAAATCCTCAGGAAAGCAATATTCACAATTTATACCCGAAAGGAAAAGTTTCAGAAAACACAATCAAAACTAAAATTTTAAATGGAAATATAAAGTCAAATCTCTGAATTGGTCAAAGCAGCAAGAGATAATATTAGTCTAAAATTAGTCTATTTCTGTTCTATTTGTCTATTTCTATTTGTATTAGTCTATTTCTGTTTTATTTGTAATTTTAGCTCCTCATTTTCTATTTTCAATATACCTTACTAGATTATCATAGTACCACACCTTACTGCAATACCACTATGTAGTTACTACAGATGCAGGCAGACTTCCTATATACAGCCTAAATGTGTAATTATGTTAAAAGACTGATCTGAAAAAGCAATGACATTCAGTTGTCATTATCCCATCTTCTGTCAATTGAAAAATGGCCAATGTTGCTAGCAACAATGCAAAAATATTCTGTAATTAACCACTTATTTTTGTTTCTAGAGGTGTTATCAATTCAAAAAAGCAAAAGATATCAAAGGGAACACGCATTTCCCTATAATATCTTTTGTGTAGCTGCTAACTACAAGTAGATAAATAGATATATCATGAATAGATATATAATTTCCTGATCTATGTTACTGGTTTTATACATACTGTCAAATAATGAATAAGTTTACTCTTTTCATTTATTTTCAGCCCTTAAATAAGACTAAATTTGTCACCATATATATCCTCATATAGCCTGAATTTTTTTGTTCTTTGGAGGCCTAAGTCTTCAAAGGGTTCAGGAGAGGAAGTATTGCAATATTCAAATTTCAATTAAAAACCACTCTTTCATGTCATAGAAAATAAACCTCAGCCTCACTAAATACCATAATTAAAAGTGTAACCAATTGTTTTCCTCTAATGAAAGAAGTATGTGCCTGGTTAGTCCCACTTTACCTCTGTCCTCCAGCATTTCTGGTGCAAAGGAAAAAAATAAGTTTTTAATTCGGAAAGAATATTTTGATTTCAAGGTCTAGTTTCCAGCTTTTACAATTGCCTATTTTATGTATTCCATGTGACGAAGTGGTCAAGTTGCATCCTAGCACTAGGACGAAGAACCAAAACTGCACTTTTTCTGACTAATCCAGAATCTCACTCCCAGATGGTTGTTGTCTCTCATTTCTACAAAATAAGTCATCACTGCTAGCGTATACACATTTGCTCCTCTGCTGACATAGTTCTACAGCTTAAAACAGGCATTCTCTCTCTTGCAGTACATTACCTGTTGAAGAGAAAGAAAAGACGGTACAAATTCTTTATTCTGTAAGGCTAGATAATCAGATCTATTTATAATACCTGCATAAGACAGAGTCTGTATTTCCTCACCTTTAGGTAGGTACCCATCTTACATCTCTTCCTTTTAGAAGTCGTGTTTTGATCATAAGTGACCAACAGCACAAACAGATGAGATTCCGCTAGTATCATGTTCACTGCCTTTAATATTTTATTTTCTCTCCGAAAAACACTGTAATACAACCTGGTGTATATTTACACTTGCCTTTTTTCATTGCTGTGTCACATTGTGGCTTTAGTCAGCCTGAGAGTAATAAAGCCAGATCTCTCTTCCTCTGACACTTCCAATTATAACTCCCAGCTTATAACAGGAAAATCTTATTAGTTCCTAATTAGACTTTGTACTACACAGTTTTGTTTCATTCACCCTTGCTTCTCTGACTTGCCTGATTTGGCTTTCCCATCTTCTTCTATCTGCCAGTTTCCTGGCCTTTATTTTTATACTCAGAGAAATATTTCCTATTGCCTCCAAGTTAAACCACAGTTCAATAAAAATGTCTTTCAGTAGTAGCACTGATCTGAATTACACTAATCCAAGAGGGGGGAAAAATGCTATTTTTTCTGCCAGCTCGGCCTCCCTATCCAGTTTATCATACGAGTTCTTGTGCCAACAGCCAGCATCAGGGTGAAAACAAGCCTGGGAAAGGAGGATGTGCTTTTTTCAACAGCGATGTAATCTGCAGACACTTCAGAAGCATTACCCTGCAGTTCTTCACTAGCCTCAGCCCGTCTAACAGCTGATTGCCACGATCTTCTCTTAGCCATTAGCCTTTATCTCTTCCTGGCTGCAGCACTTGGTGGATCCATCACTCACTGCATTCTTCCAGGATGTTAGAGAAGTCTGCTGCTCTGTCTGCTCGTTGCCAGTACCAAATATCAGCATGCAGATAGGGCTGAGATGGGGTCAGAAGAAAAGGAGAGCCCATGGAGGCAGTAGGAACAAGCAGTTGTGGATGGGGGAAGGCTGGAACAACTGCAGTAGGTCATCTTATGGCCCAGTACCAGGGCTTCTGAGGTACACAAAGAGCTTGCTGCTGTCAGGACAGATCTTTTCCTCCTTGTCCCTTTCCTTGCTGTTACTGCTTCTCTCCCCTGTTCCCTGCCATACACTCCTCTGGGCATTGCTCAACCCCTGTAGGAACTGTTTGCACCCTCCTCGGAGCAAACAGCTACCCCAAATACAATGACTGACAGTATGCACATAAGCTGGGTGACAGGAACACTCAGCAAGGAATAGAAAAGGATGAGAGATATGTGAAGGCACACTGGGAAGCCTTCAGATGCTGAGGAAGCTCAGTTTTGAAACCACAGCCTCAATTTTTGCTGAGACATGCCCAAGCAGACCAGTGCAACCAAGGACAATGGTTTCTATTGTGTCTATTTTCCCCCCCCAAAAAAAAATATATATATATATATAATTTTCTCCTCATTCAGCCCGAATGCTAGCAGCTAACATGTCTCTTCACCTTAACAGGCTGTACATCAAAGACACATATCCTAGCAGCCACCAATATCTTCCTATCTATTGACAGTTTTTTCATCTAAGTCACTGGTATATCTAAAGATAATTAGCCAAATCAAATTGATAATATTTTGGTATTTTAAATTAAAGATTTGTTTTTATTTTCAATATATTTTTGTTAAAGTAGCAAGCAAATTATAACTAGCAGAAGCATCTTTACTCTTAAAAGCTTCACTAACAGGAATACTGCTTTTTCCCCCCCAAACTGTGTAGCTCTATTTTGCATCTCTCCTTCTTCAGAGCTGCTTTATTTAGGAGCTTGTAATGCAAATGAAGAATTAGTAATACTAATAACTAATAACTAATCAATGTATTTGAGATACTGACTATAAATAAAAAGGAGTGCCAGTCAGTGTTAAAAATATTATTGTAGATGTCAATTTAAATGTTTAAAAGTCAGGAAGGTTTAAATAATTAACTCAGCCACATTCCACAATGTGATCTTATGGCAGTGTCAGTTGCCTAATGGATCAATTAGAAAAGATACTACATTTCTTCAGAAAAAGCCCAGAAGGAGAAAAAAATAATATATATTTATATACTTGAATAACACCCTGTAGCACTGAAATAGACATTCACCATCTCATAGTGTTATAGCACAGGCATACTTGCAGACAAAGAAATAAATCATTAAATGATGCATCTTGTCCAAATATTTATGACTTAATTACTTATTTGTATAAAGATAAACTTCTCCTTTAAAAATCATGAAACTTTAATGAGGACAGGAGGCAGCAGAGTGAGCAGACTTGTGAAAAGAGCTCTATGTTTAACTCCAGGGCAGCAGCTGAGAAAACTTCCCTTAGTTATTACGTGACTTGGGAAAAGAGGAAAAGAGAACAGGTTCTGACACAATTAACCTTTTGGCCATATAGAAAAGTTCTCCAAAAATAAGTGCTGTTTTCTTCAAAGCCAGAATTTGTACACCTTGCAAACTCCACTCAAACCAGCAACCCTTCAAAACTGATAAGCCCACAAAGAAGAGTAGTTATTAGTTATTTTTATTTTTTTTCAAAATAAATATTAGAAATGCCAAAACATATTCCTAACCTGCATATAAGTTTTATTTATTTGGAAGAAATTATAAGAACAGGCATTATGTACCAAAACTGATAGAGGAGCAGAAGACATAGATAAAAGAGCAAAAAGGGGGTAGGTATGGGACAAAACTTCTGGAAGTGATAAGGTTAGTTTACGCAATGTGGCAGATGCTTTTTTTTTTTGTGTGTGTGTGTGTGTGTGTGTGTGTGTGTGCGCGCGCGCGCGCACTTAACTGAGTCTTGTGGATCATGCAAAACAGTATCGAGAATGTGTGAAATGGATTCCAGGATTAAGACTTAACAAATTTATCTCCTCCTGAGCCACCTAGCATCCTTACGAAAAGATGTATTTTTCTTTCTGTTTTAACTGCAACGTTCTACATTTGTGTAGCAAACGGACTACATTTGTTGCTGCAGGTAATTGTGCAAAAAGCTATCCAGGGAAATTTTCTGTGTGCCCCAGCACACTTTTCATTTTATAAATTACCTGTCTGATTACTGGCCCTACTTACTCTCAGCAGTATTATCCATCCTTCATCTTAGCTGTGAACTCCAAATAGGATCAGAAAGAAAAGATTTGTTACCTTTTTTTTTGTCCATTGTTGTAGGAAAATAAGCCCAAGACTGTTCTCCAATACAATGACACACTTTAAGTGTTCTGTTCTGTAAATTCCAATCATTTGTCTACACTGTATGTGTTCCTGGTTTAGAAATCAAATTTTCATTTATATATATTTTGGCATTACTTATATAACTTTGCATTACTTATATATATTTTGCATTCTTATCTCATACTGCATCTCCATCTTTTCTTAAAACAAAGAAACAAAGATTTGTAAGTTGGGCAATAAGAATTCTGGAATAAACTCTGGCATCAGTTATATAGTGCCTATCTGGACACCTTTTCCATCTTGCTATTTTTGACTTGCTTCTGCACGTTTTTCTAAATAATTCAGACATTAGACTGAACCCTTTGAATACTTATTGAACTTTGAACACCACAACCTATTATTTAAATGTATATTAAACCTTTCTACAAGGTCAATTTTTAAGGCATCAAAACTAAAAACAATGCAGCTGGTCACAAGTTGCCATGTTAGCCTAATGACACTTCTGAGATTAGAAACAGAAATTAGAATATTGTGAATTAATTATCTGATATGAAAGGACTATGACACCATTATAAAATATTGTAAGACTGATTCTGCTAAAAGTTTCTGTGTAATATCCACCAGTGTACAATCTACCATCATGACTATGATAAGCCTTCTAGTCCTATCTTTTGCCTCTCACTTTAAACTGCGTTAGTTTCAAGACAGTCATCAGACAGTAATTTCCCAACTCTGCATATAGCATATACTTTTAGAACACAACATATAGAACAACAGAGAGGGCTAGGGAGGTAAGTTATATTAGTATCTTTAAAACAAAGCAATGTGAGCTGTAAGAAATCTCCACAATATTACTGGAAAATAACATTTCCTACGTTAAGTGTGTAAGTATGGATTTAATCATTTGGGCAAAATTTCGAAATGAATATGAAAATATATGGCTATGTTTCAAATAGATGACAAAAACAGAAATGACACAAGAAGGCTACTCATATAAACCACCCACATGAAAAAAACAGAAAACTTGAGAGGCAGGTGTTGTATGACATAGCCTCAAGTTTCACATGAAGAAATGAACTGCAATAAGAAACATGAATGAAATGAGGACAGTTTCAACACTGTTTACATTAGTTGATAGTACATTTTTCCCCTGCAGTAAAAATTACAGAAAGGCTTAACTGGCTAGACTAGCAAATAATGTTACCCAAATCATCCTTTTTAAATACATCTTTTACACTTGAAGAACAGCCTAGTCAGCAGACTGAATACAACACCTCTTAGTTCTGACAGTAAGGCTAGAAATGGAATGACAGACAGAACATGCCCAAACAAAAATTAATTTTGTATTTTGAAAGAAAAAGAATTACCTAAAAGAAAAGGCTATAATTGCTTGAAGAGATATAGTGTGGTGAAGGCTATATAAAATAACATGCAAGGAAACAAACTAACATGGATTTTAAATACATACATGTAAGTGGGTTGATGCTAATGTTCATAAGCCTGATATTTTAGCTGTTTGGTCTTGTGCAAAGTTGCTATGTTTGGGTTCTACTCATGATATAGTCTTCTGTACATGTATTTAAAATATATTTAAAAACAAACCTGAAAACATCATTATTATCCAACAATGTAAGCAGCACTACAGATGGACTACAGTCCTAAAAGTTAATCAGCCTATTTTAAATAACAAGATTTAGAATCAAGAGAAATAATCATCTGTCATGCCAAACAATATAATTTTCTTTCCTTTATACATTATACCAATGTCTCTTTTCATAAGCTGATAAAAGAACAGAAAAATGAAAGCTATAAAATTTGTCAGTTTTTATTACTAGGAAAAAGAAGTTCATATCACAGTGGAGCTCAATTTGAGAGTACCTTGTATAATATGGAGAGCCAGGATTGAAACTCAGAGTCATACTGCTAGATCAGGATGGCCCTCCTTTCAAGATAATTAGAATTAGCCTAATTAAGTGTTTTCAAAACCCTCTTGAACATGTTTACACATTCACATGATATTGTATGCATTTGCCACTGTTTGGAACCACCTTAGAGACCTGTTTTCTGCAAAATTAAGAACGTATACCATATGTTTTATTTGCATTCATTTATATATATATTATTTAAACAAAATGTACTTATATACATATACATACACCTGGGAGGATGAATAACACTGTGGAAGCAGAAATGGAGGATGAATTCCACACTGTGGAAGCAGAAAATACTAAATTGCAGAATATCACAGCCACAAGGAACTAACTTGTGTATGTGGACTAAATGTAGATGACAAAAGAATGTGAAACTAGAATCAGGCCAAAAGTTCTTCTAATTAAGGTCTTTTGTCCAACACAGAGTAACACTAGATGGAAAATGGGATCATCCCACCTGCAGATACATTTGTGTTCCCTAAAATCAAATTCATTAGAAATGCATATGCACACACACACTCGTGCACACATACACACCTAAACAGGACGGGAAAGCGTTTCAGCAAATGTTATCCAGGAACATATACATTACATTAACTGTTAACTGTTAAAGCTGCATATCTAAAAATATAACCTCTTTCTTCTCTTCTTCTTAATGGACTTGTTTTGCATTAATATTGCTAAAACCAAGACATAAAATTCTGAGCACACTGAAATCAGTAATTCACAAAACTCTCTTCAAGAAAACTGACATTTTACCCAGGTTTTAATTTATATATACTGCTCACTAGTATTTATTTTAGCTTATGGGTAATTTGGAGAGTTTACAATAGGCCTTAGAAAAGTGACCATAGCATATGCAGTGATTGTTACGATGAAAGCCACCATTTCACAATTTTCATGGCTTCAAGAAAATCAGTCGTAAATTTGTCTTTATAAAACTTTAATTTTGAAACCCATAATGTAAAATGTTTTATTACACCATCTATCTCATCCCCTACAAATACATCGTGGAATGATTTGTCAATGAAAGTGAGAATGATTCTATGCTTCCTTGAGATGTTATCAATAAATTATTGCAAATTAGCTACCAAATATGCCCCATGTTGTTGTTGCAAAATGTTTCATTTCCACAGGCTCTTTAAAGAGCCAGAGCATTATCCCACTGAACTACTGAAATACTGAATTATGCAGTAATAAGGTAAGGTACGTGTTTATAGAACCTACTGAATGCTTTCAAAAATAAAGACCTACAGCCTTTCATTGTTTAAAAGCAGTTTCTCTCTCTCTTTAAATCCTTTATAAAGCTTATGAAAGATTTTAATATTCCCAGGATTTAGACACAGGTAAAATAATAGAAGTATGGTTCTCAGAACAAAAAGATTTGCCATGTATTATAGAGCTCTCTAACACCGGAGCTCTTCTGAAAGGGTTGATTAATCGTACTATTTAAAGGTTGTGACACATTTATGCTCAAACTAATACAGGCAGAGTTAGTAATTCACAGTTACTAACCTATGCAAAAGATACCTCGCATGTCGGGACACTTGTTTTTAAATTCTGAACCTTTTTGAACCCTACTCGTTGCTTTCAGTTGGAGCCAGTTAATAAGCATACCTTAATTCTTTAGTGATTTGTGTGTTAAGAAAAAAAAAAGCTTAATTTGTTGTTGTTTGCATTTGCGTTGAAATTTGTCATTTAGGTTGACTCAGAAGAACCATAAAAACTGTATAGAATAAGGATAATAATTCATATTGTACCTCTCCTTAGCCAAGATCATAAAACTTTAGACTCCCTTTAAAAAAAGCAATCTGCAGAACATTTTTTTTTAAACACAGGAATAATGGTTGACCATAAATATACTGAAGGTGTCAGCCTAATTTATAAATAAATATTTAAATGCGCTTTAGTAAATTCTCAACATAGACCTTCAAGCTTTATAGAGAGAAAATTTATTCAATGCACAGAGTGGTATGAAAATTTGCACAGAGAAATGCTGGATGTTTGGTGCCACAAATACCCTAGAGCCCTTGGAGTACAATTGTGCTGAAAGTGGGCAAGGAGAAGGTCATACTGGCACATGCCACATGGAAGCTTTTCTCACCAGTTTATCATAGCCACAACATTGACTTTTCAATCCATTTGCCTTGCAAGCTTTCCAAGCATTTACCCATGAATTACATGCCTTGCTACATCTCTTTCTGCCCTTCCATCCCACCAAAAAGAAGAAAATGTGACTGCACTCTTGATTTCGCCTTCCCACAATTTAAACAGAAACAGGGTTTCACCATCTGACTCCAGAAGCATTGCAGTAAGGGGGGAAAGTGTTGATCACACAGCACGTGTCCATACAGGCCTCCCCGGCTGCCCCACACACAGTCTGTATGGAAAGAAGGGAACCCTACCAGCAGATATGGAACCCATCCTTGGGCTGACAGCTGTGTCCCAGGGTCAGAGTGGCCATGTGTTCAGCACTGTTAAAGCAGACCCTTTCAGAGGGGTCTTTTAACCAAAAGCAACGGAAGAAATGGATGCCACACAACCAGGAAGGCCCAGCTTTTCCTCTGACATCTCTGAAAGTGGCTTGTGCTAAAGATGCCTTCACTAAACTTGAGCAAGCAGCAGAGGATTGATATATTCATCCCTCAAGACAGAAGCTAGCAAAGACAAAGAAACTAGCCCAGACAAAGACATGAGCTGTCAGCGTCAGTCAAAACTTCTATCACCTCTTCATGACGGGGGGTGGAGGGGCAGGTGCTGAGCTCTGCTCTCTGGGGACAGCAACAGGGCCCAAGGGAATGGCATGGAGCTGGGACAGGGGAGGGTCGGGCTGGGTGTTAGGAAAAGGTTCTGCACCTAGCAGTAGGTAGTCAGGCACTGGGATAGGCTACCCATAGCACCAAGCCTCCTGGAGTTCAAGAAATGTTTGGACAACGCTCTTGGACATATGGTCTGGTTGGACTACTGTTGTGGCTGGACTACAATGATTGTTGTAGGTCCCTTCCAACTAGAGATATTCTGTTCTGTTCTGTTCTGTTCTTCAAACAAAAGTAGGGTCGACTACTTTCTTTCAAAATGAGGAGCAAGGTGGGAGAAAACAACTGAATGTTCTTTGCGTTTGAATCAGTGGAAAGTGAGACTCAAAGTCTAAGGTAATTTATGATTAGCCAAGTTAGGAATATTCAATTAAAGGTTTTGAAGTACAGTGTAGACAGCAATGAAGGTTTTGGCTTGTTTCCAAAAGCAGTTGCACTCACACCCAAGACTAAGAGAGAGTCTCAGGAGGGGGTAGTGGAATTAACGGAATTACTAGAATCTCCTCTCCTGGTCAAAAGTTAGTGCTCCTGCCTGACATACCAAATTATCCACCATTTAGGTCACTCTTGAGGCACATTTGTAAATGACAATATAAAAGTCTCCTTTATATTAAGTTCAATATTCTTCATTTGAAATAACAGTAACCATGATAAAAATATGTGGCCTGAGAGTACATTTAGGAAAATCTGACACTGAATCAGTGGTTTGAGTTCTCCCTCTTCGACCCAGGCAATTTAACTTGTTGGGTTTTCAGTTTGAATGTTATTACTGTTTCACTAAGGCCAAAACTATTTGTGTTCCGGTTCCTGAAAGCCCATTTGGCACAACATTTGAATTAGCAGTAATGAGAAAACAACGCTCTTCCATCATCAAGTCTGTTACCATGATGAATCTCTCTCTGTAGGAAAACCTGAGATGAGTTAATGCACTTGCCTATTAAAGCCACTTTAAAAGATGGCTGAATACATAGGTGGCCTATTCGCTAGAGAAATTCAACCTAACGCCCAATGAAAAAATATAGAACTATCTAAAAAGTGGATTTATTACTATTTCTTGCAGCTACTCATAGAAAAAATAGATGTCACCAAAACAAAATTGCTAAAATTGCTAAATGATTGTACCAAAAAAAAAAAAAAAAAAAAAAAAAAGTAATTTTGGGGTAGTTTTTGCCTTTAAGATGATGAGGTTTATATGTTCTTTTTGTGCAGTGCATACAAGAATTTTTGTGACTTCCACGTAGCTGAACCTGGAAACCCTAATTATCTGTCACAGCAACTAAAAACAAACAAACAAAAACACTTGAGATTACTGAAAACATTACCTGAACAACAGGTATCGGGTGATCAAACTGGTGGACAGGAACAAAAGGTATGGTAAAATCTAAGGCCTTTGGATAAGAATTAGTTTCAGAGAATATTATCAAGGTCTTTACTGTTTTCAAAAATATGAAGAGAACTGGAAATCAAAGGGTATAATGCAGGATGTTAATTTCATTTTTTCTTCTGATTTTTTTGCACTGCCACTCAGCTAGTACTAAGTAGAGATAGGCAAACCACTATTATATAATGGTAAGTAAATGTAAATTACTGAACTAATATTTTCTTTACTTATTCTTGCTGGGGTAAATATTGAGAGAAGGTGTTTTACAACTGAAACAACAGTGCTCTCTCCAGACTGAGAGTTAGAAAATCCCATCCTTCCAAATATTCCAGATTATCAAAGACAGTTTAATAGAATTTAGAATATAATAGATAGGGATGGGATTTATACTGAAATCTGCTAAGTAAGGTTTTTAAAGGACTGAAAAGACCTTCCTAAAATGGTAAGTCTAGCCCCTTCTTCTATAAGTGTGAAGTTAGTTATTTGTCAACATACCTCTTTTACAAATATAACTGTATCTTCAAAGGCTGGATATTTTTTTTTATTTTTTATTTTGTTATTTTGTTGTTGTTGTTGTTTTGTTTTGTTTTGTTTTTGTTTTTTGGTTCGTTGGTTTCATCTGGTTTGTGACTATTTGGGTTTCTTCTTGACTGTTTTTTCTATCCAAACTATTTTCACTGGAAATTTGTCCCAGGATGTAATAACTCAAACTTGAAGACTTAAACAAACAAACAAACAAAAGCAAGCAAACAGAAAAACACCCCTCCTAATTTCCAGACTTAAATTTAATCACAGTCACTTACACGTTTGTTCTTTGGCTAGCTTTACCTCTCATTGTGTATCAGCAGAATGTATTTATCAGCAGGAATCTTATTTTCTCTCTGATTCTCCTACACTAAACAAGGCAAGGTTTTATAAACTGCTCTGTAATGTGGGCTTTGCCATCATCTAAATAGTATTTAATTGCATGTGTTCCAGCTTGAGTTCACCTTTTTTTCAAGCATAAAAACACAACTGAATGAATTACTCCAAATGAGGTGTCCAAAGTAATACTAATTCCCTACTGCTACTGGAATAAGTCTCCCAGTGCATACTACGATCATATTTGCCTTTTTCACAGCTGTGCCACTTTGTCAGCTCATATTTCTTGATTGGCCAGTAATACAGAGATATGTTCTCCTCCTCAGTTATTTCTAAGTAATATGCCCACAACTTACAGCAGAATTGCATGTTATTGGCTCCAAATGACCTTTCATCGTAGACTACTTGGAGTGTAATCCCATTTCTATTACTGAAGTTCACACAGTCTTTCTGAATGATATCCCTATGTTCCTCTGAGATGCTTGTCACAGGAAAAATTCCTTTCTCCTCTACTACCTCCTCCCCACAGTGATGTCATCATAAAAGTTACTTGGGAATGAAGAATTTTTTACCGTATCTATTGCTTTTTGTATTTTTAACCAAATATTTAATTTCAGTTAAAAAAAAAAAATAAAGGTAATAAAGATTACAAATTTAATTATTAACTCTTATGTGTCCTCCAGTATCAAAGGCATTTACAGCTCTCACCAGGTAAACTCATACTCTTGTACCAAAACAAATCCTCGCTTTTTCTGAGAGTTCCTATCCCAGTTATTTTATAAAAAATATTGATTTAATCTCTTTTGTGATAATACTGATGAGAGTTGGAGGCTGAATGCACTCTTTTGGAAACAAACCAGTTACATCACAAAAGAAATTGTCAGTATTACCAAACACCGAAGACCTTATTTCTTGCTGCAAACATAAATTTAAGGATAATGAATAGCAATGCTTTTAGTTTACCTTAAGACACGTTATGAATCCTTGCAGTAAAGCAACAGAAAGCAAACATAACCAGTACAGCACTGACAAAATACAAATACTAGGGAATATTAAAAATTGATACTTCTTAGCTGAGACAACTGAGGCCTGATATCTCTATGTAATGTAAAGACATTTATTTTCTTTCACCAACTAGGTCAAGCCAAGGAAATGTAAGCTTTACCCCAGATGTCATTCTCTCCCTTATAAAATAGTCAAGGAGTTAATGAGGAAAATCTGTATGGGACTGCCTGTGCACAGAAATGCACAAATAAATCCCTTTAAAGCATGTTAGCTTTAAAAGTAATTTCTTGTCAACTACAATGGCATATGAACTACGCAATGTATATTAAGAATATTTACACATCAGATAAACCCCAAACTGCTGACAACTTAAGGTTCTTCATTTCAAAATATATCAAAGTGGAGCTAACACTTTCAAAGTATAGAATATATTTCTGTTTTTACAGAAAATAAACTTTCTATAGCACTGTTTTTGCTGTCACATCATCCTACAAAGTCATGGGATTTGTATGCCTGAAAAATGGGAATTTCTGTCTTTGTGTTCTGTCCCACTTGACAGAAAAACAAACTTATAAACAAATTCAACTATTGGAAATGCTGAATAAGAACATTTATTGACCACAGACTTAATTTTCCTACAGCTCCCTGTCGATCTGTTAGATTACTACAACTCTCTGACACTTGCAGCTTATTTGTGAACAATTCCAATATTTAAGGAATATTTTGGACTCAGTTCCAAATAATTGAAATACTTACACTTTATATACATATCCCCTCAAACCAGACTGTTCTGGTGGTACTAAAGCAACCTTTTACTTCTGAGTATATCAATCAAGAACATGCAATTTATAATAGGGAGATTTTGCATTCACTTATTAAGACAAGTGTTTAGTCAGTTCTTGACCAAAATACAGGTGCTATTCATATGGGGAAAATGTGCTGACTCTAATATAATGTAAATACATTTGCGAGTTTGCAATCATGTCTTCAAACAGGAATTTTGCCAACACAGGCTCACTTTCTAAAGAAATCTGGTCAACTGGTTGAATCCATGGCCACCCTCACAGAACTGTTTTAGCCATTGTTATTGGATAGGCACCACTTTCTATTTCAAATTAACAACACATTTCATTTTAGAACTCATATCTGATACTACCAAAATGGTACAACAGATTTCTCAAGTGTCCTTATAATAGAGGCATGCAAAGTGCCTTGTTTTACTGATTAATACCTTCATTCTGTTGTGGTTTTTTTTTGTTTGTTTGTTTGTTTTTAAGTAGGAACAAAACAATTAAAATGCATACATATGCACTCCTGAAATATAAACAGATGTGTACACTTTCATAACCATGTAATGCAATAGTCTTCAACTGTACTCCTTAAAGAAGTGATGTTTCTAAGCCTCTTTTGTCTCCTTTGCCTCTTTCTCAGTGCTATAATGCAATTCTCAGCGTTTGAGCACCAGACTTCAAATGAGAGATCTATTCAAAACATGCACAGACAAAATAAGTGGTTTCCTTAGTAATGGGAACTATGTGAAAGCCTCTGAAACAGCTCCTCCTCCAGTAAGTCATTATGTACACGATCCTATCTACTTCCAACTTATTAATGTAAAGATAACTTTTGAAGTATACCACAAAATATATTTAATGTGCACCCACAGTTTTTGGCAGTCAAATTACAGAGGAGAAGAAAAACATTTACTGCATTTGTAATTAAATAGTTTGTTTGTTTGTTTGTTTGTTTCTAACCAGTAAGGATGTTGTATGTCCCTATGACCTTTTAATTAATATTCTAGATCTGCAAGTTGTAAAAAAGGAAAGTGCGTAAGTAAAGTACTAAGAACTTCACCTTGGTACCCAATACACTCTAATAGTTTAGTGTATTTCATTATCATTACCTAACCATATTCTGAACACACACTGCCCATATCCATGCTGTTTCTTGTCACTGCCAAAATAACTTCATAACAATATAACAATTATCCATGACCACAGTTTGAGAATGCTATTGATAGCATGAGAAAATTACATTTCTCTTAGTCTCATAGAAAAAAGAAAAAAAAAAAAAAAAAGTTAAAGGAAAACAACATTCTAGTTCTAATATTTAGCTTAGTGACTGTGTTTCTACAGATTTCTAAATCAGCAATGTAACTCATGCAAATAGTTATGAAAAGCAAATAATCTAGAATTAAATTAGTATTATTGTCCATCCATTTTTAATATTAAACCATGATAAACTATAACAAAAAGTGTCTGTTCATTTTCACCCAAGTTTGATGTTCTGCCCTCGATGAACACACTAAGGCTTGCCATATATACTTAAAAAAATAAATGTGACTTTACTGGAGGAAGTAGCTAAAAACCATTAAAAAAAGATTTGAGGGGGAATGAGGTTCCCTCTCACTGATCATCTATTATGTTCCACACCACAAAGTGTTAACAGAAAAAGGGTCAATATGTTTTGCATAAAGAATCAGTTAATTCTCCATAGAAAGGAAAACAAATTTGAGCAAAGAAATTAAGAAAATCCTCTTGATTAGGCCACAAAATTCACAACTTATCACCACCTGTAAGAACTATAACAGGTCACAATCATTATGGAAGTTCTAGACCCTATATTCAAATCTTTACTGCCACCATTTTCTTTATCAGCTGCAGACACTGATTAACTCAGACAACCATGGCACTTTAAGGTATATCCCATGCATGCACTGGGTCCCATGAATGACAGGCAGATTCTTATAAAATCAGCAAGAACACCTCAGTTTTCAAGAGCTACCATTGAGAAGATACCAATAAATTATATCCAACTATTACAGCTTACAAAAAATGAGGTATGACCACAAGCAAGACATTAACATACAGAGATGCAATCAGTTCTAAAGTAGAATACATACACTGAGCTTGAGAACTTCTTTACAGGTCTCATATTTCATCTACCTAATCCAGCTGCACGTAAGAATTCTCTGGCTGCTTTTCACTACTTCATCTTCATTAAGATTCCCACGCGGCATAGGGAGGTTGTGGTTGCTACGTGTGACTCATTCCCAGCCTTCAGTGGATGCTGCTATGCCAGAAAGTCTTGCCTATTAAAATAGAGCCAGGAATGAAAACCAGAAGAACTCAGATATCCCTCTGAGTTGGACCTGATAGGTACCAGTATAAATAAAACACATTAAGACTTTTTGGATCTCAGACTATTCTTGAGGAAGTCTAACTAGAGCACTTGGGCCTATAATGGGGAATTAGACTATAGTTCTTGCCTGGGATCTTGTCCTTTCTGTTTCGTCGAGCACAGTTGCTACATGAATAGGTAAATTTGCTGGAATATGCAAAATACCCTTGATCACCAAGATAAGCGTCAGCTCATCACCACTGCTTTCATTCATCCACATCACACATGACTGAATTTGCCTGTACTATTCAGTTCCCTTTACTACACAGTTCCAGATTTTGCCAAGTCATACAGCACCTTCTACTTGCATAGCTTTTAATGAAGTATCTAGTGCTTTGTGGAGATGTGAACTTTTCCTTATATGAAATTCTTTACAGGTTCATGGCCTAGATTTGTTTCCATCTGCTTTATCTCTATCCTATCAACACTAACTCTGAGATCTGATAAAACAGAGTCAGCAGCAGGTTAAGTAAGGCAAGTACAACACTTTCCACTATGTGGTACAACTGCATTTAGAAACTTGAACTCATTGTTGGCAACAAGCCTTTCATCTTCAAAAAAGACAAAGAACTAGAGCTAGAAACGTTGCTTTTACTTGTGCACTGAAAAAACGGTTCAATCGCAGAGGGAGACACATTAATAAAAGTTACTACTTGTCTGTATGGAAGCATAGCCCTTAGGAAAATGTCAACAGTTAGTTGCCGTAATATCTAAAAGTGCCCAACAGTGTCAGGTTAACAACACCGCATAAGCAGCACTGAAAATGCTGCTAGAACAGGGTTACAGGAAGCAATGGCACTTTTTCCTCTTCCAGGCAAATCATGCCTGACAAGTGCCTATAATTAATAAGTCAATTAATAAGTTAATTGATGAAGTCACAAGATAGATTTTCTTGAATCCAAGCAATTCTGACCTTCATTCAGAACAGAACACCGCCCCTCGCCTGACATGGAAGATACATGAGGGGAATGCATTGCAGAACTGGTGAGCTTTCCCCTCGAACATCAGCTCCTTCCTCTTCTACACTAACGGCTACAGGAAGGGAGAGTGAAGTGCAAAGAGTCACCACTCACCCCTCTTGCCTGCCACTGTGATGCCTCAGAAAGCAAGAAAGTGGCACACATATCCATAATTGATAAAGCTACTCAAATTGTGTCTGCTTTTTTACATGTGAACATAATCTGTATGGATAAGCACTTGAGAAGAATTTTTTAATTGCTAATTGTAGTATAAAGTGTTTCACCCTGGAATTTAAGTTAAATATTTGTAATGGTTGGGATTTTTTTTTTCTATTTAACTGCATAGTATTTATTTCACATTTTAACTGCAGTTGCTGCATTCTAAACACAGCTGTGTATTCAGAGCCTAAGAATACCAGAAATGGTCTCTGCTAATTGCCTGACCCACAGTAAGTCTACAGGATATTAAAGCCCAGAGATGCTCCACCCTTCACCTTAATGACAAAAGTTCTGAAATCCCCTTTCAATTTTACAAAGAATGCAGGCACAGAATCACTGTATTTTAATAACTAAGGTTTTTATTCATCATACTAAATGTTTAAATAAATACTTAGTTTATTTTCATGTGGACCCAGTAATCAGATGCAAAATAATTACCTGGAGCTAGCACACTTTACTTTCATCGTATCTCTATCAGTTTGAGATTTTTTTTTCTATCCTGTAGCCAAATAAGCTATATATATAATTCTGGTGAAATAGATTACACTGCTATTTTAAAACCACCATGCATCACAGTGAAATCAACAGGAAAATAACTTAATGAACCTTAATCATCATGACTGTATTGTTATAAAAGGTATTTTTCACCTGCAGACAGTTCAAAAAAATTATTCCTTAGCATTAGCTAATTAAAAAAATCAATTATTTCATTTTTTATGAAACAGAGCTCTATTATGATATAATAACATTTTAACTAATATGAAAATGTACGCCTATCAAGGAGGTATTTTAATTGCATGTATAGTCTATCATAAAAACTCACTTTCTTTATGCAAGTATATTTTAAGCTGATTTAATTATTTAGCCTTCTAATTACACAGTCCATACCAATCAACCAAAATGAAACACTTATATAATCTTAAATTCACATGTCAAATCACTGAATATGTTTCTACATGAGTCTCATGTTAACTAGAATGCCAGATTTTTACATGAACGACAGTGAGCATGTGAGGTTGGGGCAAAACCCAAGAGACCTTTACGTTGAACAACAGCAGTCCCTACCTACTCCCTTTTCTCCAGATCTTCATTTCTCCACTGGATGAGATCACAGAAGTAGCAGTACTTTGTTGACTTTAACCTTTTCCTATTTTCCATTTGGATGAGTCTTTTTGAAATTCTCTTATATTTTTCTTTTAAATTCTCTCCCTCTCACCCCCAGGGCCACTGAATAGCTAGAGCAAGGGTTTATATCTTTCCTGGGCCAGGTGCAACTACCCATGTGGCTAGGATCAGGCAGAACTTCCATTTTCCTATGGGGGCTACCTTGGCAAGAAGTCTTATTTTTCTGACTTTTGGTTGTGCTTTCTTAACACATCCTGAGTGCTGTCCCATTGGAAACAGGCAGCAGGGAAGGCTGATAGGTTCACTTTGGGAAGTTTACCATAGTTCACATTTGCATCTCACAGTGGTGAACATTAAAATACTATCAGAGGTGTTTTGAACCACCTTCTGGGACACAGGAGAGACCAGGTTTCACTGGTGATCCCTGAGCTCATGAAAAAGTAACATAAAATCTTTACAGCCTCAGGTGTTCCCTCCTTCCCAGTCCCAGGCAAGAAATAAAAGGCAGACAAAGATGGGTTGGCCCCAAGTGTGTTTGTTATATTACTTTAAGTCACACTAGGGAAAAAAAAAAAAAAAAAGGCTATAATAAGGGAAAGGGAAAAAATGGAAGGGCCACACAGCCTTCCTCCCACCCAGGTGTATTGCATGTATTTTCAGCCTCTCACTTAAATTCCATTATTTCATATATGCTCAGTTGCATGGATGAAACCTGAACTGCACACATCTTTAAAGAATTTTAAAAGTTGCTCTCTGTACTTATTCTAATTGCACTACTCAAAAATTTGATGGAGACCTGAAAAAAAGCCACTTTATTACAGCCACAACAATGCAAGTAGAGATGAATCAGTGAGGATCAGTTTTGCAAAATTTCCCCTAACCAATTAAAACTGACAGAAATTTATTGAAGAAGTTGGCAGTACCTTAATTCACTTTTCATAATAAGTGATTTTGTGAAGTTTAAAATCATTTTCTTGCAGAATAAAAACAAAACTAATGCAGTCTGCGATCCCAGAGTCCACGTGAATCAAAGTGATACACAGCATTCATAAAACAGTAACCATTTTATAGGAGAAATCTGGTCCTACTGCTGTTGCAAAAAATACATGAATTTACATTGTTCACTAATCTTCAGAAATTTTTCATATTGTTATTAGAGAGGACCACAAGGCTTTCTTTCTTCAAACACAGCACACGTGAAATGAGAACCACATTTCACTGTGCTCCACTAGAGGGTGGCCTGTCCCACTCAGGGCTGGAGTGCTGAATCCATGCAAGGCAGCCAACACTTAGTTCTGACCTGTTGATAACCAACTCTCTGTATTTCCCTTTTGTTCATCGTCCATTACAAAGTAATTTCCTTCACATAAAACACTATGCACACTGAAAAAGCTTCTCCTAACAGCATCCAGCATCTATATTGTTTTGCATATCTATAAGGGATAATAAACTTCAGTGCAGACTTCCCTTAAACACAATTAAAAAAAAAAAAAAAAAGTGAATTACTTTACAGTGTTTGAAAAATCCGTAGTTTGTGTGCCCTTGGTTCACAGAGGGGGGAAAAAAAAAAAAAAAAAAAAAAAAAAAAGGAAAAAATCTTCACCAAAGAATATGACACAAAGAAGAGAGAAAGGAAAAGTAAGGGAAGAAGAAAGGGAGGAAGGAGGAAAGATAAAATCTGTGTAGCCCTTTGTTTATATAATTGGATGGCCAAGAAGAAGACAGAGATTAAAAGAAAGTGATTTTATTTCGGTGACCCTTTCCCTGGTTTATTCTCAATTTTTATTTCTCAGAAAGATGTATCATTGCTCTTACTTCCTGTTGATAAACATATGCAATAAAATTTAATATTTCATTAAATTTGGGAAAGGGGGAGTAGGAAAAATCCTTGGCTTTCTTAAAAAAAAAAAAAAAAAAAAGGCAGAAAAATGATAGGGCGGATGGGGGCATTTTTCCTGAATGGTTCAGCAGAGAGCATCCCCTGAACTGCAGTAACCTCTGCAGAACTTCAGCGATCTCTGATCAGTTGTGCCGAACACAGATAACATCCTCATATGCTTACATACCCTTAAAAAAAATAACTAATAAGGAATGTAAGCCTCACGAGCCGTTCTGCGAAAACACAAAGCGTGCCCTGCAACTCCCACGAATCGGAAGAGATCTCTGGAAGCGTGCGAAGGCGAGCTTCGTGCATCCGTACCCGGGGAGCCGTGTCACGTAACAGACAGCTTCCCGTGGCCAACCAGCCTGGCGCAGCCGCGCGTCCTACGCTGCAGCCGGGCACGCCAAGGCATTGGCTCCTCTCTGGGGAGTGGAAGGGGCTCAGTTATTAATGACCGCTGAGCAGGCAGCACCATGTCAGTGTGACAACCGGGAGGGTGGACGACGCACCGCTAACCACCATGGAAACAAGGAGAAATAAGAGCTAGCGAGCAGCTCTTCCCTCTCCCTCTCTCCCCCCGCTGGATTGCGAGCCTCAGCCAGCCAGGCAGCAACAGCGCCCTGGCAAACGTAAGGGATCTCAGCTGGCAGCACCGAGAGGCTCTCATGCTGTAGGATATTGATAGATACATCTTTGTATTATATACCATTAGACGCACACCCACACGTATGCACGTCTGCTCAGACTCTGGCTTTAATACAAGTATGTGGTTGCCTGAACTAAGGAATCAAAATTACCGAGATGCAAGAACTCCTCCAGCTCTGAAACTACTCTTATTGTAGGGTAAGTTCCTCTGTATTTTCATTTTTCTCCTTTTATTTTAATGTGTAAACTCTTTCTCCTTTCTTCTTTTTGCAAAGTTATTTTATTAGCGCATTTTCACGTTTTACTTTCAGAATGGAAATGCAAATTGCTTTTTGTACCAGAGATAATCTAAATGTGCTTGTGAGAGTATCAGATTTGTGCATTTGTTAGCTTGAAAGAACATCAAAGGGAAGAAAATTATAAAGGGAGAACGTTCCCCCTGATGTTTCGGATGCAAAATCAAATTACACAGTTGCTCTGTGTTTTGAAACCAATAAAACAAGACACAGGACAGCCTCCTTTCTTCTCGCCAGTGCAAGGATTAAGGGAAATGCTGTTTATGTCAGGACCTAAAACCCACTGAGCAGCAGGGCTGAATGAGCATATCACAAACAGTTATTGAATTTCTGCCAGGCTACATCTTAAGGATTGTGGCAAATGACTTCGCTTAAAAATATCCCCTTTCCAGTCAGAATGGACAGTGTGAACGTCTGATTACTGATGCAGCTGGAACAGACGCGTTAGGTAAAAGGATCGCATTAAGCAGAAGAGTTCTCATCTTCTTTGGTAATTAACAGGATCACAGCAGGGTGTCTCCAAAGTGTATTTTCATATAAAGGAGACTGCTTGTTCAAATCCATCACTATAAAAGCTTCATCTCTTTTAGTATAGGAAGGCTCAAAAGTGTTTGTCCTTGCTTTCCATGCCTTTGTTTTCACATGTCTAGTTTGAGTTTTTGCCCAGCACTGCTGTTCAGGAAGACAAGAGCCCAACACAAGGAGACCAGGGGGGCAGTAAATGCTGGGGGGAGGGGGCTAGAAAAAAGACAGTAATTATTCACTATTTAAATAAACATAAAATTCCACGCTAGCAATACTGTTGCCTCATGTGTATGTCATTTCTTTCATGCAGTATAACAGTATCCTAGTATCCCTTCACATGAAAACATATTCAGTAAAGTCCATCAGCATGGATGTGTGATTCACGCACCAGTGAAAGCCAGAGAGAGGTTTTAGTTTATGCTGTGGAAAAGACAGTTTAGCTATCTGCTGTGTGCTTCAAAGTGAAAAATTACAACCTAAATATTCCTACATGTTCCTGTTTGCTTTTTAGAATACTGTGTCTGCATTAAAAACAGCTCAGTATTTAGATTATTTCTTGTACTTCTCCCCACCACCCCCACCCCCCTCTCTGTACACCTTGGAGAGCATCATAAAGAATCTGTTCCTTTGCAGCAATGCAATTATTTACTTGCAATTTTAGAGTTACTGTGTTTTGAGTAACAAACATCGTGAAACATCAACAGATAGCCAATGGCTGTAAGCCTGCCACCTTTCCATAAATGTCAGGAAATGGGTAGCTTAACAATATGTATGGTAAGAAGTCAATTAATTCAGGTGACCTTTGTAAATGGTGACAATAAAGCAGCTCTGACAATATGCCACAGCATTCGATTTTCCCTCTGGAAAATGAATGAGCTTAAGAAGAGGTTTCCTTTTCAGAGTACAGAATGAAAGGTATTGAAGCATTAGCTCCTGCTAGGCAAGCTTGCTTCCTCTATTTCAGAGGTTGTATGAAATCTGTTTAAAGCAAGCTGGTTTATTTTATTATGTGAACCACAGTCTCTGGTTCAATTCATTAAATATCCCTTTTCCACCCACATTACATGTGCATTTTAGTTGTTAAAACAAGAATTTCAAGCTACTGGGTTGTGTTTTTACAGAACATGGCATGCAAAAAGGAGAGAAAGCCTGATTCTGATCTCTTCATGCTGTATGCAAAGGACTACTCAGATGAAACTTTTTCTATTATATATCATGGTACATGCTCGGCTTTTCTGATTTAAGTCTCACTGGTTTTTAATGTAAAAATTAAGTAACTGTGGGTAACTTTACACTAATATGCACTGATTTTTGCCACTCTAATGCTCTGCTTTAAGATATTATATAGATGAGCCAAAGTATTTCAGAAAAATTTGGCCATCCCAACCATGCACGTACAGAGAAAACACGCTGCACATGCACCGTCTGAGCACACAGCACACACATTCTTAACTAGCACACCAGCCCAAATGTTTGGTGACTATTTTGGTTAATACTCCCTAAAAGCTCCTGCGATAACGTTGTAGTGTCAGACAATGACTGGCTGATGTTGTTATGGCAACTCCACCGTACTGCCTTTCGGGGCGGTGTGCTCCAGCATGACATCACAGCACGTATGGAGTACCACAGGTAGGGGAGCAGTGCCCTTTTGCACCAGGGTTAGAGCAGATCAGCTAGGCAACATTGCTATCTAAAATGCAGATCATAAATATCAAGTCTAATCTTTGTCAACTGATGAAGAAAAGCGGCTTATGAAAATAAATCCTGCAAGTCACTTGTGATCACTCATCCCTTGACATTAGAGGACAAAATTAAGTGTTTGCAAGTGAGAGCAAACCATTTAGCAGTGTTGTAGCCACTTTCTGTGACTCTTACCCCTAATCTTTATTCTACTAATACTTACTCTAAAAAAAAATAAAAATAAATAAAAAAAGCTTTGCTCTTTGCTGCTTGGTGAGAACAATTATATCTTTAAATGGTTGGTGTTTAATAGACAGATTTTTGGGCAGCTGACACAGAAGAAGAACATAAGCTATATAAAACAGGTTTTTAAGGCAAACTCTATATTAAGCATTTTTTGAACTGTAGAAATACGTGTTCTGTAAGTTATGGTACATCAATGTTTCACTTTATTCATATATCCTTCCTTCACATAGTACCATTAAAAGCTGGAGGAAAAGAAGGAAAAGTCTTGAGAGAGAAAAGGCCAGAAAATATCTTAGCAAACCCTTCCACTTTAAATTCGACAAACTCTACATAACAACAACAAGCAAAATCTGACAGTGAAAAACTTGTTTGACACATAGCACTCAAGCAACTGTTTCCCAAAGTAGATTTGTTCAAAAATGTGTAACTTCTAAAACATGAATTTCTTCTTTTTCCTTTTTTTTTTTAACATCCCCCTCCATGTTTTTAAGCCCCCATATTACCTCAAAAAGAACAGTAATTCTCATTCTAAAAATACAATAAACAATTAAAACCCTTTCCTTTCCTTTTTTTCTTTTTTTTTTTTTTGAAGGGAAAATGTCAGTAGAATTTGAGAAGAAACAGTAGTGACAGATGTCATTAAAAAGGTCATTAAGCACATTAGTATTAATAGAAAATCAATACTTCTCATTAAAACTGTAATGTAACTGTAAAACAAAATTACCCTACCTTATTACTTATTCAACTGACCAATCCACAAACTGTTAAATGCCATTGTTGTGAACACTGTTCACAAGAACATTTCTTAATGCTCTTGGTGCCAAAAACTTTATTGAAACAAACAACATGAACCTCAGTGTTATACACATCTAAAAACGATGCTGTTGATGTCACCACAACAAATCTATATATGATGTCATCAGCGTCACCACAAGAAATTCCTATCCTCAGCTGACCTGAACTGATGAACTATCATTCGCACAGCCCATGAAGCTGTATTCATCTGCACCAGAGGACTGCATATTGACAATATGGATGTCAATAAAGTCATTCCACACTGGGCTCTTTTAGTTGAGTGTGCCACCTGCTGAGAAAGAGCACTTCCATGAGGGCAAAACACAGACTACTTTCACAATTTTACTTGATGTGACTACCCTACTCTGACAGGATTTTTTATTCTTTATACATGGAAGATGATACTATATAATAAATCTACCATAATAAACTGAATAGTAAAGGAATAAACAGAGTCAACATGTGCACATTTTCTTCTCTCAATAAAGACATGCTGTAGTCATACATGGAAAATGATATATGATTTGATAAATAGGATTATATTTCTCATGCTCATTTACTTCTATTTTATGATTTCTTAGCTTTAATTTACAAAGTGTTTGGAAGTACAAGCTACAGATGGGCTCTCACCCCTAGCATTCCCAAACCTGCTTAGTGGTTTGTTGCAAAGCACAAACAACTGCATGGACATTAAAATGAATGAAAAGCTTAATTTCACAAACACATATTTATACATTGCATTCTTGAAATGATTATCATTCATTTGGAAATATTTCTTCTTCACCAAAGATTTGTCTGTATAAAACTTTCAGTCAGCCTATTTGCTGTAACTGCTTGGCCACAAGCAGTAATGCTATAATTCAAAGGAAATAAGACTCTGTACTCCCATTATTTCTATTCATCTGCTGTATTTATGGAATTCATTAAAATATCTGCCCCAAATTTAATGGTAGCTTAACTCTACTGACCTGTGATTTAGAACAGAAAAGATTTTTTTGCCTCTTTTCTGCTCTCAACTCCCACAATTCCAGTCAAACTGGGAAATGCTTTTTGACAACACTGACACAAAAGAAATCATTTAGCAGTTCCCTTTCCTGTACTTAGAGGCAAATACTGCAAAGCTGAGTGAAATGCTATAGGGATTTTTTTTTTTTTTTTCCAAAGTATCTACTGATTATTAGAATTACCCCAAGAATCTTTTACAAGAAGGTTCTTGTCATGCAAATAACACCATGTGGTAGAAGAAAGGTAAAAATACCTGTCTTAAGTTTAACTGTACATTTCCCTGGCTATTTAGTTACCAGTATTGAAAAAAAAAAAATAAGATTGTTTATACAATTCTCTGCCTAGGGATCAGACAATTTAGAAATTGCCTGTTGAATAAATTACAGAAAAATGATCCAGAATTATCACCAGGTAATAGAACACACAAGGAAGAGCAAAGGTGTGCACCAACACATTTTTTAAATCATCACAACATAGCCATCATCCTGGGGAAAAGAAGAGTCCCCAAATAGTCTTTACAAAGGTAATGTAATGGCAACACAAAGGTCAGAAATTGCCAGGGTTCTTCTAGAGTGGTGTTGAGATGTTCAAGGAAACCCCAGCTGACAATCGGGTTGGCTTTGTCATCCTAGTGCTAAAATGCAAAGTCATCCATAAAGACAGACAAAGAAATATATCCCTGACTTGGGAGGCACTTAAATAACTGCAAATGTTTAACTTGTTCCCTGAATAAGGATAAACACAAATGTCTCCTCGTTCTGCTGCATAATACCACATCTCTGCTGAAAAGATATATATTCGTGTCACTATTTATATCATATTTATGTGATTTATTCTGTACCTGAAGTCCTAATAAAATTGTTCATCCTGAGAGGGATAATTTTTATGCGTAAACAGAGACTTTTCTCAAACATTTTAGTCAGTGTCACAGTAGCTGTAAATCTACTAGAGACATTTATTCATTTTCTTCACCCTAAGCTCATTCCTGTGGCCACATTCTTTCAAGCCCCTGAACTTCCTCTCCCCTCTGGAAAGCAGCTATCTCTGGAGGTCATGTCAAGCATCAGCAACTGCAGATGCCACTTAACAGCAAGTTAATTCCCCATGTTTCTACCAAAGTGCAGAATTACCTGCAGAGTTTTCTACCCCAGCTAGTTCCATGTTGCTGGCCAGACAAGCAGAAAGACAGGAGAGCCCACTCCAGCCAAGACTCATACAGGGCTAAGCATCACAGAAAAACCTTTTCTCCACACGACAACCCCTCCAAACCCACCACACCACATGAAGCTGACATATTACATGTGTCCCATACAGAGATGAGCCAGTCTTCCAAAAATCCCTCCTCCCTCCCCAGTGCAAAAGTGTTTCAGAAACAGTACAGTGGTTTAATATTGTTTCCCCTTAGCAAGTTCTAAACCAATAGAAGAAGTCTTTCAGTATGAAAAATAGAATTACAGCCAAGTAATTTCATTACCCAAATGTAGCTTGAGGGACGTTATCTGCATAACTCCCATTTAATACCAGTTTATAACAAAGTGCAGCTATTTATTTAGGTTACTCTTGAAGCATAAAACTGTAAGTTTATCCTAGATACATTCTGTGTACTACACCTTTTCGCATTTTTTTTATTTATTTATTTTTTTTTTTACAGTGGATGCACCATGTTAACTTTGGAAAAAAAAGACAGCTGAGGCTGTACAGTAGCTGTTTTATGACACTCTCCTGGAATGCAGTAATTTCACTATTCACTCCATTTTAATTTTTTTTGGCCAGTTACTTACCGGTAAGCACAAACACAAGGCTAAAACACTACAGCACCTGAGAGAAAGGAAAAGATTAATGCCTATTATGCCAGTTTACAGAAATATCATTACGAGGTGAGAGAAGACAAAATGAGGTAATTGCAAATATAATCATCTGTAAAGCTAGAAATGGTTGTCTGAACAGCAATTTCACCCAGCACGTATAATTCAGGTAACATACCCTCTTGAATGTTGCTTTGCTATGTAGTCATCAACACTCTGTCAGACACATTTTCAGTCATTCAATTTTTATTGTGCAATACAGGACAAAAAGGATATTCAGCGTATTATTCTAGGGTTAGACTCTGAACTCCCAAAACACATATGGAAAAGTATACTGCTCTTCAAGAACAGCAGGTAAGCTGCTGGGCTGTATCTTGGTCAGAAAGAACAGCCCATGAATCTGAGGTACTGCACAGCACTGGTCCTACATTTTTCACTTCCACAGGCCCCAACATAATGCGCATGTTTGGACTACACCATACAAACCTGATACACATTCAGATAAGAAGCAATCTGCTTAGACTAACAGTGCATAGACTAATTTTAATAGGATGCACTTTCCTGAATATATGAAGTGTTGTTATTGGTAAAATAAAACCTAAACTTGCTTTCAAGAATCTAGGGTTCAGAACAAAGCCTACCATAGCCTCACCACTGCTTCATTTCAGCAGCAGTCAGGAGAGCTAGTGTGTTTGTATCCATGCTGGTATAGACACTTCCATGCCTTTAGAGCATGGTAAAACAAATTTAAGATATAAGCCAAAGAAAATTGGGTTAAAAACTCACGTTAGCTATAATTTTGTGCCATTACCCAAAGATACTAAAACATAAATTGCCCTTTTATGTACCTCTAAAGCTGGTGATACTGTATATTGCTGCTGATTTCTGTTCCATACAAATACCTCAGTAAAAGCAGGCTGGATCAAAACCATCATGGGAGTCTCAACTGAAATTGTTATCTTTTATTTTCTTGATTTTTTGCTAATTGTGTTTGTTTCTACTTTCCCATTAACATTGTTTTAACAGAGTTCTGTGTAAAAGTAATTATAAGAGAACTATCTGCTAAAAACACACAAATGAAACTGTTACCATTAAAATTTCCATACTAGATAGAACAATCCAGAAACCTTTCACAGATGGTCCTCAGAATTGCTATCTTTGAGTGTAATTTTACTTCCATTTGTGGTAAATGGCAAAATTCCCATTGATGTCAACAGATGCAGAAGGGATTTGTAAAAGCTTTTTCTCTTTGCTTTTTGGTGCTTCCATCATGTTTCTATCCAGAAACATGAAATTCATCATGTCGGTTCGCTTCTGCTAATGCTACAAAGTAAAAGATCCTTGAGACCTTTTCTTCTTTTTTAGAATAATCCCTATTATTATACATATTATGGCACAGCATCTATATCTAAAACATCTAGATGGAGATCCAAAACTTCCTGAAAAACAGGATTTAAGATGAAAAGGAATCTACTTAGCCAGCTCCAAAAACAAAACAAAACAAAACAAAACCAGCTTTGGAATCAGTCCGTATCCCCTAGAAAAGTTGGCTAGGTGGTTTTTCGAGCACCACATTGAGAGACCCTGGAAACAAGCTGAATTCTTGACTTTGGGTCAAATGGAGTTTAATTAAGCAGAATTAGAGCAAACATTTTGCAACTATTGTACATTTTGTTTTGCCTGTGTGATGATACACGAATACTCAGAAACAACAAATGGCGTATTATCAGTCTTCATAAGGAGAAGCAGGCCTTTTCAATATTTAAGATAAACCTTACTTTGAAATGTAACTCATGGAAAGTAAATTGATGTTCCAAAATGGAAACATATGGTCCCTCTATTTCATATCTCACTTGACTGTAGTTAGGCATTTTTCCATGAAGAATGTCAGTGCTTAAATTGTCAGCTTATTACCTGGGAGTAAGCAAAATAAGATTAGGCAGTTTTTAGAACTGCCATAATCAATTTACCTGGGGGGGACGGGGAGCATAGCAAGCGTATGATGAAAGTACAAAGTTTTGTCCAAGCAGCATGGACATCAAAGAAGTATTCTTACTGCTATTAATAACAGCAGTATGAGTTCAACTTAACTCTCCGAATCATTCAGAGGAGGGACTTCCAATAAAGCTTTTGCTCTTTATTGTTTTGTGTTAACAGATAACTTGCAACTAAGATTTTTTTTTTCCTAACTGTTCATGATTTGTGTCTTATCTTCTCCAGTTCCATTCTAGCCTCACGTACCTCCCTCTTGTCCATTAATGACTTTTATCTCTCAAAAAATAAATGTTCATATTAAGATATTCAGATCCTCAGATCTTTGCATGTTAGCTGCATAAATCCATCCTCTCCAACCTATCAAAAAGATGTCTAACACAGACATTAATGTTTGCTGATTACTTATAGAATGCTCCACTCACCTATAGTTAGCACATCTCCATAATTCTGTTATTCTATCCATGATCATTATTGTCACACTGGGCAGTAAAATCTCAAAGCAAATGAAAATAACAGAATTGTTTCTTTTTACATATTTTGACCTGTGCTCTCAAGCTGCTAAGCCAGATGTCACTGACATTATGGAGAAAAGACAGTATTTTTTTTTTTTTTTAACCATTTTTTGAAGTATTTTAAAGAAATAGGCCCATTTCAATGTCTACATTTCCAGAATTAATTACAATAGTGCATTTTAAGGATAGAAACTATAATACTTATAGCTTCTATACCATATAGCTATATAGCTTCTATGATTAGGCTTCATTTCCCCCTTCTACATCCATTACTTACCCTGTTCAACAGTTAGATTTAGAAGCTGCTCTAAAAGGGTTGTATTATTTATATAGTACAGTAGGCCAATAAAAAATGTGTGATTTCATTGGAAAAATATTGATTCAAATAGAATAGAATGATTTTTCTTATAACTGTGTATTTGCCTTGAGGGTTTTGAAAGTAAGTTAGAGAAAGAGGTTTTTTTTGTTGTTTGTTTGTTTGTTTGTTTGTTTGTTTGTTTTAAATTTATATTTAGGTACTTACATAAAAGAACTTCCTCTAATAAAGGTGGATTTATTGTTGTTTTAATTTTGATTGTCAGTGCTGCAACTGCCTTCAGAGGCTTCCCATTGCAATCCAGATCCTGTTGCCTTTTTAAAGCACTTAAATATTACCTTCTCCAGGTATCATGTAATAATAAAACCATAAATAGAATAATGAGGTAAAATTATATGCAATTTCAAAGATGTAATTGCTGAAAGATTAAATTCCCCATACATTGCCCAAATTCTCAAGTGTGTTTAAGGTCTTTGGTCATCCTCTCAGTTGAAGTAGAGATTCAACAGTGGAGCTACACCAACACAGGTATTTAAGTTTACAACAGAAAAACAGGACAAGTGTTAACAAAATTCTTAAACTTTCTCTTTTTCAAGTGTTACTTTTCATCACTGCTTTGACAGTTTCTGATGCTTACCAAAAGTTCACAAAAAGCATGAGAAATCTTTCCATTTACTTAGGGTTGATGTGGATTAAACTTTTATAGTCCTTGTTTTCAATGTTTTACAGATCAGTTATCCCAACAATGTCTTGGGTTGGTATGTTATTATATCAATGCTAGCAATAGCACAAAGACAGAGAAAACACTACAAAAAAAACAAAAAGAAGACCTCCCTATGTCAGAGGGGTTGGAACTAGATGATCTATAAGGTCCCTTTCAGCCCAAGCCATTCTACAATGCTATTAGAAACTGATAAAAGTTTTATACAAAACACAAACAAAACAAAGCAACTTTACCTTCCATGAGCTGATCTGACATAATAGCAGACCCTGCTTTGAGCAGGAAGTTGTACTAGAAATTTGCTGAGGTCCCTTCCAACCTGAAGCATCCTATGGTGTTATGATCTTTTCAGTAGAGGGGCTTGCTACTTTGCTGACCTAGGTGACAATTTACAGTATCACTGTCTTCATCGGAGTCTGCTTAGATGGCTCAGTATGACTGCATTGGATGAGAGTAATTAAGATGCTACCAGAGGTGGAAGGAACGTTGCTAATCTCTACACGCTTTGAGTTTGGTATCTGATCCAGTGGTATGGAACTGAAAATTTTGAGAAGGTAGACTGTCTGATAGATGGCTCACAGCTACAAAGAAAATAAAACTGTTTAGACATGAGGCAATATTTGCTTTGTTGTTAACCATCAAGACAAAGGTAACTAGACCACATCCCAACACGTAAAAAAAATATTCTTTAAGTGCCCTCCTATTTTGTTTTCAATTGTTAAAATAACACAATGTTTATTCACATAACAGAAAATATCCATTTTCTAGTAGGGGAGAACAATTCCCTGGAGCTTTACCACCTTAGTCTGTAACCTGTGTATTTCTGCTCAGCCAGGTGTTCAGTGTATTCCACAAATACGATGCTGAATATACTACAGATTTATACAGTCTTGAAAATACAGCATTAACAATTGTGAACAAGAATAACATAATAACCACTTCATGTTAAGCTCTAAACTCCAGCTTTCAGTTCCTAGAGTGGTATTTTATTTCATGTAGTGAATATATTTAACCTGTTTCACTCTTTACATGGTATAAACCTGCAACAAGTTTCATGAGAAGGGATTCTGCTGAGAAATCTTGCCTGTTTAGAGTTATTATTTGTGCTGATTTTCTCAGGGTTATCTCCACTATCAAGATCCACCCAGTAATTACTTCTGCCAGAGTAATTTAAGAAACATGAACTGGTCAATTAGAGTCACTGAAAATTTAGAGAACTCTCATACAGATGGTTAAATGAACACCATTTTTAGTCCTAAGCTTTGAAAAAAAGACAGGAATGTACAAATGAAGACAAACCAGAACAATGCTATTATACTACATGTAAAACGGCAGAAATGAGCTGCAGCACCAAATTCCAGATTTTGCTCTGGTGTTATCCACTGTGTAAGAGAGCTTTTTTAGTTTGAAGGTCTGAACATATATAAAATCATTGTAATGTGATTTATTTGGTACTAGGTTTAGAGGGAGGGTCGGGAAGCCCTTAAAGTATTTTTCTTATAGGAGAATACATAATCTATGCAGATAATTTGCAACTCTGTTCTTTACAATGAGTAAAAGCTACACTTTGATAATTTTTTTTTACAGAAAGTACTGCTGCAAAAATTAAATTATATTGCTTTATTAATCACTGGTATTATATCAAGTTACTAAATCAATATCCCAACAAGAGTATATTCTAAATTCAAAAGTGTAAAATGCAGTGAAGTTTTAGAAACATCAAGTGTTTCACCAAAATAATACCAACATAGTGCCATTAACTATTTCTTAGCTATGGTCTTTACAAAGATGCCTGACAAAGCCTGCTTGTTGCCATTAATGGAGTTAAGTATTTGCATGTAGTTCAAATCTAAATGTTAATGATACAATTATTTCCTCTTACAACGATGCTTTTCTCATTATGCAACAACTCACAGAATTCATTACCAAACACGTTTCAAAACAAGCACAAAAAAGTTTCTCCTAATAAGAACTTCTGTTCAGGCCCTAAACTAGGCTCCTTTGTGAGCAGCAAAATCTCAGCTTTCTAAATGCCTTCTGGCTCTTCACTGATACTCATATTCAAGATAGATGCTTAATGGAATTTGACCGATTACAACTCACATTTAAGTGAATGAAACAAGTTTTAAAATTAGATTTTATTTCTGCTTACGTTACCCAATAATCACACCCAGAGAATATCATCATCACTTACACTACTCCCAGCTATATCTTATTGACAGTAAGTATAGATAGTTTGACAGGGCAAAAAACAGTTTAAGCTGAATGCTTAAATTACTTCCTAAGCCAGGCAAAATACAGGAGTACAGAGAGATTCAAGGTAAAAGCTGACACAAATCTAATTCATTGTTATGTAAATACTATGGAGGAAAACCATAAAAAGCAAATCGAGTATATGAGACTGGATATGACACTGTTTTCCACACTGCAATTCTACACGTGTTTTATTCCTGGACTTTTTTCTGCATAATGAAAAAAAAATTGTTACCCTGGCAACTGCCACATGTTACTCAGTTTATTTCTGAGATACAGAGCAGTCTATAAAAGAATAATACTGTTCACTTTAATCAGGATGTCTCAATGCCACTGAGAACTGGGAACTAAGCGTCACAACACGTACATGGTTTTCCACAAAGTTTCAAGAAGGCATATCAAAGAAAGAAAAGCTATATTTTTTACATTTATCTTTTTTGCAGTCTCATTTTCTTTATTGCTTTATGTGTAAATGGGAAGCAAAGATTAAGCATTGTGAGGAAGGATTCATATTCTGCCCAATCTTACAGCTGTTTTCCACATTCTCTTTTTATTACAGCTTTAGTGTATTTCTATGCCACATACCAAATGAGTAAAACTTTCAAAACTTATTTAATGATGTAGTAGATGCCATCTTCCAAAGCATAATAAGAAGGTAGATCTCCAACTCCCATCACCTGTCAGGGGTTAAGGTTTAGTTCAAAGGAAGAATTAAAACATTTCACAGGTAATCTTTAATTATCTGCCCTACCCTCCTAAATGAAGTGAACTCTGTTACATGCCTAGGTGCTATATAATTTATGAAGAGAGGCCTCAGAATAATAATACCAAACTACCAGCATGATAAAAAGGAAGCCATCTGAAGCCATCCATTAATGAGCACACATTAAGGAGAATTCTGACATTCTTCTGCATTTTGAAGGCTGGAAAGAAGCCACCTGAGGTCTACAGCCCAGGTCCTGGACACAGGCCTTTTTCTGTGCAGTCAATATAAACTATCAGTCCTGCCTCAGTTCCATATTCCATAAATCAAGCCAGTAATTTTAAGCTTTCCCCCTCTACCCCCACCTCCACCCCCCCCCCCCCCCCCCCCAGCTCCTGGTTCATTTTCTTTTTCTAGATGGGACTTTGGGATAAAATTCAGGAAAAGGCTTGCTTAAATCCTGACTCATCATCCAAAATGCATGACTGTGCCAATTCAGATAATAAAAATATTTCTAAACTTGCACTTGAAACAGAATAATCAAAATTTAAAAAGTTTTGATTTAAACAAGCATTTATATGTTTGAATATTCTTCCTGATGGCTATTTTCACAAGTTCTAACAAGCAAATGCTGCTCTGCCTATTTTACTTGTCTCTTCTGATTTCTTCTATATCACTATGTACCTTAGAAGCTGAGGAACAAAGAGAAGTATAAAGAAGCCCACTTATATTTTCCCAGAAGATTTTGTAAAACATAGGAAGGACGGCATTGACTAAAACTGAATTTTGGTATTAGATTGACAAGAAAAACAACAGTGTTGCAACAGTCATGAACAGGTCAGAAGTTCTGAACAGGTTGAGCAGTACAGTCTCAATCAATCTCTTTGATTGAGAAGGTAAACTGACAGAGGCTAAATATGTATTTATGCTTTGTCAAGAATGCAAGCTACAGGTATTCCAGATATTAATGAAAGCTTACATTGGTGAACTGGACAAAGACCAACACATTTGTTTCATATAGACCACATATACCTACATATATCGGGCAGTCCAAATGCTGGAAACACATGCCTCCCTTTGGATACATGTGCTTTAAAAATATATCACAGATAAATAAACAATAAATTCAGGTTACGTTATCCTAGTCCAGAATATACACACATAGAAGTGATTAGATTCTAACAATTAAAATAATTTACCTTTAGTAATGCATAAATAATTTATTCCTTTGATGCTTAGTTTAATCAAACTACAGAAACAGAATAGTAGGGAACATAGAAACAGACTTTTTTTTCCATTCCCTTGGGGCACAATATAGAGCAATCAATTGTAAATTAATTGGGGAAAATTTGTGTTTTGCATAGCATAAAGAGGCAAAACATTAATTCACATTCATTTGCTTAATGGCATTTCTAATATGTTATGCATGTATGCAGCCTAGTTCTTTATATTGAGAAGCAAAACAATTACCAAGGATGTAAATACCAATAAACCATAATCTACATCTCTATTAAACAAGTAAAACTAAAGTGAAACTACTAGAAAATTTCTACACTTCTATTTGAGTGTATCAAATCCTCCATCAATTAATGAGAATTTATAAAGATTTTATTACATTTTGACACACTTGGTATAGTTATGTAAAGGCATCCATGACAGCACAGAGGTTGTATGTTGTGCGTTCTATCTGCATGAACGCTTTCAAGTCAGTTCTAGCTCTTCATGCGTTATTTACTTTATTTCTTATATAAACTTAATATCTGATCCAAGTACTCTTTCAGTAGAAACTAATACTCTTTTTAGTGGTATCAATATATACATCTAGAAATTGTTCTTGTTATTTTTAAATAAAATCCTGCCTGTGTTTTTTCTTGTATTTGTACAGATAAATAGATAAAATAAATATATAAAAAACAGGGGAACACAACTTTATAGGTAAAGTTTCCAAACATGTTTTCAAGGGAAAACAAAAGCACATGAAGTAATAAAAGAAAAATAACAAGCATTTTACATTTTACTGGCCTTAAAAAAATAATTTTAATCGGTGACTTATTGAATGAGATTCAATAGATACCATTCTTGCTATGATTAAATGTCAAGGCTATAGACATGCTATTAAAAAGCAAGTGAGCAGTAATTTGGTGTGTATAATGACCGTTCCAAAGGATTTATCTGTGCAATACTTTTCTGTTCTTATCAATGAAACATCCTGTTCTGGTATCTTAAACTGTAGCTTCTTTATGATGGTATGTTTTGGTTTAATAATATTTCATTTCTATTTATAACAATGGAAGCAAACTGACACTAACTTAACCTCACTGTGACTAGCACTCTGTCAGTCAAAACCTTACTGCTTATACAAAAAACAGTGCCTTGTGATTATTGCCTCTAGTATCAGGGAAAGAAAGATTTGAGAACCCCAAATTTCAGTTCCTGTCCTGAGATAGGGAATTTGAACCACCATTTCTACAGCATTGACAAACCATTGCAAAAAAGATAGAAAAAGTTGTTTACAACTCTGTGCAAGACTAACCTCCGGTGGTATTCTAGGCCGATGTGGTTATCTCAGAAAAGTTTTGCGTGACTCTGTACAAGTCTAATCTCCAGAGACACTCTAGGTCCATGTGGTTATCTTAGAAAATGCAGCTCATCACCACTTTATTCTGTAATCTATGCCTAACCAGACACAATTGAGCCCTTAGGAAATAATAGACTTTTCTGAGAGGCATGGAAAGCACCTCTCAGTAGAAAAAAACAGTGTGCACTGGACCACTCTGCAAGCTCCTTGTATGTAAAAAAAATCAGGAGACAGTCTACAAGTATTTGTAGCATTTTTAGAACCGATGTCTATAACATATGAAGTTAAACGTAGGAGGAAATAATGCAAGATGACTGAGACTTTCTGCATCATATCTTACAACAATATTCACATATGTTTTCATACATATAAATATTTATAATAAATATAAATTTATAATAAATATATTTATTCACAAATACATTCACTTTTTTTTTTCTTCTCAAACTTGTTTCTATGAATAAAACCATACTCACACAACAAGCTGTTCAAAATAAAGTTGGGATCTATTATTGCAATTCTTCAGGTGTGAAGGAAATTGTGGTTTGGATTCAACACAGTTTATAAGAAATAATTTTTAGAAAAGTGAGTCATTCATTTACAGAGTAAATCCAACAGAAAGCGTTACACAGATTAAACAGTAAACTTAGAGTATCAAACAACAAATCTGAATTAATATATTAATTCAAATTCCTTATATGCAAAAAGTATTGCAAAAAATTATTTAGAAGTCATAACCTGTTTTCATGTGATTTTTGAATGGAGTGGTCAAATTTATCAATTAATCATTTGCAATTAATCATTATCCAGAACTGGTAAGTGAACATAAATGTCAGCACACTGCAGAAAGTAGGAAACACTGATAACCCAAAGAAACATAGAGCTTAGACTACAATTTGAGATCTTTCAAATTATGTGTGGTGAAAGCTGAGGTCTGGTACGAGGCTGATGGCATGATAATTGCTGTTTTCACTTGCCTCTTTTGGGCATAAAAGGGATTGAGAAGTCTAATCTTGCCACATGGGTCTCCAAACATCCATTACACAGATAGCTTCAGCCAGAGCAAAACATGCCCTCAGATTGAGGAAAAAAAACAGAGTCCTCAAAGGATATATAAAAATAAATGTATTTTTTTCAGTGAAGTGCTGCTATACATCTAGTAGAGTAGAAGTAGAATTAAGTCAAAATCTATTCATTTTTACTTCCAACTCAGTTAACTTCCAAAGATGGTGAGCAAGAGAAAGACAAAACCAGGAAGAAAAAAAGAGATTCTCTTTCCCCCTCATCTTACTCTCCTCTCTGCCTCTAGCAGAGAAAAGCCGAGTTATGACTGTTTGCACCTACAGTTTTCATAACAAAACAAAGCTTTATTTTGGTACAATATTACCAGTTGAAATTGTGCTTTTGAGCTCAGAATCATAGGTATTAAGAAGGAAATTAACAAATTCCTTATAATTACAAAGCTAAGCAGCATCTAAGATGACCAAACTGAAACAAAACAACAAAACAGTCATAGCCATGATGAAGAGTTCGATAACTCTTCTTACCAAATACTGTTCTTTTAAACTCTGAAACTGACTGACAGGAAGACTGAATGCTACATATCAGCATCTCCCAAATCAATATCTGCAAGTCTGGGAGATATGGATGGAGCTACCTTAAATCGATTTTTCATCAATAACTATTCTGAATGTTTTCCAGTTACAAAATTAAATGAGACCACAATTAACCTTACCTGGATTCTAACATGTCCTAACTGCTGAATACTCTATATGGATCTTCCTTTCCTATGGCCAATCTCTTCGACTTTATCTGACGTCTATTTTATGAAGAAATGCATGTAGTATTTCAGGTATTGTGAGTGCTCCCATTAGTATTGTCACATCAGACAGAAAATCTGATTATAATAATTTTGAACATAACAAAGGATATTTAATAAAGATTGTGCTACAACAACTGTTACAGTGGAAGGATGTTTCCTGGTAATTACCTACATTTCTATTACCTATCTATACCATCCATCTAACTCTGCAACATTCTTTCTGTAACATGCAGAAGCAGAAGACAAACTTTACAATATCAAACTAGTATGTGCAGCCTCTGGAATTAAGGATTTTTCTCAGTGAGACAAATTTGCAGTTTCATGCTTCCTAACTTTATTTAAAAAAAAAAAAAAAAAAAAGCAATTAAAATTGTGGTGAAAAATTCTTCGAGAGTGAACTTTTGTAACAAAATATGATTGACTCAGTAGCAGGAATGAGCCTGTTCCAAAACAATCTGCTTAAGCTAATTACCAAACTAATGAAGGCTAATCATGTCAAACCTTCGAAACTGCTTGAAATATATGGTATTTCACAATTGAGCAAATTAAGCAGAAATATTTTTCATTAGAATATACAGGTTTATCTTTCAAGGATCACATTGGAACATAATCTACTATTTTATCTACAAAGGAAAGCAAAATAAATCAAAACAAACCTTTCAATTCAAAAACAAGTTAGTGGGTTGCTGTAGGACTGTGTGTTCTGTAAAATACTTCAGAGAAGAGACATGTTGCTTTCCTTAACAGCTCTAGAAATTGATTCCACATATAGGGAAGAAGTATTTGGGAACATCATCAGGAGCCTTTTTGCTTGAACAGAATGTAATTCTTTCTTTTCTGACATACAGTCACAAAGTCTTATAGCAGTGCCTGAAATTAATAAAACCCAGAAGGAAGCAAGGAAAACCAGGAAGAGGAACAAATGAAAGTCATCGAGACTTCTTCAACTAATCACTTCCTAGGTTATCGTTTTGGCAAGTACATAGCATTATAATAGTATTATTCATCCTAAGAAGAAAAAAAAAAAAAAAAAAAAAAGAGTGCTTATTAGCTGAGCTTAGGTACTAGTTAATATTTTGATCTGCAAATATCAAGTGGGAATGGTTTATATCCAAAATATCCTTGATACTCTCTTATTTATTATATCAATGATAAAGCACACATAATCCTGCTGGAAATAATTCAAAAATATTCAAAACAGGGATTCTCTTGACCAAAAAAAAAATATAAATAAATTAAAAATAAAAAATAATAATGATAACAGACCAAGCTACTGTTAACACAACCTGCTCAACCTGTTGTGAAGTCTTTTTGGCTGGGCACAGATCCCTACCTGACAATAACCAAACAGCAAGCTTCACTTTATCTTTGTTAATATGAAACTGCAGTCTTCCAGTTTTCTTTCAACGTAATGATAGATTTTTGCAACTGAGTGTCTATGTCCCTACCTAAAGTAGATTCTGCAACTTTCATTAAAAGTTTAGGCTTGTGAAAATCAGTTTTCTGTATCCATATGGCTGTATAAACCACAAGGACATTAAAAGGAATTAGACATCCTGACTGTAAAGAGAGCTCATCTCAATAATTTTTCATTGTTTTGTTCCAAGACAGACCTTTATTAACCAATGAAACTGAAACCCAGTTTTCAAGCCAAACATTTTTATGGCCTTCAGAGTATTTTCCTTACTGCTTGTAATGCAAGTCTTGATCAACCCTAAAAGCCTGTTCCTGAAGGACTGCCAAACAAAGCTATTTCACCTCATATTTGCTATAACTTTCTACTTATTACTTCTGTAACTTTCAAACGTTTCCTGGATTCCTTCTTTAGCTTACATTATCTCTTCTGTCTCATGGATGACAGGAGACAGAAAAGAACATTCTGTCACTTTCAGGGAAATGCTTTCAGGACTTTTCAAGTTCTCAGCCATTCAGATGTGTTGCTTTACCCATTCATTTGATTCCAGAATAATCTCAACCTTTAACCAGTTGAAAGTTACCAGATGGCACTGGAGATTCAGAACTGGAATTTCAAGAATACATGATGATTATTCTTGATAACCAGTAGTGGAAATTGAGCCAGAGATAGGGTCTGAAAATAAAGAAGTTAGAATGCTCACACTGCTCTGTACTCTGTATTCCAAATTATAGAAATCAAATCTAGACTTATTTTCAAAATCAGCATTGCCCACATAAAAATAGGATATCATAGTAAGGACAATTTAACGCATACTAAGGCAAACTTCACAACTCTTGTGGATTTTGAACTTCAAATTACTTCCATGCTTTGTTTCCTTAGGATTGAGAACATTAAAGCAATTTAAGGTGACATTTCCATGCTCATTAACAGAGGACACAGAGTCATTTGCAAGGAGAAAGACAGGTGGTTTATATCTTCCATCATTATAATACTAAATAAGGTGACACCTGTTGCCTGAAGGAAGGATAATTATCCTGCAAGAGAACTTATACTGCATATTCAGTTTACATTTATAAGAACTGGCAGGAAAAGCCACACAGCAAAACTAAATTATTCTTGTTTATCAGTTTAAGCTATGGTTAAACAACTTAATCCCCAATGCACATTTATTGGTATTGGTACTGCATCAAGCAATGCAAGCAAGTAGGTCTGCTATTGGCCTTCACAAATACCTGCATTACCTATTATTACACACTAATGAAGAAAGCACTTGTGTCACAATTTCAGAGTATCACCTGCACCTCTTCTTTTTGAGATAGTGGATTAACTACTTCTGAGATACTTTCTGTCTGGTTTCAACGGCCAAGGAAGGATGAAGTAAGAGATAAATCAACCCTTCCAAATGTCATAGAGAATTGATAACGTGTTCTTTGCTTTATGTTTTTCCATGGTGTATGTGTACTTCCCTGAAGCACAGCAACATGTGTGGTTTTAAATATTGCAGATTACATGGATGACTTTAAAAAACTCAGGTATACAAAAAAAAAAAATCCTTTAAAATAATGGAAAAAAATAGAAGGACTGGGGAAAAATAAGATGGGAAGGGTGCTTCTGAGTCTACATGTGCTGGAGAGGTATGATGGAATCAATAAGTTTGCAAATTTGGACATAAATTATCTTAACAACATGAAAGGAAGAAAAATATTGAAAGAAGATAGTGTTTCTAGAAGTATATGATTATTGAGCTATAGTGCTACACATGTAGGAAGGGACACTAAGCTTAAGTGCTTAGATTTATTTATCTTGTATTTATCCTTTTTATTCTGGTCCTATTTTGAAAAACAAATCATAAAAAGAAAATAATATCTGCATTTAAATGTATTCATTTCTGGGGAAATAAGAAATGAACCATGATAATCTTATAGTGTGGTTTAGAGCTGACGAATGGGTCATACATACAAAAAAGCAATAATTTCAGGTCTGAAAATAATATTAGTTTTGTAAATCATGTAAAAAAAAAAAAAAAAAAAAAACTTTACATGAAATATTAGCAATGAGATGCTCAACCAAGCAAAAACCGTAATTAAAACTAAACACAAATCAAAATACTTTCTGCAATCAGAAATGAGTATCTCTGTGAGGTAATTTATGAGTATGCATAAATCACTCCATAAAACACAGCAGAAAAAAGGATTGCAAGGATTATTTCCTAAAGATTACAAAGAATATTCTGTTTTACACCTTGTCAGTTTTTGCATCCTGAAATTGCTTTTTTCATCAGTCCATATGTCTACACTGCCTGAATAATATTTAAATTATATATATATATACACACACATATATCCACTTCTGTTGAACAATACATTGTGAATCTGATTCCACAGGTGGCTTAGGATATAATTAATCACCCCATATATTCACAATTAAAAAGTTAAAGCAATTTGGCCTAAATTGCTGGGAAGATTCAAAATATAGAATAGATTATCACACCCACTACTGGTACTTCAAACATACATACATACATACATATATATATATATATATATTTTTTTTTTTACTCAGGATTTTCCACTAATTCCAATGACAAGCAATAATTTTTTCCCCTTCGTGGATCTTAAACTACATTCCATGCAGTATACATCAAATACAGGCTGAGACTGTATCAGGATGCTCCTGATACAATTGTATTCACTAGGCCCTTTTATATCTTTAGATTATTGTAGTTTAAAATCATATCCAGTGTGCACTGTGTTTGCTTGTTTGGTTGTTTGGTTTGTTGTTGGGTGTTTATTTTTTTAGGTATAGGGACATTTACCTTGACATGATGATATCTCAAAACAAATTATGAATATAGCAATAACTAAAAGGTGAAAACACTAAACATTTGGAGTCTGCCATTAAAGATTGATGGTTTAAATTAATTCAGGTCTCTCAAACCTAAATCTTTGTTATTGAAAAATTATACAACAGAAATTACAGCTCCTAAAATTATCTTCCTTACTATTATGCTAATTTTATTACAGTGACCTTTTTTCCCATGATAAATTAAAAAAAAAAAAATCATAATAAATTCACAAGGAAAACATTATGTGTTAAGTTCTGCCACTATCTTTCTTTGCCTATATTACAACTACCTGAGCACACCTGCTTCTATGTTGTAGGCATGTTTAACATTTACATTGTAAGAACCACAAAATAAAAATACAAAATGCAGACTTTGCCAACAGCTCTGCTTGATTTTGGCTAGGATTCTTTACTAGTCATATGTATTATAGGCCCCCAGAACTGGTGTGGTAGCTTTCTAGAAAATCCAGCCAAAACTGGTCTAACTCATCTTTAGTTCTGGCCATCTGCTTGGAGCATCTGGTAACTGGGTACATTCACCCACATCCAGAACGTGATCGTTCTCTTGCCAACTATGTGCCTAGGTAACTGCCAAAATGTGCTTTGCCGCTACTAACATGACAACTGTCAAAAAGAAGTTGAACGTGTATGGATGAATCTAAATTAAACTAACACATTACTTTACCAACTTACAGCAATAATTTTTTAACATAATTGCCTGGTAATGACAACAATAGATAACGCACTTACATAGAGAAACAGTTCTGAGGGTAGGAACTATAACAAGGATACAAAAGATTTAAGTACTTTGAAAAGTTATTTTCAATCTTCTTGCTATTTTCTCTGACAACTAGAAAATAGATTTGTAGCTTTATTTTAGAAATCAAAACAATTAAGTAATTGTAGCAATGAAAAAATAGAAAAAAATCAGAATTATACATTCAGTATCTGATTTTTGAAAAAGAAATAAAAAAATCTGATTACTTTGAGGCTTATTTTACAATTAATCCAAGTCCAATCCAAGTTATTAGATGTAGTCTAACTGACAAGCATTGAAATTATTACAAGAGGATTTGGAATGCTATACAAGGAATCAGAATATAGATGACAGATTATAACAAAAATGGAAAAGAAGTGTGCAACTTCAATTGAAATTCATCATCTTGTCATGTAAATATAATTTTCTAATATCTCTGCTCACACAGAAAGAAATACCTACATATTATTTTATGTATTTCATCTTAGGAGTAGTAGTTAAGAAAAAAAAAAAAAAAAGAAACTAATTGATGAAACTATTATTTCCTTTACCCAGTATCATTGCACAAACTTTTCATCCTCTTCTGCCATGCCACTTGTGAAACGGTGGCATGATTTAATGATTTAATAAGTCAAAATAAGTCAAAAGCACATGAAAGTGTCAGTTTTACGGACTGAAAATTTAAAAGAAAAGCCTGGAAAACTTATCCAAGATCATGACAGTAAATTATTATGTCATGGCTAAAGGAAAAAAATAAAACCTGGTATGTTCTGAGATTGTCATGGTGACTTCTCTTTCTTTCTTGCCCTGTCATCTGTCGTCATTTTTCCTGTATTTGAATTGAAAGCTCCATGGAATAAAGATCACAATTCTGTTCTTCAGCAAGTTAATGCACAGGACAGTGGTCCTCATCCACCACTATGGTTCCAATGCACAATGCTGCTGCCTCAACCGCTGCCAAATTTAGAATAGTAACAAAATTATATATTATTTCTATTAAGCACTGTGATTATGATTGACAAATGCCTTGCTTCACATGCAGGTGGTCCCACAGTTATCTGCCATTCCATGGTCAATCATGCTAAGCCAGTTTAAAATACATAGGAAACAAGTGCAATATCTTTTCCATTCTCAAATTTTTAAAAGGTTTTACCAACTGTTCCTTCAAGTCCTTTTAAAAGTTTTTCTAAGATATAATGTGTATTAAATTCTCACATATCATATATTAATATGCCTTTGGCTTCCGTTTTACTTTCTTGTACATTCAACATACCTATTTTAAATCTATTTTCAAGGCTTTGTGCTTTATAATATCACAAAGTTTGTTTAATGAAATTTTTAACTGATACAAGAGATACAACTACAGTAAGTTCTTAATGAATTGCATATGATGGTAATTCCTCTGATAGCTGTGAAATTGTTTCAACATACAGTAAACAAGAGCACAAGGATAGCAGACCAGACTCTGAATGAAGGAGAAGGGGTGGATCATGTGGATCTATCTGATCATAATGTTTTTATGAAATTATTTTTACATTAAAGTAGACTCAAAGCACATAATGCCCATGGATGCTAAGAATTTTTAATGACACACAAAATCATGCCATTCTTATCTTGTAGTGTCTATGGTGTGAGAACTTGTTGTTTTACAGACATATTAAACATCTTATACTTTTGCCTTTCCCTCAGGGAAATTTATTCCAAAAATGGAAAAAAAAAAAAAAAAAAAAAAAAGAAGTGTAACAAGTTCACAAAATAAATATACACACATGCACTGAAATAAATATATAAATATTCAGACACTGCAAATTGCTCCTAGGGTTAAATACAAGTAGCTTTGCCATTTCCTTTGCATCTTGCACTTACTGCTATACAGGGCAAGCCTGAAGTTCTAAAAATCCATTATTAGAAGAAAGTAAAGTAGATTTTCATAATTAAAAAAAACATCCCAACAGTAGCCCTAGTCAAATTTTTCAAATGTGTCCATGAGTTTTAGATAGTCACTTTTGAGTTTTTCAACCCAACATTCTAAAAATCCAACTATCATCTGATACTGTCAGCCACCCAAGTTGAACACCTCAAAACTAAGATTCTCAGTAACACCCATTCACATTTGCATTTCAATGTGAAACTGTATCTGAGCCATATATAACAACATAAAACAGTAAGAGTGTATTACAGTTAACTGTTAATTTGCACTTGTTAATTTGTAAAGAGAAACAGGATTCTGTATGAAACTCCTTGCTCTGGAGAGTGGAATGAAAGTAAGACTCCATATTCCTTCCAGCAGAAATTCCTTCCATTTTTACGAAGCCTATATAATTTCCAGCAATTGTATCAGACCATCTAGTAGAGCATATTTCCAGAAATATCTTATTTCAGGACAGGTTCTCTTATGAAAATCTACCGTATTATCTTTTTGTGCTTTAAAACCAAACTTAGATTCATTGTTCAGTCACAGACTCCACACGTATTAAAAAAAAAGTAATAATAAAATAGTTATATATGGAAAAAAAAAAAAAAAAGCACCATTTATTTGAAGTAGTTCAAGAATAAAGTTGTTGCACTTTTTTTTTTTTTTTTTAATCAATAGTACTGTAATAAAAATGCCCCAAGAAAAAACATCTTTTCTATTTTAATCATTCAACAAGCAAGGAAGAAGAACATCACAAAAAGTGTTAGAAAAATACTAAATTTTCAAATGTAGTCTGTATAACTCCTTGTCTCTGACTTAAAAAAAATAATAATAAATAATAATAAAAAACAAACAAACAAAAACAAAGTGCTGTAACCACAGTCAAGTGAGGAATGAAATCTCATCCCCAGTTTTTGGTTAGTTGACATTTCCAGGATTTCTGTCCACAGAAACGCTCAAAGTGGTTATAATGACAAGAACCGAGAAGTGGCTCTTTCAGTTGATGTTTTTGAAAGGTAGCTTTGTACGAACAGCTGTGTTTTCAAAATGCTTGCCACCTCTAAATTGGTCCTTGTGAAGTGAACTGTTTGCCTTATTGCCAGCAGGGCACATTGCAGTGTAGCTGCTGCATTTTTAGTTTTTATCACTGTCTCTCTAACTGCTGAAGTGGAAAAGAAAGATTGCCAAAACCTGACGTGTTTCTTTTCCTTTCTGCCCACTCTGACTTGGTTTTTAGCTGTCTGTTGCTCCAGTGACGAGAAACATTGCTCAGTTTATTCATTCACTGAATGTCTTTTCCAGCTCAAATAATGGTGATACCCTCTTGTAAACCAAGGCTCCAGCTGTCAATAGCAGTAAACGAAACAAACCTAATTAAGACATACCAATCTTTGTCTACACAAGAGATAATTAGGTTGCAAGAAGTCACGCTTACCAAAGAATCCAAGGTGTGTCTTCCTAAAAGCAAGAGGTAATACCTTACAAGCAAGAGACACACTGCATTTAATAAGACCATAACTATGGATTGAATGTAACAGGGATGAACTTCCAGAAGAAATTAAAGAGTCTCTCAACAAAAATTTAAATACTTTATGATAGAACTTATAACACAGAAAAAAAGAATAATAAAATATTGAATAATTATTATTGCTAATAAGCAATAGTAATATTTTAGATGCAGAAGCTATTTAGGCTTTTCAACTTCAGACATTGTGAAGCAAACCACAACATTTTATCCAAATGAGGAAATACATGTACAATCAGACTGCTAATAACAATTTTTCAGTGCACTCAAGTAAAGACTTTTACATCAAAGACCCTAAAACTACCATGCATAGCTCCTGCTGCTGCTTGTGTGAAAACACTAATCCCACAGCTCAGCTAGCGGGTGGTAGTTTGCTGCTGAGCCTCATCTCTACAGGTTTGTCTGTTCTGCATCATAGTCAGCACAAGTTTTAAGAATCAATTGCATCACATCAAATACATCAAATCACCATCAAAACCCACTAAAAAGAGCTATAATAAAAATAGAGTTTTTATGTAACAGATTATGGTTACATAACTGCAGTATTTCAATTATTTTATTTGTTTGTTTAGAAAAAAAAAATCTACTTTTGCACAGAAAGCCTCCATATGTAAATCTCAGATACCTTAAATACTATTCCAAGGAACAGGACAAATGACCTTCAGGTTCTCTTTGTCCTCCTTACTGGTACCTTTAAAATTGGATATTTGAAATGCAAAATTTTCACATACAGCTCCAGATGGTACAAAGCACTTAGCTTTAAAGCACTGGAAGGCATTAATAAAAATTCTGAAAGTCACAGTTAGTACGAGTTTTTCAATTTAATCTTTATTTACTGTTATCAGTATATTAATGAAGAAAGGGAATCAACATGTTCCCAAAGTTCAAAGTATCACAAAGTTAAATGCTTATTTCCAATATAAACATTTATCTCTGTGAGGCTACATTCTTCAAGGAAATTGAACTTCAATTACAATTTATAGTCTCGAGTGCAAGATAGCAGTTTACATGAGGTTTATTTTATTACAGTAAACTGCAGCTCACTTCTCAGTTCAAAATGGTTTGTACATATCTCAAGGTTAGAAATTAATTACATACACACAGGAACACAGACTCACACAATCAATACAACAAGTTGACATAAGCAAAGTCATACTGCCTAACTTCATTTTGGGTTTTGATCTCTTCAAATGGGACCAGAAAACTTAACATCAGTAATCCATGCTTTCTTAACATTTTTGTCAACATCGTATATTGAAGATTGACACAATAATACTATTAGAAACAAAAAGACCAAAACAAATGTTTTGCCACCCAAACCATCCTACACATTTTTTCCTGTGCCTCTCAATGCTTTTTTTTTTTTTTTTTTTTTTTGTATAGTGTCCCACAAGGCACGATGGATGCCAACACTACTCTAGAAATATTCTTTTATTCCATACCTTGAATGAAGTCAATAGCAAATCATATTCATATAAAAGAATACACAAATATAACACTATTTAACCAAAAATCTTTCTGAAGTGAAACAATGTATTTTGGAATGATGACTTTGTAGGCTTGGAGAGAGTGAAAATTATTCTACAATCTGTTATTCAAGGCACTCAACCCCAGTGAATATTTTATACAAGGCAGAAGCATTTCAACTGGAGAAATAAGGAAGATTAATGCTAGAACACTACATGAGCTTGAGCTGGTCTCTTATTAGCTGAAGCATTCACCAGAAACAGAAAAGACATCAAACTAAATCATAAAGAAGAATTTCAACCTGGATCTCTCATATCTTTTTGACTCCTTTTGGAGAAAGCCCAGTCTAATTAATATATGATGTGAAAATGTCCACTAATGCCCTTGTTTCAGGCTCAAGTGTCACATAGAAGCTGAAGTACAACTGATGTTGGTTTTATGTACACAAAAATGTAGTAATTTACATACTTTTCTGTGTACAGCATCTCAGGTACCTAGTACTTTACACATGAAAAGTCCATCTCTGTCTACATACTATCATTCACAGTGACCAACAGCAAATGTCCAGGGTGCAGCACAAAAGCAGGCCAACTATTTAGTCATGCTCCCCCAAAATACTTTCCCAGTACCTCTACCGAGCAGTAGTCCTAAGCATCATAATAGAATTTAAATGCTGAGCTTAGATATCTGCAGGAGTAATTTATTGAACCTCAATATCTATATTACTCAGGTAAGAGTTCCAATGACATTTCAATTACTAGAAGCTTGCATTTTGTATTTGCCATACAAATGTATTTGTAATATACATTCCAATTAAAATTCCAGAAGTCAATGGAACATGTGCCTAAGTGCATCAGGAACAGGATTCAAAAAGTGCTCTCCCATCTCCTCCAAATCCTCTCCTCTGCCTATATAGTAAATTACATCTGTGCATTTGGCATTGAATGATTTCTACTGAGAGACCTTTAGTAAATGGGACAGTATTCCATATAGGCACATCACCTTGCCTTCTGATGACTAAATTAAGAGCAAGTTATAAGCATTTGCTGTCCAATGCAAATCTCTATTTTTCTGCAAGCCCCAAGTTCATATCATTTCCCAGAATAAAGGAACAGATTATATTTTTACTATTTCTATCGACATAGCTTTGCATTTCAGTATAAACTGGGCCATTTCCACAAAAAACATATTATTAATCCTCAAAACAGCAGAATGTTTCTGTATGTTTACCTCACACATTGTCTGTTCACTTTTTTGATATACTTACGTGTTAAAATAAAATATTAAATGTCTTAAAATGTACATAACACAGAAGCCACAAACATTTGCCAAATGTTCTTCAATACTCAACATTGTCCAACACCTTTCTTCTGAGCTGATACGAAATGCCTATTTGATCAACATGTCCAATCCTCCTGAGCCTGCAAAGGAAATCTAAAATCCAAATCCTTGACACTTGACTTTTGTAATTCTGTCTATCGATACCAACAACATCTCAGAAGTTATTTATCAATGTCAATGAAGCATTGATCTCATCTTACAGTTTGTAAACAATGTCACTGTGAATTTCAATACAAAAGCCAAAGGGGAAAAGGGCATAAATGTGTGTCATACAGCAGCCTTCCGAGACAAAGTCTGGTAACAGTTAGTGTATAGTCCATATTCTGAAGTAAACACAGCAGCTAATATATACTACTTAATATATAGAAACGCAGAAGCTTTTGAATTATATCACTTGGAATACAATGTACACTAGTAGTAGGATATTTTTCCCTAGGAAAAGTAAGTAGATACCAAAAATCTGAAGAGAGGACACATTTGACATTTCAGAATGCTACAACTCCAGTCTTTGTTATCATTTGGGATATGAAGACAGTCTGCAACTTAATAGCAAATTTCAGATTCTTGCAGAGCTACAGATGAAAAAGCAACTGCTAGCGTTGGCTGTTTTTCGTATATTCTTATCACTCTAAAGACGATTTTCTGTTTTTTATTCTTCCCTGCAATTGAAGCTATTGAAGCCAAAATAAGCAAGCCAGTAATTAGACTAAATTTGCCAAAATGACAAGCTATTTAATATAAGGTATATATTCCTTTCTAATTGCTTTAAAGAAAGAGAGAATAAAAAGTTTTCTTCCTAAACATCAGCTACAAAAAGAATTAAAAAATGATAAATTTAGTGGATTATCAATTTTGTAAATTGATAGTATCTCAAAGTATCTCAAAGTATCTCAAAGGCTTGCCTAAGAATGTCATCATTAGGAATGTGTATTAATCCAACCATTCAATTTTCCTCTGATTACACGTAAATTAAGTTCTTTATATTTATAAATTTTATGTTCAGAAGTTAAATATTCATGCTCTGTAGGATTTTGCTCAGTGTTTACATTTTCAAAGCCAACAGAACTCAGTCTGCTTCTACTGATAACTGTAAAAAAAAATAAAATATATTGTTAAGGGGCATAAAATATGTAGAAAAATCTCACTGATATATTTTGCTTTATACTTTATGAATCTTCATCTTTCTTCAGAGCAATGCTCCACTGGATGCATGACAAGCTACAAAGTCTGAAGATATATTACTATATTAACTTCATTTATGCTATCCGGATACCACTACAATACTCTAGGCACCACAGTCATTTTCTTTTCTTACTTGCAATAATTAACACTAGATAGCAAGAGATGGCTAAATTAATTTATAACTTTATAGTTTCTTATACTAATTATTTCCTCTTCTTATATTTTAGGTCATCCTGTCATTCCTGCAAACACTAATCAATCATGGGATTTGAAGTTAATACTACTAAATAAATGAATTGCTTAATCTCCTATGACCATCTATACATGCTTCATCTTCACAAAGCTTATCAATTTTATGTCATCAAGGACAGAGTGACCTTCATTTCCACAAAATGTCTCTTACTACTGGACAAGTTGGTTGCAAATTTATCACTTATCCTCAGGAAGAAAGTCCTTCGCAATCAGCATTTGACAAATGCAAGTGTGTGTTTTATCAATTGACCGGGTCATACTGAATTGCAAAACCATAACCGTGGAATACTTACGGGGTCTGTTACTTTTCTGAACATTTGAGCTAAGATGAAGGACATGCAACTCAAAATTAATTTTCTACTTGGCCTAGTTATCACTGCAGTAGTACAAGCTGTAGAAAAAAAAGCAGACTGCCCAGAGTCATGTATATGTGAGATCAGACCTTGGTTCACTCCCAAGTCTGTGTATATGGAGGCTCCAACAGTGGACTGTAATGATTTAGGCCTTTTTAATTTTCCAGCCAGACTGCCTGCCGACACACAGGTTTTACTTCTACAGACTAACAATATTGCAAAAATTGAACACTCAGTAGACTTTCCAGTGAATTTGACTGGTCTAGATTTATCTCAGAACAATTTATCCTCAGTGGCCAGTATTAATCTTACAAAGATACCACAGTTGCTTTCTGTGTACCTTGAAGAAAACAAACTTACTGAACTCCCTGAAGAATGTCTCTCTGGACTCCACAATTTGCAAGAGCTTTATATTAATCATAACCTGCTTTCTGTGATTGCACCTGGAGCTTTCATAGGCCTCAATAATCTTCTCAGACTTCATCTCAATTCAAACGGTCTGCAAATGATCAACAGTAAGTGGTTTGAAGCTATTCCTAATCTGGAGATTCTCATGATTGGAGAAAATCCAATAATCAGAATCGAAGATATGAACTTCAAGGCCCTTACCAATCTGCGCAGCCTAGTTTTAGCTGGAATAAATCTCACTGAAATACCAGATAATGCCTTGGCTGGCCTTGACAATTTAGAAAGCATTTCCTTTTATGACAATAGATTTGCTAGAGTGCCCCACATTGCTCTTCAAAAGGTTACAAATCTTAAATTTCTGGACCTAAATAAGAATCCCATTAACAGAATACGAAGAGGAGATTTTAGCAATATGCTGCACCTAAAAGAGTTAGGAATTAATAACATGCCTGAACTGATTTCCATAGATAGCCTTGCTGTTGATAATTTGCCAGATTTAAGAAAAATAGAAGCTACCAACAACCCCAGATTATCATACATTCATCCAAATGCATTCTACAGACTTCCCAAGCTGGAATCTCTCATGCTCAATAGCAACGCGCTGAGTGCCCTGTACCGCAGCACAATTGAATCATTGCCCAACCTGAAGGAAGTCAGTATACACAGCAATCCCATTAGATGTGATTGTGTCATCCGCTGGATTAACATGAATAAAACAAATATTCGCTTCATGGAGCCGGAGTCTCTGTTTTGTGTAGACCCTCCCGAATTCCAAGGCCAGAATGTGAGACAGATACACTTCCGAGAAATGATGGAAATCTGTCTCCCTCTGATAGCTCCTGAAAGCTTTCCATCTACTCTGGATTTGAAAACTGGTAGCCATATTTCCTTACACTGCAGAGCAACAGCAGAACCGGAACCTGAAATCTACTGGATAACGCCATCAGGACACAAACTTTTGCCTAATACTATTTCTAATAAGTACTACATTCATTCTGAAGGAACATTAGACATAAGTGATGTAACACAAAAAGAAAGTGGCTTATACACGTGCATAGCAACAAATTTAGTTGGGGCAGACCTAAAGTCAGTCATGATTAAAGTGGATGGCTCTTTTCCTCAGGACAGCAATGGACCTTTGAACATTAAAATAAAAGATATAAAATCTAATTCTGTTTTGGTTTCATGGAAAGCAAGTTCTAAAATTCTGAAGTCCAGTGTTAGATGGACTGCTTTTCTGAAAGCAGAAAACTCTCAGGCTGCACAGAGCGCTCGAGTACCGTCTGATATACAGGTATACAACCTAACACATCTAAATCCATCAACTGAATACAAAATTTGTATAGATATTCCCACTATTTATCCACAAAATAAGAAACAATGTGTCAATGTAACCACAAAAGGACTGGACTTGGCAGTGAAAGGCTATGAAAAGAACAACGTAATAGGATTCCTTGTCTGCCTTGGTACTCTTCTGGGAATCATCTCTGTGGTATATCTCTACAGTTGCATCTCACGAGAGACGAACTATGACATCAGACACAGCTATCTAAAGAATTACCTGAAGAAGCAATCCTTTTCACTCAACGAGATTTATCCTCCTTTAATCAGTCTTTGGGACATGGGCAAAGAAAAAAGCACAGCAATGGAAGTAAAAGCAACTGTAATAGGTGTACCAACCAATATGTCATAAATATCAATCAATCTCTGAAATAAAAAGCACATGACTGCATTTGTGCTGAATAAAAAGGGAACAAGAAAAAGTACTTCATTTAGAAATTAGATGCCTGGACTTTGCTGCTGCTGACAAATGGAAATATGCCTCAGCATAAGAGAAAAATTTTAAATATGGCTTCTAAGGGTATTCTACCAACCAAATACGATTAACTTCATTTTCTAGAACTTTCATGAGACTTAAGTCTGGAATACAGTGAAAGTAGCCACATTTTCTGTATTTTTTTTTTAATTATTATTACATAAAAGTAGTGGAACTGAGCAATACCTCCTCCTGTGCTGTATTACACACACTAGCCACGAGTTTTTGCAGTGAACAGATATACTAGGATTGACACATGGTGTAATGAAATGGACAAATTCTGTAGAGTAGACACAGTGAGTATGTAAAATTTTTTTATGATGAAAATACATTTTTGATTAAAATCAAAACAGTTTTTGTCTTGTTTGTTTCCAAAACATATTCTGGGAGCTCTTGTCTAACAATAAACAAATTCATTATAAAGTCTTATAAAATATTTCCTTACATATTCTCACGTTTAAATGCCAATCTGAGCACATAGGTTATTTTTGCTGTCCTTAGGCTGTACAACTGCAATGAACTACACAATAAACACTTTCACAAATTACTTACCCATACTGGTAAGTAGCAATGTTGTATTTTACATGTTGATTACTGTGGGAGGAGGAAGAGAGAAGTGCAGAAAGGAGGCATAAGACTGACAGAGCAACAGGCTACTGTTTAAAGCACATTTTGAATTGCTTTGATACCCCCCCAGAAACCTGAAAACTAAATGCAATTTTTATACTCTGAAAATGTAAATTCAATATTTTGTCTTCAGTCAAAGGGGGAATTCAGTTATTAGTAATGTCTAAACTTTAGGCTGGTGATAGAGTGAACTTGGCTAGTTTGAACAGTTTAGATGATATTAAGGATTTCTTTCTGGACCTGCACACTTCTGTTCAGCAATAACAACAACTGACTAGTTTATAAACCTCCCCAGCTTTCACAGTGTAACAAGCAATAAATGACTGACAGAAACATTATTAGTAGAAATGAAATGAAACGAGACGAAAAGAGAACAATGAATACCTGACTCTACTCATATTGAGGTTAAAGTTCTCACGGGAGTAGGACTGGGTCCATAAGCAGCAAATGTGCACAAAAAACTGTTGATCAGAATGTTGATTACAAGCTAAAACCAATTCTGTTAGGATAAAAAAAGTGACTATTCCTAAATCCAGTACAGAAAAAATATCTGACTGTTAAGATAGCTGATGAAAAAATATGGTGACTACAAACAAAGAAATTGGTAGCAGAATTTTTTATGTTATTTCAGTTGATAGTTATATATACAAATAGGGAGAATAAAAAAAAAAAAATTATTGTAAATTGTACTTAGGGAATTAAATATTATTGGATGAATAGGTAGTTTGCATTACACAGTGAGAATAGGAGTGATGAATATTTCTTGTAAGTCATTAGTAAACTATACTTTTTAAACTATATAATAACTTACATTTTTTTATAGACTTGGCTGAAGTAAACATTTGTGTGGACTCACAGACAAGATTTTTGGAGGTAGAAGCAGACGAGCTACTTCTTGTGCATCGATGTTACTTTTTCCACGTATTTATACGTTTTTACATACTTTCAAAGTATTATTGGTCTTTAAACATCTATAACATGGAAAAATCATTTCCTTTTACCTACTGCTAATGAATAACATACTTTCATGTTAAAGACGTCCTTTTTCTAATTAAATCCCAGGATTTTAAAATCACATAAAGGTTGTTTTCAAAGTTGTCAAAGGCAGAAAGAACAACTTGATGTTAATTATAAACTATCAAACAATAGTATATTCATAGATTGTATATGCTTCACTGAAGAAAAAAAAAAAAAGAAAAAGAAAAAAAAATACTTGATGAAGCAGCACACACAGGCACATTGAAATGTATCGGATAAAGATGCTGAAAGGGTATGTCAGATTTTAGCACCATGGAGAGAACTTCCAGAGGGGATTTGTTTATGAAAAACAGGTACCCAACACCACAGCCATCACTGTGCACATAATGTACATGGTAACAAGAACTTTGTGGATATACCTTGCACACCTACCTCTAGAATCAAGTTACATTTAGAACTTACAATTATTAGAGCTTAGAAACAAGAATCTCACTTCTTTCATGCAAAAACAGCTCCACAGAGTGTTATAAAACAGCACATGAATACAACTCTAATGGGGAGCTCTGATATGAAAATTTCACACTTCCTGCCGTACTGAATAAATACAGATTATACTTGCTTTATTTAAATATTTCACCAATTTTTTTTCTTGATAGACCAAATGCATTGGTATATAGAATTTTCATACTAACCTGCTGAGTAAATAATTATTTGAATAATTCCATACTTTATACAGATATCAAATGAAAATATACCTAACATTTTAAGAAGAAATGGATTATTCTATTTCCAACTGCTCAGATGCATATGATTTCACCTGTCGCTCAAAAAGAAAAATACAACTACATTTTGTTAAAGTACCTTTGTAATTCTCCTCTCCCATGACCTTGAAGAATACATTTTACAACTTTACACTTTCCTTTCTCTATCTCTTAAAGAAGAAACTAAGCTTTTGTTTTCAGTAGGAAAAAACAAAAACACTTTGGTAACCTAACAACCGTAAAGATGCATCTCTAGTAATTAATCATAATTAAACTGAGTAGTATTGTTTATTTGTTTATTTATGCCTTCACTTAAAAATGCCACTTGAAGAAATACTAGGAAAATGTCCATAAGAACAAGGTCAACAGTTTCTCTAAAATAGGTTACAAGATCACAGGAGTTTAAGTAGTTCATCCACTAAAACATTTGAGATTTCTTTAGGGGTGCTTATCCAGTTAGATAAGCACCCCTAAACAGAGCAGGAATACAACTACAATAATCAGAACAGTGATATTCCTTCCAAGAGTTCTCACTCTTACCAAAAAATCTGCAGAATGAAACGCATGCAAAATTAGATTAAAACTTTTAGAAGACGTACTTACTAATGTGTTCAAGGTAATACCAACATCCATTTATTCATGAACATATACATCAACCGCATTGCAATTCTTCAGTATTCTATGGACACTTTGAATTTAAATTGAAAATTTACGTTTCTAACAGGCAAGTAGAAACATTTTGAAATTATTCTATTTACAGTAAGAATGTCAAAGGCTAAAAGCATGGTGGTGGTGAAGCCATCAAAACTCACTTAAAACAGATTTAAGTATGTATACTGATTAATGAATGGTTGTTTTATCCTTCTATTATACACAAACCATTTTTAACCCTTTTATTATATACATACCTTCTGTGTGTGTGCGTGAAGTACCTGTGTTCCATTAGCAATGTAAGACAGCCTGCAGACCTTTATTTCATTATATCTATTTCATATTATTTTATGCATGTGTATAACACATGGCCTTGCTCAGAACTGGCACTGCTGTGAGCCACCTCCCATCCATATAAAGATAACATCTTTAATATCTACATAGAAACTCTCCACGATACTAGCCTCACAAATCTCTGAAAAGGTTCATTATTTCTCCATGACCAAATACATTCTTCACATTAAAATGAAACTTTTCCCCAATGAAACTCTCAGGCAAGCAGTGGGATTGCGTAGTAATAAGTAAAAATGGATAGCTGTTCCTTCTGCAGGTATATTACTCCATAAACATATGAATTTATAAATCATCTTTTCAGCTGCAATATTTTAGTATGTACTTAATTTACATTACTTTACAGACGTGTAAAAAAACAAAAACATCCTAAACAGATTTTTCCCAGCCAAGCAGCCCCTGTAAAACAAACAAACAAAATTATTGGAAAAACTTCCTAATGGTGGTATAATAAACTTTTAAATAATCTCTTCATTTACAGGGAGGTTGTTTTTTGGTTTTGTTTGTTTGTTTTCCACACAAGGCAAAGGCCTATTTTTTTTTTCTGTTTTTTTTTTTTTTTTTATTAACTTCAGTTCATTTGTATCCCATTTTAAGTTAATCAGAAGTTTTATTCTGACATTACCATTTTATATCGTACTAACACAGAGATAGGTCTTTATTTGGTATAAATCACCAAACTTCCACTTACTGCTATAAAAAAAATAAACTATTTTAAACTATTTAAGTTATAAAGTCTAATCTTCAATGTTATATATTACAGCATGATGAAGTAAATACAGTAAACTAAGAACAAAGCACTCTGCTGGTAGGCCTTTACATTTCAGACTTTCATTTTCTGTATACAGCTTTCCTACATTCCTCTAAGGTAAGCAGGTAGGTGGTTGGTGCAAGATGCCCAAAGGAAAAGCAAAGTACGAGGGCCTTCTAAATTCTAGGAAACTCCTCTAATTCTGATAAAGAGAGTTTAAAAAAGAGAGAATTACTTCATGAAAATTACATTCAATCTATCTCAGCTTCATGCCAATTCCCCCATCTTGTGATGTTTGCAAATGACAAGAAAGCAGAAATCAAACTTAAAATATGAATTTATGACCTTTTTGTGCAGGTTTATATTTTCCTATCATTAATGCTTTAATACTTTAATGCATTAATACTTACACACACATTCTGTATAAAACACTTGTGGTTCTAAATGACTGCTCTGAGTTTTGTAGGTGACCTTGCTGAATTTTTTGGTGCACAGTGAGTAACTCACTGTAGTTACTTGGGAACATATGGCATTCCTCTTGACCATGTTTTAAAAAAATGACAGCAAGTATTGAGTATACATCATTTTAGAACAAATTCAGAACAATTAAAACAATTCAGAACAAATTATCTGTTCTTCAGGAAAATTTGTTATATGATTAGCCACTACAAAATTTATCACACAAACTTAAGACTTTTGCAGAAGTTTCAGAAGACTTACCTATATTTTAGTTTCGTATTGTTTCAAGTCTCTATATTCAACTCATTTACTTCATAATTAGCTGGGTTGTTTACACTCTTTAATAGAAGCAGGAACTAACAACTAGCTACATTTAAACTCTTCAGAAAATTAATTTCTTCAGAGAAAAGTATCGTTACACAGCTGTGTTTCCTTCTTATTTAATAGTTTTCTCTAAAGACTCCAACACATTAAAAGCACTACTTACTGATTATTCACACCAGAAAACAGTAGCTCAGAAAAGGATTAATTTTAACTTGGCATTTGACAGCAAAAATCATTCTGAAACGTTACTAACAAAAGAAAGGAGAAGGCAAGATCAGTGTTTGAAAAGTCTGGCTAGGCAATACCCAAAACATAATACATTAATTCAGTGTTTGAATTCAGTTACCTTACCTCTTTCTGTCAGCTACCAGACTGAAAATTAGCATGTTCTATTCATGGAAAGATTAAGCATTTACTACTTGGTAAAACATTTACGAATATCAATTCCAAAATTCCATCAGCTAACACAGCCAAAATGCTAACACACATATGTACATTTAAACTTCTATTCTGGCAACAATGATGTGAAACAATAACTGCAAATAGTAGCTTAAAAAAAATAATAAATAAAAGATTGCAGAACAAATGTTGATTTCCATTCTAAAAGGAAATTTCCATTTCCAAAATTCACTAATAAAAAGATTTCTTCCTCAATCTTGTGTTGCCCAGTCAGAGAAAAGACACAATGATCAAGAGTTACCAAGTAGTCTTTTGTATTATGAAGCCAGAGGAAACATTTAGGGAAAGTGCCTATATAGCCTAGAAAATAAGTTCACATAATAAACAATTCCTGAAGAATCAAGGAGAAAAATTTGGAAAGAATCACTCCATCAAAATTAAAGGAGAAAAATAATTCCTGTTAATGAACTGAATAGGGTAAAAACAGACTCTTGATAAGAAACTCTTAATCAGTACTCAATCAAACTCAATCAGTATGAAAAGTGAAGAAGACATTTCTAAGGATATAGTTAAGCAGGAGAGAGAGAACAGACATTGAAGACAAGACTAACAACTCATCTTATGCTAAAGATGAGAAAGCCTGCATGGCATGCAATTAACAACTGCATACTGTTTTTGTAGAGGTTATAAACAAGACAACTAGAAACATATACTGAGTTAAAAAATACTGGTCTTGTTTACTTTGGATCATGTTACTTCATCACAACACAGCTTACAGAATCTTAAATAAATTTGGAGGGGTAGCAATAGATACCATTAAGCAAATGATCTTTTTAAAATACCTGTGAGTAACAGTGTTGCCATAAAATGCTAGGCAGGAAACAAACAAACAAAAATTTATATATATATATATATATTTACCTCCCTAACCAATTGTTTTCACAGGTCAGTTGGTTGCCCTGCCATATAGCTTACAGTTGTACACCGTTTGAAACAACCTGAACCAATCTTCCAAGCTAAAGAAATAACTGGGGAATAAATACTATGCTACAAGAACAACAAAATGAGAAGTATTATCAGAAAAGGAGGAAGGTTGCCTAAACATTCTGTGACTATAAAATCTAGACAGTGAGAGACAAAATGAACCCAAGATGCCAAAGGTCATGCGAATAAAATGAAAAAAATACTTAAATTATTCACATGATAGTTTTAGAAGTTGGATTTTTAAGAAAATAATTGTATTTAGACAGGTATATAGACATGTAGATAAATTCAAGATGAGTGAAACCTGGTTACTGACCTCTAGTGAGATCTGCATTATTGGAATATTAAAGTACATGACCATAACCTATCTCATGAGAACTGTGCTGTCAAACTGAGAACTGACCTATTCATTGCAAATTCAATAGAAGTTCTGAAGGAGTTGAATCCTCTTACATATTTAAATCACAGGTCAGTGAAAAAGTAATATATTGTATCAGACTAAATTCTGTCCATGATTCAGTATTCTGAGGCAAAAGTTACAGACATTATTTGTAAATAGCATAAGCATACAGTAGAAGTAGTAACGAATAATGAAAACTGACCCTATAAAAAGAGACTAACTATACTGTATACACACATTGAAACACTTCATCTTATTGTTGTGTTTATATTAAGTAGTATTTAATTTCTGTAGTGAGAGTAGCAGTGCACAGACATGCATTGGCTTGCCTACCTGCTTAGCTATGATATTCTTAGAAAGATATAAAGCTGCAGTTACATTGAATTCTTCACAATTTCAAATTAAATATATATATATATGAAGTAGACTGATCTTCAAAAAACTGTAAAAGAAATACTGCAAGTAACCATTAACCTCAACTGTTCCCCCTCCCAACCACTCACCCCAAAACAAACAAACAAACAAAAAAATTACTTTTGTCCTTGTCTGCTTAAGAAATTACGATCAATTGTCAGAGCTACCAAATATGAACAAAACATAAACTACAACTGTTTAACTTCCATTTCTAGAATTACAACCACAAAAATTGAATACAAAGTAGTTTATATATTTAATTAATGCCAAGAAAAGAATATCGAAGTCTATCTTTACAGATAGATAAACAATTTATTATTTGTTTACAACTATTTGGATAACCTGTGAACTCCTGTACCTGCTAAACCTAATTGATGACATTAGGTGTAACACTGAGGACAAAGGTATAACAAAACACAAATATCCTGTTTCATTTTGAAAGCTTTTGGATGCATCCCTTCTGACACTCAGTTGCTGTTCCAAAGAACACCTATCTTCCTATCTTTCATAGGTCTTGTCAACCTTGTATGTACTAGGATCTATAGTATCCCAGAGCACCAAAACAAGCAAAGAAACAAACCAACCAACCAACCAACCAACCAAACAAACAAAACAGCTCTAGTTTGTAACATAACTACATAACTATGAATGAACAATGAATGAACACTCAGAACAATCATGTACACAAAGAAAATTTTATCTAAATTGTGATTTTACAGTCAGTGGAGCTCATTTCTATTCACCATAAGTGAAACTCTTACTTTCAGCACCCAATTGGGATAGCAATTTAGTTCCCTAAATTACGTTTCCTTGACTCAGATAGGAATGTATTTCAATTTATTTGGGGAGGAAAAAAAAAAAAAAAATGTCCACTGTACTTGGAACATTAAAATGTATATTAGGATTTCTTTAGAAATTTAGAAAGAAATCTTTCCATTCTCATTTGCCAAATTATTGTAACAGATCAAAGGTGGGTATTTACATAACATGGCTTAATAAAAAACATGAAAAGAAATGCAGATATGAAGTGTTGACATTCTTGCAGAACAATTGATATTCTTTGAACCAACAGTTTCAGATTTTAAAAAGTTCCACTGGAAAATGTTTAATTCTTTCTATTGCTCAACCCTCAAAGACATTCAAGTCTGTAAATCAATAGTCTTCAAAGCAACTGAATCATTTTTCCCTTCAGAGACAGATGAAAACTACAAATAAAATTCCTCTGGCTGCTAAAAAAACGTTTTTTACTTATCTCGTTCACTTGTTTAAGTGTTTTTTTTGTTTGTTTGTTTTTTTTTTTTTGTTTTGTTTTGTTTTTGTTTTTGTTTTTTCTCTCAGCTTCAATTATTTTTACACCCTTTTGGCCCAAAGTTCTTTTCTTGGCCTTGCTGCCTCCTCTGCCTTTCATGATCCCTGTTAGTCCTTTGCTTATTTCCTGCTACTATTGTTGCCAGGCTGTCACATCATTTCCAAGACTGCCAGTAAGGACAGATGTTGTCTGACTTAATAATGCTTAATATCAAGCAAACATCATATTAGGAAGCAAAACACTTGAATAGCAAAATACAAATATTAAAGAAAGACCTGGAATTCTTGAAAGAAAACCCTGGTGTAAAACAAATCAGCTAATGACATGAAGTATCTTTCAGGGAAATACAGCATAAAAATGTAATGACATTCAGATGAAAATAATGACAGTAATGTGGGAGTAAGGTAAAGCTGAAAGGGCAGGCAATTTGGGCAGATGGCCTATTCCTGATCCTAAAATAGATGATGTTCTTTTTAACATTACAGTTTAGAAGAGTGGAAAACTACTCCATCTGCCTTATCCTTATGTAGCTATTGTTCCTTATTCATGTTGATGACAATTTCATGCTGTGCTCCAAATAGCCATGATGCTTTTGGGAATCACAAAGCTATATGCTGGATGTATTCAGGTGCGAAGAGAAATTTAGAATAAATGGTCAAAAGAACAAGATATAATAATCGTAGTTTTTTGATCCAAGATCATTTACATCCATATCTACAAAATATACCTTCTAATGATAGATGGGAATTTGGAAATTTGGAACTTCTACCCCCTTAAATTGAATTCAGTGATTTTCTCCCACCCACTCAAAGTATATAGTATATAGTCACATAACACCTCAATCATCTAACAGGATTTCCTGAAGCGGAAATTCTCGACTAAAACAGAAATGAATGAAAGTACATGGAAAGATACGTCCATACAGAAACACCTTCTTAGAACAGCTATCACAAATAATCACATTTTTCCTTCCCATTAAATTACCAGTTTAAACACACTACCAAGATCTACAGATTATTGAGTTCTAAGCACTACTCTGAATTCACGACTCATTGTGCTTCCTGGCTAGAACTCAAGGGAAAACAGAAATGCTGAGGACAGCTGTACCTACAGGAGATAGTCTTCCGTAGCTCAGTGCTGAATTAAGGGTGAAAGAAGGCAATAACTCTTGCCCTAGATACTACTTACTGCTTCAAAATGTCCACACACGACACAAAGCTACTTTCCAAGTCATTATCATAAAATACACTGGTTGACTCCTTTTGACAGTTCACCCCAACATTTTTTTTTTTAATCTCCATATACCATGCAGATTTACACTTAGATTTCCCAAGACCAATGCAACAATAGGCTTCTCCATGACATTTGGCATATCGCCTTGCCAGTCCTTGAACAGACTGGATTTAATCAGACAAAAATTGTTGGAAGCCGAAGAGACAGCTCTCAGGTTCACACAGAGAAGGAAACAAATTTAAGCAGTCCCACATTAATAACAAGGTATTAATGGCTGATCTTATTAATTTTAATTTAACGTATTAATGCCCGTTGTTACAGATGAAAAAGCAAGAACTGAACTCCTCCAGAAGCATGTACATATTTCACTCTCCATCATATGGGATGACCTGAGAGCTAGCTGCCAGAACGAGGACAAGTAGGGCAGTACGAGTCTCTTCTATCAATAGGAAAGCAAAAGACAAGGAAGAAATCAAGACACAAAAGTGAGTCTCTCTATATATTATTTCTCAAGGACTAAACTCACTAAATGCAGTTTCTAGTGGCATCACAACTATGCAAAAATTACCTTATTCATCTTTTTAAGGCTAGCAACTACATCATCTGCATCAGTACATCTTGAAAGAGAAACAAATGAGGTTATCTCTGTAACAGGAAAAAGAAAAAAAGAGGATTGAAGCATGCCCAAAATGAGGTGTGCATCAACAGTATGCTGCTTTTCAAGCTAACCAAATAAACCAAATAACTAGGAAACAAAACAAAATAAATAAATAAATAAATAAATCTTAACAGCTTTCCTTAGTTGTGCTTCAGAACCTTATCAGAGAAAAGGGAATATGCTCATTTTAAAATAAGTAGAATAGCAATGGATTTTTCACTCTGATGACTGCTGAGTATATCTAAAAGACATAAAGATGGGATGATTTTATGGGACATTCAATCATTTGAGGAAATTCATTTATTCTATATGTTTTATATTTACAATATTCTAACATTTAAACTGAAGCTATAAGAAAAGGCCTACAGAGTTAGAATTATGACTTTTAAATTAAGTGCAAAGTGTCTAATAATTACACAAAATAAAAAATAACTTAAAAGTTCATTTCACAATGATAAAGCAACCATGATCATTAAACTACAGGCAATCAGATATGTCTTTCTTTACATACTAGGTAATAAAAGGATTAAATGAAATCAAATATTATCAATTCAATTTCCTCAGGTTAATGTAATCTTACCTTAACATTTACTATAAAATCGTATAGGTAAATATATATTATTTGGGTAGCTGTCTTAAAAAATGCATTTTTGCTTAGTTAGACTATTGTGTAAACAGTAATACTATGACAGCTTCTGAGGAAAAAAAAAAAAGTTCTATGAATCCATTTATATGACTTTGAATCATCATGCTAAAACACAGTCATATGCATTTTACCAACTCGGTAGTGTTTCTGTGCTTTGCAAAAAATTGAAGTGTTTACTGACCTTAAGTGTTAGCCTTATGCAACTTAGTTCATAAATGCTCTGCAGTTATTTATGAGAAGTGTATGCCCATTTTTAGCCCAGTGCTACACTGAATATTCATGTGCCACATAATATATTCCCAAATGTGATACCATGTTTTCTTCTCCTAAAATACATGCTTGCACAACTTTACCTAAAGTAATATAACACATGAACACAACCACATCAATTCCATTTCTTCTAAAGCCACATGAAGATTCAATCCTCCAGCTAGTATGAATTGTATCTCCATGACTTCCAGACTGTTAGTTTGAGCTTCAGAATAGCAGTGTCCATCCTCACAACACTTACAAATGTGTATTCATGTTATGAATTTGAACATTTCTGACATATGTGAGTGTATGTCCAAATCACCGTTGACTTTCAGCATGTTAGAGATCCAATTCAAAACTACTTTCTTTTCCGCCCTTCTTGAAATTTCAATCTCTCTCTCACTTTCCATATTTCTTACATTCACTTAGCATTAATCTAAACTTTTTGTCCTTATACAAAATCACAGCAGCATGAGCATGCTCCTTTCTAACTACATTCTACTTCATTAACATCTTTTTCTCATGCTCCTATGAAACGTTTCCCATGTATCCTTCTCTAAGCTATTTGTTATTATTTCTGCATGATTATATGAAAAAAAAAAAAAAAAAAAGCTGAATTGTTCTGTGGATTTAAGTGCAAATTTCAAGTGTAGCCAGAGAAAAATTGCTTCTATCAATAAACAAGACATATGAACCACAATCACAGCAATGTTCACAGCCTGCCAGGGAACAGTGGAGAGTTTGGTTAAATTTTAAGATTTGTAATGCTGGAATTTTTGCTGTTCTGTTCCCCTACCTTCTTGAACAGTTAACCCTTCTTAACCCCTAACATTATGTTAACTAAAGTTCAGTCTCTCCCTTAGTCTTCAAAAACCTGATTAAAATGGAGGATGTCTGCTAGTGCTAGAGGAATTTTAAGTTTTTTCTAGCTCGTATGCTGTCTGGCTTATTAGAAAGAAAAAAAAAAAAAAAAAAAAAAAAACACAAAGAAAACAATCTTATTATTCATCCAGACTTTCAAAAGCATATTACAATTTATGAGCATATAAAAATAAAGACATTATGCCAAAGTATGGCTCTACTGAAGACAGTATGAAAGCAACGTACATCATTCATTTAATTGAAAACATTACAATAGCTTTTTAATTATGACAAAATGGGAAAAGAATGATATTACTTATTTAAAATACTTTGAATAGAATATTTTGTGGAGAGCATCTGTTTCAGGATTAAATAATTAAATATATATTGAAGAAATAATAGATAGTCTAGTATTGTGTGTACCAGCAAAGGAATGTTCTTTGTATTCAGATATTAACTAATTACAAACAAAATTCATGTGCCATACAATATTTTAAATTATACTCTAATGATCCCATTGTAAGATTAGAATCCACGTTTCCTCAAATTCTTACTTTTCCTGACCAAAAAGTTTGCAAGAGCCCGCTCCTACTATTCATCTCTAACAATCAATTATCTTCCTACAGGATTTCTTAGGCTTTGTCTTCCTCCTCCTTTTGTCTCCTTCATCTGAAAATTAAATTTTGCTCCAATTATCTTACACATGAAAGTTCCCTGTCATACAACATCACTCTCCCACTGTCACCATCTCCTCTTTTGCTAAATGTTCTTGCACTGAATTCTATTTTTCCCTTTCCAAAATTAATATTCCACTGCACTTGATGTACTTTCCAGTGAGTGGGGCTTACTTTTATCAAGTGTGGAAACTACCTCATAACAATTCAAAAAATGAAAGTCTAAGGGAAAAAAAAAAGTTTAAAAAACTAAAAATAGACTACAAATCTCATCATAACAAATCAAGTGCAACAAATAAAAAACAAATCAAGTGCAACAAAAAACAACAAAACAGAAGGGGCTAACAAATCAAATGCAAATATTATAAATGAAGATGACAAAAAAATAAGAAGCTGTAGATACTCGAATGTATGTAAGTCAGTAGTAAAAAAATAAATAAATAAATGGTAACAGGATGATAGAAATATTTTAGAACAAATTAGGAAGGAGATGGAAAAGTGTGGCCAAAAAGGACAAAACTGATAAAAGATCAAGTTGGCAATAGCACAAGATCAATAAATACTAGAAAAATGAATGAATGAGTTTTCACAAGTAGTTTTAATGATGTTAAAGAAGAAACCTAGGGTAGAGGTATGGCAAAGACTGTTGAAGAGGAAGGAGCTATGACACAGGTTTAACAGCCCATTCTGGAATCAAATTTAATTTAGCAAGAATTAGATTTAGGCAAGAGATGAATCAGTAGCTGGAAGCAAATTTTGGACAAGAAGAAGTGATGGGATTATCAAAACCAGAGAAAGACTAATGATAAAGAGACAAAGGAGCAGTTAAATGAAACAAGTGACCTTGAAGATACTATTTAATATATAAATACAGAAGTTTGTAATGAAGAAGAATGAACAAGAATGGGGAAGAAATACAAGACAACAGGAGTATGCTTTGGTTGGGACAAAATATTTAGTAAAGAAGAAAGTCACAAGATTCTTCTGAAATGTTGGGAAATAAACATGTTTAGGAGATAAATTATAATTTCTGTACCTCATTAGTAAAAATAAGCCAAGTGCCAACAAAAAAAAATACAGTACTAATTGTAAAATAATCAATACATAACATTATTTGAAATACTTAATATTTATTAGAATGTAAAAAGGAATAAAGGCTTAAATAATGAAGAAAAGCATGTTTGGAAATTATACCTAGAATGAGGAAAGCAGCTACAACAGGTAGTGTCATCTGGGATATTTCATCCAGGAGACAATTGAAAGCTGATAACCCTGTGTTAGGCAAAATATTTTCATAAAGAAATCTCAAAGGGAAGGAAACATTACTGCCTCTAATTAAGAGCTCAAGGTCCAGAAACCGCTTAACAATATCAATTTTAATGCCACTATTAACAAATTAAGGTTTGTGATTTCCTAAACATTACCGGAGCCACAGCTATTCTTATTGTTGCTTTTATGAAGCCTCAAAACTCTTTAAAAATAATTAATTCTAAAGGATTAACTCAACAAATCAGTTTAAAGGCAATAACAAAAGACATTGGAATGTATTCAAGTTTTTTCTAAGTTATATCCAAAGCAAAGGTATTCCACAAAAAAAAAAAAAAAAAAAAAAAAAGCCAATCATTGTCACACAGACTAAAAGCTTCAAGAGAAAATAGTGGGAAGAGGAGGAGGAGAGGGGAGAACAAAGAAAACAAAAATCCCTTAAAATTAAGAAGAGGAAAGATGGAAGGCAATCACAACTAAATATTAAGTTACATAAGTTAAGCTAATATATTTAAGTTATATATGAAAATACTCACTGAAGCAAGAGGTAGACAGAATTCGACATGAAAAACTTCAAAGATTACAAAAAAAAAAAGTAATTCTTAAAATCCATTTTTAAAAAGGATTAAAAGTCTGGAATAAACTAACTGAAAACTCCATGAAAACTTGAAAGTAAGACTCAATAAGCTAACTAGGTGACTAGGTGTCCATATGTAAACCCAGAGCTGAACCTTTCAGTCTTTGAGGACATATATCTACAATTAAAGATGCTCTGCAGATGCAGTTTGGAGAGATCTAAATGAGTAAGTCCACAAAGTGCGGTGTAGCACTTTCGAGGCTTTCACCAGCTTGAGTCCAAGTACATTTGAATATAATCAGTCTGACTTACCCTGCATAGCAGCTTTATCAACGACCTAGATGAGGAGACAAAATCATTATCAAGCGTCACAACACTGAAGTGAAGGATGCAGTCAATATGTCTGGGGACAGAGCTGCCATTTAGAGGGACCAAGACAGGATGGACAATTAGGACAACAAGAGCTCATGAAATCCAAGGACACATATCAAGTCCTGCACCTCGGACAGATTAACTCCTGAAGTAAAACCCTGGGACTGGCTCAATGTGGAGCAGCTCTGCTGAAACAGACCCAGAGGTCCTAAAGACAGTTGGCTAAATATCCCTGGTAGTGACATAAGCTAACAGTATACCGGATCGTATTAACATGAATGTAGCTAGTAGACGAAGAAAATGATTATTCTTCTTTACTGACCACTTGCTAAACCATGTCTGTAATGTTGCATTCAATTCTGGGTTCCCACACACAGTAAAGACATTGCTCAAGTGGAACAAGTCCAGCAAGAGACTACCAAGCTGTTGGGGCCTGGAGCACTTGCCCTGAGAGGGAAGGCTGAGGGAGCTGGGATTGTTCAGCCCAGAAGAAAAAAGGACTGGGTGGAGTAAGTAGCATCCTTCCTGTATGTAAGAGGTACTAAGAAGACAGAGCCAGGCACATTACTGAGGTGCACAGCAGGAGAATGAGTGACAACATCCATGAAGTGAAAGGAGGGGAGAGGGAAGTCTCATCCAGATATAGGAAAAAGAATTAATTATGAGGAAAATAATCTTGGGAACAAGTTGCCCAGCAATGTTATTAAATTTCTGGTTTTGGAGGTTTTCAGGACCCAACTGGGAAAAATCACAAGCAATGTGATCTGATTCACAGTTGACCCTGTTTTGACCAGGAGTTTGAACTAGATGACCTCTCTTCAATCTGAATAATTTTGAAGAGGAACTATATCCCCAGAGATTATATACAAGATGTAAACTGTTTAGAGAAGCAGAAATATTTTAGCTGAAATGACTCCAAAGTTTTGATCAGGAATATGGTCTTACTCCTTTTAAAGTTGTCGTTTAAAAAGGTTTCAGAATAGCTGCAGTCTCACAAAGGAGCTCTAGTTTGGGTAGATCATTAGGTCTTTTGAATCCCTAAATTTTAAAACTGCATTCATAATGCAGAAAGACATTTCCATACCAGTTCAATATGTGATCATACTTTAAAATAAAGATACTTAATCTACTTATTTTGGGAACAAATTCTTAGGAATTTCTTACATGTGTAATCTACTATTTTCACGATGATGTTACTTCTAAATGTCCAAATGCATAAATTTTTTTTTTATGATTTTGCATAAATGTAGAGCAACAGACTGTGCAACTAAATTTAAGAATGTTTCCAGCTTCTTTTTTTTTTTTTTCTAACCCAGACATGAGTAACTAGCTATAACTAGCATCCATTTTTCTGGAATATAAAAAAAATAAAATAAATTCATCAACATGAAAAAAAAAAGATTAAAATTAACTTCTTCAAAAAAAAAAAAAAAGAAGAAGAAGAAAAATGAAATAGAAAATTAAAAAATGGAGACATCTATCCCTTCAGGAAGATTATTAGAAATACACATGGAAAATGCAGCAGAAATCAAGACATTCAGTCACAAAGGAAAAAAACAATAATAAGCAGAGCTCAAATATGGATGTGAGACAATATCACTGGCTAGCGGGAATACTTCAGAAAAAAAATAATGTGGTAATCTAAACTAAACATGCATTATGTTCTTATTATTAAGCAACCAACTAACATTCTGGTATATACACAGGAATACAATTTAAATCACAAGTTTGCTTTGCTTGGTATCCCATCTCCGACAATGTTCAACAGAAAATGCCTAATGAAGAGCATAGGAACAGGATGATTTTCCACAGTACCTTACCATCTCTTTGCATTCCCGGACCTTGGAAACTTCCTTGCACAGGGGAACCTTCATGCATCCTCACTTTTAAAAGCCTTTCACGGACTCTTCCCTCATGAATTCATCTGAGCAGTTTTTGCATTTCTGGATTTAGTACTCAAAACTTCCTTCCAATGTGCCAGTGAGTTCTAATAATGTTTAACAACATGCTAAAGAGATGTGTGATATTTTTAAAGCCTTATGCATCTATAGAGACTTTTTTTTTCATATATACAGAGGATTCACAAACATTTTTCATTTTTAACTTAAGGGTCAACTTTCTCAAATGTTTGGTGAATTTTTTGTTAGAATTTTAATGGGGCCAACATCCTAAAACGGATGCTACACTATGTTACATTACCTGGGTAAAGCCTTAGCAAATTAAACACAAAGAACAGTTGGGGATCAGAGGAATAATGATAAGTGGAAGAACCCTAATGTGAACCCTGGTGTGAAAGCCACCAAGGTGACCCAGTGGAAGAAACTGTCCCCAAATACTATGTAATCTAAAGGGGTTACTGCCCAAAAAGGAGTTAAAATTTGATCTGGGAGACAGAGGAAAAAGAATTTGGGGATTGTGTAATTGCATAGGAAGTTTTAAGTAGTAAAAGGAAAAGCAGGAAGAAAGAATCAAGGTTTATGTGGTGGGAATCAGTAAGGAAAACCTAGGGGAAAAAAAAGGCACAAAAGGGGCCACTCATCCGTAAGCCAGTGTCTGGTCAGTACACTTTGTCAGGCCAAGTGTTGTACCTGATCACTGCCATCCATCCTGTCTCATTAAACTCTAGCCCTAACTGTTTTCTGTGCAAGTATGCTTTCCAGTCCATGTGTGTGCATGTCCTAGAGAACATCCAGCTGTTCTGGAACCTCTGTGGGACAAGAGGTCCCAGTGCCAATTGCTCAAGGGGGTCTGCAGGTCTCGGGGGGCTCATAGGGCTGGGTGGCAATAACTCTAAGAAACCGGGGTCTGGGCCACAACTTTGGGGTAGATTGAATGAATGTCTGAAACCAGCTATTCAGAGAACCGTGATGTGTTGTGCATGGTTTTGGATGGGAGCACTAGGAAACTTCATTCCTTAATCAGTTAGACAAGGGGGAACAGGACCAGATGATTCGCGCTGTTCATGTTTATATGCTTAGCTTGCCGATGGTAAAGATGCTGTTTCATGTCTGTGATGATCTGTGTGGCTGGCCACGTGTGTACTGCACAGCATGTCCATCTGCCTATGGGGAATGCGTGTTCAGCCTCCTCACTGGCTGAACCTCGGGACACAGAACTGCAGCAAACTCACATTTATTGCCACAGGACATGAGGCATCTCCAGGTCTTACAACACACCAAAGATGGCTCCAGCAGACCACAAAGAACCTTGAGTCTTTAAGTTCATAGGATCCGATGCCTCTAACACAGTTTGTAAGATTGCCCTATCTATATTTATCGTAAGCAATAATGTCAGATGATTGACTGCATTAATCTCACAGTTTTTATATATGTGCTTTTCTAGTTTAAAAACAACAGTTTCTAGTTTAAAATATTTCACTGTAAAACTTGTCCAAACGGTTTCACATTTTCTTTCACCTTTACAACACAAAGTAAGCTCTCACTGCAACATCATCACCACAGGCTATCAGAATTGATCAGGGGTAGGATTATTGGTTCTGATGTATGCTGACAAACACTCTGCCTGCTTTTCTCTCAAACTTCAAACACACTATACCATTGAAACCATTTGCTTTTTTGTCCACAGGCAAAAGAACTGCTTGCTACTAAAGAGAGCAACCTTTGCTTCTACCTTTGAGATCCTAACAACTAACCATTCAAACTGACAGCACCAGCCAGGGTCAAAATCTTCTTGTGTCCTGAGGAACGTACCTAGAAGAGCCGCACCCTCATTAGTTATTCCACCTTTGGTGAGATAACATTCAGAAACAGCAACTGCTTTCATTTTACCTTTGATATTAATGTGCCCTTTCATTTCAAGTAATAATTAATGACATCAACTTGAGTTCAGTGCACTTTTCTCACAAATAATTGATTTAGTTTGTTTGCCTAGTTGTTCTTACTCCTGTGTTCTGACTGATACCTGTGATCTTGGCATTCTCTCCTAAGCACTTGCCAAACTTTAACACAGTTACAAACACTCTTCACCTTTATCCCTGTCCCCAGTATTTCCTTTTCACTTCCCTCGGAAGCTCCCAGCCAATGGAAAATATTAGAAGCAGGGAATCAAGTTTATTTAAAACACCCGTTTCTTAAAGTCTTGAGTCATACAGACCTCTATTAATCCTTGTTCTTCACATTAATAAGTCAATCATGTTGCAGCAGCACCAATAATTCCTCTCTTTTGTCAAGCTAATAACAGTGGAATCGCTTTTATATTTAAGTTCATGTTTGTTCAAAATTTTCTACTTGTGTAGTCCTGTCTAAAATCTACTTTGTAATGTCAAACTAAAGTATCAGGTATGTACACAACAGGGAAATTCTTTTTGCAGCTTCAACTTCTTCCTGCTACATGCTAGTCAGACCAGCAAATGCACTTTATTTAATGTAACTTCACACTAATCATACATTTAACTGCCTCATTACCTTAACATCTTTCCTTGTTTCCAATTTCACCTCAATGGCAAAGCCACCACTGCTCCATTTTTTTTGTCCTTTTTACTACTTTGAAAGATTGAGACTTTGAAATTATCTCCAAAATATTATCTATAAAAAAGAGTGTCTCTTTTCATTACTCAAAGTTCTTAAAATTTTCCATACTTCTCAATAAGTTATTCAATTGTGGTGTAGCAACATATTTAGTGATTTCTAATATTTTGTTTTCTTCACTTAATAAAGATTTCAGACTTAATTGATTTGTAAATGCTGATAAAACATCCTCTTCTGCAGCTAAGATAGGCAAGTTTCAATTTTAAATTATTTTCCTACTAAAACAGCCACTTTAATGTGAACTTTATATATAAATTTTAGTAGCATATAGTGCAATGAATGCACAAGTCTCCAACCCAGTCTAGGATACTGCAAAATCAATTGTTCTCTGAATGACTGTTCATATCCACTCAGTATAAACGATTGCCACATAAAGTGCATGGATATTTTTCCCTTGTGCACAACACAATTTACTGTATCTAGTTAAAAGAAGGACAAAAAGATTCACATTTTCTACTGCTTATTCAAATTTTGTGTACTTCAAATCTCATTTTGTAATTGTCTCAAGATGTTACAGTGAATGATTCTCCACAAAAAATTTTATGAGCCACTTGAATGCTCATCCACCCTTGCTTTCTTCCTTTTATTTAGAAAAGAGAGAGTTCCCAGTAATTTCACAGTCATAGAATGAGTCATTCATAATCTCAAGCCTACGTATTACATTAAAAAAATAAATTATAAATGCATATGTCCTCTAGAAAACATTATTATTACTTACAATAGCCAGCAACTACTACAAATGGCAGAAATTACAAGGTTAATTACCACCTTAAAAAACAACAAAAAACAGCATTGAGATTACCATTATATCATTAATATTCATATAAGGACATGTTCATAATTTTCTAGTCTTGCAATCATTGACTTTAAGGCTAGATTCAAGCATAAAATTTAGCACATACTTAAGAACATAAGTGCCTATAGACTCGGTCCCAGAGTGCAGTGGTCATCAGATCATTTGCCCTATCACCTTCTGTTCAGAGTAGACCACCACTATATTCAGTATGAGATACCCAAGTGTTCAAAAGAATCGGAGTCTGTTCAAACTGTCTTTCCAGCACTAGTCCCAAAACATCGCTAATAACTTCATGATTTCTGGCATTTCACTATTTTACCATGTAAGCAGGTGCATTTTACAACACTGTAATACAGAAGTAAAATTAAACATTCCATCTCTAATTTTGATAAGAAATTCAGAAAACAGGACTGTGATCAGTGGATACACAACCTTGAACACCAGGAAATTAAATTATTTTCCAAAGTAAAGTAAAAAAAAAAAATATATCAAAAATGAAAGTGCCAGCTCCCTCATCCTGCACAAAAAAATGCACAAATTTATGTCTATCAAGGTAAAAGCTTGCTGAACACCTTTTTCATTCCTAAACAAAATAACAAGAACTACTGTATTTCATACACACACAAAACCTGATTTGCTTTAGATGAAAGCTTATAAACTACATGCAACTTGGAAAAACATCTAGCTAATATGCAATTACTTATTTCACATGTATTGTTAGATTCAACATGAACATTGCAGCAAAAATAGCTCTTATATTTACAGTCAGTTAAGCTGCCATGAAACATCTTTCTTTTTTTTTTTCCTAGATATCAATATCACATGATGACATAAAATTTCCGTATAAGTAAAGGACAAAAAGCAGAAAAGAAAGAATGTCAGTATTAGAAAAGAATCAACTATAATTACATTAGAGGATGGAGATTATTTTTTTTTCAAGATCAGAGAGTTTGAAAAGGCAATGGCTAACAACATGGCTAACAACAACTGCCTGAATTACTAATCCAAAATGGAATGCTCCACACAACTCTTACCTTCTCTAGCACTGAAAAGGATGCTACAAACATTGAATTAGTCTTTGGAAATTATTTCAGTAAAATTAACTTCAAAAAGGTATGAATACAGTGATATAAGTTTAGCTATCAATATAAAACTAAATAACAGACACATTAAAAAAATGAAATCCACAGAAGAAGCAATTTCGTGAAACTTTTTCAGGCTTGGAATCAAAATTAACTTAAGCCAGAAGCAGACATTATCCTGGAGAGAGAGAAGTTCAAGCCCAACAAAATTTTATAAATCTCCCTAAATTTTTTTTTGATGTTCTGATTTAGTGACATGCAATGGCAGCATAATACAACAGAGTACAACAGAGGTTCAGGAGAACAGTATTGGAAAAAAAAAAAAAAAACAGCAGTATGTATTACCATCCAGATGACACAAACAGATGAGAATGTTTGTTTGTTGCTGAGGATGGGCCTCAACCAGCCCTTTGATTTTTTTTAGTATTTATTTTATTTATATTCAGAAAATGACTATGCTGTTGCTTAATCACCATACACGCTATTCTTACCATGAAACCAGTACAATCTTTTGTATAACAAGGGAAATTAATATGAATTTCCTGCTAAGAAGAACGTACCTTTTAGTTTAAATGACTCAGTTAAAGAAAACCATTCAAACAGTTTCTAAATATATATAGCAGATTCTAATTCATAGCATATGCATTACATAGCCGATGCACTGGGGAAACACACCCATATTTACCAAACAATATACATCTAATTTATTCTCGCTTTCGTCTGATGATTACCATTTATACCCCATCAAATATATTTTTATTAGTTCTCTCTGTGTGTGCGCAAGTACTTATGGAGTCAGATGCAGCTTGCAGCTTCAATCTGACCAGGGAGCTTCACAGGTGTAATGTATCTGTTAAAGGCCCCTTACTTCATCACTGCCAAGATATCTGCACTTACTGCAATTCAACCTGGAAAAGAAGGCAGGAACCACAAGCGAGGAGATGTTATTTTATATCTGAATAATTCTCCTCATTACAATGATGCCTTTTGTTCTGTATCCACATGCCCACATGACAGGAAAGGAAAAATTAAACCCTAATGTGTTTATAATTTTGTGGCTTTTGAATTCCTTAAAGGTATCTTTATTCTTGTGATTCCAGAAACAGTAATAAGCACGATTCAATTGCTTTCCTTGTATTTTTCATTTTTACACTTCTCCGGAGAACATTTATTCATCAGTCGACCAAATGACATAGTTGTAGTTTTTAAACCCTCTCTTCTCAATAAAATCTCTCCATGTATTCATCATTCCATCTTTCTGTAGTCATAGTAAGTTTAATTTGGTTAGGAATTCTTAGGGCATCCCAGCTTACTACTTCTGTTCATCTGTTACTGATGAGCTTTATATCCTATTAGACTACCTGTTCACCTTGGCTTTTTTCTGGAGTTCTTCAGTTTTCCATCATATTAACTCATTTGAATCATTCAATATTACACGTGAAATTCATCTCCTCTTCAATAGCACCATTCCTAAACAGCCCAAATCTTAGAACAATATATTAATTTACTATATTGTCATAGTAAAAAGGACCCTTCATTCTTACTCTTTCATTAATCTCATCTCTCCAGTCTTACCTTTGAATTACTACCATGGTATCTGAATACCATCTGCACAAAATCAATAGCAATCAGGCAATTTTAATGGAGTCTGTCACATTTACTGAGGAATACTTAAGGTGTCACTTAGCCTTACAAGGGGATATGGTCTGTTATTTTTCTCAAATAATGTCATAATTTAGATCTACTCTGTCTCTTCTAGAAGATTATAATCTGCATAACTCCATTTTTTGTGATTTGTAATGATCTCATAATACTCAATTTTTCATAATGTTTTATTATTTGAAATGTGCATACTCATACAATTCCTGCTGGCCTGCCAGCTACATCTGGCAAAAAGACAAATCTTTGTTTATCTGCTCTGGCTACAACTACAGATATTCAAATAACTGTTTTTTTTTCCTAATGAAGAAAAGGGACTTGGAGCATCAAAGGAAACGTTCTTGACTAAGAAACAAGGAATTATGACTGAAACTATTCTGCAGCAGTAAGTAACACCAAATCAGTACTCTGATCATAAACTAAGCCCATCACTATTGTTCAATTCTGCCACAGCAATTTATAATACAAAATAAGATACAGTATGTCATATACCAGTGTCATGATTAGAACAATAAATTTTAGAACTGCAAATGATGTATACCTCTCTTTTATTTTATAGAACAGCTAAATGAGAAAAAGCATTTGAAGAAGGAAATAAATCATGTGTGAAATTCTTGTGAGAAAACAATCTACTTGCTTTCACAACGTATGTTATTGTTAAACTGCCTAATCAATTACAGGAAGCAAAAAGGTGACCCCGGTTTACAGCTGTCACATTTTGATTAAGCCAAAATATGAGATAAATCCTTCCTAGATGCTTATTAAATTTCACCTGTGTTAGATGTTTGCTTAGCTTCATTTCCTGAAAACTTTTTGTGAATCGCATGCTTTTATTATAGGCTTTTACACGGTTAAATTAAGTGCACTATAAATATTTTAATTATATCACTAAAACAAATGTTACCAAGTAAAAAAAAATAATAATAAAAAAAAAAAGGAAAAAAAGAAAAAAGAAAAGAAACATTTGTTCCTTTTACCTAAATTTACTGTCAATGAATCATAGAATGATTTTCAGTGCTAAGGCCCTGTGGAGATCATCCTGCTCAAACCATTGTTAACTTCGTAGTTTGATAAGGCAATTCAGGGCCTTCCCTAGACAAACTCTGAAAAATTAATGCATTTCTTGTATCACATCTTCTTTGAATTGTCCTTCATTATCATTTTCTAATTTTTCAGGCTATCTTGGACCATTGATCACAGGATTTTTCCTACACTTTTCCTACAGAAAGAAAAAAGAACTCTTCTCCTTGATAGAGAGAATATAAAAATATTATAGGACACAGTCTAGTTTTATAAAAACAGCTGATTATTTATTTATTTATTTAGGTTATCAAGTGGTGAAAACTAAATAGCAATATGGCTATTTTTACAACCACAGATCTCACAGTATTTCAGGGAAAGTTACCCTTCAGATCAATTCTCCAAAAAGCCACTTTAGCCAAATAGATTCAGCTCCAGTAGAGATGTTTCTGTTACTGAATTAGGTAACCCAGCTCAGATCACAGTAGCAATTAAAACACTAAATCCAACAGAATGTTCATGTGCTCTATTAGCACTTCATGAGTGAAGGCAAGTGAGTAGTAACAGAGATTGAAATATTCAGGGGGGAAATAAAGATAGATGAACCTACAACATAACATCCATGTTTAAAATGCCCAGGATCCAAAAAAGTGGAATACATTTGGGACTTACTCTTAAGAGACTACACCTTCTCAAGCATATTCATTTCTCTGCTTTTATTTCCATTGGGAAAAGCAAATATCCTGGATACTCAATAACCTAATCCACATAATTTGCTGACATTGCCCAACTACTTGTCTGGGCTTCCTCAGAAGGAAATCTAAGCATTCAAGAGGACAGTGGACACAACCTGCACCAAGGACCCAACAAAGGTACACATCAGTGGATCATAACTGTAGGATATACAACAGGTACAGATGTTTTCCTGCCTTTTGACTCCATGCCAAATGAAAGTAGACCATTTTCAGACCTGAGGGGAAGTTTGAAGTGGTATGGACATGTTTTGCATTTTTGCATTGCAATGTTATAAGATAACATTGCCTTATAGACCTGAGCTATTTCTGCATGGAAATGGGTGATAGTCTTACAACAGTACTAATGCATTTTCAAAATGACATGACATTACTAACATAATCTAGTCTAACCTCCTGCAAATCACACCACTTCACTTCCTGAGGCAATGTACTGTTGATCTAGAGCATACACATTATTTGATAAAATTAAAATACGCAGGACCTGCTTTTGCAATGTTATAATGCGGGGTCAAAATAACACAATACAATAAGGGTTGAAATTTTAGTTTAACTGATTGATGCAATGTTATGAAGAAAGAACTAACTTAATGACCTCCAAACAGTGTCTGGCATTATTTGTTACTTGAAGCACAGCAAAACCTTTCACTGAATAAATTTGGGGAAAGAAAAAAAAAAAAAAAAAAGCGTATCTGTTGAAGAAAACAAATTAAGATTTGTATCTAGAAGGGTGACTTAGAAAAAAAATAACCAAAACTTAATTTCGACTTCTACTGTTTGAAAGTATTACCTTTGTATATTACCCATATACAAAGAATTGATTTGTGTTTTGTCTAAGACATCACTTAGACACCACAGAAAACGTTGAAAGACATTTTCCCTTTGCAGGGACTATTTAATTTAGTGGGCAAGCTCATAGAAAACCTTTATTAGATAGCAGTTTGTTTGAAAGACTGACAAACAGAATCAAGGACATCCGTTATCAGCAGAAAATTCCCTTGCTTATTTCTGTCAGGCTTTTTATTTATTTATTTATTTATTTTTGGTCTCCTCACAATTCACTCATTTTACTTTCAAACTCTTTTTTCATCCAATACAACTTCATTAAATGAAAACATGTGCTGGGAAGTAAAAAACATTTATGCTATAAGATAATAAAATCAACTAAAGTTTACTTTTTTGTCTTTGTAGTAGGAACTTTGAAGGTTTATATATATATATATATATATAAAGCAAGTGAAAGGAAAACTAGGAAGGAGCTGTTTCTGTGAAAAAAAACAGTTTCAGGCTTCTGTCAGAGAAGATGCTTTCTTCTACTCGTTGTTTCCTCTACCTGAACTGTTGGTCTTCCTCTTCAGCATTCTACACTCATCTAGCTGTAAGTCTAAATTCCCTACGGGTCCATTAAGGATGTTGCTAGGCAAACAGTCCGGCAGCAACTGTAAAACAGGAGGCTTGGATGGGAGCCAGTTCTGTAGGTCACTACACTGTAAACCTTCACATCATTAGAGAAGACACTAGTCTTGCTAACTGCATCTATTACTGCTATTGTTTCATTTCTCTGAAAAGCTGAAGTTACTCATACTACGCTAAGTTTCCACGAACAGGTATTTCTAAAGCAAAGGCATTCTAGGAGAGTATAATTCTCTACTTTTCACATGTTTTAATGCTATCTATCAAGTGTTTAAAAATAATACAGTCATAAACAGGTTAAACATGTACAATTGCCATGCAATGAACTTCTAACTTATTATCTTGAAAGGCACATACAACTTAACGGAGCACTTACCCCTGAGTGAACAGTGTGTATTGTACTTTCTTTCTTTTCTTTATTTTAATGACGGTAAATCAAAGCAGACCTATTCACAGAAAATTAGCCAGCTACCACATTATCTGATCCAGAGACGTGCTATCTCTTAGACTGAAGTAATGTTTCTATGCTGCAATCTATCATTACCCTGAAATTGAGCATATAAACTCTTCAGAGCAATCTTTGTATTAATTCAAACAGAACACTATTTAAGCATAGCAAACTGCAGAATCCTGCTGCTGTGAATACACTGCACTACCATGTGGAAGAATCACTGCCCCAGTTAGTATGTTCAGAAATAAACAAATATGGTCTCAGAAACTAGAAAACTTCAGTGTCAGATCCATGAGGAAAAAGTATTGCTAGGACATATATGTTAAGGTTTCTTCTTAAGTTACTAGTTTGACATTGAATCAATTCTGAGCTGAAGAAACAATGTGAAACAGAGCAAAATAAAAAATTTTCCTCTGTGAAGTTTATATCTTTAGTGGAAAAAAATAGTGTGTTAAAGTGTATGTTAGTGGAACTCTGTCCTGACAGAAAAAAAAAAAATTCATCTAGAAAACAAAGCACTCATGATACCAGCTAGTTCTATGTCCTTGTTTGTTCATTATCAGCAACATTTTTAACTTTTACGGTAACAGAAGTACATCAATAATCTCCAACCTTTATGTTTTCAGATACAAGAAAAAGAAAAATGGTTTTGGATATAGGAATTGGAAATGCATAACCTGAAAGATCACCCTGTCAAAGGTACAGAGATTTAAGCAATGACACTAATGCCAGGCATTTCTCATCACTACCAAGTGCAAGGAAAATAGCAGCAACATCTTTTACAGTTAAGCCCTAGATAATCCTCCACACCCCCTAATTTGTTGGTCCTCATTTGATTTTCAATCTTTAACAAAATACTGTGTATATATTTACTTCTCCAGAAGTGGGAAAAAAAATCAAGCAGGGAAATGGATTTTTATAACATTCCTATCATCTTTAAACAGGGTTTAGAATTTGTCTACTTATCCTGTCAACTCTTGAGGAAAAACATCCCCAAAGTGATCAGCATTATTTAAGATCTCTGATACATATGTTTGGGCTTGAACAGGCAAGACAGTAACTTCTAGTTTTACCAACAACTTCCTTGTGTTATTCAGGCTTCTTTTGACTGGAGCTGAGGATTAGGTTAGATTCAAGGAAGTTCTTTAATCCACCTACCTGATGTATATAAACAGAGGTGCCAGAAGGGCTCATTAAAGAACCCCTTTTTACAAAACACTGTGTGCTTTAAAAAGCCTGCTGATACTGACATTGTGTTTTTCAACAGTTCTTAAAAGCTTGGCATTACAAATTGCATTCAAAAGACAAAGATAAGGTAGCAGGTACTAGTAAAAGCTATGTTAGTAAAAGCCTCAGAACCATTAGCAGATTCTTAAAACTGAACATGCTCATTAGTTTAATAGTAATTCCGTTAAAAAAATATATATATATATGATTTACATGTTGTGAGAAAAAAGTAACATAGCATATCTCTTAATGTGCACTTAACAGACACAACCACCAAACTGAGTGGTGCACTGTTGGTTTTGTTTCTTTTGCAGACAAATGCCTGAACCCTCAAGGCACCCAGCAGCTGAATGTCCCCACCTGCCCCACCATCCCTGCCCATGGTCCCATTTCACCTCAGTCTGCAGCCATCATTCCCCACAACAGTGATGCTGTAGGCAGATGATCCCAGCTTCGCCACCTGAAAGGACTTTGGACCCATGGTGTAGCCTTGTCTCCAGCTCTTACTCTGGTCCCATCACTTTTTGCTGCTGATGAGACTCCTGGGATGGCCCCTGGGCCTGGACCTTAGCTGTGCATGGGGCTACCAAAGGACTCCCATACCAGCCCTGAGCTCTGCCCCCATGTTTGCGCCCTTTCAGTGGTTTACACCCTACCTTATCTTCCCCATGGAGCCAACCTGCTCTTGTTGCTCTCCAACAGTAGATGGAGGAACATGTTTGCATTCATTCATTCACAATTTTACACAAATGCTGAAGGCTTTGCTCTGCAGGCCTGGACATGTGGTAGATCTTCCCTGGCTACACTGGTAGTTTCGAAAGTTCATATGCAATCAGCTAAATGTAGGTGTCCATCTGGAACTGAACCAGGTACTATTTTCTTATTTGTGCACTTGGGCACTGAAATACCTTGTTAAACCTAGCCAACAATTATTGGCTAATTCACATTTTTTAATTGACTAAATAATACAAAATACTCCAAGTTCCCTGATATTTTTCCTTAATTCACAGAGCTACTTGCTTCATTAATATTCTTGTCTCCACTGTTACAGCATCACAAAAAACACCTCATAAACATGAATTCATGAACAGAAGTTAGGAGATAAAACATGGCAGTCCGTGTTGTCAGAACCTGAATATACTGAGCAAACTGTGGAGCACGTCTTCCCTGAAAATACTAGTAACTAAGGAATTAAATAATCCATTTTTGCAGACATGCAGTCTACATTTTTTGGTACACATTTAATACGCATAGACAAAACCCGTATCACGAATTCTTTGAAAGTCATTTTCTGCTTGCATGTGCATCACAGGGGTGCCTAAGGTTGTTCTAAATGGGTTGGCTCAGTTGCTGAGATAGCATAGCCATGCTAGCATAAACCCTGCATAAGGTATTCCAACCATTAGTTGTAACACATTTTTTAAGATAACAGTATATTTAGAAATTATTTTCGAAATGCCATATGAACCTAAAGAATCTCAGCTTCCTTAAAAGGACAATCTCATCTTGGACCACAACAAGGGCAGGAAGGAACATGATTTGGACTTGTGTAAAGAAATGGCCATATCTTCTCTAGCCAAAAAAAAAAAAAAAAAAAAAAAGGATAATAAATAAAGCATACTCTAAAAGAGCATAATAGATGAGAGCCTTTGGATGCTAAAACAGTAAATGAAGTATACTGCTGTTGTCTAGTGGTTAGGTATGCTGCCTAAAAAATTACAGGAAAAATAGCTTTCAAACAACAAACAGCTAAATGCACTCATCTAATCAGTGACATGTACAATGACTTTTATCATGCACCTCCTATTTCTAAAACAATCTTTATGAGAGTTTAGAATAGTTATACATTTTACATGAAACCAAAACCTAGTATTTTCAAAATATAACAGATCATAGATGTATTAAAACAAGAATAAAGTATTTAAAAATGTTTAAACCAAACACAAGTGTATCCTATAAAATGTCATAAATGGCCCTATCCTTTAAAAAAAAAAAAAAAATCCTCTAAATATACTACAAAGCAATTCCATGGAAATTGAAAGAAAAACAACCCTATACCGCACACACTTGTCTTGAAATTTACAAACTACATCATGTTCTAAAGAATAGTCTCTATTCTTTAACTGCCTTTTTGAACAAATATCTAAATACTTCCCCCATCATTCACAATCAAATCAAGAATAAACACAAATTTGTTTACTCTGTCTGCCCACCAAAGGAGCAGCAAACACGTACTATTCATTGCTGATTGCACAGCAAAATTGTATCTTGCTCCTGTTCATAACAGGACAAATTCAAATCTTCATTTCACAAAGGTGAATTGAGGCAATAAGCCCATCAATAAATGCTTTTACTTATAGATGTAGCTCTGAAAATCACAGAAATTAACATGAGTTAAAGTAGGAGAACTGTAACGATGTTTTATAAATTTCAAATCTCACCATAAATGAGCTAAAATTAAATTTGCTATATGAAATGATAAAATTAATGATTAATTTAAAAAATAATTAATTAATTAATTAAAAAAATAATTAATTTAAAATAAAATGATTGCTATATGAAATGATAAAATTGGCATACCAAATAGGAGTTCTTTTTTAATCTGTGTTTGTTTTTATTTGGGGGAGTATTCAGTGTTTTGTTTTTTAAACAACAATTTTTATGCTTACAAATTTCCATATTTAGTATAATGAAAATGTAGCAAACATATTTATTTGTAAAGCCTTGAGGTCATCCTGACTTTGCCAGCTGCAAGAGAAACTTTATCCAAGCAAAAACTGAAGTGCTTTTAAATGTAAAATGTGTTCACTTTCACATGAACAATCAGCCCGCAGGTAAAAAATGTCTGCCATGGACTCAAACAATAGTGGTGGGATTTCTAGCTCTCTTTTCTGAATATTTGTAACTAACATTGTTGATCAGAAGTCCACTGAGTATCACAATGAACTATACAATGCGACAATAGGATGCCATTTGGCTTTTTTCTGTCCCTCCCCTGTCCACCCCCCTTTTTTTTTAATACTTTAAGCCAGAGGCATTTCCTCTCGCAGCTGATATGAAGACGGCTAATTTATATTCCCTGTAAGAGAAGAAGGCGGTGAGGATGGGAAGGGGACATGTAGAATAATGGTATCACATTGCCTAAAGATCGTTTTTGGCCTGCAAACATTAAGATATTTTACAATAGTTGCCACCATCACCATGAACATTGCTGCCTTGGACTGAGTATTTCTGAAACTGAAAATGGAATGGCACCATCAGTGAGGAGAAAGTGTAGATAAAAGGTTACAAATTTTCTAACTTTACTGACAATATCCAAAAGTGCAGTCTTTCTGGAAAAAGAGAACAGTTGGAGGCAGAAGGAGAATATATAGCCATTATGTACTGACACGTTTTCCTTGTTTTCTGTGCTCAAAACCTGAACATCACAGGATATTACATTTCCAGTTTTGTGTCACTGTAATACTTCAATCTGTAATGATGTAAGTATAATTTTTATATCATTTAAAACCCTGTTAACCTGCCAGCATAGCACAGAAATTTTTGGTGTACTTGTTAGGCTTCACAGATTTAGACCGTCTAGAGGGCTTGGGAAGTTTTTTTGAACTCCAACAAAAATATAATCTAAGGTGTTCTTAAGCATTTGTTAATCTTAAACTCAGGACTTCTTCACTTGTTAATCCATATTTTACCATCTATCTAGTTGGTTGAATAAATTCTTTAAATTAATTATTTCAGCCATAGGTATTTGCCTTCTGTTATTTATGATATTAAAAAAAAATAACACTAATCACTGACTCAAAAATTTACTCAGATGATTACTGAATCCAGGAATTTGTACAGTTCCTTTAAAACTAAGATAAAAAATGAATATACACTATTAAAATGTAGTGTGTAAGTAAACTGCTAAAAAATACTTAAGAATGTTTTTAAATGAATGAAAAGTTTAAAATATATGCCTTCATCTCTGGATACCAGCCTTCCTTTAACTCGTTTGTTCCACCTAGTCAAACCTAATGTTGGGAAACAGATCACTGAGAACTGATTCGCCCAGGCAGAAACACACTACATGGATGAGTGTGTGTTTCACCAGAGTAAATTCAGGGCTATTTACGTAATACCAAGGTACGAATTCCACAAAAGATGAATATTTTCTCACCACTGATGAGACTGAGGATAGCATGTAATTTTATTCTGGATCTCCTTTATGCACTTCTATTATTCAAGCAAGTATTAAATATTCAAGTATATTTAATTTCTGCATAGCTGAGAAAGTCACACACAGATGGAAACTAAGGAACTGGAAAGAAACAATAAAATATCAAAGATACACAGGTTAGATCACAATATTCTATGGAAGATCTTTGTATTCTATACAATATGTAAGAAAAAAATCTCTTTCTACTAGGTCAACATTTTCATTGACTTCAGTGAGATAGCATTTCATCCTGAAAAACTACTGTTAAAAGAATATACAGTCCCATGTCTAAGTAGCCCAAGTTCTACCCACAGATCAATTTCCCCTTCAATACCATTCCCTATTAGTCATGCCTCCTATCCTAGCCATCAGTAAAAGTGTCAGAAACATTTCAGTTAATCTGCCAAAGTAATTCAAAATTGGATGCCTCCTACCAAACCCATCCAATTCTTCATGCTCTCCAGCCACATGCTTTGCAGCCCAAACAGGCCTTGGCTTCCCAGTCCAGCCACTCCACAACACACAGATCTACATTTGCACTTAAAAAGCTGATTTCACACACAGCTTACACCATATGAAAAATGAACTGTTTAACCTTTTGGTAGAAGGTATTGGCAGCTCTGTAAGAAAGTGTATTCTGCTTGAACTATGAGTATTACAACTTTACCAAAAATCAATTTGCAAGCAAGACTTCAAAAAACTGCTGCTACACAGGAATGCATAAGGGAAAATGCCATCATTTGGCTAGTGTACTCTTATTCTGTTCACTCACTAAGATTTTTTCAGTGGTTACACTGAACCCAACTGCATTTTAATAAATAACTTGAGTATTCAGAAACTTCATTTGAAGATGAGTTCAGTTACAAAGTTTTGTTTAAAAAAAAAAAAAAAAAAAAAAAAAAAGGTTAAATATACTTAGTATTTCTGCATTACAAATCTGACTTTAGTCTACATTTAGCTATAGAAGAAGTAAAATAGAAGTATAGCAGAATACATACAGGAATAGTCAATAGCTGGCTGAGTAATAGCTAGCAGTGTGCTCAGGTGGCCAAGAAGGCCAACAGCATCCTGGCTTGCATCAGGAATAGCATGACGAGCAGGACTAGGGAAGTGGTTGTCTCTCTGTAGTCTGGTGAGGCCGCACCAGACTACGTGTTGTGTTCAGTTTTGGGCCCCTCACTACAAGAAGGACATCAAGGCTCTGGAGTGAGTCCAGAGGAGGGCTACAAAGCTGTTGAAGGGACTAGAAAATATGTCTTATGAGGAGTGGTTGAGGAAAATGGGGTTATTTAGCCTGGAGAAAAGGAAGGCTCAGGGGAGACCTTATTACTCTCTACAAGTACCCCAAAAGAGGTTGTAGCAGGGTGGGGATTGGTCTCTTCTACCAAGCAACAAGTGATAAGACAAGAGCAAATGGCCTCAACTTCCACCAGGGGAGGTCTAGGTTGGATTTTAGGAAAAATTTCTTCACTGAAGTCGCTGTGAGGCATTGGGTCAGTCTGCCCAGGGAAGTGGTTGAGTCACCATAGCTGAAGGTATTTAAAAGATGTGCAGATGTGCTTAGGGACATGGTTTAGCAATAGACTTGGCAGTGTTAGGTTAACAGTTGGACTTGATGATCTTAGAGGTCTTTTCCAACAAAAAAGATTCTATGATCTAGTCAGACTGCCGTTTGTCTGACTTAAGGTACCAGAAAATTACTCCTGTAACCACGAACATCCCTATCCTGGAAATCTCAAAACTGTTTTTTGTAATTCATTCTAGATACTCTGCAGATAAGGATCTACAGTTGCTATGCTTTTAATAAATTCCATGAGAATCAGAGTTTCAAATTAAACATTTTCCCAGTGTTTTGGGTTTGCAACCCAATCACCAGTGTTAAATTAATACATGCCAAGGAGAAAGTACTGTGAAATTAAAGTTTCATAGCAAGGAAAAAGAAACTCCAGTATTCTATTTTCATTTCCCAATCTGAAATAAATATACATATGAAAAAAAAAAAAAAAAACACAACACAAAATAATTAACATATAGCATAACAAAATATATGTTTGGCTTTTAAAGCTATTTCCTCACTGATACTTTATTTTTATTCTTAAAACTGGAAAACAACAATATTATTTTGATATTATTTAGTGATATACTATGTACTGTATCAAGTACTACAACACTCTTGCTGACAGAGACAAGACTCCAGGGGTCGCCAATAAAGAGAAAATTTGCAGTATGTTCTATCTATAAAAGTAAAATCAAAGAGAATATTTTATATGCTCAGAAATAACTTCTTAACACTTTGCACAAAAGCAAAACAGTCTAAGTGTATATTTTTTAAGCTTATAATGATTTTTGGCCAGTGTAGGTAGTTTTCTGAGAACATCTTAAAACTATTAAGTCACTTTATTAGAAGTGGGTAAGACTACAATCAGAGTAACAGTTAAGGGTAGTAAATTATGCATATTTTTATTAGGTTACTACTTCTGACATTATATGGGGCACTGTATTTAAATAAATTATTATATATATGCATTTTTAGGGTGCTACAACATTAAAGTAAAACAGGAAACTAAAATAGGAAACCCTGAATTAAATTCTCATGACACCTCTCTACCACTGTCATTCAAAATTCCCTTCTTGTGACAGAGAATTTGTAATTTTTTTTAATACATAATCCATGAGATATACATACCTGATATAAAGTATTTTCACTCTTTTCTATACAGTGCTCCAATATGATTCTCATTATTCTATTTGACTGAAGACAAATATTTTAAAAAACTTTAAACCTGAAAAATGCATACTTTTGTATTTGAGATGCAACATACTTGTTAAAGCTGACTACTTAACAATTGCAACAGTAAAGAGCTGTTCTCCTTTTAAAGCCTTCTCTTTCTTTTAAATGAGGCCTTTTAGTTTGAAGTAACCTCAAGAACAAAAGACACGAGTGAAGATCCCTAGAATAAACCACTTTCTCCAAATCGTTTCAAGTTCTCTCATGATTTCTATCCTGGCTCACTTATCATGTTATTAATATTAAAATGTGTTTCAGCTTCCAAGAAGAGTTGCTTCTTTGAAGCAACTTAATAAATCAGGACAGTTTGAGGAAAGTATACGCTATCAAGTTCGCAAGAGCAGTAAACAGTTGTGAGGTAGTTCTGTATGTTAAGACAAAATTTCAAATCATCTTATATGGTGGATAAGAAGATAAAGCTAAAGTCCTTTCTGACATTAATCAAGAGTTTTAGTTTTGCAATTAATATCAAGTAAAATTAGTTAAGTCGGGTAGCAGAAGATGAGGAACCTGAGATTCCTTTACTGTGTTTCAAATATACCTTGGGAATTACATGTATATTCACCATTCCTTTTTTTAACTGGCAACACTAACTGAAGGTCAGATGATAATATTCCTATATGGATAATATTAATTTTAGTGAACCGTTCTATGGTTTCATGATTCCGCGATTCAATGGTTGTCTCTGATTTTTTTTTCTTTTTTTCCATCAACTGATATTCTCTGGGAAAAAGCAAATCAAAATATCAGAACACTGTGAGTCAAACATGCTAAATAAAGTGAAGTTACATCATCCTCATAAATAACTTCTTGGTTTTCAAAGATCTTCCTGGAAAAAATGTCAAAGAAAAATATTAAAACAGTTAAAATCGAGTTACTGGAGAAAGGTTTTTTCCAGTCACAAGTAACAAGTTTTAAATACATCTTTCACTGATGCAGAATACTGAATTCTATTAAATAAACTTAAACAAATCAAATAAACATTTCAAGGTTCCAGTCTACTTCAGCTACCATACCTATGTCTTCCTTTACAATTAAGAGTACAGCTTGCTTTAGAAAAAATAATGGTTTTGCTCATAACTCAGCAGAAGGAGTCTTGCTTCAAGGCTAGGTATTAGGCATCAGAACAATATTAATAACAATACAAATATGACAGGCATATCCATCAGCCTTCTAATAGTTGGTGGGCTGGAGAAAGAAAATCTAGGAAACACAGGCACTTTACTGATCAGCTAATATATAAACTAGGCAATTGTATGTTCATTTACTGTATTAATAATTCAAATTATTTTATCTGAAAAGACATCACATTCATTTTATGTTGTACAATCTAGTTGTTAGAAGACAAACTAAACAAGAATTTAATTTAATTTAATCTCAGATTTAATTAAAAAAATTAATCCTCATTACAAAAAAAAAAAAAAACTATAGTTTTTTTAAAAAGCCTCCTGTATCCTTCACTGTATCCTGAAAAATAAACATCAGAAAGAAAGCAAACAACCAAATTTGGGGGCATTTTATCACATGGTTTCCAAATTAAATTCAGCGTTCTTGCAATTGAATGGTTGAATGGCTCTGGTATACAGTTTTCTCTCAGTGAGCAGAAAGGAACAACAGATTCTAATTCATGCCTTGTTATTACTGCTTTTATGGACTGACTCTAACAAATATCAAACCAAATAATCATCTGTGTAAACACTTAAGCCAAACAGATGTTTAATCTCCATATGTTAGAGAGCTGCAAAAGACAAAACACAGTTCAATAATCCAAAGCATAAAAAATCCCTAGAATACTTTTTTAAAGGACAATTAATGATTTCTTATCACTACTTATTGATAATTCTCTTTTAATTAAATTATCACCTGTAGAACTTTTAGCTGGATTGTATCTGCCACTTGACTTAACACCCAGACTTGCTACATCAAGATTGCTGAAGAAAGTACAACACTTTAAAGGTCAAAGTATAGTCATAGTGTTCTGTGGGAGGGAGGAGAGAAGACTATGAAGTCTCATATTTTCTTGAGATGTAGAAGGAGATGTGACTTAGAGTGGAAACAGCGTGGAGCAACTTCTCCCCTTCTCTGTGCTCTAGTTAAATCTGCCCTGCAAATTCAACTGTTTTAAGAAATACAAAGTGGACATTTACATAGGTAAGCACATTTTGGATGTAATGATACAATGAAATAACTTCCATATTGTCCTTGTAAGGAAGCTAGGATAAATGTTTAGAAGACTAATATTAAAAAAATAAACAAAAATAATCAATCAAACAAACAAACAAACAAAAAAAGCATGTTAACAAGGATAAACCACCTTTTAAAAAGCAAAGCTAAAGAAAGGTTATTTCCCTGTCTTTACCTCCAAAATAATGCTCTGCTCTCTTCCATGCATTAGGACTTAAATACACCTGCAACCTATCGCTAGGTAAATCCAGGAAAAAAAGAACATAAGAATCGATTTAAAAAATGAATTGACAAGGTTGGGGGGAAAAAAAAAAAAAAAAAAAAAAAAAAAGGTACAGAAAAGACTGCAAGCTATTATAAAGATTTCATGCTGACATTAATATCTGAATGCCTACCTGAACACCGAGCAGCAATTTGCTCAACCTTTTCAGTTCTGGCTCCCTATACTACCAGTACAAAATGACAGATAATCATGCAGCAATATATAAGCACACACCTCTTTACAACGCATACTAGCAATCTAGCTGTACAGCGATTTTTTTCCCCGCTTATTTAAATTTATTTCTAAAACATCCTCCTAATACTTGAACTGGATGCTTGAAGTGCTATATTTTCACACGTCTGACCAGAGTTATGTTCAGCCATCATCAAAGAAGGCCATTACTCAGGCTGTCAGGCAGCAAAGTAAAGGCAACAAAATATGGCAGGAGGAAAGCAGATCTGCAGCATCACGCTCCCCAAGGAGCACACAGTGCCAGCGGTCATTAAGCTAGCTGGCTGGTAATGGGGCACACGCTCGTGTGGCTGCTCTCAGCTCCTCCTTCCATAGCCTGATGGTCACAGGGGCAGACTGAAGCAGCTCACACCTCCCCTTCTAATCAGTGTCCCTGTATGGCTCATGGGGACATTTGTGGAGGCTAGGACATGGGCAAGCAAACTGGCTGACTGCTGGGGCAGGGAGTTCATTTAAAAGAGGCCATCATGCCAAGGGGCAAGGGAGAGAGGACAGAAAAAAAGCAGCTGTTCTGCTTCATCAAAAATTTACAATTCATTAGATGAAGGCAAAATAAAGCATTTTATCTCTGCTCTCGAGGGGGCAAAATTCAATTTTTCCAACACTGCTGAGTAGCACTAAAATGTGACACACCTAAACTAATGAAGTCAAGAAAACTGTTGCATTTTTAAAACACACATTATCTACACTTGGCTAACATCCTATTCAGTGATACTTTGTATCACTTTATAATTACAGACCTATAAAATCTCCATTAAATTCACACCAGTAAACATTTCTTTGAACTGCGTGAAATAAAGCATTGTGATGTATGCTGTTCTCAGCATTTATTATAGGTATTAGAAATACATTCAGTAGACCAGATTACAAAAAAAAAAAAAAAAATCCACAAAAATCAAAGTAACAGCGCCCTTAATTGCCTCAGACCAATAAAGTAAAAATGGTAACAAATTCAAATAAAAATATATTAAACAAATGTATTTTAGATGGCAACTCCCCACCTTTATTTTAGTGCATATTTCCTTGAGTTTCATGAACTTGTTAATTTTACATCAGAAGCTGTGGGATATAAAGTACAGTCATTGCCTATGGATTGCCTATATAGGCTAAAAGGGAAACATAGCAAAAAAGAAGGAAAGGGAAGGAAAATATCATACTTTTTGGAGGGTATTAGATGTTTTCTTAAGCATTACTTTTCACAGAAGTCCTATTTAAAAAGAAAAAAAAAAACTGTCCTCTGTAGATGAGAAGCACATAAATAGCTGATGCTTAAAACACTGAATATTTAAAACATTCCTGGAAAGTCCTGATAAATGATAGGGATCATCTGTGAGTGTCACATCTTTCTCTCTCTCTCTTCTACTTTAGAGACCTTGGAGCCTGATCTTTTAATCTCTGTATGCCACCATAGGGCCCCATGACAAGCATGGCAATCCATCCAGACAGCAGCTAGCTGTAAATTAATAAGAACAAAGACAAGCAGAGGACTTGAGAAACTTGTTTGAATCTTTTTGTGACTGGGGCAAAGAAAACCTTTCTTTTTTGTACTTTCCTTGAACAGACACAGACAGATGTTCTAATTTCCCAGAGAATGTCAAGTCCATCTTTATTGTACCATACTCACAAGCTACAAAATTTCAAAAGTTCTAGCAGATCTTTCTCTGATATGCTCTGTCCATTAAAATATTCAAAATATACAAGTTGGAATAGCAAGACTTTGTGTAGAGGGAATGCCTGGAGTCAAAAATGCCTGTGGACTCCTCACTTGTGGACTCCTCTTCATGCTATTTTCAATGGCAGATGGCAACTTCTAACTTCCAAATTCACTTTAAAATTAAGGAATTATTTCCCTTTTTTTAAAGCCACGCTAAATTATATTTTAAAATCAGAGCAAAAGCCACATATAGGTGCACATATACTATGTGCAAAGGTAAAAACATATATGATTATTTAGAGAAACACACACACATTCAAACAGTGAAGGACCCGTAACTACCCAGTAACAATATTTTTGCAAAATCATAATTTAGTAGCACAGTACATATATTGAACATTGCATATTCAACCTTCAAGAGGAAATATTCGCAAACAATTTGGTTATATTGTTTTACAAAATACATGTAGGGAAAATAATCAGTTAAACATATAATCAGTTGGTATATTTCACAATCAAGAAAAGAAACTGTATTTGAAAGAGACAAGTTTTCCTGAATTTCCTGAAAAAAACTATCCTAAAAGTCCAAATATATTCTGTAAGTAATCTTACCTTTTAAAAAGATTTCTCTCTGAAATCAGTGGATATTATTCTGCACAGGCTTTCAACAGCCTATGTATAAAAAGTTTTGGCTAGCATGGTGGCATGACAGGTTCGGCTGCAAGCTTCAGTTTCTTAGTTCATGAACAAGTACCTTGGATGTAGGTCACAGAAGACTGATGCGTACAAGGTAACACATATCTAAGTACTACAGTACTACTGTTGGCTATTTTATGGAGCAACCATGGCATCAGTTCCAGTACAGGAGGGCCATTTTGATCTTCCATCTAAACCAATGCAACCAACCAACCAATGCACTTGAAGACAGAAAGGGTCAGACACTATAGCGTTGTTAGCAACCCAAAGCATTATGGTATGTAACACAGAATCATAGAATTATTAAGGTTGGAAAAGACCTTCAAGATCCAAGAGCTGCCCAGCCACCAATATCACCCACTAAACCATGTCCAAGTACCACGTCCAACCTTTCCTTAAACACCCCCAGGGATGGGGACTCCACCACCTCCCTGGGCAACACTTTCCAAGGCCTAACCACTTTCTGAGAAGAAATGTCTCCTCATTTCCAACCTGAACCTCCCCAGCACAACTTGAGGCCATTCCCTCTAGTGCTATCACTAGTTACCTATGAGAAGAGGCTGACCCCCAGCTCCCCACAGCTTCCTTCCAGGTAGTTGTAGAGAGCAATAAGTTCTCCCCTGAGCCTCCGCTTCCCCAGACTGAACAATCCCAGTTCCCTCGGAGAATACAGTCTCCTTGCCCTTGACAGTATGCATATTGAACCACTGAATCACAGGGTATCTTCTTACTGGTAGGAGAAGAAAGGAACTCCTTTTATGAGTATAAAAAATATTTCCTTTCCTTTTTTTTTAAGGATAATTTTTAATTAAATTAAAATGCTTCCAATTTATGTAATTACCCTAAAATACCAACAAGTAGTGGTAGTATTTGATCTGGATGAATACCTTCATAAGGACATATATAATTCATGCTATAGCTGAAAAAATAACTCCACTATAAAATATATATATTCAATGTACATATATAATTCAGTTTTCCAAGTGTAAATATTGCAACAAGACATTTTAACACTGATTGCTGCTCTAATAATGTACCAAACACCAGCTTGGAAATCAAACATTTACAAGAACACAATTAAAATGAAAGTCCCACTCCCAAAATAAAAAATGTGCGATAAATAAATGAATTTATAAAGTATTCCTGCTGCCTTTGTCCAGTTCTTTTTTCCCCATATGGTATATTATTTGTCATATGGAAGCTGCAAAAATACCCTTTTACAGAATAAATTAGAAAAATGAAGCATAAACAATAAAGCCTGCTCAGCAGTCATGTTTTCCAGAGCTCTGTAGGGTAGCTGCAGGAATTTTCCATGCTGTGAGTGTTAATGAGACCCTCCATAGGCACCATTAATACATAAAAGCAATCACCTATAACTCACCTTTTCAAATCTGTACTTCTTGATTTTAGTAACTGGAGGCAAAATAGAAAACAACATGCAAATACTATCCTCATTTACTGATATGCAGCCATTAGCCAAATGGGGTTGACAACAAATAAGTTAGTGTAGTACATAAATGCTTCGAGAATCAAGCAGATTCCAGAAGCACTTGGAGAATATGCAGGATTTTGAAGCCTACAAAACTGTCTCTAAACATATGGTTTTCCGGATGGAAGAAAACATACTTACAGAAATTACTAATTAGCTAAAAGTGGCTCGATTGAGGATGCTTACATACTTGTAATGGAATGGCTAGCTGACCAAACTCAGTAATGACAGTATTCTGGCATGAAGAAATTTTATAGTTTATCTCCAAGTCATGGTTAATCTTTTATAATATTTAGTTAAATGAAAGGAAAAAAAAATCCACAGGGATGCTGTGGAAGTACTGGATAACAGTTGCCAACATGAGGCCATTGTCACGAACCAGCAGCTCCCACAAGCAAGTTTCCAAATCAGGCACTGGACTTCAGCCAAAGAGAGCTCCAGCAGCTTGTGGAGGACCTCAGGCTCCTGTTAGCAGGTACACCACTTCTGAGCTGCCAACCTCTGGGCAAAGGCATGTCTGGGGTCTGTCAGTCCCTTATATTTAACAAATTCTCAAGTCAGTTCATTCTACCTAAAATAAGGAGCTTAGGATATTACTTGCTACAGTTAGTGACAAAAATGTGAAACTCTAAGATGCCTGAGAGCTATCCTTCACTCTGGTCTGGGTTCAAACTGATTCTTTTATTTTAGTTACTGGCAAGTTTCTATACAATTTGGACATATACCTAGAAACGAGACACTTTTTAAAAAAATAAAAAAATAAAAAAAAATGAGACCCACCCCTTCCACAAAATGGACTCTGACTTTCAAAGTGGTGAAAGGTTGGCTCAGGTCTCCCTTTCTCAGCTGCATTTCTGTCTCTGCTGATGTAAATTAACCCTTGGGTTTCCACAGTTCTCATTACTAACAGCTGGTTCAGGTAGGACATCCTGTACCAATCTAGCGCTTTCTGGTAAAGTGATATATACTGTCTTGTAAAACTATTTTTTTCAACAGCATGATTTGCTGCATAAGCCCAAGCACACAACCTGGGCTGCAGTTCTAAGCTGAACATGAAAAAACATATCAAAGCTTTCCCTCAAAGGCAGTTTTGCTGGATGTTAGGTCTGCCCCTTGCCTTTACTTTTGCTAGGTGATACCCATCAGGCCCTTCACTGAGTAATTTCAGCATGCTAAATTGGAAAAAGGATTTTTTTTAGGTGGCCAGGTTAGCTTACTGATGCCTGGTATGCTCCAACAGCTCAGTCAGCATCTTACGAGACCTGAAGCCCTTCTTTTTTTTTTTTTTTCCCTTAAAAAAAAAAAAAAAAAAAAAAAAAAAAAAAGAACAAGTGGACTTGGTAAGTGGCAGAGTGAAGGAAGACAGCATCAGGGAGTTAAACAGGTTTGGTTGCTAGCACACTTGTTTAGACAATAAAATGCATGTCCTGAGTGTATTTCACTTTCACAGACATGAAAAATCGGTGTGGCTGTACATGAGGTTTTCATCCTTAAATAAAATGTGACTTCAGAAATACTCACTGTACAAACACACAACTAGGAAAATAAGAAATACATCTTACTAATAGCTCCTCAAAAAACCAGAACATGATGATGGACAAACCTGAGAATGATAATTTATTAGAGATAAATGATCTATAAATGTGACTTGCTAGAACAGGGAGTACCATAAGAATAGCCATTTTCATCTAAGAATAAAATTTCTTTTGCTTCTAATTTTAGACTGGACTATCACCAGCAAGCAGTCACACACCGCTATTTCGTAGCTGAGTTAGTGGTTCACACAACTGAAATATCATTTTCTCTCATCTGGATTCCATCAAATAACTCAGGAAAAAAAGTAAATTCCATCACTGTTCATGTTCCCAGACAGCACCGGCTGAACTGCAGTTTTCAAAGGCAGAAAGCTTTCTACACTATCCCAGTGGCATGCTAAACCACTATGTCAATTACTATTGTAATCTACATCATCTACTACAACATCTCTCTCTCTTTCTTTCTTTTATTTATTTATTTTTATTCCTGTCTCTCTATTTTTTAATGAAAAAGTGAAATACTGCCATTGCCTGCCAGACAGGAAATTATCTCAACATTAGGGACAAGCAAAATTGCACTAACACTCACTAAAAAGAGCATAGCTATTTTCTGATTTTTTTCTTATTGCTTATAGACATTTGCTGTATAGACATTAGACTGAACCAATAAATAAGCAAAGTTCAAAATGATCCAGAGCACAGAAAAGTCAAGGCAAAACGCTTTAACATATTTAAAATTAAATGTCTGCCACAAACTCCCATTTCAAAACAACTTTGAATTACCGTCAACATCAGTTGTACAACTGTTATTGCAATGAGAAGCTCATTGCCGCAGCGTGCTTTAACATCCAGAAGTCTGAAGAGTTACAAAAGGGGTCACTGGGATTAATGGAGGGTGGATATTAAATTAGATCGAGGTATTAAACAAAACAAAACAAATGCAGCCTGTGGCTCAGTCACTGGGATCTTATCTCTTTGAAGCCTGGTGCACCAGGAGAAGAAACACATGCTTCTCCCTCCATATGTTATATCTTGGACTGACTATGAGAGTTTGTTCTGTTTTTAAATACTGTTTATGTCATCATTCTGTCAAGAAAACTCCTTATTTCTTAAAACCCACTTACCCCAGGGAAAAAATAAAAGAGACACTGACAAAAATAAACATGGGAAGTTCATAAAGTGCCACATTCAGGATATTTTCCTTTTTAGTTATGTTGGGTTTTCATTGATTGTTGTGATACGGCACAAATAAATGGATGTCCTGCAAGTAGTAGACTTTTTTTCTTCCCTGTAACAGACCCAGCAAATAATGTTCCACATATTATGACACCAAATGTGCTGGTGCTCTTCAACTGTTCTAACACTGTTTCAAAGAATTAGACATCAAAGGTTGTTTTTCTCAAACCAAATTTTGCACAGATATAAACTGCTACGGTAGATTAACCTCAACATGCCAAGCTATATACATGAATCATTAGATTTTATTTAATGGCCGTTTCTAAACATCAGCTTTCAGTGAGGACTATGCTGATAACTCTTTTCCTCTAATCACCCACTGAATTTATTTGAACTCATTTTCTGGTAATTTGTCAAAATAAAGAATGACACCAGAATTTAGCAACTTTATGCTAAATTATACACCTGTTTCATACCTAAGAATGCACACCTGTTCAATACCTAAGAATGCTGACCATGGGACTATATTACTTATGTTCCAAGAAAGCATTTTAGGATGAACATCTCAGGACTTTGAGCCTAAAATTGCCACTGATAGCAATATATGTTTACTCTCCTTCCACTCACAGCCACATAATATAAATTTTAAAGATCAGAAAGTTTATCAGAAAGAAATTTTAAAGATCTTCACTTAAATTACAGCTTCTGTGATGGACATGACCTGCTTCATTATGTGTTCTTAATTGCCTATTTTGTCTCTTCAAGCAGAGCGAGTCAGGTAAAACCATCTGGAATGAAGAGGAAATTGTGCCTTCATAGTGACCAACCAAGCTCCAAAGAAAAGAAGTCCCCAAATGGAGCAAGGGATGGCAGAGCAGTGCCAAGGGGGGCAGGGCTTATCCAACCAGGAGGAGAGTTTTCTAGTTCTCTGTATCCCAGAAAACCATGTGCTGGTTAAAACCAAGCATGGGATGAAGAATGTGCTAGCAAGGACTCATTGTGCAGGAAAAGAGCAATGTAAACCTTGTTTATTCTGTTCTGGCCAACCTAGCCACATGTGGTGTTGCTATTATTTTTTGTTTATTTGTTTTTCTATCTTAAAAATAATTATCTTGCATAAACTGTTTTTCTGAGTTTAAAAACCTTATGGTCTTTTACAGGAGCTCCCCATACAGAGAAGTTCAAATGAGATTCTCTTCAAAGCTCTGGCCTTCTCCGGGAACCATGACAGCTTGCTACAATTCCACAATGAAAGCTTATTTCATTAACATTTCGATATTATACTTTTATAAATTTTGTAGATTTACAATTTATAGAAATACAATTTATGGAGATGTGCTTTATATAAAGATTTATAACATCTATAAAGAGAACTTTATAGATCTATAAAATTTACAGGCATATCTTTTAATGTTAAATCAGGAAAGACTCCATTTATTTACCCAAAACCTAATGCTTATGTCAGCTGCACTTAACAGGGAGAATGAATTTCTGCTAATATTAATTTTTTTTTTGCCCAGTTGGAATTATGTCTGTATCTGACTTAAAGCATCAATCCTGAATCATAAAAAAAAGAAGACAGTCATTCAAGTTCCTATTATATTCAAATGAGATATTACATAGAAGTTATCATTATGGTAAGTTATAAGGTCATGATTACTCTCTCTAGACAAGATATCACGGAGATGGAGAAGAACCAACATGAATGCCACCAGAAAGTTAAACATAGGGGCAACAATATTCTGCATGTACCACTCAAATATACACATCAAACATAGCTTCTAAAAATGACAAATATAAGAGGGAGTGAATAAATCTGTTGTTCATTGAGTAACTGGAACAAAGTGTGAGTGCAGGTCAACTTTCTAGCTCTAGAGGAAGAGTTTAGATATTCAAGGAATCTTCAAAGTGAATCTGAATCTACAAGGGCATAATGTGGGAAAATAGGTTAAGAACAGGCAGTGTTACTATTTTTAGGCACAAAGGAAATCTAAGAATATGCGTACATGTGAATCCCAACAGAGAGAGAGAGCAATGTCAAAAAAATAAAATAAAGAGACCGAACAAGCAGATAGAATTTGCCAATATGTGAAGGACTCTGAAAACTACAATGACAAAAAAGGTCTCTAAAAATACTTTTGTAAAAGAAAATAAATATCCTGAAACTTAAAAGAATGACATAACCTATTTTTTTCTGTAATTTCTATTAATGACATATATAACTAAAATGGGAATAATTTACCTATTGCACTGCAGTATTCATGTGTTCACAAAGTGCGCTGAAGTCAGAAACAGCTGCTCAGACACTCAAGCTGTTATTAAAATGCTTCTAACAGACTGAAATAACAGCATAGTTTTGAAGGAACTGAAGCCAGATGATCAGAACTAGTTTTGGGGCAAGTCTCAGAGCCCACTCATATATTTCTTTATTTTTGGTACCGGTTTACGTATAATTTACTTATCCTGTTCTTTTTCCATCCTTGTGTTTTTTTCCTTGTATTTCTCTAATAGTTCTCTAATTCTGCTGATTTGGGGCACTGCTTTAACAGAGTAAGTTACAGATACCTGCATAATTCTCCTGTATATCAGTCTCCTCTGCACTTTGTTACAAAAAGAAATCTCTGAAATCAGTCTCATTGTAATTGAATTTAAGAAAGCGAGGACAGTCCACATAAACTAGCCTCCTATCTGACAATGACCAAAAAAGGATGTTTAGGGAAAAGTATAAGAATAGGACAGGTGTGTATTCAAACTACCCTAGAAAAAAATTGAGCAGTGTTCAGTGTAGAGAATCCCGAGCCCTCCAGGCTATCTTTACAGCTTAGATTTTTCTTCGTGAAGTAAAAACCAAACCAACACTGATGGGATTGCATTACCTATCTCCACAGATCCACCTCTTTGAAAATTTAATTTTAATTTGTTGAGCGATTTGCACCCAATTTAGCACAGGATTACAACGCTCAATGTGTTAAGTTCCAGTGTTAAGTTTTTTGCAAATTTAATGAAAATCAGCAGCTGAGGAAGGAGACACTTAAATTAATGACCCTCATGGAAAAAGGCTATAAGAGTGAACAAAATGTTATCTGTTCCATATGCTCTGCACCATGGCCAGCCTAGCCATGGCATATTTCCACCCCTTCCACAGCCCTCGGTGGGAATTCACAATGCAATAGTGGGTACTATACAACGTGTTGGATGGAAACTAGACAAAGCAATGGCAACCTGGGGAAGGGATGGAGTTAGTGCTCTGGGAGACAGTAAAGGAAAGAACGGAGTGTACCACAGTGGGATGGATAAAGTGGGGGAATGAGGTGGAATTTAGAGAGAGATCTGTGCAGGAAATCTGTCCTCCTTAGCTCTTTGTAACAGCTCAGTGCAATAAAGACAAAGTGAACCTCTTTCAAGAGTAAAAAGAGTAGAAGAAAATAGTGTTGAAAGGAGATGGGAAGGAAAGCAAAATAAAAGGTAGTTGTGGCGTAATGGAGAAGGTAAGCAGTCTTTAGAGTAAGACAGTTCCAGAGACACATTTCTGTACTATCTGAGGAAAAAAAAAAAAAAAAAAAAAAAAAAATTTAAGTGGATGGAAAAGTGCTTAAAAGACAAACTCTTCCTGATAGAATTTTCTCAGCTGCAAAGCTTTTGCACTACTTTGTGACAATTTTGGGGATAGCAGAAACTAAAATACCAACTAAAATAACAACCCTCCCTCACATTTTCTTGCTCAGTAGCTGTCAGTACAAATGGCTTCAGCAGTGTGAAACATAACTACATATCCATCTATCAGATGATGATATAAGCTAAAATATCTCTCAGGATCAACTTCCAAATTACTATCTTCTACAGTGTCCTGGTTTCAGATAAGATAGAGTTAATTTTCCTCCTAGTAACTGGTATGGTGCTGTTTGGGATTTCAGATGAGAATAATGTTGATGACACACCGATGTTTTAGTAGTTGCAGAGCAGTGCTTACACTCAGCCAAGGACTTTCCAGTTTCTTGCTCTGCCCTGCCAGCAAGGAGGCTGGGGTGCAGCAGGAGCTGGGAGGGGACAGACCCAGGACAGCTGACCCAAACTGGTCAAAGGGGTATTCCATACCATTATGGCATCATGCTGAGCAATTAATATGGGGTGTTAGCCAGGAGGAGGGATGGGGGACAGGTGGGAGATGGACAGACACCGCAGCTCAGGAATGGGCTGGGCATCAACGAGTGAGTGTTGAGCATTGTGCATTGCTTGCTTTGTACATCTGATTATCATTATTATTATTATTATTTCTCTTTCTTTTCTGTCCCATTAAACTGTCCTTACCTCAACCCATGGGTTTTCATTTTTTTTTCTCTCTCAATTCTCTCCCCCATCCCATGGCACAGGTTGGGGGAGCAAACAGCTGTGTAGTGCTTAGCTTCCTGCTGGGTTAAACCACAACATACACTAATAGAAATTATTAGACAAATGATTTTGTACTGAAAAGACAACTTTAACATTTCAGAAATTGCTTTCATTCAAACAGGGACAATTAGAAATTCTCACAGAGAAACAATTACAAAAATAATCCAGTTAGAAATATGAAAACTTAATAATTTTGAATTATTCTGGCATTAAAAACAATAAATAAAATTAGCATAGAATAAGATAGGGACACATGTTGATTCATCTGCAAGGCCCTCCGTAACAGCAAGATGGGTCTACTTTGGCTACCATTTTCCTGTACCTTCTCATATATGTCAGATAAACAAGTAACCGCAGCCTGGTTTGTTGAGGAATATAAAAAACATAAAAATGGATGAGATGAGAAAAAGGCCCAGTTAAAAAAATGCATTAAATGTACATGACAAATCTTTCCATAACTAGTGAAGACTTAAATTGTGGCACAAAAGTAGCGAACTAGAGAAGAGGGGCTATAATAATCAACTAGAACTTGGATTTTGTAATGGACTGCAAAACAATTCAATGTAAACTAATTAAAAGTCCAGGCTTCCAAGTTCTGTGTAATTGCTGCACATTTGTGGCACTCTGTATTTGTTGGAATTTGTTCCTATATTGGAGAAGTGCTTAAAGCTCTAGTCATAAATATCAAAAACAAAGACTAAGGTCCTGATGCACCAAAGCTGGTGATGCAGTTCTACTCATTGGAAAAAACAACCCTTTCTGCTTTTCATGCTAACGTGTTAAACAAGCGAGTCAAAATTAATTTTGAAAATCTTCCTAAATAATATTTTTCTTTAGTTCTTTTATATATACCAAAATATTTTAAAATGTACACCTTGCAATGACATTATTTGAATGCCTTAAAGACATCCGATTACTTAAGCAGTAGGTGTCCGATCACTGACATGGATATGATTTCAGTAAAAGTATGCTTGGAAACTACAATTTTTATTAATATTAAAATCCCTTAAACAAATACATTTAGTTTAAACTTGAACTAGCCTTTGTGATAATTTTTGAAAGTTATTATAAACAAGAAAATATCTATCATGGACTGGTAAGCAAAAAGGATATCAAATATGAATTGCATTACATGTGGCTCCAAAACTTAGTGCTAGTGTCTAGTACTACTTCCAAAAAGCTAGTGCTCTATCATTCATTAATCATGAGACAAAATAATTTTTTGCTAATATAAACAAAGGCAGAATGGTCAGTATAAAAAGAGGCAGAACGATGTTATGAAAAGAAGGTGCTCATGTTAAACTGGGAGTTGCAATCTTACAACATAAAAATTCGTCCCTTAGGATTCACATTAAAACTACCAATCTAATTTCAGGAGACCTCACCTTCAATGTAAACCTCATTGCAAGACATAAAATGTCACTGGTTTATCCTCTAAGTAATCCAGACCCATCAGGAAACTGGATAGTAGTTTTAATAAAATAGGACTCATAAGTTTTTATTACTTTTATAATGAATGCTCTTTGGTTTTATTGGCTCTTAGAAGGAGTAATTTAGCGTCTCTATTTAAACATGACTTTTTATCCTTCACAACTTGCAGGTTTCAATTTTATGTTTGTAACATTATAAATAAAAATGCAGATACTGAGGTTTTAATAAAGATAAGAAGTTCTTCTCAGCGCAATATAAGGCTTTGAAAATCAAAGGAAAAGAAAAAAAAAAGATTTAATCTTTTTTCTAGTCTGATACATATAGCACCATTTTTGAGAATATAAGCTGTACAAAGTGGTTATCAGTGGTCACACAGTTAGGTAATATATGCTGTCATGCATCAATTTTTTTCTTCTCTTCAAATTTTCATGGAAAAAAAAAATCTAGTATATTTTCAACATATTAATATCATGCCTGAGAGTAAAATTCCTTTAAACACACAAACCATACCTGTTTGTTTAAACTACATAATTGAGTTTGGATATCTCTAAATTATTAATCAGTGCTGAACTATTCAATGTATAAAAACATGTGACACATGCATATCTTTATATCAGTACATCTGCAGTTCTATTTATAGAAAGCTAATTTCTTAACAAAATTTTCATTGCTGTTAATGCATAGTCTGCACTATTACAGCTATTGTCAGTGTTTTTCCTTTTGACAAATACATGGTCTACTTAAAATTATATCTACAGACCCTATTAGTCTAAACAGTAACTTTGTAAATTACTGATTTTATTTGTTACAGAGGAAATTGGAAGAGAACAATGTGTTTTTGCAGTCTGTTTTTAAAATAGCAAAGAAACTTTAATCAGCAGTGGAATTCAACATCACCAGACACACCCTAGCAAACAACGGACTGGAGTACACTCACTATCTGAAATTAATTTACAGAAGGCAAAGCTGTCAGGTATAGTCTTCTGGTGTAACAATCAGGAAATTTTACTTTTTCCCCTCACTCTTTCCTGTATAACTGAATGGAACGATGTCAGTAAAGTGTTCACAGTGAGCTGAAGAAATGTTTACAAATGGCTTAGTGTCTAGTTGTAAAAAGTAAATAAAAGATAAATTTTGTTGTAACTAAAGGAGACATGACACACTAAAACAGCAGTTTTAACAAACTGCGTAAATCCCACTAGTTTTGCAATGCTGAGGTTGCAGTAGACTGGCTAGTTAAAGACAAATTAGAGGCTTTCAAAGCTACACAAGCTGTAAGGGGAGCTGGCAATAGAAGCTGATGCATTCATGCCTGCCACCTCGAAAAGCAGTTAGTAGCATGTGCAACCTCCATACAACACATAAGGATAATGCTTTCGCGTTCACATCACACACATCACACAAGAGCAGAGGGTCATTTATAAAGCACTCATTAGCTGATTATGAAATGTCCAAGATTATAGGAGGAAAAAAAAAAAAAAAAAAAAAAAAAAAAAAAAAAAAAAGGAAGAAGAAACATAGAAAACTATTAAAATTAAAATTTAGTAAAACTTCTGTCTATCGGTCTTCACGAGTAAATCTTGAATTTCATGTTTTTCCTTTTTTTTTTTTAATCATAGCTGGCTATAGTAACTCAAATTTAGAGGTTGCTAATATGTTATCATTACTCAAATAATTAAGCTTGGGAGCAATAGATTTTTTTTAATTGGCTATCTCAACGCAAGTAACATTATAATCATCTAATTATCCTTTGAGGCAGCTTTATGCATAAATGCTTTAAACATTCATTGCCTTACTACTGGGGGCCATGCCTCAATTTATATAGTCTAGAAGAAAATAAAATTAGTGTTATGCACCGATGAACATGTGTTAACAGAAAATATCAAAATGCCGAATGCTGCAATTTTAAAAGTCTAAGCCTTTTTTCAAGAATTTCTAAGGTTTAAAGAGATATATCAAGCTCTCCACTGAAATTAAATATTAAAATATACATTAGTTCTGTTCTTCTGTTTGATTTATGTCATTTATACTGTCTACATCTGTTACCTCTCCATATACCTGGAATAATAACACTTACAAAATGACTGAGCAGTACAACTATTAATGAATAGGCTTTAAGATTTTCATATACATTTTACATTTAATAAACTAGCCTGTCATCAAAACTGTTTTTGACAAAGCCTTTTAGCAATTTTTAAGAATTAGTGGTGTATCTTCTCAGCAAAAGGAACATTGAGATAGGTAGCACAACCCATGAATGGGTAAGCAAAACCTAGCTAGAGGGTTTATCAACAGCAATGAAAATGCAGAAGCATACATTAGCAGCAAGCCTGCTGCAGATGCAGCACAGGTTGGGGATACTTGGTAATAACAAAGCATGTGCCAACATGTTTT